>NC_086445.1:474978360-475622321 GCF_028390025.1 Pseudophryne corroboree | reverse complement strand
TGGATGTTTACTTAGCCTTTATCTCCACCAGGAAAGGTGCAATATGCCTGTACTAATGTTCTGTGTGCCAGTTAAGTGGATGCAGGTGAGAGAGTATTTTGGGTGAAGCAAGTGTATAAGTAGATGAAAATGTATGTATGTCTCTGTTATACAAGTAGTGGGCAGAATGTGTGTGTGCAGAATGCAGGTTTTGTTATACAAGCAATATGCATGTGTGTAGTGTATGCACAGTGAGTGCACAGTGAGTCCAGAGGGAGCACACGCTGCACCCATTTTTAAAATACTCACCCCTCCGAAGTCCAGCGCTGTTAAAACACCATGAAAATAGCTCAGCGGCCATTTTCACAGAGTTCTGCGCATGTGCAGTAGAGAAATCTCAGGGAAAATGGCCGCCGCACCATTTCCCAGATATCTGCGCATGTGCTGTAGAGTCTAAGCCCTCTAGTGCTCAGACTCTCAGCGCTGCTGGCAGAGAGGAGGGGACCCGAACTAATGTTCTGTGTGCCAGTTAAGTGGATGCAGGTGAGAGAGTATTTTGGGTGAAGCAAGTGTATAAGTAGATGAAAATGTATGTATGTCTCTGTTATACAAGTAGTGGGCAGAATGTGTGTGTGCAGAATGCAGGTTTTGTTATACAAGCAATATGCATGTGTGTAGTGTATGCACTTTCCAGAAAGCATTGAGGCACAAGCACTGGCGTTTCTATAATGGGTGCAGTGTGTGCGGTGCACACGGGCCCCTGAGTCCAGAGGGAGCACACGCTGCACCCATTTTTAAAATACTCACCCCTCCGAAGTCCAGCGCTGTTAAAACACCATGAAAATAGCTCAGCGGCCATTTTCACGGAGTTCTGCGCATGTGCAGTAGAGAAATCTCAGGGAAAATGGCTGCCGCACCATTTCCCAGATATCTGCGCATGTGCTGTAGAGTCTAAGCCCTCTAGTGCTCAGACTCTCAGCGCTGCTGGCAGAGAGGAGGTGACCCGAACGGAGGAGGCTGAACACTGGCCTCCTCCTCTCTTAAAGCGCCCCTGGGCACAAGAGAGGCGGGTACTCTTTACCTGGGCCTAGAATTGTTACGTGGACCAGGGTCAGTTGTACATAAAGCACTGCTGCTGCTGCTTAGCGGCAGGAGCCTTTCTTCCCAACCTAACATATTATTTACACTTTTTATTGGGGTGGGGAGAGAAACACTTTTTATTGGGGAGAAATCTGGGAGACATGGCCACACCCCTCCCAATGAAAAATGTAAAAAAATACTATACGTGTCGCCACCTGTACCCGGGCTTGTCCCCACTCTTGACAGCCCTGAAAAACATATGTGAGTGTGTAATGCATGTACACAGATTATGGTTTAGGTTGAGCGCCCATGACTGGTATGGTAGTTACTGACCTGCAATCACTGATCTATGTGACAGACCCTCCATCTCCATAGTGGATGCAGAAACCTGGAGTGAGTAATCAATGCCGAAGCATTGGAGCACCTATCTTTCTATCTATACTCCGCTTCCTATTAAAAGCTGGACATGCCACTGGTTTGAAAGCTTTGTACTTTCAAGTAAATGTTAGGGACAAATGCTAATGACAAGTCCCAGAATTTTACCAAAAATCTCTCTTTTTAATATATATTAACCATATTTAAATCTGCAATTAAATCTTAATTAAAGTGTGTGGGGGTCATCTTTTCTGTGTGACTTATATAATTGGCCTGTGGATCTTTAGCAGCTCTACTAAAGGCTAAGGGGCCTATTTATCACCATCTGCATCCAGGATGCGGATGACAGGTGATAAAATCGCCCAAACTCGCACTGCGATAATTGATTACATCGCAGGGATGTATCAATTATCGCGTGCAGGGACAGAGCTTGCGGTCATGCTCTGTCCATAATTACATAGTTACATAGTTGTTGAGGTTGAAAAATGACAAATGACCATTGAGTTCAACCTATATTCTATTTTTTTTTAATGTTAATTAAATGCTGTATCCCTGGATATTATTTTCTGCTAGGAATTTATCTAAACCATTTTTAAACTTATTGATTGAGTCCACCATTACTACCTTCTCTGGCAGAGAATTCCAAATCCTTACTGCTCTTATTGTGAAGAACCCTTTTCTCCGTTGAGTATGGAATTTTTTTTCTTCTAACCTCAGGGGGTGTCCTCGTGTCCTATGCAGTGTTTTTTTGGTAAACAAATCATTTGCTAAATCCTTGTATTGTCCCTTAATGTATTTATAAATATTAATAATGTCCCCTCTCAGTCGCCTCTTTTTCAGTGTGAACATATCTAACCTTTTAAGTCTTTCCTCATACTTCAGTGCCTCTAACCCCTTAATCAGTTTAGTGTCTCGCCTCTGAACCCTTTCGAGTTCCAAGATATCTTTTTTATAGTATGGTGCCCAAAACTGTACACAATATTCCAGGTGTGTCCGCACCAATGATTTGTACAGTGGCAGGATTACACTGTCATCCCTTGTCTCCATACCCCGTTTTATGCATGCTAACACCTTATTAGCTTTTGTTGCTGCATTTTGACATTGCGTACTGCTACCAAGTTTATTATCAATGAGCACTCCCAAATCTTTTTCAACTACCATTATCCCTATATTTTCCCCATTTAGTTTATAGGCTGCCTGATTGTTCTTAGTCCCAAAGTGCATAACTTTACATTTGTCTATATTGAACCTCATTCTCCATTTATCCGCCCAGACCTCAAGTCTAGATAAGTCATTCTGTAGAGACTCAACATCCTTGTCTGAATTAATTACTCTACATAGTTTAGCATCATCTGCGAAAATTGACACTGTGCTTTCCAGTCCCTCTCCTAAGTCCTTAATGAATATGTTAAACAGCAATGGCCCGAGTACAGAACCCTGTGGTATTCCACTGAGTACTGAAGCCCATTCAGACTACATCCCATTAATCCCCACTCGCTGTTCCCTATTAAACAGCCAATTACTCACCCAAGTACAAATAGTGTTTCCTACCCCAATCTCTCTTAGTTTGAGAATTAGTCTCCTGTGTGGAACTTTGCCAAAGGCCTTAGCGAAGTCCAAAAAGATTACATCCGCTGCTTGACCCTGATCAATATTATTGCTCACTTTCTCGTAGAAGCTTATTAAGTTAGTTTGACATGACCTGTCCTTCACAAAGCCATGCTGATTCCTAGTAATAACCTTGGAGGTATCCAAGTACTCTGGTATGCTATCCCTTAATATACAGTACCTTCTAGTATTTTCCCCACTATAGATGTCAAACTTACCAGTCTATAGTTCCCGGGGAGTGTTTTAATACCCTTTTTAAATATTGGGACTACCTCTGCTACACGCCAGTTCTTTGGTATCATTCCTGATCTAATTGAGACGCTGAAAATCAAATATAGAGGTTTATATATCTCTACATTGAGTTCTATAAGAACCCTGGGGTGGAGACCATCCGGCCCAGGAGATTTATTTATCTTAATTTTACTTAGTCTCTCCTGGACTACTCCCTCGTTTAACCAAGTACCAAGCAACGGGTCGTTATTATAGTTTATGTTATGATCTACTCTCGTCAACCTGTCCTTTCGTGAATACTGATGAAAAGAATTTATTTAAAAAATCCGCTTTCCCCTCTCATCATTAATCAAGACATCCAACTTGCCCTTTAAAGGCCCAATATTCTCCCTTTTTAACCTTTTACCATTTATATACTTAAAGAACTTTTTGGGATTTATTTTACTCTCCTTTGCGATTTGTTTTTCGTTTTCTATTTTAGCTGCTCTGATTGTATTTTTGCATTTTTTGTACCATTCCTTGTAGAACTGGAATGACTCCACCATTCTGTCAGACTTAAATGCTTTGAAAGCACGCCTTTTTTTATCCATTTGTTCCTTGACCTTCTTATTAAGCCACATCGGTTTGAATTTCCTACTTCTGTTTTTGTTGACTTTGGGAATATATAAATTAGTGTACTTATTGAGCGCAGTTGTAAAAACGTCCCACATGTCAGCAGTATTCTTACCATGAAATACAATTTCCCAATGGATGTCCTTCATTGCTTGTTTCAGCAATATGAAATTAGCTTTCCTAAAGTTAAAAATCTTAGTTAAACCCTTATATTGTTGTTTTTGGAAGCTGATATCAAATGTGATCATATTGTGATTGCTATTTCCTAGCATCTCCCCTACTTTAGTATTTGTTATTATTTCCACATTATTAGTTAGTACTAGGGGGGTTATTCCGAGTTGATCGCAGCTAGCAACTTTTTGCTGCTGCTGCTGCGATCAACTTATCCCCGCCTATGGGGGAGTGTATTTTAGCATAGCAGGGCTGCGATCACTTGTGCAGCCCTGCTATGCTTAAAATTTTTCCTGCAATAGAAGACCAGCCCTACAGCTACATACCCAGTGCGACGGATCCAGCAATGAAGGTCCCGGTCCTGACATCAGACATCCGCCCTCCGTTCACCTGGACACATCTGCGTTCTTCTTACCACTCCCCGAAAATGGCCTCCAACAGTGAGTATCCGCCCCGGACCGCCTCTCCGCTGTCAATCTTCTTTCCATCCATGAGTATTTTCTTCTCGCTAGGCCCTCCGTTGCCTGGTGACGTCTGTCGCTGGGCAACGGCACGCGTGCGCAATGTGCACGCCGCACATGCGCAGTTCTGACCTGTTCACACCACAGCAAACAACTGCTGCGTGCGAACGGGTCAGAATGACCCCCTAGGTCCAGTATAGCCCTTTGCCTAGTTCAGGCATGTCCAAACTGTGGCCCTCCAGCTGTTGAGAAACTACACATCCCAGCATGCCCTGACATATCTTTAGCATTCTCTGACAGATCATTGGGTCTGGGAGCAAAACCACAGAATTAATGATCAACAAGACAAATTTTAAAATCCATGATTTCGTCACCTGTAACACAAACAACGTTATTTATGCAATCGAGTGTAGTTGTGGTCTCTGGTATATTGGGAGAACTTCCCGCCCACTTAAAGTAAGACTGGGAGAACATCTTAGAAATATTAGGAAATCCCTCACCACCCATGCCTTATCAGAACACTTTCGCATTGTACACCAGAGCAAATGCAGTGCAATTAGGCAGTTCTGTGGCATTCGACATATTAAGGGCGACTGGAGACGCAAAGATATTGCGACACAGTTAGCAAAAGCGGAGATGAGGGCAATATATGAGTTAGGTACATTAAAACCTGAGGGCCTGAACTGTGACTTCGAAATTAAATGGTTTTTATGAAGGACTTTAGAGTAAAATATTGATGAGAATACCATTTTTAAGTCTAATGCACTATTTATTTAATCTACATTTTTATTTTTTTAGATTGTAAGGTATCGATTTGTTTTTAAGATTTATCTGTTAATGCTTTTTATCATAAACTAAATTTTTATCAATTTGTATTTTCCCATTATTGATAACAAGGGAGACACCGCTTTTGTTTACATATGTGACCGGAAGTGACGTTCCGCTATTTAGAGAAATGACTCCGTTAAGTTTCCCCAAAGAAAAAGCTACAGGAAGTGACGTGACGTGACTTCACAATGGCACTGGATTTTCTTCCAGTATGTGAATCACGATGGGGATCCGAGTGGAGCACGCTGCACAAGAGGACAAATTCAATAAGAAACTGTGGGACTTTATAACCGTAAGCTGAGAACGGTTACTATGACAACCTGGGAGGTATCCGGATGGTGATACCGGAAGTTTACCACAGTTACCATGACGACGGACAAATCCGGAAATCTCAGTATGCGGCAACGGACCACGGGACTTAATTAGGTGATTTCTCTGTATAGGGTCCAGCTGCTGCGTCTGTGAGATGATTGGTTGGGAACCATTTAAATAAACTCCATAGCAGCACACGATACTGCACCTTGAAAAAGACCTATGTTACAGGTAGAAACGCGTTGGTGACTACAGGACTGTAAGGAGGGGACAGAAGAGGACTGAGCCATTCCAGTGCAGCGAGGCACAGGGGATTCCCGGGTTTCCCTGCACCTAATAAACCCGCAAGCTGGCTTTGAGCTGTGTATACAGTTCAGACTATCTGGTAATTTCCTCACCATTCCCCACCCCAGTCTGATATGCTGCTATAAAATATACATATTATGATTCAAATGCTGCTACAGATTCCTATTGGAAAGTGTATGATGTTTTTAATGTCTGTTTAATTTGTTTTATGTGTACAAAATTAAAACTGTACTTCACTCTATATGCACAATATTTTTCTCTTTTATGTGACATCTCTACGAGTTTACAAACAGCTGGGATCTATTGAGACGTCATTCAATTGTGAAGCGCAGGATAAGTCCCTCTTTCTTATTTTTTTGTTAAGACACGTGTGGTGAAGGAATTGGGAACCTTCTTTGGAGAGAGGGATAATATCCAGCAGCTTTGACCTTTTGCGCACTGAGACCTTCCTTATACTCCTTTTACATATTGTGATTGCTATTTCCTAGCATCTCCCCTACTTTAGTATTTGTTATTATTTCCACATTATTAGTTAGTACTAGGGGGGTTATTCCGAGTTGATCGCAGCTAGCAACTTTTTGCTGCTGCTGCGATCAACTTATCCCCGCCTATGGGGGAGTGTATTTTAGCATAGCAGGGCTGCGATCACTTGTGCAGCCCTGCTATGCTTAAAATTTTTCCTGCAATAGAAGACCAGCCCTACAGCTACATACCCAGTGCGACGGATCCAGCAATGAAGGTCCCGGTCCTGACATCAGACATCCGCCCTCCGTTCACCTGGACACATCTGCGTTCTTCTTACCACTCCCCGAAAATGGCCTCCAACAGTGAGTATCCGCCCCGGACCGCCTCTCCGCTGTCAATCTTCTTTCCATCCATGAGTATTTTCTTCTCGCTAGGCCCTCCGTTGCCTGGTGACGTCTATCGCTGGGCAACGGCACGCGTGCGCAATGTGCACGCCGCACATGCGCAGTTCTGACCTGTTCACACCACAGCAAACAACTGCTGCGTGCGAACGGGTCAGAATGACCCCCTAGGTCCAGTATAGCCCTTTGCCTAGTTCAGGCATGTCCAAACTGTGGCCCTCCAGCTGTTGAGAAACTACACATCCCAGCATGCCCTGACATATCTTTAGCATTCTCTGACAGCAAAACTGTGTCAGGGCATGCTGGGATATGTAGTTTCACAACAGCTGGAGGGCCACAGTTTGGACATGCCTGGCCTAGTTGGTTCCTCAATTACCTGGGACAAGTAATGATCTTTTAGGGATACTCCGCCGCATCATCGGGGTATTTTTCGAAAAAAAATTGTGCGCTGCCGTTTTGCAGCATCACTTTATTGCACCGGGGTCACGTTGCAGCACATGGAGGACCCGGTACCTGGCAGCGCTCACCGGAGCAGCAGACACTGGCTCCCTGAACAGGTGAGTATGGTTTTTTTTTTTTTTTTTTTTACATTATTTTTTTTTAGATTTTACACTGTGATCAGCTTGTGTGTCCATCGAACACACATAGCTGATCACTCTGCCGGGTCCCCGCTCAGCTTTCTCTGACAGGGGCAGAGAAAGCTGGGCAAATGCCACATTATCACAGTGCTGCCCTGTGAACTCGCCAGCCTGAGCTGGCGAGAATATCACAGGACACACTGCGGTATTTTTTTCACATTTTTTTTTAAGTAAATTTGGCCACATTACATTTCCCATTATAAGTATAGGGAAAGCGATGTGGGTTACTAAAAAAAAAAAAAGTGAATTAAAGGGTTTGGAGCAGTTTTTCATGAAAACTGCTCCAAATGCCCTTTAATACATTTAGGTGATACTAAAATAATGTGAAAAAGGTGTGAAAACACCCTTTTTCACATTATTTTAGTAAAAATAATGTTAATAAATAGACCCCTAAAGATCTTCATCATTAATGAGACATCTACACCTGTGGAACATATGATATGCATTAGGCAAGCATGGCTAACAAAAGGCTAGTACTTCAGTACATTGAACATTTATTTTTTTGAAAACAGTAAATCCTGCAAAATTCCAGAAGAGCAATAATAATTAAAGCTCTTTTACTATCAGGGTCCCACTGGCATATAGAATAAATTGACACAATGCAGCTTGGCAGCACTGCAATGTTCAGGGTAACCAGAATTCATATGCCCTCATATAACATCTTGTCCATTAAAACGTAGTTACAACTTCACATTTTCTCCAGTATGTAAAGAAGAGGTTGAGTGCAATCATATATCGATGAAGCTGAACAATCAGTGCAGCCCTGGCCCCTTACATGCAATGTTCCTAGTTCCTACACCTTTGTGCCCCAATCATCTCTATTTGCCATCTGGTCATTTACGCATTGTATTGAAAATGCCTGGAGACCTGCCCCACAATAGTGGGAACAGAAAAATTATTACAACAACCTTTAGACTGCATATTTGTTTAGTGCTTATACAGTATAATCCATTTTAGAAAAATGTATTCTCTCTCAAATGAGCAGCTTCTACAAAACAGCAAATTTCTCTTTTCAACATAACAACCCTATTAAAATCTGCAATTAAATCTAGCATGTAATGGAACACACTAATCAGCAAATGTAAATGCTCAGGTTTGGTGCACATGACTGCAGTAGCCTCAATTCTATTTTTAACGGAAATACTTTTTTTTTGTATTTATAAACGAGCTACCAACAGTCCAAAAATCAGCCTCTGTCCATATGTATGCTAATGATACTATCTTGTATGCACGCAACCCCAAGTTTTCTGCACTTAAAAATGTACTGCCATCTGATTTCTCTCAGGTGGGACATTAAATAACTAACAATACAGCATGCTGTTTTTGAACACTTATATAAAAGTAATCATATACTGTACTTACATAGAACATTATATGAGTTCACCTATTGATTACAGCATGATCCAACAAATGTTGTCTAATCTCAGGTAACTACCATACACTGGAAAATATCACAATGCTGACACCTGGTCACTGGGACCACACCAGCAAATAGCTGGTCCAAACTTTCTGCAAATAATAGCAGCACACCAGGGATTCCAGATATTCCTTTGTACTCAGCTGCAGAAAGTGCAGGAGTAATAACACTTCGAGATAACATTCTCTTCATCTGAAATACACAGTTTATAAAATAGTGCTGTATTTCTAAAGTCATTTCCCCACTCACAATGTCTCATGAGCAGCAACTAGGGTTGCTTGCCACCTCATGCATCATCGATTCCTGGAGATCCACCCCCCCAATCCCAACCCCTAACCCACCCTCTCGCTGCACCAAGCAAAGTTCATGTAAATAAAATGATGTACCATATTTATAAAATATTTCCCGTACAAACAATCTAAATGAAACAGTGTATCTATTAGAGATGAGCGGGTTCGGTTTCTCTGAATCCGAACCCGCCAGAACTTCATGTTTTTTTTCACGAGTCCGAGCGACTCGGATCTTCCCGCCTTGCTCGGTTAACCCGAGCGCGCCCGAACGTCATCATGACGCTGTCGGATTCTCGCGAGGCTCGGATTCTATCGCGAGACTCGGATTCTATATAAGGAGCCGCGCGTCGCCGCCATTTTCACACGTGCATTGAGATTGATAGGGAGAGGACGTGGCTGGCGTCCTCTCCGTTTAGACACTTGATTTACTAATTTTGGGGAGCATTAGGAGTACTCAGTAGTGTACAGTGCAGAGTTTTGCTGATAGTGACCAGTGACCACCACTTTTATTTATAATCCGTTCTCTGCCTGAAAAAAGCGATACACAGCACACAGTGACTCAGTCACATACATACCATATCTGTGTGCACTGCTCAGGCTCAGGCCAGTGTGCTGCATCATCTATATATATTATATATCTGTCTGACTGCTCAGCTCACACAGCTTATAATTGTGGGGGAGACTGGGGAGCACTACTGCAGTGCCAGTTATAGGTTATAGCAGGAGCCAGGAGTACATAATATTATATTAAAATTAAACAGTGCACACTTTTGCTGCAGGAGTGCCACTGCCAGTGTGACTAGTGACCAGTGACCTGACCACCAGTATATAATATTAGTAGTATACTATCTCTTTATCAACCAGTCTATATTAGCAGCAGACACAGTACAGTGCGGTAGTTCACGGCTGTGGCTACCTCTGTGTCGGCACTCGGCAGCCCGTCCATAATTGTATATACCAGTGACCTAACCGTGGTTTTTTTTTCTTTCTTTATACATACATACTAGTTACGAGTATACTATCTCTTTATCAACCAGTCTATATATTAGCAGCAGACACAGTACAGTGCGGTAGTTCACGGCTGTGGCTACCTCTGTGTCGGCACTCGGCAGCCCGTCCATAATTGTATATACCAGTGACCTAACCGTGGTTTTTTTTTCTTTCTTTATACATACATACTAGTTACGAGTATACTATCTCTTTATCAACCAGTCTATATATTAGCAGCAGACACAGTACAGTGCGGTAGTTCACGGCTGTGGCTACCTCTGTGTCGGCACTCGGCAGCCCGTCCATAATTGTATATACCACCTAACCGTGTTTTTTTTTTCTTTCTTTATACATACATACTAGTTACGAGTATACTATCTCTTTATCAACCAGTCTATATATTAGCAGCAGACACAGTACAGTGCGGTAGTTCACGGCTGTGGCTACCTCTGTGTCGGCACTCCGCAGCCCGTCCATAATTGTATATACCAGTGACCTAACCGTGGTTTTTTTTTCTTTCTTTATACATACATACTAGTTACGAGTATACTATCTCTTTATCAACCAGTCTATATATTAGCAGCAGACACAGTACAGTGCGGTAGTTCACGGCTGTGGCTACCTCTGTGTCGGCACTCCGCAGCCCGTCCATAATTGTATATACCAGTGACCTAACCGTGGTTTTTTTTTCTTTCTTTATACATACATACTAGTTACGAGTATACTATCTCTTTATCAACCAGTCTATATATTAGCAGCAGACACAGTACAGTGCGGTAGTTCACGGCTGTGGCTACCTCTGTGTCGGCACTCCGCAGCCCGTCCATAATTGTATATACCAGTGACCTAACCGTGGTTTTTTTTTCTTTCTTTATACATACATACTAGTTACGAGTATACTATCTCTTTATCAACCAGTCTATATATTAGCAGCAGACACAGTACAGTGCGGTAGTTCACGGCTGTGGCTACCTCTGTGTCGGCACTCCGCAGCCCGTCCATAATTGTATATACCACCTAACCGTGGTTTTTTTTTCTTTCTTTATACATACATACTAGTTACGAGTATACTATCTCTTTATCAACCAGTCTATATATTAGCAGCAGACACAGTACAGTGCGGTAGTTCACGGCTGTGGCTACCTCTGTGTCGGCACTCGGCAGCCCGTCCATAATTGTATATACCACCTAACCGTGGTTTTTTTTTCTTTCTTTATACATACATACTAGTTACGAGTATACTATCTCTTTATCAACCAGTCTATATATTAGCAGCAGACACAGTACAGTGCGGTAGTTCACGGCTGTGGCTACCTCTGTGTCGGCACTCGGCAGCCCGTCCATAATTGTATATACCAGTGACCTAACCGTGGTTTTTTTTTCTTTCTTTATACATACATACTAGTTACGAGTATACTATCTCTTTATCAACCAGTCTATATATTAGCAGCAGACACAGTACAGTGCGGTAGTTCACGGCTGTGGCTACCTCTGTGTCGGCACTCGGCAGCCCGTCCATAATTGTATATACCAGTGACCTAACCGTGGTTTTTTTTTCTTTCTTTATACATACATACTAGTTACGAGTATACTATCTCTTTATCAACCAGTCTATATATTAGCAGCAGACACAGTACAGTGCGGTAGTTCACGGCTGTGGCTACCTCTGTGTCGGCACTCGGCAGCCCGTCCATAATTGTATATACCACCTAACCGTGTTTTTTTTTTCTTTCTTTATACATACATACTAGTTACGAGTATACTATCTCTTTATCAACCAGTCTATATATTAGCAGCAGACACAGTACAGTGCGGTAGTTCACGTCTGTGGCTACCTCTGTGTCGGCACTCCGCAGCCCGTCCATAATTGTATATACCAGTGACCTAACCGTGGTTTTTTTTTCTTTCTTTATACATACATACTAGTTACGAGTATACTATCTCTTTATCAACCAGTCTATATATTAGCAGCAGACACAGTACAGTGCGGTAGTTCACGGCTGTGGCTACCTCTGTGTCGGCACTCCGCAGCCCGTCCATAATTGTATATACCAGTGACCTAACCGTGGTTTTTTTTTCTTTCTTTATACATACATACTAGTTACGAGTATACTATCTCTTTATCAACCAGTCTATATATTAGCAGCAGACACAGTACAGTGCGGTAGTTCACGGCTGTGGCTACCTCTGTGTCGGCACTCCGCAGCCCGTCCATAATTGTATATACCAGTGACCTAACCGTGGTTTTTTTTTCTTTCTTTATACATACATACTAGTTACGAGTATACTATCTCTTTATCAACCAGTCTATATATTAGCAGCAGACACAGTACAGTGCGGTAGTTCACGGCTGTGGCTACCTCTGTGTCGGCACTCGGCAGCCCGTCCATAATTGTATATACGACCTAACCGTGGTTTTTTTTTCTTTCTTTATACATACATACTAGTTACGAGTATACTATCTCTTTATCAACCAGTCTATATATTAGCAGCAGACACAGTACAGTGCGGTAGTTCACGGCTGTGGCTACCTCTGTGTCGGCACTCGGCAGCCCGTCCATAATTGTATATACCACCTAACCGTGGTTTTTTTTTCTTTCTTTATACATACATACTAGTTACGAGTATACTATCTCTTTATCAACCAGTCTATATATTAGCAGCAGACACAGTACAGTGCGGTAGTTCACGGCTGTGGCTACCTCTGTGTCGGCACTCGGCAGCCCGTCCATAATTGTATATACCACCTAACCGTGGTTTTTTTTTCTTTCTTTATACATACATACTAGTTACGAGTATACTATCTCTTTATCAACCAGTCTATATATTAGCAGCAGACACAGTACAGTGCGGTAGTTCACGGCTGTGGCTACCTCTGTGTCGGCACTCGGCAGCCCGTCCATAATTGTATATACCACCTAACCGTGGTTTTTTTTTCTTTCTTTATACATACATACTAGTTACGAGTATACTATCTCTTTATCAACCAGTCTATATATTAGCAGCAGACACAGTACAGTGCGGTAGTTCACGGCTGTGGCTACCTCTGTGTCGGCACTCGGCAGCCCGTCCATAATTGTATATACCACCTAACCGTGGTTTTTTTTTCTTTCTTTATACATACATACTAGTTACGAGTATACTATCTCTTTTTCTTTGCGTCATGTGCTGTTTGGGGAGGGTTTTTTGGAAGGGACATCCTACGTGACACTGCAGTGCCACTCCTAAATGGGCCCGGTGTTTGTGTCGGCCACTACGGTCGCTAATCTTACTCACACAGCTACCTCATTGCGCCTCTTTTTTTCTTTGCGTCATGTGCTGTTTGGGGAGGGTTTTTTGGAAGGGACATCCTACGTGACACTGCAGTGCCACTCCTAGATGGGCCCGGTGTTTGTGTCGGCCACTAGGGTCGCTAATCTTACTCACACAGCTACCTCATTGCGCCTCTTTTTTTCTTTGCGTCATGTGCTGTTTGGGGAGGGTTTTTTGGAAGGGACATCCTGCGTGACACTGCAGTGCCACTCCTAGATGGGCCCGGTGTTTGTGTCGGCCACTAGGGTCGCTTATCTTACTCACACAGCGACCTCGGTGCAAATTTTAGGACTAAAAATAATATTGTGAGGTGTGAGGTATTCAGAATAGACTGAAAATGAGTGGAAATTATGGTTTTTGAGGTTAATAATACTTTGGGATCAAAATGACCCCCAAATTCTATGATTTAAGCTGTTTTTTAGTGTTTTTGGAAAAAAACACCCGAATCCAAAACACACCCGAATCCGACAAAAAAAATTCGGTGAGGTTTTGCCAAAACGCGGTCGAACCCAAAACACGGCCGCGGAACCGAACCCAAAACCAAAACACAAAACCCGAAAAATTTCAGGCGCTCATCTCTAGTATCTATATAAATAGGAATATAATAGTCGCCACTTGGATAAATTACAGGCATTTGGTGCCTTAAAACTAGATTGTGTGAAAGAGGGAAGAACCATGGAAGTATAATAGGCCCTACACACTAGCCGATAATCCTCAAAGATATGAACGATCTCGTTCATTATTGAACGAAATAACGTTCATATCTTTGAGTGTGGAGTCACCAGCGATGAACGATGCGCGGCCCCGTGCTCTTTCATCGCTGGTGCCCCGTCGGCTGTGCATGCAGGCCAATATGGACGATCTCGTCCATATTTGCCTGAACTTCAATGGAGCCGGATGACGGGGGGAGTGAAGAAACTTCACTCCCCCCGTCACTGCCCCCCCCCCCCGCCGCCGGGTCGCCCGTCGGCCGTATCTGCTGTCGGATCTTTAAATGTGTAGGGCCCTTAAGTGTTGCACACAACCTAATCAATATCAAGCTTCAACAGGTTAAACAAACAAATGCACTACTAAAAGGTGTCTGTTAGTGATTAAAAAAATATACATATATCTATATACAACTTGAGCCTCTATTTGTTTCATGCATGCTCATTATATTATAAATATACATGTGACATGCCTGTCAGCTCTCATTGCTCTTCTCACATGAGCCAGGCCGGCGTTACTTCACCACCGCAGCCCGTGAAAACGCTGAGGAAGAGCTGCCGATGGCAGTATCACAGCAGCTTCAGCTCAGTCTGGGCTAAACACATTCTCACTACATTTGATGTCGTCATCTCACGAGACAGTCAATGTAGTTCACTGAGTTCCTCGGCTGCCAAGGAGCACTGCTGATGCTCCCAGGGTCCCCTTATTACTGGAGAATCCAGGAATCCGGGTGAAGGGAAAACCCTCCTGGAGGGTCGCCACCAAATCCTGGAGAATCCAGGAAATCAGGGAGAAGTGGCAACTCTAGCAGCAACTCTAGCTTCACCAGCTAATTATATACAATTCCTAGTTCAACACCATACTATGCTATATTTAAAAATATTGGTAAAAATAGAAAGAGAATTAAGGGCCTAATTCAGACCTGATCGCAACAGCAAATGTGTTAGATAATGGGCAAAACCATGTGCACTGCAGGTGTGGCAGATATAACATGTGCAGAGAGAGTTAGATTTGGGTGGCTTATATTGTTTCTGTGCAGAGTAAACACTGGCTGCTTTATGTATACACTGCAATTTAGATTTTAGTTTGAACACACCCCACCTGAATCTAACTCTCTCTGCACATGTTATATCTGCCCCCCCCCCCTCCCACTATTAGGCCACACCCCTGAAGTAGTACACGGGAATTTCAGAGCTCTCTACATCACTGCTCACGATGCAGGCATGCCAGTCTGCACAGTAGTATGTGTGCCTGATTTATGTCAGGTGCACGTCACAGACAAGTACAATATGTGTCACTTGCACTCAAATACATTTACTATTAGGCATTACTTATAAAATAATAATGTAATACAGCAGAAATAACTCTCTAGTTTGTATTCATATAACAGATACTTTTTGTTCTTAATGACGCATTCAAAAGAATAAGATATATCTGAGAAATGACGAACTCACCAAATAGTGTCAGCAGAACAATCACAAACATCCAATCACAATCTGTTGGTTACAGGGGTTAAAGTGAGCCGGCATGGGGCGGAACTGCGTTCCATCAGTTCCATTTGGAGACAGAACGCAGTTCCACCTCTTCCGGCTCACCTAACCCGATGTGTGCCCGGCGCTGCAGGGAGATGCCTGGCGCCCGCTGAGATTGTGTTACCAGTGGGAGCCCGGCTCCCTCTCCACATTCCAACCAGGAGGCAGGAGCTCACTACTGAGCTCCGGCTTCCGGCTTTTGCAGTGTGCAGCACGCTATGGGAGAGACGTAATGACGTCTCTCCCATGGTTCAGAAGATCAGGCGGCCAGGAAGGAGTGGACGGCAGCGGTCAGATACAGGAGAGGCTTAATGTGAGTATATTGTGTTTGTTTTTTGTGTGTAAGCGGCACTATTAGAGGGGGCAAAACTAAAGGGGGCATATCAACTGGGGGCATTTCTGCAAGGGGCATAACTAATGGAGGCATATCAACTGGGGGCATTTCTGCAAGGGGCATAACTAAAGGGGGCATATCAACTGGGGGTATTTCTGCAAGGGACATTACTAAAGGGGGCATATCAACTGGGGGCATTTAAAAAAAGGGCATAACTAAAGGGGGCATATCAACTGGGGGCATTTCTACAAGGGGCATAACTAAAGGGGGCATATCAACTGGGTGCATTTCTACAAGGGGCATATCAACTGGGGCATTTCTACAAGGGGCATAACTATAGAGGCATATCAACTGGGGGTATTTCTACAAGGGGCACAACTAAAAGGGGCATAACTAAAGGGGGCATATCTATATAAGGGCATATCTACAGGGGGCATATCTACAAGGGGCATATCTACGGGGGGCATAACTAAAGGGGGCATATCTACAAGGGGCATAACTAAAGGGGACATATCTACAGGGGTCATAACTACCAGGGGGCATAACTACGGGGGGATTAACGAATAACTACTGGGAGCAATGCTACATGGGGACCTTACTACTGGGGGCACTACTAATGAGGGCATTGCATAGGGAGCAATTCATAAGGGGCATCACTCCTGGGGACATAAGGGGTCCTACTATTGTGGTCACTGTATAAGGGGCACCAATACTATGGGGTCTACATAAGGGGCACTATAACTGTGGGCACTACCATTACAGTGGGCATTGCATAAGGGGCACTATTACTGTGGGCATTGTATAAGGGGTGCTACTGCTGTGGTCATTATTTGTATTAGGGGTGCTACTACTGTGGTCATTATTTGTAATAGGGGTGCTACTACTGTGGGCTTTGTGTATAAAAAATGTGTGCCACAACATGAATAAGGGACATTACTATGTGGTGTAATGTGAATAAGATTGTGCCACTCTGTGGCGTAATTTGAATTGGGGATACTATTGGGTGACCACACCCATTTTTGAGACCACACCCCCTTTTGCAGCATGCGCCTACGGCACGCGCAATCCCTTTACAGCTGGGGCGCTCCGATGGGGGGATAGTTCCACCACCTCTCCAGGACCACTTTAAGCACTGGTTGGTTAGTACTGGAGACCAACATAATCCACTATCTGTACCTCACCACTCACATATCAAACAATACTTGTTGCTGAGACATAAGTGGCCTGCATATTTAATGATATGCAAACTTGAACTTACTATATTCAGCTTAATTTAGAGCAGCCCTGTCCCATCCTGCCTTCACTGATGCAAACATGCAAAGACCAAACTGAAACAAGATACAGGAGCTGATTCTGAGATGGATGCTGCAGCACCTGTGTGTGAGTCTTTTGCTGGGCTTGCATCTGGTGTATAGCCATGTATCTGAATGTACAAGTCTGAGATACCCAATCTGAGCGTCTTCAGACACTAAAATACTGGTTGGTGCATCTTTAGGTGGCATCAGTCACACCACTGAAACATGCACCAGCTAGAGATGAGCGCCTGAAATTTTTCGGGTTTTGTGTTTTGGTTTTGGGTTCGGTTCCGCGGCCGTGTTTTGGGTTCGACCGCGTTTTGGCAAAACCTCACCGAATTTTTTTTGTCGGATTCGGGTGTGTTTTGGATTCGGGTGGTTTTTTCAAAAAACCCTAAAAAACATCTTAAAACATTGAATTTGGGGGTCATTTTGATCCCATAGTATTATTAACCTCAATAACCATAATTAACACTCATTTTCAGTCTATTCTGAACACCTTACACCTCACAATATTATTTTTAGTCCTAAAATTTGCACCGAGGTCGCTGGATGACTAAGCTCAGCGACCCTAGTGGCCGACACAAACACCGGGCCCATCTAGGAGTGGCACTGCAGTGTCACGCAGGATGGCCCTTCCAAAAAACCCTCCCCAAACAGCACATGACGCAAAGAAAAAAAGAGGCGCAATGAGGTAGCTGTGTGAGTAAGATTAGCGACCCTAGTGGCCGACACAAACACCGGGCCCATCTAGGAGTGGCACTGCAGTGTCACGCAGGATGTCCCTTCCAAAAAACCCTCCCCAAACAGCACATGACGCAAAGAAAAAAAGAGGCGCAATGAGGTAGCTGACTGTGTGAGAAAGATAAGCGACCCTAGTGGCCGACACAAACACCGGGCCCATCTAGGAGTGGCACTGCAGTGTCACGCAGGATGTCCCTTCCAAAAAACCCTCCCCAAACAGCACATGACGCAAAGAAAAAAAGAGGCGCAATGAGGTAGCTGTGTGAGTAAGATTAGCGACCCTAGTGGCCGACACAAACACCTGGCCCATCTAGGAGTGGCACTGCAGTGTCACGCAGGATGTCCCTTCCAAAAAACCCTCCCCAAACAGCACATGACGCAAAGAAAAAAAGAGGCGCAATGAGGTAGCTGACTGTGTGAGAAAGATAAGCGACCCTAGTGGCCGACACAAACACCGGGCCCATCTAGGAGTGGCACTGCAGTGTCACGCAGGATGTCCCTTCCAAAAAACCCTCCCCAAACAGCACATGACGCAAAGAAAAAAAGAGGCGCAATGAGGTAGCTGTGTGAGTAAGATTAGCGACCCTAGTGGCCGACACAAACACCTGGCCCATCTAGGAGTGGCACTGCAGTGTCACGCAGGATGTCCCTTCCAAAAAACCCTCCCCAAACAGCACATGACGCAAAGAAAAAAAGAGGCGCAATGAGGTAGCTGACTGTGTGAGAAAGATAAGCGACCCTAGTGGCCGACACAAACACCGGGCCCATCTAGGAGTGGCACTGCAGTGTCACGCAGGATGTCCCTTCCAAAAAACCCTCCCCAAACAGCACATGACGCAAAGAAAAAAAGAGGCGCAATGAGGTAGCTGTGTGAGTAAGATTAGCGACCCTAGTGGCCGACACAAACACCTGGCCCATCTAGGAGTGGCACTGCAGTGTCACGCAGGATGTCCCTTCCAAAAAACCCTCCCCAAACAGCACATGACGCAAAGAAAAATAAAAGAAAAAAGAGGTGCAAGATGGAATTGTCCTTGGGCCCTTCCCACCCACCCTTATGTTGTATAAACAAAACAGGACATGCACACTTTAACCAACCCATCATTTCAGTGACAGGGTCTGCCACACGACTGTGACTGAAATGACGGGTTGGTTTGGACCCCCACCAAAAAAGAAGCAATTAATCTCTCCTTGCACAAACTGGCTCTACAGAGGCAAGATGTCCACCTCATCATCATCCTCCGATATATCACCGTGTACATCCCCCTCCTCACAGATTATCAATTCGTCCCCACTGGAATCCACCATGTCAGCTCCCTGTGTACTTTGTGGAGGCAATTGCTGCTGGTAAATGTCTCCGCGGAGGAATTGATTATAATTCATTTTAATGAACATCATCTTCTCCACATTTTCTGGATGTAACCTCGTACGCCGATTGCTGACAAGGTGAGCGGCGGCACTAAACACTCTTTCGGAGTACACACTTGTGGGAGGGCAACTTAGGTAGAATAAAGCCAGTTTGTGCAAGGGCCTCCAAATTGCCTCTTTTTCCTGCCAGTATAAGTACGGACTGTGTGACGTGCCTACTTGGATGCGGTCACTCATATAATCCTCCACCATTCTATCAATGGTGAGAGAATCATATGCAGTGACAGTAGACGACATGTCCGTAATGGTTGTCAGGTCCTTCAGTCCGGACCAGATGTCAGCATCAGCAGTCGCTCCAGACTGCCCTGCATCACCGCCAGCGGGTGGGCTCGGAATTCGGATTTGGGATTTCGAAGAATGCACAGTTCTTTGCTGTGCTGCTTTTGCCAGCTTGAGTCTTTTCATTTTTCTAGCAAGAGGCTGAGTGCTTCCATCCTCATGTGAAGCTGAACCACTAGCCATGAACATAGGCCAGGGCCTC
Source organism: Pseudophryne corroboree (assembly GCF_028390025.1). NCBI lineage: Eukaryota > Metazoa > Chordata > Amphibia > Anura > Myobatrachidae > Pseudophryne > Pseudophryne corroboree. The sequence goes on along the minus strand of NC_086445.1, from coordinate 475,602,326 downwards.
AGCCGTTCCTTGCCACTCCGTGTGGTAAATGGCATATTGGCAAGTTTACGCTTCTCCTCCGACAATTTTATTTTAGGTTTTGGAGTCCTTTTTTTTCTGATATTTGGTGTTTTGGATTTGACATGCTCTGTACTATGACATTGGGCATCGGCCTTGGCAGACGACGTTGCTGGCATTTCATCGTCTCGGCCATGACTAGTGGCAGCAGCTTCAGCACGAGGTGGAAGTGGATCTTGATCTTTCCCTAATTTTGGAACCTCAACTTTTTTGTTCTCCATATTTTATAGGCAGAACTAAAAGGCACCTCAGGTAAACAATGGAGATGGATGGATTGGATACTAGTATACAATTATGGACGGACTGCCACGGTTAGGTGGTATAAAAAAACCACGGTTAGGTGGTATATAATACAATTATGGATGGACGGACTGCCTGCCGAGTTCCGACACAGAGGTAGCCACAGCCGTGAACTACCGCACTGTACACTGGTTGATAAAGAGATAGTAGTATACTCGTAACAACTAGTATGACACTATGACGACGGTATAAAGAATGAAAAAAAAACCACGGTTAGGTGGTATATATTATAATAATAATACAATTATGGATGGACGGACTGCCTGCCGACTGCCGACACAGAGGTAGCCACAGCCGTGAACTACCGCACTGTACACTGGTTGATAAAGAGATAGTAGTATACTCGTAACAACTAGTATGACACTATGACGACGGTATAAAGAATGAAAAAAAAACCACGGTTAGGTGGTATATATTATAATAATAATACAATTATGGATGGACGGACTGCCTGCCGACTGCCGACACAGAGGTAGCCACAGCCGTGAACTACCGCACTGTACACTGGTTGATAAAGAGATAGTAGTATACTCGTAACAACTAGTATGACACTATGACGACGGTATAAAGAATGAAAAAAAAACCACGGTTAGGTGGTATATATTATAATAATAATACAATTATGGATGGACGGACTGCCTGCCGACTGCCGACACAGAGGTAGCCACAGCCGTGAACTACCGCACTGTACACTGGTTGATAAAGAGATAGTAGTATACTCGTAACAACTAGTATGACACTATGACGACGGTATAAAGAATGAAAAAAAAACCACGGTTAGGTGGTATATATTATAATAATAATACAATTATGGATGGACGGACTGCCTGCCGACTGCCGACACAGAGGTAGCCACAGCCGTGAACTACCGCACTGTACACTGGTTGATAAAGAGATAGTAGTATACTCGTAACAACTAGTATGACACTATGACGACGGTATAAAGAATGAAAAAAAAACCACGGTTAGGTGGTATATATTATAATAATAATACAATTATGGATGGACGGACTGCCTGCCGACTGCCGACACAGAGGTAGCCACAGCCGTGAACTACCGCACTGTACACTGGTTGATAAAGAGATAGTAGTATACTCGTAACAACTAGTATGACACTATGACGACGGTATAAAGAATGAAAAAAAAACCACAGTTAGGTGGTATATATTATAATAATAATACAATTATGGATGGACGGACTGCCTGCCGACTGCCGACACAGAGGTAGCCACAGCCGTGAACTACCGCACTGTACACTGGTTGATAAAGAGATAGTAGTATACTCGTAACAACTAGTATGACACTATGACGACGGTATAAAGAAAGAAAAAAAAATACCACGGTTAGGTGGTATATATTGTAATACAATTATGGATGGACGGACTGCCTGCCGAGTTCCGACTGCCGACACAGAGGTAGCCACAGCCGTGAACTACCGCACTGTACTGTGTCTGCTGCTAATATAGACTGGTTGATAAAGAGATAGTATACAATACATACAACAATATACTACTATACTGGTGGTCAGGCACTGGTCACCACTAGTCACACTGGCAGTGGCACTCCTGCAGCAAAAGTGTGCACTGTTTAATTTTAAATTAATATAATATTATGTACTCCTGGGGGCTCCTGCTATAACAACCTGCAGTGCTCCCCAGTCTCCCCCACAATTATTATAAGCTTTGCCTTTTATACATTGATGTGCAGCACACTGGGCTGAGCTGAGTGCACACAGACTGAGTCACACTGTGTGACTGGCTGCTGCTGTGTATCGTTTTTTTTCAGGCAGAGAACGGATATAGCAGAGAACGGATATATTATATTAAAATAAATAAAAGTTAACTAACAACAACTGCACTGGTCACTGTGGTAAACTCTGTCTGACTCTGCACAATCTCTCTCTCTCTTCTAATCTAATTTCTAATGGAGAGGACGCCAGCCACGTCCTCTCCCTATCAATCTCAATGCACGTGTGAAAATGGCGGCGACGCGCGGCTCCTTATATAGAATCCGAGTCTCGCGAGAATCCGACAGCGTCATGATGACGTTCGGGCGCGCTCGGGTTAACCGAGCAAGGCGGGAGGATCCGAGTCTGCTCGGACCCGTGAAAAAAACATGAAGTTCGTGCGGGTTCGGTTTCAGAGAAACCGAACCCGCTCATCTCTAGCACCAGCCCCATGCTAGGTGCAGATTCTCCATCAGAGCTTGGCCTCCGATGTGAGTGATTCAATATGTGAAAATGCAACCAGTTCAATGACATGCCTAAGACACTCCCTTGACAAACACATAAGTTGGACCAACTTCATGTGTCTGAGTAGCCAACCCCAGTAACCATGCAGGAACACCAAGCACATTTCCAAGACACTTTGGATACCATGCATCTCAATACCTCCAAGATTTTTCACGTGCTGCTCCTGATCTCTCCCTATCAGACTCTACCTCATTACAAGACTTTAAACGGGCTCTCAAGACCAACTTCCTCACCAAACCCAGACAACTCTCATCTTAACCCTCTGTTCCACTCTCACTGTCTACCCCATCTGTGTCACCCCTGTCTGTCTGCCTCTCCCCTGTATGAATGTAAGCTCTCACAGCAGGGCCCTCTTCCCTCATGTGCCTTTCCTTCTTTTACTTAAACCATCTTCTACTCCATGCACTTTTAAACGGCACCAAATCGCTCGGTTTTCTGCTACCCTGATAATTATTTCAGTGTCGTCTGCTGATGTAGCTATGTTTTTATATTTATTTTATTATTTATTTATTGCCAGTTATTTATATAGCGCACACATATTAGGGCGTTAGGGCAATGGTGGGAACCGAACCCATCATTGCTGTGAGGAAGTTAACCATTACACCATCCGTACAACCATTATACCATGTACTTGTCTTATATTGTCTAGATATGTAAGTCACTTGTTTCTTGTTTTGCTTATTTGTTTATATACTCTGTTACTGGGCGCTGCAGATCCCTTGTGGCGCCATATAAAGGCATATAATAATAATAATAATAATAATAATAATACAAAACAATTATAACCCTCTAATATCTTATCTGGAACATATTGTGCTGGCAAGTGTATGCTTGTTTAACTGAATTACTTCTATTTCAATATGAGGATAAACAATTCCTTTTAATACAGATAATATATTGCTGTACCAATAATTTAGGTTCATATTTATTAAGCCTTGCGGAGTGATAAATTGCACAGTGATAAAGTACCAACCAACCAGTTCCTAACTGCCATGTTACAGGCTCTGTTTAAAAAAATGAGTTATGAGCTGATTGGTTGGTACTTTATCACCGTGCAATTTATCACTCCCCAAGGCTTGAAAAAACTGGGTCTTAGGGGGACATTTTACTAAGCAGTGATAAAAGTGGAGAAGTTGCCCATGGCAACCAATTAACATTGATGTAACATTTACAATTTGCATATTATAAAAATATACAGAGCAGCTGATTGGTTGCCATGGGCAACTTCTCCACTGGCTCACTTCTCCACTTTAGTAAATGTCCCCCTTAGTCTGTTGTTTATATAAAAATTTTAATTCGAATTAAACTATGCTAATGTTATAGTGAGACTTTATACGTGATTCATTTGTGTTTAGTGTAACAGTTTATATCAGTGGTTTCCAAATTTTTTTGAATCACGGCGCCCTAGAATATCAGAATTTTTTTCACAGCTCCCCTAGGCCAAAAATCTCTTATTGAGAAATTTAAAAATAAATATTACATTAAGTAGATCGCATTTATATGTCATCCTTAGGGTCAGTTGTGTGGTGAGGGACAAGATTTGCTTCTGTTTGGCCACATATTTTATGACTGGCAGCCACCAGCACTGGTTTTGCCTATTACATTGACCATGAATAATTTGAATTGGTCCTGGACCACCAACCCAGGGCACCCCTGCAAGTGTCCCGAGGCATCCCAGGGAGCCACGGCACACAGTTTGGGAACCTCTAGTTCATATACTGTTTATTGTGTTATTTATGTATTTGGCAATGCTACTTTATTAGTGTGATGTCTGTTGTGCAGCCACTTTGTTAATAGATATATACTCCACCTCCATTTCCTTGTACTGTCCTCAGGCCTCTGATCTAGTTCTTTATGAATGTAAATATTCTAAGACACTGTATACAGCAGTTTATTAAACTGCTATCCTGCTTGCCACTGCTTTGGCGCTTAGTTTAGCCAGCCAGCTCACTGCAGCCTTTTGCCAATATTTGTGAAAACAATACTGAGAGCTATGAGGTGGTCAAAATTTTCTGGAAATAAATTGATGTTAATAATACTGTATGAACAAAAACAGGCACAAATTACACAATTTTAGTTTTTTTGATCAATATTAAAGAAATCCAAAACCAAAACACTATGGGTTGAGCAACCTTAATAAATTTGCCTACTGACAAGCATATATGTAGCTGTCTTGACCTATACTGTTCTTGTCCTGTGTTAAACCCAGCTTTCCGCTTCTGTGAGTGTACAAAGTAGTATGTGAAAGTTGAGTCTAGACTCATGCTTATGCATTTTGTCTGTGCACATGCAATAAAGATGCAAAAACAATGATTTGTGTCACACTCTGCATGAGCCCCTGTATGTGTGACGTATCCTGGACACATTTGAAAGGAAATCGTAACTTTCAATGTAATTCTTCTTGGTAAGATATATAAATAAATTGTTCACATAGAGTAGGTATTTTTTATTATCATATTTTTATTTTGTGCAGATGATAATGTCACAGATCATGGAATTGGCAAATTGAACCAAAAGACTCTTTGACAGTAATTTTATGCTTGGGTTGAATCTCTCTTTCTGTCTGTCTATATGTATGTGTCTTGTCCATGTCAACGTATTTTGCTGTCACAAAGAAGGTACATCAACAGAGGGCTTTCAGAATAAACTTCAAAATAAAATCAGTAATGCAGCTTACTTTTTATTTTCTTCACCTGAAGCAATCTCTTTGACAGATGCTTGGACATAATTCTTTATGTTGCTATGTTGGATATTTTGAGGGACAAAAATTTTCTGACACAAGGCGAATTTGTCAGTGAATTAATTTACATACTAATCTGAGTTCAACTGAGTCTAGTATAAGAAATAAATTTTCACGTCATGTTAGTCATGCACAGATAAAAGCTGTCAATGATAAAGTGATCAGGAATAGGGCAGAGTAGCATAATTGGCTTTACCTCTGCTTTGTTTACCATTTAATAAATGTAGCCCATGTGGAACTAAAATAATGCTTATCCCAATGCAATACTCCCCGCTCAAATGCTATTAAAAAAGTATTACAGGTTGTGTGCATGTGTTTTATTTGTAACAAAAATGTCTTTAATTTCTTTTAATGTCTTTAATGTCTTTTGTCTGTTTTTTTTTTACATAATCTCTCCTGCAGGTCTAGTATGCTCGGATGCCATGTCTCAAGGGTATGTAAATAAACCTTATGGGGATTTTTTTTGTTTTTGCAGGATTGACATCTCTAATACAGCCCCTTGCTGACATTCCTAGGGATGGTTGATAATATAACACTAGCAGGCATAGCCTATTGCTGGAACTAGAGATGTGCACTTGAAATTTTTCGGGTTTTGTGTTTTGGTTTTGGGTTCGGTTCCGCGGCCGTGTTTTGGGTTCGACCGCGTTTTGGCAAAACCTCACCGAATTTTTTTTGTCGGATTCGGGAGTGTTTTGGATTCGGGTGTTTTTTTCAAAAAACACTAAAAAACAGCTTAAATCATAGAATTTGGGGGTCATTTTGATCCCAAAGTATTATTAACCTCAAAAACCATAATTTCCACTCATTTTCAGTCTATTCTGAATACCTCACACCTCACAATATTATTTTTAGTCCTAAAATTTGCACCGAGGTCGCTGGATGACTAAGCTAAGCGACCCTAGTGGCCGACACAAACACCGGGCCCATCTAGGAGTGGCACTGCAGTGTCACGCAGGATGGCCCTTCCAAAAAACACTCCCCAAACAGCACATGACGCAAAGAAAAAAAGAGGCGCAATGAGGTAGCTGTGTGAGTAAGATAAGCGACCCTAGTGGCCGACACAAACACCGGGCCCATCTAGGAGTGGCACTGCAGTGTCACGCAGGATGGCCCTTCCAAAAAACACTCCCCAAACAGCACATGACGCAAAGAAAAAAAGAGGCGCAATGAGGTAGCTGTGTGAGTAAGATAAGCGACCCTAGTGGCCGACACAAACACCGGGCCCATCTAGGAGTGGCACTGCAGTGTCACGCAGGATGGCCCTTCCAAAAAACACTCCCCAAACAGCACATGACGCAAAGAAAAAAAGAGGCGCAATGAGGTAGCTGTGTGAGTAAGATAAGCGACCCTAGTGGCCGACACAAACACCGGGCCCATCTAGGAGTGGCACTGTAGTGTCACGCAGGATGGCCCTTCCAAAAAACACTCCCCAAACAGCACATGACGCAAAGAAAAAAAGAGGCGCAATGAGGTAGCTGTGTGAGTAAGATAAGCGACCCTAGTGGCCGACACAAACACCGGGCCCATCTAGGAGTGGCACTGCAGTGTCACGCAGGATGGCCCTTCCAAAAAACACTCCCCAAACAGCACATGACGCAAAGAAAAAAAGAGGCGCAATGAGGTAGCTGTGTGAGTAAGATAAGCGACCCTAGTGGCCGACACAAACACCGGGCCCATCTAGGAGTGGCACTGCAGTGTCACGCAGGATGGCCCTTCCAAAAAACACTCCCCAAACAGCACATGACGCAAAGAAAAATTAAAGAAAAAAGAGGTGCAAGATGGAATTGTCCTTGGGCCCTCCCACCCACCCTTATGTTGTATAAACAGGACATGCACACTTTAACCAACCCATCATTTCAGTGACAGGGTCTGCCACACGACTGTGACTGAAATGACGGGTTGGTTTGGACCCCCACCAAAAAAGAAGCAATTAATCTCTCCTTGCACAAACTGGCTCTACAGAGGCAAGATGTCCACCTCATCATCATCCTCCGATATATCACCGTGTACATCCCCCTCCTCACAGATTATCAATTCGTCCCCACTGGAATCCACCATCTCAGCTCCCTGTGTACTTTGTGGAGGCAATTGCTGCTGGTCAATGTCTCCACGGAGGAATTGATTATAATTCATTTTAATGAACATCATCTTCTCCACATTTTCTGGAAGTAACCTCGTACGCCGATTGCTGACAAGGTGAGCGGCGGCACTAAACACTCTTTCGGAGTACACACTTGTGGGAGGGCAACTTAGGTAGAATAAAGCCAGTTTGTGCAAGGGCCTCCAAATTGCCTCTTTTTCCTGCCAGTATACGTACGGACTGTGTGACGTGCCTACTTGGATGCGGTCACTCATATAATCCTCCACCATTCTTTCAATGGGGAGAGAATCATATGCAGTGACAGTAGACGACATGTCCGTAATCGTTGACAGGTCCTTCAGTCCGGACCAGATGTCAGCATCAGCAGTCGCTCCAGACTGCCCTGCATCACCGCCAGCGGGTGGGCTCGGAATTCTGAGCCTTTTCCTCGCACCCCCAGTTGCGGGAGAATGTGAAGGAGGAAATGTTGACAAGTCGCGTTCCGCTTGACTTGACAATTTTCTCACCAGCAGGTCTTTGAACCCCAGCAGACTTGTGTCTGCCGGAAAGAGAGATCCAAGGTAGGTTTTAAATCTAGGATCGAGCACGGTGGCCAAAATGTAGTGCTCTGATTTCAACAGATTGACCACCCATGAATCCTTGTTAAGCGAATTAAGGGCTCCATCCACAAGTCCCACATGCCTAGCGGAATCGCTCCGTGTTAGCTCCTCCTTCAATGTCTCCAGCTTCTTCTGCAAAAGCCTGATGAGGGGAATGACCTGACTCAGGCTGGCAGTGTCTGAACTGACTTCACGTGTGGCAAGTTCAAAGGGCAGCAGAACCTTGCACAACGTTGAAATCATTCTCCACTGCGCTTGAGACAGGTGCATTCCACCTCCTATATCGTGCTGAATTGTATAGGCTTGAATGGCCTTTTGCTGCTCCTCCAACCTCTGAACCATATATAGGGTTGAATTCCACCTCGTTACCACTTCTTGCTTCAGATGATGGCAGGGCAGGTTCAGGCGTTTTTGGTGTTGCTCCAGTCTTCTGTACGTGGTGCCTGTACGCCGAAAGTGTCCCGCAATTCTTCTGGCCACCGACAGCATCTCTTGCACGCCCTTGTCGTTTTTTAAAAAATTCTGCACCACCAAATTCAAGGTATGTGCAAAACATGGGACGTGCTGGAATTTGCCCAGATTTAATGCGCACACAATATTGCTGGCGTTGTCCGATGCCACAAATCCACAGGAGAGTCCAATTGGGGTAAGCCATTCCGCGATGATCTTCCTCAGTTGCCGTAAGAGGTTTTCAGCTGTGTGCGTATTCTGGAAACTGGTGATACAAAGCGTAGCCTGCCTAGGAAAGAGTTGGCGTTTGCGAGATGCTGCTACTGGTGCCGCCGCTGCTGTTCTTGCGGCGGGAGTCCATACATCTACCCAGTGGGCTGTCACAGTCATATAGTCCTGACCCTGCCCTGCTCCACTTGTCCACATGTCCGTGGTTAAGTGGACATTGGGTACAGCTGCATTTTTTAGGACACTGGTGACTCTTTTTCTGAGGTCTGTGTACATTTTCGGTATCGCCTGCCTAGAGAAATGGAACCTAGATGGTATTTGGTACCGGGGACACAGTACCTCCAACAAGTCTCTAGTTGGCTCTGCAGTAATGATGGATACCGGAACCACGTTTCTCACCACCCAGGATGCCAAGGCCTCAGTTATCCGCTTTGCAGCAGGATGACTGCTGTGATATTTCATCTTCCTCGCAAAGGACTGTTGGACAGTCAATTGCTTGGTGGAAGTAGTAAAAGTGGGCTTACGAGTACGACTTCCCCTCTGGGATGACCATCGACTCCCAGCAGCAACAACAGCAGCGCCAGCAGCAGTAGGCGTTACACGCAAGGATGCATCGGAGGAATCCCAGGCAGGAGAGGACTCGTCAGAATTGCCAGTGACATGGCCTGCAGGACTATTGGCATTCCTGGGGAAGGAGGAAATTGACACTGAGGGAGTTGGTGGGGTGGTTTGCGTGAGCTTGGTTACAAGAGGAAGGGATTTACTGGTCAGTGGACTGCTTCCGCTGTCGCCCAAAGTTTTTGAACTTGTCACTGACTTATTATGAATGCGCTGCAGGTGACGTATAAGGGAGGATGTTCCGAGGTGGTTAACGTCCTTACCCCTACTTATTACAGCTTGACAAAGGCAACACACGGCTTGACAAATGTTGTCCGCATTTCTGTTGAAATACTTCCACACCGAAGAGCTGATTTTTTTGGTATTTTCACCAGGCATGTCAACGGCCATATTCCTCCCACGGACAACAGGTGTCTCCCCGGGTGCCTGACTTAAACAAACCACCTCACCATCAGAATCCTCCTTGTCAATTTCCTCCCCAGCGCCAGCAACACCCATATCCTTTTCATCCTGGTGTACTTCAACACTGACATCTTCAATCTGACTATCAGGAACTGGACTGCGGGTGCTCCTTCCAGCACTTGCAGGGGGCGTGCAAATGGTGGAAGGCGCATGCTCTTCACGTCCAGTGTTGGGAAGGTCAGGCATCGCAACCGACACAATTGGACTCTCCTTGTGGATTTGGGATTTCGAAGAACGCACAGTTCTTTGCGGTGCTTTTGCCAGCTTGAGTCTTTTAATTTTTCTAGCAAGAGGCTGAGTGCTTCAATCCTCATGTGAAGCTGAACCACTAGCCATGAACATAGGCCAGGGCCTCAGCCGTTCCTTGCCACTCCGTGTGGTAAATGGCATATTGGCAAGTTTACGCTTCTCCTCCGACAATTTTATTTTAGATTTTGGAGTCCTTTTTTTTTACTGATATTTGGTGTTTTGGATTTTACATGCTCTGTACTATGACATTGGGCATCGGCCTTGGCAGACGACGTTGCTGGCATTTCATCGTCTCGGCCATGACTAGTGGCAGCAGCTTCAGCACGAGGTGGAAGTGGATCTTGATCTTTCCCAAATTTTGGAACCTCAACATTTTTGTTCTCCATATTTTAATAGGCACAACTAAAAGGCACCTCAGGTAAACAATGGAGATGGATGGATACTAGTATACTTATGGATGGACGAGCGACTGCCGACACAGAGGTAGCTACAGCCGTGGACTACCGTACTGTGTCTGCTGCTAATATAGACTGGATGATAATGAGATGAAATCAATATATATATATATAATATCACTAGTACTGCAGCCGGACAGGTATATAATATATATTTATTATGTAATGACTGATGACGGACCTGCTGGACACTGTCAGCTCAGCAGCACCGCAGACTGCTACAGTAAGCTACTATAGTAGTATGTATAAAGAAGAAAGAAAAAAAAAAAACCACGGGTAGGTGGTATACAATTATGGATGGACCAGCGACTGCCGACACAGAGGTAGCTACAGCCGTGGACTACCGTACTGTGTCTGCTGCTAATATAGACTGGATGATAATGAGATGAAATCAATATATATATATATAATATCACTAGTACTGCAGCCGGACAGGTATATAATATATATTTATTATGTAATGACTGATGACGGACCAGCTGGACACTGTCAGCTCAGCAGCACCGCAGACTGCTACAGTAAGCTACTATAGTAGTATGTATAAAGAAGAAAGAAAAAAAAAAACCACGGGTAGGTGGTATACAATTATGGATGGACCAGCGACTGCCGACACAGAGGTAGCTACAGCCGTGGACTACCGTACTGTGTCTGCTGCTAATATAGACTGGATGATAATGAGATGAAATCAATATATATATATATAATATCACTAGTACTGCAGCCGGACAGGTATATAATATATATTTATTATGTAATGACTGATGACGGACCTGCTGGACACTGTCAGCTCAGCAGCACCGCAGACTGCTACAGTAAGCTACTATAGTAGTATGTATAAAGAAGAAGAAAGAAAAAAAAAAAAACGGGTAGGTGGTATACAATATTATATATATATTATATATATTAAACTGGTGGTGATTATTAAACTGGTGGTCAGGTCACTGGTCACACTATCAGCAACTTGCAAGTAGTACTCCTAAGCAGACAATCACAATATATATTATACTGGTGGTCAGTGTGGTCACAATGGCAGTGTGGCACTCTGGCAGCAAGTCCTGCTCTCAGACTCTAACTGCTCCCCACTGTCAGTGTCTCCCCCACAAGTCAGATATACATTATACAGTCACACTATCTATCTATCACTTCAGCAAGTAGTAGTACTCCTCCTAAAGTACTCCTCCTAATGCTCCCCAAAATTACTACTGTGTCTCTCTCTACTCTAGTCTCACTCTCTTCTCTATACACGGAGAGGACGCCAGCCACGTCCTCTCCCTATGAATCTCAATGCACGTGTGAAAATGGCGGCGACGCGCGGCTCCTTATATAGAATCCGAGTCTCGCGATAGAATCCGAGCCTCGCGAGAATCCGACAGCGGGATGATGATGACGTTCGGGCACGCTCGGGTTAACCGAGCAAGGCGGGAAGATCCGAGTCGCTCGGCCCCGTGTAAAAAAAACTGAAGTTCGGGCGGGTTCGGATTCCGAGGAACCGAACCCGCTCATCTCTAGCTGGAACTGGAATATTTTTTGGGGAACCATGAACCCTCCTGCGACCAGCCTAGGCTATGAGTTTTAGCCCCGTTTGCACTTCTGGGGGGATATGGAGGAGGTTTTTTTTAATTAGTTTTACAGGTTCAGCAAGAACCAAACTGTTTATCATTATTATTAGTGCATATCTAATGCTAGGGGGAAGCAGCAACATATGAGTTTGCTTCTCTTCTACTTTCACATGCCCTTACAGTACCCAGGTTACAACCGTGTTGGGATCCCGGTGCCGGCTTTCTCGTATCTACATAGTCGGTGTTGACAAAGTGACTGTAGACTTCCCTCACTGCATCCTGTTTTGGTTGGATATAGTATGCAAAAGCAAAGTTAATAGAATTCTTAATAACAGCAAATTGACAGTAAGCCTCAGTGTGTATTTTGACAAGTATTCCTCATCACAAATGATTATGCCAGCAACCTACATATGAAGAGACAATGCCAGCAATGTGAGAGGAGAGGCAGAAGCAATTAATGAAACAGATCAACCTGTTAACCACGTGATTTCAAATTAACAAAACTCTTCCCAACAGCTAGAACACAGAAACAACTGAATTATAAAGGTTAAACTTGATCATAAAATGGATAACAATAATGTTTCCTCTAAGCTGGGCAATCATAAAACAATATAATAAAATCTAAAGTGTTAACATTTTAGTTGGTAGAAAAAAAAGAGTACTTCAGGTTGGAGAGCAGCCCTTCAGGGTTGAATCCTCATTACACTGACCTTTTAGCTTGCTTTCTAGTTTGCTCTGTTTCGTGGGAATATTGAATGCCACCTCTCAAACACTCAGACAGGGGTTATATAGAAAATGATAGAAAATTAATATAAAGAAATTTGAGGAAGAAATTTAATCTCAGGAAGAATTCAGTTCACTGCGAAAGTAGTAAGTAAAAAAAATTGTGAATAACAGACCAAGAGGAAGTTGAAAAATAAAACATGGACATTGACATTGGGCAGCACGGACGGTGTAATGGTTAGCATTACTGCCTCACAGCACTGAGGTGGGTTCGATTCCCACCATGGCCCTAACTGTGTGGAGTTTGTATATTCTCCCCGTGCTTGCGTGGGTTTCCTCCGGGTGCTCCGGTTTCCTCCCACAATCCAAAAATATACTGGTAGGTTAATTGGCTCTCAACTAAATGAACCCTAATGTGAATGTGTGTGCATGTGCATGTGGTAGGGAATATAGATTTTAAGCTCCCCTGGGGCAGGGACTGATGTGAATGGCCAAATATTATCTGTAAATCGCTACAGAATATGTGTGCGCTATATAAATAACTGGTAATAAATAAATAAATAACATTGAACCTAAGAATTACTTAGACAGTCCATTTGCCAAAAGATACTCATAAAAAGTTGGTGAAAATCAAAATTAAACAGCAGACAGTATATAACAATGAAAATTAGTGATGAGCGGATTCGGTTTTACTCGGTTTTACTCGGTTCTCAAAACCGAATCTTATTGGCTATCCAAAACACGTGACATCAGTGAGCCAATAAGATTCGGTTTTGAGAACCGAGTAAAACCGAATCCGCTCATCACTAATGAAAATGCTCTTACATATTATACTGTATATGCAACTATAGAATGTAAGTTCTTATGCAGGGCTATCTTCTCTCTTGTTCTCCCTCTTGTACTGTCCTCCCCTTGAGGAGAAATGTATTAAGGCACATATTGTGCTGCTAATACTGCTTCTGCTTTGATGCTTATCGAGGTGCAGGAGGAAGCAATAATGCAGAGATATGTGGTGGCGATACAGTGGGATGTAGTTGGCATCCCAATCAGAATACCAGCACTAGAATTCCAATGCCTTTCAGAATCCCAACAGTCACAACCCATCTAGGAAAGTGAGAGGAAGTTAGACCTGGAGGGAAGCTGGTTCTCAAGGAATGAAGTCCAGGGGCCAAAGACAGAAGAAATAGAGGGGAGATGTCATATGGCTTTCCAGAAGGTTGAGAAGATGAAATCTTAGGAAGAGTGGGAAGCCAAAGTACTATCTCTGAATGTTGTTGCATACAAAATACATCTAGTGCAACCCATTGCTTCATGTCTCCACTCCTTGTCCCTTCAAGAATTCTATTCTGGAGAATGGCATGACAGTATGTTTGACAGTATGTTTTGGTGTCTGGAAGTTGAAGACCTCCCATCCATGTCAATATATCATGTCTAATTCTAGGTCATTTGCGTGACCAGTCAAATTATTGGATAATGAAGTGAAACGAGTGGAACCAGGAGTCCGAGACTTGAATCGGCAAGGCTTGGAGGACAAATAGCAGTTTGGGAAGCATATTCATTTTGACTACATTAATCCTGCATAAGTAGGAGGTTTGTTTCAAATGCTAATTGTTATAGATAGAAGATATAGAGGAGAGAAGCAGGGCAAAATTCATGTGGAACAACGAAGATATATTGCTCCATTGGTTAATTATCTTTTACATTTCTGAACAGATAGTTTGATATAGTCAGAAAGTAGCTTATGTAGTCCCGCCCGTGCCTCTGCCAAACATCTCTGGACAGGGAGGACTTGTGGGAAGGCTCAAGAAGTTTAATCTGCTGTAGCAGGGTAGCCACTTATGCTGCTTTTTATTTTTTAATGTAGGAGCTTTGTTGAATAAATTTACCCATGAGAACACATTTATGTGCTTCCCAGAGTGTAAGCCTAGAGATATCAGAGGAGTCATTACAAAGACAGTGATCCGTAAGAGCAGCAGCAACCTCAGCTTTACAGTAAAAATTTTGCAGCAAAGACTCGTGGAGGTGTCACTTTCAATGTCCATTAGAGTGTCACGGCAAGCAAAGTGTCCTCAAAATGGGCAGAGATGTCTTAGCCTCAGAAATAGGTAGTCTAAGTGTGAATAAACCTTATAAGGATGAGAATAAAAAGAATAGTCATAATTTGTAGGGTGCAAGATCCTCCAAGAGTTGGCCAGCTGGTGATCGTGAAAAATCTGCCAAACCTAACAGTATTTGACTTTGGAGAATCTAGGGGAATTGTTACTAAGAGAAAGATGAGAGACATGAGACAGAACAATGCAGAAGAGCTGAGGGCCGCTATTGAAGCATCCTTGTCTTTCATAACACCTCAGCAGTGCCACAGGCTGATAGAATCCACGCCATGCCGCATTGAGGCAGTAATTCATGCAAAAGGGGACCAAAACCAAGTACTGAGTACATATGCATGATTATACCTTTCAGAGTGCCGACATTTCTGTATTTAAAATCCTTTTTTTATTGATTTTATGTAATATTCACATTTTCTGAGATTTTGGATTTGGGGTTTTCTTAAACTAAGCCGCAATCATCAAAATTATAAAAAATAGAGACTTGAAATATCTCACTTTGCATGTAATGAGTCTAGATATCATATATTAGTTTCACCTTTTAAGTTGAATGACTGAAATAAATGAACTTTTACATGATATTCTAATTTTCTGAGTTTACCTGTATGTAACTGGGCTGTTCAAGATTTGAGTTATCCGCTGGTGTGTGCCTATATAACTCTGCAATATCAACACCTGCACACAAATAATTTCCAACAGTGGGAACACAGCGGGCACTGCCTTTGTCTGATATGAGGCTATCAGGCTGATTCTTCAAATCAATGATGACGATGAGCCTCCAGCTGCCTCTAAGAAACCAGATAAGTTTAAACATCAGAAGGTTACTAAATTAGTTTTACCTCATTCTGACCACTTGGTTGACGTTTGTCAGGAATCCTGGGAAAATTCAGGAAAGACATTTGCTCTGTCTAAAAAGATGCTAGCCTGTTATCCCCTTGCCTCAGAGTTAGGTAAATATTGGGAAACACCTCCGCCGGTGGATTCACAGGTGGCACGTCTGGTGGTGTCCTCTGCTCTGCCTGTCACTACCGTCACCTCACTGAAGGAACTGACAGATAAGCGTGTGGAGGGTAGCTTGACGTCCATTTACACTCTTGCTGGAGCTGTACATAGACACACTATAGCGACCTCTTGGTCTGCTAAGGCTATAGAGGCCTGGGTTCAGGAAGTGAAAGCGGAACTACCGTCTGATTTTCCTGATAATGTTAGACAGTGTCTTTCATACATTATCGCAGCCTCTCATTATATTCAGGAGGCGGCATCTGATGCAGTATCCTGGCAGCCAAAGCGTCTACTACATCTATTCTGGCTCGCCAGATCTTCTGGTTGTATCCTGGTCCGTAGATCTGGACTCTAAAAAGAACTTGGAGGTGATCCCTTTTAAGGGAAACATTCTTTTTGGGGTAGATCTCAACAAGATTGTTGCTGACTTGGCATCAGTTAAGACTACATGTCTGCCTAATACTTATTCTTCGGCTCCGAAGACTAAGAGTACTTCCTTTTGTTCCTTTCGACCTCCAGGTAATGCAAAGGGTTAGGCGTACCCGAAACAGGCTTGCACTTTCAAAACTTTTAAGCCCAAAGCTAAATGTGCCTGGGCTGCCCGTCAGCCTGCTTCCAAAACAGACAAGCCTGCTGCATGATGGGGCAGGCCTCCCCCTGGGGGATCGCAGGGTGGGAGACCGTCTTCTACGGTTTGATCAGGCGCGGTTACTGACCACTTCAGACGCCTGGGTAAGGGAAGTTGTCACTCCCGGATACACCGTGTCTTTCAGGTCACATCCCCCTCTTCAGTTTTGCTCACCAAACATCCCTTCAGATCAGGTGAAGGCAAAAACTCTTAATTTGGTGGTACAGTCCCTCCTGGACACAGGAGTGGTAGTACCGGGGCTTCTGGCTCTGAGAGGCAAGGGGTACTATTCACCGCTGTTCCTGGTCCCGAAACCGAATGGTTCCTCCCAGACCATTCTCAACCTCAAGTCCTTGAACAAATTTGTGAGGGTCTCCAAATTTCTGGCTTCGGAGCCCGGGGACTATATGGTCTCCCTGGACATACAGGATGCTTACCTGCATATTCCTATTGCCATGTCGCATCAGCAATAGCTGTGGTTTGCTATTGACAACCTTCATTACCAATTTTGGGCCTTACCTTTAGGCTTGACCACGGCTCCGCAAGTATTCACAAAGGGCATGGCGGTTATGACGGCCTTACTCCGCCGTCAGGGTGTCAGGATTCTACCCTAGCTGGACGACTTGCTGATCCTGGCGAATTCCCCAGAAATTCTCCTCCGTCATCTGGATCTGACGGTCCAGTTTCTGCAAGCCCACGGGTGGCTCATCAACTGAAAGAAATCTTCCCTGGTCCCTGCTCAGAGCATGGTGCACCTTTGCATTGTTGGACACTCACAACCAGCGGTTGTTCTTGTCTCAGGAGAAGGTCCTGAACCTTCAGGACAGGATTGGATGCTTCCGCTCTTGCCCGCGAGTGTCGATACACTCTGTGATGCAAGTACTAGACCTCATGGTGTAGGCTTTTGACATGGTAGAGTATGCTCAATTTCATTCCCGCCCTCTGCAGAAGCCGATTTTTGCCAAATAGGACAGCCTGCCTCACTGGATCAGGTCTCACATGATCTCCTTGTCTCCAGAGGGTCGTCTGTCACTGAGCTGGTGGCTACAGGACCATCGATTGAACAGGGCCGTCCCTTCTGGATCTCCAACTGGGTCCTTCTGATGATGGATGCCAGTCTGCGAGGTTGGGGCGCGGTGTTGGTGCAACACTCCCTTCAGGGTCGTTGGACCAGGGAGGAGTCTCTCCTCCCGATAAACATTCTGGAATTGCGGGCAGTGTTCAATTCTCTAAACCTGGCCCAGCATCTCATACAGAACAGGCCTGTTCAAGTACAGTCGGACAACGCCACCATGGTGGCATACATAAATCATCAAGGCGGCACTCGAAGCCGCATGGCAATGATGGAAGTGTCAAAGATTCTTCTATGGGCGGAATGCCATCTGCCAGCCATATCGGCAGTGTTCATTCTGGGGGTCCTCAACTGGGAAGCGGACTTCCTCAGTCATCAGGATGCACATGCTGGAGAGTGGAGCCTCCATCCAGAAGTATTTAAACTCCTAGTGGACAAGTGGGGCCTACCAGATGTGGACCTGATGGCATCTCGACACAATCACAAGGTTCCGGCATTCGGAGCAAGGACAAGGGATCCTCAAGCAGCGTTCGTGAATGCATTGGCAATTCCATGGAACTTTTGGCTGCCATACGTGTTCCCTCCGGTGTCACTTCTGCCCAGGGGAATAAGCAAGTTCAAGCAAGAAGGAGGAATCCTACTTCTGATCGCTCCAGCGTGGCCCAGAAGGCATTGGTTCTCAGACCTACAGGGTCTCTTGATAGAGCGTCCTCTTCTACTTCTGCAATGCCCAGACGTCCTCGTTCAGGGCCCTTGTGTATACCAGGATTTGGCCCAGCTGACTTTGACGGCGTGGCTCTTGAAGCTTCAGTTCTGAGGGCCAAGGGATTTTCTGAGGCGGTCATTCAAACCATGTTGAAGGCCTGTAAGCCGGCTTTGGCTCGGATGTATCACAGGGTCTGGAATTATTACTTTGCTTGGTGCGCATCTAACAATCATGACGCTTGCAAGTTTAGTACGACCAAACTTTTGGCATTCCTGCAACGGGGCCTGGACTTAGGCCTTCGTCTGGCCTCCATCAAGGTTCATATTTCTGCCTTGTCGGTATGGTTTCAGAGAAAAATTGCGACTCTGCCTGATGTTCATACATTCACTCAGGGTGTTTTACAGATTCAACCTCCCTATGTCCCGCCGGTAGCTCCTTGGGATTTGTCGGTGGTACTGGAGGCCTCGCAAGAGTCTCCGTTTGAACCACTTGAGGTCCTTAAGTGGCTTACTCTTAAGATTTTGTTTCTGCTGGCTATTGTCTCTGCTAGACGGGTTTCAGATTTGGGTGCCTTATCCTGTCGGTCACCTTTTCTGATCTTTCACCATGACCGGGCGGTTCTTCGGACATGCCCTGGTTTTCTACCTAAGGTGGTGTCTTCTTTCCACCTTAACCAAGAGATTTTGGTTCCGGCCTTTATCTCTCCTGATTTGTCCTCCAAAGAGCGGTCTTTGGATGTGGTACGGGCTCCCCATATCTATGTGAAGAGGATAGCCTCCATTAGGAAGTCTGATTCTCTTTGTACTTTTTGTTTTTTTACAAACGTGGCTGGCCTGCTACTATGCAGGCCCTTGCCAGATGGATTTGAAGGGTAATTGCACAAGCTTATGTACAGGCTGGTCTTCCAGCTACTGCTACCATCAAAGCCCATTCTAATCAGTCTGTTGGACCTTCTTGGGCGACCCTTGGCAATTGTGCAAGGTGGCTACGTGGTCCTCTGTGGACACGTTCATAAGGTAATATGCCTTCGATACTTCCAGGATGCTTCCTCTGGATGCCGGGATATTGTGTCCGCTACAGTGCATCCCCTCCCATGAGAAACTGCTTTAGGACATCCCCGATGTTATTCCCTGTGGAACCCCAGTGTACCCCGCTGCAGAAAAGGAGATTTATGGTAAGAACTTACCTTTGTTAAAGCTCTTTCTGCGAGGTACACTGGGTTCCACAGGGCGCCCACCCTGACGCACTTAGCTTCTTTGGGTTTATATGGCATTAGCCGCTGACACCTTCTCCTGTCGTGAGAACGTGGTGTATGTGGCTACTAACGGTTGTCGTCTCTTTTACCTGCTACTGCATTGGACTGGTTAACAAAACTGAGCTCCTGTGCACGGAGGCGGAGTTATAGAGGAGGTGGCGGTGAGCATCTTGGGAACAGTTAAAACTTTTAGCCTGTTGGTGCCTTGGATCAAGATCCAACTCTATACCCCGATGTTATTCCCCGTGGAACCCAGTGTACCTTGCAAAAAGAGATTTAACAAAGGTAAATTCTTACCATAAATCTCCTTTTTAATTCACGATGTCCACTTACAAACAGGTAACTGGTATCAGCGCAAAGATTATTCCACAGTGGCAAGACAGCATACATCTGATGCAACAGTCTAGATAGCAAAAGACAGCTTCTCGTATATGTTCCAAAGTGGTATAGAAGATACCATAAAACAAGAATACACACAAATAGTGCAAATATGTAAAAACAAGAAATTGATTTAATGAAGATGTACACTTACAAGCAAGTGTTAAAAACACAGCATAATTATTCCCACAGTGGCAAACATCAGGGGTCGCGCCTAGTATTCCACAGTTGATCCAGCGAATCACCTAATACCCACTTCCGGATATAGGGTAAAGTCCAGCAGCTAACCCAAACGTTCAGCACAGTGGAGAAGACATCCAGGGCCACGCCATCTCTCCCAGAAAAGTGGGCGGATGAGCAGGGGGAGTCGGAAGGCAGGGGCGGACGAGCTGCAGTGCTGCCCGGCTACCTATGTGAGCAGAAATAGCCAGGCAATACAGCTGAGCGGTGAGGATGAGGTAGACGGCTGACAGGTGGCCGGGAGGACCTCACAGTGCGGCGGCGGTGGACCAATCGGGTGTTGCCAGCGGTCCTGAGCCCACAGTGCATATGTGCTGAGTGACAGGCACCAATGGCATACCGCTAGTTAGAGCCCTGACCAAAGCAATTTACTAGATAGTGTACCAAGTCACTCATTCCTCATGGTGAATTCACTAGGAACAAAGCAGATACCTGTCTCAGGTACCGTAAGCAAGAAGACATTAGAAGGTTACATGTCTTGGTCTAAGTGGATCATGAGCTTAGATGTTACAAGCAATAGTGGAACAATTGCAGCATTGTTGAAAAACTATACACAATTCTGATATCAAGAAATGACAGCTTGTAGAAAGACAGTTATCAGTCACTCAGCATTATTGTCTTTTATTTGTTTCCATTTTTCATCTATATAGTTTCACTTTAAACATGTTTATCAAATGTATTTTCTCAAATCTTTGTCTGTCAGTGTTTATTCACTCTTATTCCTCTTGTACGTACTGTAGTTGTTCTGTAATCTGATTACAATTCATTTTCTTTATAAACCAAGCATACCATTCTGTTAATACAGTTCAACATTCTCATTTGAAGCTCATAATTAATGAGCAAATCTTGTTCAGTGTAGGTGAATGGCATGTCACATAATATGTGCTTGACATTTAATAAACACACGTGGTCTTTCTGGCCAATGAGGCACAAAAGACAGTAAAGATAAGGGAGGGCTCAACGAGACAGCATACACTATGGGGGTAATTCCAAGTTGATCGCAACAGGAAATTTTGTAGCAGTTGGGCAAAACCATGTGCACTGAGGGGGGGGGGGGGGGGCAGATATAACATGTGCAGAGAGAGAGAGATTTGGGTGTGGTGAGTTCAATCTGCAATCTAAATTGCAGTGTAAAATAAAGCAGCCGGTATTTACCCTGCACAAAAACAAAATAACCCACCCAAATCTAACTCTCTCTGCAAATGTTATAGTTGCCCCCCCTGCAGTGCACATGGTTTTTCCCAACTGCTAAAAAATTTCCTGCTGCGATCAACTTGGAATTACCCCCTATGTGACAGATTTACTGCAAAAGCAAAAAATGCAAGTACACACATACTGTACACAATATAATGCAAAGAGACAGAAAGATGCATTGGCAGCACATACACCACTTTCCTGACAGTGTACTTACAGGACAGTCAGGTCTAGGTGTAAATACACCCTATGGGGTATATTCAATTAGCGTTGGATCCATTCCGACATGCATTTGTCGGAATGGATCCGACAACCCCTATTCAAATCTCATCTCAATTCGACTTTTTCAAGTCGAATTGTGATGAGGGACCCAGAGGAGGAGAGGGGGGGGGGGAGGGCCGTGGGGAGACCAGTGGGGACAGCCGCCGGCAGACGGAGGAGATCAGCGCTACAGTAGCGCTGCAGGAGGATGTCACACAGATGCATGACCTCACGGCAGTGTCCACCTGGCTCCAGCAAGCATGACCTGAGCGGCGCGGCTGTGTGACATCCTACTGCAGCGCTACTGTAGCGCTGATCTCCTCTCTATGCCCGCGGCTGTCCCCTGTCTCCCTGCGGCTCCCCCCCCCCCCCCCCCCCCCCGCTCTAATCCCTCATCTCAGTCCAACATTTTTTTATGTCGGGCTGAGATGGTTGAAAAGGGGGCCAAAACCTGTTGGTTTTGGCCCCGTTTTCGACACAAGCACGTGAACGCCGAATTTTGGGATATATTGAATAGGGCGAATCACGATTCGACCTTAAAAAGTCGAAAATGGACGTCTTTTCGACAGACGTCAGCTTTCGACTTTAATTGAATATACCCCGAGTCCATAGCCATAATTAGACTCATTACTCACTAAGATAGACAAAGAATAGTTAAAGAATATTTAAAGTGTTACATGAATTCTCTGTCTTTACAATCTACTTACACATCTCAAGTAACATATTACCTTTGTAACCATTTCATACCTGTTTATTCTGGATAAATCCCATTACAAATGGTTTAACACCTACACGTAATAAGTATTAATATGCTCCTAATATATTAAAAATATATGAGAAGCATATGTGTTATTGATTACATGTATTCTATTGTCATTATACTGTAGGTACTGTACATGTATACACTAACAGCTTCATCCATCACACTTTAAATAAAATATACAGTACATTGTCTTTACTTGTACTAAACATAATTGATTACAAATAAACAGCCACGTGAATAAATAAACTAACAATATTTATTAAAAAAGAAAGAAAGAACGCCCATGCATTCTTAAACATGGTGCATTTTTTAATACATTATGGTCTATATGTGCTAGGCTGCGATTTTCAGAATGCGGCATGATTTTGGCGTGAATCTACTGTTTGTAAAAATATACCGCAATCAGTATATATAATCCTCCATTAACATACAATTTCATCAAACCTAATAATCTGGCGAGACACTCTCTCTACCCCATATGGTAAAGTGACCCCTTCATGCATTAACTTTATTAGATAAGAGAGTGATTTATGATGGTAGTGTAGTCAGCGGTGACAGTGATTCGGCAATCATCCAATGGGAATTATTAAAGTCATGTTGTAGGTCTGTAGCTGTAAACTGAAGGCTTCATTTTGTGCATACAGTATGCCCATATCTGCTGGTCAGTCTGGGACACATTTTAATATACCCTTACTGTACAGTATATTGCCTATGTAGACATGCCCTTAGACACCACAGTTCAGCCTCTATGGTTATAAGCTTTAATTTATGGATATGAACTATGTGAAAATATTGGCACGGTACTTAAACTATATTGACCCCTTTATATCTGTACCTAATAATTACAGCAGGGGTGAGATTAGGTTTACTCCCAACCTGAGTTTTGTTGATGGTCATAAAAAGTCTTTGCTCTATCTTAAACCATACTTGCCAACTTTTTGGACCTCCTCTCTGGGAGATCTTGAAGGGAGGTGCAAGTATGGCCTTAACTTGGAGTGCACAAAATGGTGCTGTCACACAGGGACACAGCCTGGCTGCGACGGCAGGAGTCCTGCCGCAAATTTTTTAGATCGGAGTGGCTGCTTGTGAAGACACACAGCCACTCCGAAAACGGTGCATACACACCCTGAAAATGCTCTGTTGCCGCCCCCCACACATCCCGCGAATGCCTCTGCCTTTGTATCAGGCAGAGGCGTTCGCAGTGAATTTGGGGTGACTGCATTAACTGCAGGTGTATGCACGCGGGGTGTCCGTCGCTGTAATTGCGGTCACATCACGATTGTGATGGGACTTGAATCAGCCCCTTTGTAAAGCGATGTTATTTCTAGAAAGTGGCAAATAGAGATCGACCCCTGTATATGCAGCCTGGCTGCGTATAAAGGTGCACCACCGCCATGTTTTCCATCGCAGGAAATGCAGGCGACGTCATCCGACTGCCCCAAAAATGGCCATTACACATCTGCATTTCCTGCACCACTCCCCCCATGCCACATCACCACCCCCAACCACACACCACGTCAATCAGTATGCTATCACATCCTCGAGGTGCGATCGCATAATGAAAGTCCGCGCATGTGCAATGGGTCTGCACATATGCGCAGATGGCCAATACGCAGCTGTTTGTGATTTTACGCAAATTAGCTTCCACCTCTGAACACCCCTCAAAGCCTTCAGTTTGTGCCCACATGAAATAGTCCAACCTGATTCCAGTTACTGAAACAAGCGGCAGGGTTCTCTGGGATAAACAACCTTTTCTCAAAAGACTGTATATTTGGGACTAGTGCCTCCTTGTTTATCTCAGTAATACTATGTATCCAAAGAAGTTCCACTGGGGTCATTCTCCTATCCTTTTTGCATCACATGGCATAAGATGCATGCTGCGTAAGGCACTTCCACCATGGGTAACGATTCCCAGACTTTCATACATTTTCCTAAATGTAGCACCATGTTTGCATCTATCGCTTTTTGTGTACTTGTCACTGAGGAGTAGTGTTTTTATTGCAAAGCAATTGGTACAAAGTCACAGAGTAAGCACAGCATTGCATGGCATGAAGCAATGTGTGTCTCACCCATATTGGACCTCCACATTTTTTCACAAGTTTGTGTCTGAGGGTATCTGTGCATTGTACTTTGGTCACATTAGCAATGCAACTAAAGCTGGCCATACACCTAAAGATTTATTGTTCAATCAGGCTGGTTGGAATTAAAATATGCTAATTAGTGATGAGCGGGTTCGGTTCTCCGAGAACCAAACCCCCCCCCCCGAACTCCACGGGGTTTACACGGGTCCGAGGTAGGTTCGGTTCTTCCCGCCTGACTCGGAAAACCTGAATGAGGGAAAACGTCATCATCCCGCTGTCGGATTCTCACGAGACTCGGATTCCATATAAAGAGCCGCGCGTCGCCGCCATTTTCACCCTTGCATTGTAGAGAGAGCAGAGAGGACGTGGCAACGTTCTCTCAGTGGAAATCTCAATATCAGTGCTCAGCAGTGCTTACTTATTGCTGCTCAGTAATACTAGTAGTGTGTCTCTCCTGCTCAGTGTCAGTTCTAGTATCCTCATCAGTGCTCAGTATCACTGCTCATTGTCTTGTGCTGCATTGTGTGGTGCTCAGTATACTACAGTACATTACTAATAGTCCAGTGCTGCATCTTGCTGCTCAGTGTCAGTTCTCAGTATTATCCTCATCAGTGCTCAGTATCACTGCTTATTGTCTTGTGCTGCATTGTGTGGTGCTCAGTATGCTACAGTACATTACTAATAGTCCAGGGCTGCATCTTGCTGCTCAGTGTCAGTTCTCAGTATCATCCTCATCAGTGCTCAGTATCACTGCTCATTGTCTTGTGCTGCATTGTGTGGTGCTCAGTATACTACAGTACATTACTAATAGTCCAGGGCTGCATCTTGCTGCTCAGTGTCAGTTCTAGTATCCTCATCAGTGCTCAGTATCACTGCTCATTGTCTTGTGCTGCATTTTGTGGTGCTCAGTATACTACAGTACATTACTAATAGTTCAGGGCTGCATCTTTCTGCTCAGTGTCAGTTCTTCTCAGTATCATCCTCATCAGTGCTCAGTATCACTGCTCACTGGTGGTCATTCCGAGTTGATCGCAGCAGCAATTTTGTTAGCAGTTGGGCAAAACCATGTGCACTGCAGGGGAGGCAGATATAT
This sequence comes from Pseudophryne corroboree, assembly GCF_028390025.1. Classification (NCBI taxonomy): domain Eukaryota; kingdom Metazoa; phylum Chordata; class Amphibia; order Anura; family Myobatrachidae; genus Pseudophryne; species Pseudophryne corroboree. The sequence continues at coordinate 475,576,756 of NC_086445.1, read as the reverse complement.
CATGTGCAGAGAGAGTTAGATTTGGGTGTGGTGTGTTTAAACTGAAATCTAAATTGCAGTGTAAAAATAAAGCAGCCAGTATTTACCCTGCACAGAAACAAAATAACCCACCCAAATCTAACTCTCTCTGCAAATGTTATATCTGCCCCCCTGCAGTGCACATAATTTTGCCCAATTGCTAACAAACTTGCTGCTGCGATCAACTCAGAATTACCCCCATTGTCTTGTGCTGCATTGTGGTGCTCAGTATACTACAGTGCATTACTAATAGTCCAGGGCTGCATCTTGCTGCTCAGTGTCAGTTCTCAGTATCATCCTCATCAGTGCTCAGTATTACTGCTCACTGTCTTGTGCTGCATTGTGGTGCTCAGTATGCTACAGTACATTACTAATAGTCCAGGGCTGCATCTTGGTGCTCAGTGTCAGTTCTAGTATCATCATCAGTGCTCAGTATCACTGCTCATTGTCTTGTGCTGCATTGTGTGGTGCTCAGTATACTACAGTACATTACTAATAGTCCAGGGCTGCATCTTGGTGCTCAGTGTCAGTTCTAGTATCATCAGCAGTGCTCAGTATCACTGCTCATTGTCTTGTGCTGCATTGTGTGGTGCTCAGTATACTACAGTACATTAATAATAGTCCAGTGTCTTGTGCTGCATCTTGCTGCTGTAGGGTGCTGTGGTAGTGTCCTGTCACTGTGCATAGGTCATCATCATTCCAGTTACAGTGGTATCTGGAATCTATCTAGTGGTATCTATTTCCAGACATTACCGCCGTCTAATTCCAGATATATTACTGGTATATAATTCCACACATTAAAAAATGGAGAACAAAAATGTGGAGGGTAAAATAGGGAAAGATCAAGATCCCCTTCCACCTAGTGCTGCTGAAGCTGCTGCCACTAGTCATGGCAGAGACGATGAAATGCCATCAACATCGTCTGCCAAGGCCGATGCCCAATGTCATAGTAGAGGTCATGTAAAATCCAAAAAGCAAAAGTTCAGTAAATTGACCCAAAAATCTAAATTAATATCGTCTGAGGAGAAGCGTAAACTTGCCAATATGCCATTTATGACACGGAGTGGCGAGGAACGGCTGAGGCCCTGGCCTACAGTATGTTCATGGCTAGTGGTTCAGCTTCACATGAGGATGGAAGCACTCATCCTCCCGCTAGAAAAATTAAAAGAGTTAAGCTGGAAAAAAGTACAGCAAAGAATTGTGTGTTCTAAATCACAAATCCCCAAGAAGAGTCCAAATTTGTCGGCGGGTGTGATATCCTGACCTTCCCAACACTGGACGGGAACAGGTGGCTCCTTCCACCATTTGCACACCCCCTGCAAGTGCTTGAAGGAGCACCCACAGTCCAGTTCCTGATATTCAAATTGAAGATGTCTCTGTTGAAGTACACTAGGATGAGGATATGGGTGTTGCTGGCGCTGAGGAGGAAATTGACAAGGAGGATTCTGATGGTGAGGTGGTTTGTTTAAGTCAGGCACCTGGGGAGACACATGTTGTCCGTGGGATGAATAAGGCCATTGACATGCCTGGTAAAAATACAAAAAAAAATCACCTCTTCGGTGTGGAATTATTTCAACAGAAATGCGGACAACTGGTGTCAAGCCGTGTGTTGCCTTTGTCGAGCTGTAATAAGTAGGGGTAAGGACATTAACCACCTAGGAACTTCCTCCCTTATACGTCACCTGGAGCACATTCATCAGAAGTCATTGACAAGTTCCAAACTTTGGGTGACAGCGGAAGCAGTCCACTGACAACTAAATCCCTTCTTCCTTTTGTACCCAAGCTCCTGCAAACCACACCACCAACTCCCTCAATGTCAATTTCCTCCTTAGACAGGAACGCCAATAGTCCTGCAGGCCATGTCACTGGCAAGTCTGACAAGTCCTCTCCTAACTGGGATTCCTCCGATGGATCCTTGAGTGGAACGCCTACTGCTGCTGTTGCTGCTGGCGCTGCTGTTGTTGCTGCTGGAAGTTGATCATCATCCCAGAGGGGAAGTCGGAAGACCACTTGTACTACTTCCAGTAAGCAATTGACTGTCCAACAGTCCTTTGCGAGGAAGATGAAATATCACAGCAGTCATCCTGTTGCAAAGCGGATAACTTAGGCCTTGACAACTATGTTGGTGTTAGACGTGCGTCCGGTATCCACCGTTAGTTCACAGGAACTCAGAGAATTGCTTGAGGTAGTGTGTCCCCGGTACCAAATCCTATCTGGGTTCCACTTCTCTAGGCAGGCGATACCGAGAATGTACACAGACGTCAGAAAAAGAGTCACCAGTGTCCTAAAAAATGCAGTTGTACCCACTGTCCACTTAACCACGGACATGTGGATAAGTGGAACAGGGCAGACTAAGGACTATATGGCTGTGATAGCCCACTGGGTAGATGTATTGCCTCCTGCAGCAACAACAGCGGCGGCACCAGTAGCAGCATCTCGCAAATGCTAACTCGTTCCTAGGCAGGCTACGCTTTGTATAACCACTTTCCATAAGAGGCACACAGCTGACAACCTCTTCCGGAAATTGAGGAACATCATCGCAGATTGGCTTACCCCAATTGGACTCTCCAGGGGTTTTGAGACATCGGACAACGCCACCAATATTGTGCGTGAATTACATGTGGGCAAATTCCAGCACGTCCCATGTTTTGCACATACAATTAATTTGGTGGTGCATAATTTTTAAAAAAATGACAGGGGTGTGCAGGAGATGCTGTTGGTAGTCCGAAGAATTGTGGGCCACTTTCGGCATTCAGCCACCGCGTGCCGAAGACTGGAGCGCCAGCAAACACTACTGAATATGCCCTGCCATCAGCTGAAGCAAGAGGTGGTAATAAGGTGGAATTCAACCCTCTATATGCTTCAGAGGATGGAGGAGCAGCAAAAGGCCATTCAAGCCTATATATTCTGCCTATGATATAGGCAAAGGAGGGGGAATGCACCTGACTCAAGCGCAGTGGAGAATGATTACCATGTTGTGCAAGGTTCTCCAACCCTTTGAACTTGCCACACATGAATCAGTTCAGACACTGCCAGCCTAAGTCAGGTCATTCCCCTCATCAGGCTTTTGCAGAAGCAGCTGGAGAGATTGAAGGAGGAGCTAAAATGGAGCGATTCTGCTTGGCATGTGGGACTTGTGGATGGAGCCCTTCATTCGCTTAACCAGGATTCACCGGTGGTCAACCTGTTGAAATCAGAGCACTACATTTTGGCCACCGTGCTTGATCCTAGGTTTAAAGCCTACGTTGTATCTCTCTTTCCGGCAGACACAAGTCTGCAGATGTTCAAAGACCTGCTGGTGAGACAATTGTCAAGTCAAGCAGAATATGATCCGCCAACAGCTCCTCCTTCAATTTCTACCGCCACTGGAGCTGCCAGGAAAAGTATAACATTTCCAAAACCACCCGCTGGCGGTGATGCAGGGCAGTCAGGAGCAAGTGCTGACATCTGGTCCGGACTGAAGGACCTGCCAGCGATTACTAACATGTCGTCTACTGTCACTGCATATGATTCTGTCACCATTGAAAGAATGGTGGAGGATTATATGAGTGACAGCATCCAAGTAGGCATGTCAGACAGTCCGTACGTATACTGGCAGGAAAAAGAGGCAATTTAGAGGCCCGTGCATAAACTGGCTTTATTTTACCTAAATTGCCCTCCCTCCAGTGTGTACTCCGAAAGAGTGTTTAGTGCAGCCGGTCACCTTGTCAGCGATCGGCGTAGGAGGTTACTTCCAGAAAATGTGGAGAAGATGATGTTCATCAAAATGAATTATAATAAATTCCTCTGTGGAGACATTTACCAGCAATTGCCTCCAGAAAGTACACAGGGACCTGTGAAGATGGATTCCAGTGGGGACGAATTAATACTCTGTGAGGTGGAGGATGTACACAGTGAAAGGGGTGAGGAATCGGGGGATGAGGATGAGGTGGACATCTTGCCTCTGTAGAGCCAGTTTGTGCAAGGAGAGATTGATTGCTTCTTTTTTGGTGGGGGCCCAAACCAACCAGTCATTTCAGCCACAGTCGTGTGGCAGACCGTCGCTGAAATGATGGGTTTGTTAAAGTGTGCATGTCCTGTGTATACAACATAAGGGTGGGTGGGAGGGCCCAAGCACAATTCCATCTTGCACCTCTTTTTTTTATTTATCTTTGCATCATGTGCTGTTTGGGTTTTTTAAGTGCCATCCTGTCTGACACTGCAGTGCCACTCCTAGATGGGCCAGGTGTTTGTGCCGCCCACTTGGGTCGCTTAGCTTAGTCATCCAGCGACCTTGGTGCAAATTTTAGGACTAAAAATAATATTGTGTGGTGTTCAGAATAGACTGGAAATGAGTGGAAATTATGGTTATTGAGCTTAATAATACTATAGGAGCAAAATTACCCCCAAATTCTATGATTTAAGCTGTTTTTGAGGGGGTTTTGGGAAAAAAACACCCGAATCCAAAACGCATCCAAATCCGACAAAAATTCGAAAGGGTGGTTTTGCCAAAATGTGTCCGAATCCAAAACACGACCGCGGAACCGAATCCAAAACCAAAACACCAAAAAATGCCCGCTGCACATCTCTAATAATGGATGAGAGCAAATGACAAGTGACCATTTGCTCACAATCACTGGAACACAGACAAAAAGGGCACACAAATTAGTTAAATCCATTTGATTTAACCAATTTGTCTTAACGACTGTTTTTGTCAACTTTACGGCATTTAGCAGCAAATGATCAATCGTCATTTGCTTCCATGCATTACCATATTTTCATTCCAACCAGCCAGATCTGACAATAAATTTTTATGTGTATGGCCAGCATTAGATGTATGTTTTGTGAAAATATCTGTGGCAAGATGTATGGCACTCCTTATTCACATAGTCCATGACGTGCCAAATGGGGATTTTTGGTGTGATTTGAGGATAGGTTTGTGAGGACACATCTGTAGTAATGATGTTAATAAATAATGATTTTGTCTTTATTTCACGTTATTGAAAACAACAAGCACATCATCCTTCTAATCAACAAAGTACACTTCATGTCTCTTATCTAATTCCATCTCTGTAATGACTCTGGGTTTGGCATTACATAAAAGGAAATACAAACAATACAACAATACAGAGAGATATACATGAGAATCAGTTTTGTTGGCAGCACAATTCACTTAAATATTTTTAATTTGCTAATTAGATATTCAAACAAAAAGCAACAGTACTGTATCTCTATCACTGTGTAAATACAGTAGACATTTACATACAATTAATGTAGATTAACATTTTACATTGGCTACAGATCTCTGTATTTTGCCATTTTGGTGCCATAATTCCCATACTTGGCACTATTGAATACTGCACTATTCTGATGGTATTTTTTACATGCTTGGGGAACTAGAAAATTGCTAACAAATAGTTATTGGTTTAGACAAGTAAAAAATAATTAAGTCATATTGGCTGATCAGCCAATATATGTAAGACCATTAATCAAACCTTAACATGACTTAAGTAAATAAAAAAAAGACAGACAAAGAATGCATGGCATCAAATTTGGTCAAATTTATTTTTACATAATTATTTATTTGTAGTAAATCAAATTACTTTAAGAACAATAGGAAGAGTACATTGTAGAGATGAGCGCCTGAAATTTTTCGGGTTTTGTGTTTTGGTTTTGGGTTCGGTTCCGCGGTTGTGTTTTGGGTTCGACCGCGTTTTGGCAAAACCTCACCGAATTTTTTTTGTCGGATTCGGGTGTGTTTTGGATTCGGGTGTTTTTTTTCAAAAAAACCTAAAAAACAGCTTAAATCATAGAATTTGGGGGTCATTTTGATCCCAAAGTATTATTAACCTCAAAAACCATAATTTACACTCATTTTCAGTCTATTCTGAATACCTCACACCTCACAATATTATTTTTAGTCCTAAAATTTGCACCGAGGTCGCTGTGTGAGTAAGATAATAGTGATGAGCGAGGTTCGGTTTTACTCGGTTTTACTCGGTTTTACTCGGTTCTCAAAACGGCATCTTATTGGCTATCCAAAACACGTGACATCCGTGAGCCAATAAGATGCCGTTTTGAGAACCGAGTAAAACCGAGTAAAACCGAGTAAAACCGAATCCGCTCATCACTATAAGATAAGCGACCCTAGTGGCCGACACAAACACCGGGCCCATCTAGGAGTGGCACTGCAGTGTCACGCAGGATGTCCCTTCCAAAAAACCCTCCCCAAACAGCACATGACGCAAAGAAAAAAAGAGGCGCAATGAGGTAGCTGACTGTGTGAGTAAGATAAGCGACCCTAGTGGCCGACACAAACACCGGGCCCATCTAGGAGTGGCACTGCAGTGTCACGCAGGATGTCCCTTCCAAAAAACCCTCCCCAAACAGCACATGACGCAAAGAAAAAAAGAGGCGCAATGAGGTAGCTGACTGTGTGAGTAAGATAAGCGACCCTAGTGGCCGACACAAACACCGGGCCCATCTAGGAGTGGCACTGCAGTGTCACGCAGGATGTCCCTTCCAAAAAACCCTCCCCAAACAGCACATGACGCAAAGAAAAAAAGAGGCGCAATGAGGTAGCTGACTGTGTGAGTAAGATAAGCGACCCTAGTGGCCGACACAAACACCGGGCCCATCTAGGAGTGGCACTGCAGTGTCACGCAGGATGGCCCTTCCAAAAAACCCTCCCCAAACAGCACATGACGCAAAGAAAAAGAAAAGAAAAAAGAGGTGCAAGATGGAATTGTCCTTGGGCCCTCCCACCCACCCTTATGTTGTATAAACAGGACATGCACACTTTAACCAACCCATCATTTCAGTGACAGGGTCTGCCACACGACTGTGACTGATATGACGGGTTGGTTTGGACCCCCCCCAAAAAAGAAGCAATTAATCTCTCCTTGCACAAACTGGCTCTACAGAGGCAAGATGTCCACCTCATCATCATCCTCCGATATATCACCGTGTACATCCCCCTCCTCACAGATTATCAATTCGTCCCCACTGGAATCCACCATCTCAGCACCCTGTGTACTTTGTGGAGGCAATTGCTGCTGGTGAATGTCTCCACGGAGGAATTGATTATAATTCATTTTAATGAACATCATCTTCTCCACATTTTCTGGATGTAACCTCGTACGCCGATTGCTGACAAGGTGAGCGGCGGCACTAAACACTCTTTCGGAGTACACACTTGTGGGAGGGCAACTTAGGTAGAATAAAGCCAGTTTGTGCAAGGGCCTCCAAATTGCCTCTTTTTCCTGCCAGTATAAGTACGGACTGTGTGACGTGCCTACTTGGATGCGGTCACTCATATAATCCTCCACCATTCTTTCAATGGTGAGAGAATCATATGCAGTGACAGTAGACGACATGTCCGTAATCGTTGTCAGGTCCTTCAGTCCGGACCAGATGTCAGCATCAGCAGTCGCTCCAGACTGCCCTGCATCACCGCCAGCGGGTGGGCTCGGAATTCTGAGCCTTTTCCTCGCACCCCCAGTTGCGGGAGAATGTGAAGGAGGAGATGTTGTTGACAGGTCGCGTTCCGCTTGACTTGACAATTTTCTCACCAGCAGGTCTTTCAACCCCAGCAGACTTGTGTCTGCCGGAAAGAGAGATCCAAGGTAGGCTTTAAATCTAGGATCGAGCACGGTGGCCAAAATGTAGTGCTCTGATTTCAACAGATTGACCACCCGTGAATCCTTGTTAAGCGAATTAAGGGCTCCATCCACAAGTCCCACATGCCTAGCGGAATCGCTCCGTGTTAGCTCCTCCTTCAATGTCTCCAGCTTCTTCTGCAAAAGCCTGATGAGGGGAATGACCTGACTCAGGCTGGCAGTGTCTGAACTGACTTCACGTGTGGCAAGTTCAAAGGGCATCAGAACCTTGCACAACGTTGAAATCATTCTCCACTGCGCTTGAGACAGGTGCATTCCACCTCCTATATCGTGCTCAATTGTATAGGCTTGAATGGCCTTTTGCTGCTCCTCCAACCTCTGAAGCATATAGAGGGTTGAATTCCACCTCGTTACCACTTCTTGCTTCAGATGATGGCAGGGCAGGTTCAGTAGTTTTTGGTGGTGCTCCAGTTTTCTGTACGTGGTGCCTGTACGCCGAAAGTGTCCCGCAATTCTTCTGGCCACCGACAGCATCTCTTGCACGCCCCTGTCGTTTTTTAAAAAATTCTGCACCACCAAATTCAAGGTATGTGCAAAACATGGGACGTGCTGGAATTTGCCCAGATTTAATGCGCACACAATATTGCTGGCGTTGTCCGATGCCACAAATCCACAGGAGTGTCCAATTGGGGTAAGCCATTCCGCGATGATCTTCCTCAGTTGCCGTAAGAGGTTTTCAGCTGTGTGCGTATTCTGGAAACCGGTGATACAAAGCGTAGCCTGCCTAGGAAAGAGTTGGCGTTTGCGAGATGCTGCTACTGGTGCCGCCGCTGCTGTTGTTGCGGCGGGAGTCCATACATCTACCCAGTGGGCTGTCACAGTCATATAGTCCTGACCCTGCCCTGCTCCACTTGTCCACATGTCCGTGGTTAAGTGGACATTGGGTACAGCTGCATTTTTTAGGACACTGGTGACTCTTTTTCTGATGTCTGTGTACATTTTCGGTATCGCCTGCCTAGAGAAATGGAACCTAGATGGTATTTGGTACCGGGGACACAGTACCTCCAACAAGTCTCTAGTTGGCTCTGCAGTAATGATGGATACCGGAACCACGTTTCTCACCACCCAGGATGTCAAGGCCTCAGTTATCCGCTTTGTAGTAGGATGACTGCTGTGATATTTCATCTTCCTCGCAAAGGACTGTTGGACAGTCAATTGCTTGGTGGAAGTAGTACAAGTGGTCTTACGACTTCCCCTCTGGGATGACCATCGACTCCCAGCAGCAACAACAGCAGCGCCAGCAGCAGTAGGCGTTACACGCAAGGATGCATCGGAGGAATCCAAGGCAGGAGAGGAATCATCAGAATTGCCAGTGACATGGCCTGCAGGACTATTGGCATTCCTGGGGAAGGAGGAAATTGACACTGAGGGAGTTGGTGGGGTGGTTTGCGTGAGCTTGGTTACAAGAGGAAGGGATTTACTGGTCAGTGGACTGCTTCCGCTGTCGGCCCAAGTTTTTGAACTTGTCACTGACTTATTATGAATGCGCTGCAGGTGACGTATAAGGGAGGATGTTCCAAGGTGGTTAACGTCCTTACCCCTACTTATTACAGCTTGACAAAGGGAACACACGGCTTGACACCTGTTGTCCGCATTTCTTGTGAAATACTTCCACACCGAAGAGCTGATTTTTTTGGTATTTTCACCAGGCATGTCAACGGCCATATTCCTCCCACGGACAACAGGTGTCTCCCCAGGTGCCTGACTTAAACAAACCACCTCACCATCAGAATCCTCCTGGTCAATTTCCTCCCCAGCGCCAGCAACACCCATATCCTCCTCATCCTGGTGTACTTCAACACTGACATTTTCAATCTGACTATCAGGAACTGGACTGCGGGTGCTCCTTCCATCACTTGCAGGGGGCGTGCAAATGGTGGAAGGCGCATGCTCTTCACGTCCAGTGTTGGGAAGGTCAGGCATCGCAACCGACACAATTGGAGTCGGACTCTCCTTGTGGATTTGGGATTTCGAAGAACGCACAGTTCTTTGCGGTGCTACTGCTTTTGCCAGCTTGAGTCTTTTCATTTTTCTAGCGAGAGGCTGAGTGCTTCCATCCTCATGTGAAGCTGAACCACTAGCCATGAACATAGGCCAGGGCCTCAGCCGTTCCTTGCCACTCCGTGTGGTAAATGGCATATTGGCAAGTTTACGCTTCTCCTCCGACAATTTTATTTTAGGTTTTGGAGTCCTTTTTTTACTGATATTTGGTGTTTTGGATTTGACATGCTCTGTACTATGACATTGGGCATCGGCCTTGGCAGACGACGTTGCTGGCATTTCATCGTCTCGGCCATGACTAGTGGCAGCAGCTTCAGCACGAGGTGGAAGTGGATCTTGATCTTTCCCTAATTTTGGAACCTCAACATTTTTGTTCTCCATATTTTAATAGGCACAACTAAAAGGCACCTCAGGTAAACAATGGAGATGGATGGATACTAGTATACAATTATGGATGGACTGCCGAGTGCCGACACAGAGGTAGCTACAGCCGTGGACTACTGTACTGTGTCTGCTGCTAATATAGACTGGTTAATAAAGAGATGTAGTATGTATGTATAAAGAAGAAAGAAAAAAAACCACGGGTAGGTGGTATACAATTATGGACGGACTGCCGAGTGCTGACACAGAGGTAGCTACAGCCGTGGACTACTGTACTGTGTCTGCTGCTAATATAGACTGGTTGATAAAGAGATGTAGTATGTATGTATAAAGAAGAAAGAAAAAAAAACCACGGGTAGGTGGTATACAATTATGGATGGACTGCCGAGTGCCGACACAGAGGTAGCTACAGCCGTGGACTACTTTACTGTGTCTGCTGCTAATATAGACTGGTTGATAAAGAGATGTAGTATGTATGTATAAAGAAGAAAGAAAAAAAAACCACGGGTAGGTGGTATACAATTATGGACGGACTGCCGAGTGCCGACACAGAGGTAGCTACAGCCGTGGACTACCGTACTGTACTGTGTCTGCTGCTAATATAGACTGGTTGATAATGAGACGTAGTATGTATGTATAAAGAAGAAAGAAAAAAAAACCACGGGTAGGTGGTATACAATTATGGATGGACTGCCGAGTGCCGACACAGAGGTAGCTACAGCCGTGGACTACTGTACTGTGTCTGCTGCTAATATAGACTGGTTGATAAAGAGATGTAGTATGTATGTATAAAGAAGAAAGAAAAAAAAACCACGGGTAGGTGGTATACAATTATGGACGGACTGCCGAGTGCCGACACAGAGGTAGCTACAGCCGTGGACTACTGTACTGTGTCTGCTGCTAATATAGACTGGTTGATAATGAGATGTAGTATGTATGTATAAAGAAGAAAGAAAAAAAAACCACGGGTAGGTGGTATACAATTATGGATGGACTGCCGAGTGCCGACACAGAGGTAGCTACAGCCGTGAACTACCGTACTGTGTCTGCTGCGACTGGATGATAAATAATGATATAAAAAATATATATATATCACTACTGCAGCCGGACAGGTATATATTATATAATGACGGACCTGCTGGACACTGTCTGTCAGCAGAATGAGTTTTTTATAGAATAAAAAAAAAAAACACCACACAAGTCACACGACGAGTGTTTAACTTTTTCAGGCAATCACAATATAGTATACTACTAACTATACTGGTGCTCAGTGTGGTCAGGTCACTGGTCAGTCACACTGGCAGTGGCACTCCTGCAGCAAAAGTGTGCACTGTTTAATTTTAATAATATGTACTCCTGGCTCCTGCTATAACCTATAACTGGCACTGCTCCCCAGTCTCCCCCACAATTATAAGCTGTGTGAGCACAGTCAGATATATACATAGATGATGCAGCACACTGGGCTGAGCAGTGCACACAGATATGGTATGTGACTGAGTCACTGTGTATCGTTTTTTTCAGGCAGAGAACGGATTATATTAAATAAAACTGCACTGTCTGGTGGTCACTGTGGTCAGTCACTACTAAACTCTGCACTCTCTACAGTACTCCTAAGCTCCAGTAAATCAAGTGTCTCTGTCTCAAATCAATCTCACTCTCTCTCTTCTAATCTAAATGGAGAGGACGCCAGCCACGTCCTCTCCCTATCAATCTCAATGCACGTGTGAAAATGGCGGCGACGCGCGGCTCCTTATATAGAATCCGAGTCTCGCGATAGAATCCGAGCCTCGCGAGAATCCGACAGCGTCATGATGACGTTCGGGCGCGCTCGTGTTAACCGAGCAAGGCGGGAAGATCCGAGTCGCTCGGACCCGTGAAAAAAAACATGAAGTTCGGGCGGGTTCGGATTCCGAGGAACCGAACCCGCTCATCTCTAGTACATTGGTGGGAAAATGAACTGGGCATAGAACATCACCAAGGTCAAACATACTGTACAGTACATAACTTTCGCTGGTATACAACTTTCCTTTCAACGTTACATGTTGGGCCCATTCATGGTGTCATCACTCCCAGTATTGCAGTGTTGCAGTGTCATGATGTTAACTTTATGAGGAAAGCACGATAATGAAATCATAAACTTTATAACTTGATAAATAACAGTGACCTGTCCGTGGTTTTGAATTACAAATAATTACTTAGTAAGGGACACAATCCAGGAAACCTAAGAGGGAGGGCAGAAAATGTGTACAAATAGGCCAACTGCCATTCGTATGGTCCAGCGCAACCCTAGCCCAACCAGAAAGAGAATTTTTAGACAGAAAGCTCATATATTAGTGATGTGCACCGGAAATTTTTCGGGTTTTGGTTTTGGATTCGGTTCCGCGGCCGTGTTTTAGATTCAGACGCGTTTTGGCAAAACCTCCCTGAAATTTTTTTGTCGGACTCGGGGGGGGGGGGGGGGGGTTTGGTTTCAGGTGCTTTTTTACAAAAAACCCTCTTGAACACTCATTTCCAGTCTATTCTGAACACCTCACACCTCACAATATTATTTTTAGTCCTAAAATTTGCACCGAGGTCGCTGGATGACTAAGCTAAGCGACCCAAGTGGCCGACACAAACACCTGGCCCATCTAGGAGTGGCACTGCAGTGCAGACAGGATGGCACTTCAAAAAAATAGTCCCCAAACAGCACATGATGCAAAGAAAAAAAGAGGCGCAATGAGGTAGCTGTGTGACAAAGCTAAGCGACCCAAGTGGCCGACACAAACACCTGGCCCATCTAGGAGTGGCACTGCAGTGTCAGACAGGATGGCACTTCAAAAAAATAGTCCCCAAACAGCACATGATGCAAAGAAAAAAAGAGGCGCAATGAGGTAGCTGTGTGACTAAGCTAAGCGACCCAAGTGGCCGACACAAACACCTGGCCCATCTATGAGTGGCAATGCAGTGTCAGACAGGATGGCACTTCAAAAAATAGTCCCCAAACAGCACATGATGCAAAGAAAAATGAAAGAAAAAAGAGGTGCAAGATGGAATTGTTGTATAATCAGGACATGCACACTTTAACAAACCCATGATTTCAGCGACAGGGTCTGCCACACAACTGTGACTGAAATGACTGGTTGGTTTGGGCCCTCACCAAAAAAGAAGCAATCAATCTCTCCTTGCACAAACTGGCTCTACAGAGGCAAAATGTCCACCTCCTCCTCATCGTCCGATTCCTTACCCCTTTCACTGTGTACATCCCCCTCCTCACAGATAATTAATTCGTCCCCACTGGAATCCACCATCTCAGGTCCCTGTGTACTTTCTGGAGGCAATTGCTGGTGAATGTCTCCATGGAGGAATTGATTATAATTCATTTTGATGAACATCATCTTCTCCACATTTTCTGGAAGTACACACTGGAGGGGAAGCAACTTAGGTAAAATAAAGCCAGTTTGTGCAAGGGCCTCTAAATTGCCTCTTTTTCCTGCCAGTATACGTACGGACTGTCTGACGTGCCTACTTGGATGCGGTCACTCATATAATCCTTCACCATTCTTTCAATAGTGACAGAATCATATGAAGTGACAGTAGACGACATGTCAGTAATCGTTGGCAGGTCCTTCAGTCCAGACCAGATGTTAGCACTCGCTCCAGACTGCCCTGCATCACCGCCAGCGGGTGGGCTCGGAATTCTTAGCCTTTTCCTCGCAGCCCCAGTTGCGGGAGAATGTGAAGGAGGAGCTGTTGATGGGTCACGTTCCGCTTGACTTGACAATTTTCTCACCAGCAGGTCTTTGAACCTCTGCAGACTTGTGTCTGCCGGAAAGAGAGATACAACGTAGGTTTTAAATCTAGGATCGAGCACGGTGGCCAAAATGTAGTGCTCTGATTTCAACAGATTGACCACCCGTGAATCCTGGGTAAGCGAATTAAGGGCTCCATCCACAAGTCCCACATGCCTAGCGGAATCGCTCTGTTTTAGCTCCTCCTTCAATCTCTCCAGCTTCTTCTGTAAAAGCCTGATGAGGGGAATGACCTGACTCAGGCTGGCAGTGTCTGAACTGACTTCACGTGTGGCAAGTTCAAAGGGTTGCAGAACCTTGCACAACGTTGAAATCATTCTCCACTGCGCTTGAGTCAGGTGTATTCCCCCTCCTTTGCCTATATCGTAGGTAGCTGTATAGGCTTGAATGGCCTTTTGCTGCTCCTCCATCCTCTGAAGCATATAGAGGGTTGAATTCCACCTCGTTACCACCTTTTGCTTCAGATGATGGCAGGCAGGTTCAGGAGTGTTTGCTGGTGCTCCAGTCTTCGGCACGCGGTGGCTGAATGCCGAAAGTGGCCCGCAATTCTTCGGGCCACCGACAGCATCTCTTGCACGCCCCTGTCATTTTTTAAATAATTCTGCACCACCAAATTCAATGTATGTGCAAAACGTGGGACGTGCTGGAATTTGCCCAGATGTAATGCACGCACAATATTGGTGGCGTTGTCCGATGTCACAAATTCCCAGGAGAGTCCAATTGGGGTAAGCCATTCTGCGATGATGCTCCTCAGTTTCCGTAAGAGGTTGTCAGCTGCGTGCCTCTTATGGAAAGCGGTGATACAAAGCGTAGCCTGCCTAGGAACGAGTAGGCTTTTGCGAGATGCTGCAACTGGTGCCGCCACTGCTGTTCTTGCTGCGGGAGGCAATACATCTACCCAGTGGGCTGTCACAGTCATATAGTCCTGAGTCTGCCCTGGTCCACTTGTCCACATGTCCGTGGTTAAGTGGACATTGGGTACAACTGCATTTTTTAGAACACTGGTGACTCATTTTCTGACATCTGTGTACATTTTCGGTATCGCCTGCCTAAAGAAATGGAACCTAGTCGGTATTTGATACCAGGGACACAGTACCTCAGTCAATTCTCTAGTTCCCTGTGAATTAACAGTGGATACCGGAAACACGTTTCTCACCACCCAGGCTGCCAAGGCCTGAGTTATCCGTTTTGCAGAAGGATGACTGCTGTGATATTTCATCTTCCTCGCAAAGGACTGTGGGACAGTCAAGTGCTTACTGGAAGTAGTTCAAGTGGCCTTCCGGCTTCCCCTCTGGGATGACGATCGACTCCCAGCAGCAACAACAGCAGCGCCAGCAGCAGTAGGCGTTACACTCAAGGATGAATCGGAGGAATCCCAGGCACGAGAGGACTCGTCAGACTTGACAGTGACATGGCCTGCAGGACTATTGGCTTTCCTGTCTAAGGAGGAAATTGACACTGAGGGAGTTGGTGGTGTGGTTTGCAGGAGCTTGGTTACAAGAGGAAGGGATTTAGTTGGCAGTGGACTGCTTCCGCTATCACCCAAAGTTTTTGAACTTGTCAATGACTACTGATGAATGCGCTCCAGGTGACGTATAAGGGAGGATGTTCCTAGGTGGTTAACGTCCTTACCCCTACTTATTACAGCTTGACAAAGGCAACACACGGCTTGACACCAGTTGTCCACATTTCTGTTGAAATAATTCCACACCGAAGAGGTGATTTTTTTTTGTATTTTGACCAGGCATGTCAATGGCCATATTCGTCCCACGGACAACAGGTGTCTCCCCGGGTGCCTGACTTAAACAAACCACCTCACCATCAGAATCCTCCTTGTCAATTTCCTCCCCAGCGCCAGCAACACCCATATCCTCATCCTGGTGTACTTCAACAGTGACATCTTCAATTTGACTATCAGGAACTTCACTGCAGGTGCTCCTTCCAGCACTTGCAGGGGGCGTGCAAATGGTGGAAGGTGCCACCTCTTCCCGTCCAGTGTTGGGAAGGTCAGGCATCGCAACCGACACAATTGGACTCTCCTTGGGGATTTGTGACTTAGAAGAACGCACAGTTCTTTGCTGTGCTTTTGCCATCTTAACTATTTGAAGTTTTCTAGCAGGAGGATGAGTGCTTCCATCCTCATGTGAAGCTGAACCACTAGCCATGAACATAGGCGAGGCCCTCAGCCGTTCCTTGCCACTCCGTGTCGTAAATGGCACATTGGCAAGTTTACGCTTCTCCTCAGAGACGACTTTACTGAGCTTTATTTTTTTGGATTTTACATGCTCTCTACTATGACATTGGGCATCGGCCTTGGCAGACGACGTTGATGGCATTTCATCATCTTGGCCATGACTAGTGGCAGCAGCTTCAGCACCAGGTGGAAGTGGATCTTGATCTTTCCCTATTTTAACCTTCACATTTTTGTTCTCCATTTTTTGTGTGGAATTATATGCCAGTAATATATCAATAGCAATGGTCTACTACTATATATACTGCGCACAACTGAAATGCACCACAGGTATGGATGGATAGTCTACTTGGCGACACAGAGGTAGGTAGAGCAGTGGCCTACTGTACCGTACTGCTATATATTATATACTGGTGGTCAGCAAAATTATGCACTGTCCTCCTACTATATATATACTGTTCAAAACTTAAATGCACCACAGGTATGGATGGATAGTATACTTGACGACACAGAGGTAGGTAGAGCAGTGGCCTACTGTATCGTACTGCTATATATTATATTCTGGTGGTCAGCAAACTGTGCAAAATTAAAATGCACCACAGGGATGGATGGATAGTATACTTGACGACACAGAGGTAGGTAGAGCAGTGGCCTACTGTACCGTACTGCTATATATTATATACTAGCGGTCAGCAAAATTATGCACTGCCCTCCTACTATATATACACCGCACCACTTAAATGCACCACAGGGATGGATGGATAGTACACTTGATGACACAGAGGTAGGTAGAGCAGTGGCCTACTGTACCGTACTGCTATATATTATATACTGGTGGGCAGCAAAATTATGCACTGTCCTCCTACTATATATACACCGCACCACTTAAATGCACCACAGGGATGGATGGATAGTATACTTGATGATACAGAGGTAGGTAGAGCAGTGGCCTACTGTACCGTACTGCTATATATTATATACTGGTGGTCAGCAAAATTATGCACTGTCCTCCTACTATATATACACCGCACAACAACTAAAATGCACCACAGGTATGGATGGATAGTATACTTGACGACACAGAGGTAGGTAAAGCAGTGGCCTACTGTACCGTACTGCTATATATTATTTACTGGCGGTCAGCAAAATTATGCACTGCCCTCCTATTATATATACACTGCACCACTTAAATGCACCACAGGGATGGATGGATAGTATACTTGACGACACAGAGGTAGGTAGAGCAGTGGCCTACTGTACCGTACTGCTATATATTATATACTGGCGATCAGCAAAATTATGCACTGCCCTCCTACTATATATACACCGCACCACTTAAATGCACCACAAGGATGGATGGATAGTATACTTGACGACACAGAGGTAGGTAGAGCAGTGGCCTACTGTACCGTACTGCTATATATTATATACTGGTGGTCAGCAAAATTATGCACTGTCCTCCTACTATATATATACTGTGCAAAACTTAAATGCACCACAGGTATGGATGGGATAGTATACTTGACAACACAGAGGTAGAGCAGTGGACTACTGTACCATACTGCTATATATATATACTGGTGGTCAGCAAAATTCTGCACTGTCCTCCTACTATATACTACAATGCTGCACAGATATGGAGCGTTTTTCAGGCAGACAACGTATACTGGTGGTCACTGGTCAGCAAAACTCTGCACTGTCCTCCTGCTATATAATACTGCTGGTCCCCAGTCCCCACAATAAAGCAATTAGCACACTGAGCACAGATATTTGCAGCACACTGAGCACAGATATGGAGCATTTTTCAGGCAGAGAACGTAGATATTTGCAGCACACTGAGCACAGATATTTGCAGCACACTGAGCACAGATATTTGCAGCACACTAAACATAGAAACTGAGAAGACGCCAGCCACGTCCTCTCACGATCATCTCCAATGCACGAGTGAAAAATGGCGGCTCCTTATATAGAATACGAATCTCGCGAGAATCCGACCGCAGGATGATGACGTTCGGGCGCGCTCGGGTTAACCGAGCAAGGCGGGAGGATCCGAGTCTGCTTGGACCCATGCAAAAAAGGGTGAAGTTCGGGGGGGTTTGGATTCCGAGGAACCGAACCCGCTCATCACTATCATATATGGATTAAAAACCTCAGAAAATCACACAAGAAAAGAGATAAAAGTGATGTATCACCATAAAACAGCTTGGGACTGACCCAGACATACTGTACATACCCCAAACAAAAGAAAGCATCAGCTGATGCATAGGCTCATGTCCATGACCCTGCAGGGCACAAAAATGCTCCTACTCCATCCAGGCTGACAAGTACAATCAAAGAGTCACAGGAGTAACCAAGTGAGTTGCTAGTTCTTCCATGCTAGCGTAATATCTTGTTAACCATAAGCAGGATAGATGTCACCAATAAAAGATACAGAGCCAGCTCTCTATACCTTACCCCATTAAATTTAGAGGGGGCATCAGCACTTACACTGAGCCTTTAAGCTGATGTTACAGGACAGACTACACAGCATGAAATGTGTAAGAAAGCACACCACAGGCAGGGAGGAAGCCCTCTGCCTATTGATGTCATACATTATGCCCATGATGGAGCAGCAGAAGAGAATGGATGCATCCTAGAGGGGATCACCCCATAAGTAAATTGCCATGAGAACAGGGGACAGCTAAAGCAGAAGACAATTCCCAGTCAAACCGCCCACTGACCCAGAACGGAGGTCAAGGTACCATGAACCATTAAGGTGAATGGCCAGAGGCACCTGCAGCATCTGTGAAGAGCTGCAGTTGGGCATTAATATGGGGAGGGGCAGGCCAAAGAAGAACACCAATAAAACTTAGAAAACAGGCAGAACTGCAAGACCTGCTTGACCTCCGTCGACTGTCACAGGAAGTGATAAGGTCTTATAATTAATTATAGCAGTAGCCTACTACCAACAGCAATACAGAACCTTCCCATGAATATAACACTACAAGCAATGTGAAGCAGTCCCAGCAAGAACTGCACCTGATGCAAGTGCAATTTACCATAGCCAAAGTGGAGGCAATTGCCACATGCAATTTTGCACATTGTCCAGCAACAAATGGAGAGTCTATATGTCACTCTCTTTCCCAAGGTACGAGAACATAAATCCTTCTGCAAAACCACATACTCATGATCTGGATACCATGCACATCACTTTGAGTTGGCACCAGACAGACTGGTGACAAACAACAAGTACTGTAGGGCATGTAACCAGTAACACTGAAGTGATGTTCAATATACCAGGTTATACCTCAGCTAATGTTCAGGGTCCACTACCCTCTTGCTCTGAAAGAATCCTGTGGTACTCCTCTGCAGGCCCTATTTCACCTGATTCTGGTAGGAGTCTATCTTCACATGAAATGGTTTCATATTTTATTATTGGAAATCATTTTCTGCTGGGGGCTTTTATTGGATTGAAGATTCATTAAAAAAAAACAGGGTTTTCTATTTTCTTCATATTTCTGTTTTTTAATGAAATAAAAAGAGGATTGGAGTTTACCTTTAAGAACACCCATTTGGACTATTTTTTATGAGATCACATCCCTGTTTAGAAGACACATGTAGTGACTTGTTTTGCATTTGTGTTTGTAAATTAAAACGTTTTGCTTTTTACAATTTGTCTTTTTATATAACATCATTGTTGTGACTTTATGGCTGCCGCATCTAGGAGGGGGCAGCAAAGTCAGCACAGCAGGGGGTAATTGTGGAGTATGGCTTCGCATATGTAGCAGGAAGGGGGCGTGACATGGAAGTAAGGCTATGGGTGGGAGCATGGATGAAAGATCATGTCATCGTAGCCACAACACCCGCTACACAATGCCGAGATTATGGCATTGTACAGCGGGCCGTGGCTACGATGACGTGATTTAGCACGAATCGTGTCGTCATCCACCAGTCCTGTCAACTTTTCT
This sequence comes from Pseudophryne corroboree, assembly GCF_028390025.1. NCBI lineage: Eukaryota > Metazoa > Chordata > Amphibia > Anura > Myobatrachidae > Pseudophryne > Pseudophryne corroboree. Next base: position 475,556,769 of record NC_086445.1, on the reverse strand, counting down.
TGGTAAGTGCGTGGCTTTTTGGCGGGATGTGGGTAGCTCCGTGAGACTTTCCAATTTTCCCGGGGTGCCAGGAGCTTCACCCAATTTTCAGGAACTTTCCAGCTGTACCGAGAGAATAGGCAGATATGTATAACATATGACACAAAGAGTAAATTATCTGCACTAGATTGTATTTATTTTTATCTTTACATGTTGTGAAAAAATCATTCTCTTATCATTAGTGGATGAGTGAACCGAAAAAGAGGAATACCCTATTTAACCTATATGCTAAATCGCAAAAACTGCTACTGAAAAAATCTCATGTAGGGGCCGCCCAGAATAGGGCAAGGCCGTCCAGCATGAGAAGCGCCTCCTAGCACGGTGATCGCATTTAAAAATGCAATTGCAAAGCAGGCAGTGGGTTACCGGTAGCCCCCTGCGTAAGCATCATGGCTATGTATGCAGTCGCAGTGGTGCCATGTTTTTCCATGCCTGCGTTGTCTCCCCTGATGCCCGCCACTGTCAATCAAGTTGTGATTGCATCCTTCTGGGATGCGATCGCAATCTGAAAGTCTGCACACGTGCTATGCTGCTGCAGCGAATGCGCAGACATCTGAAAATCCCCCGTTTGCGATTTTTGGGCAACTGCATTTTGAACCTGAATTAGTGCCATTAATACAATGTCAGAAAACTTTTACTACATCCTTCTTCTACTGTACATATGTCCCAGAGAGGGATACTCCTGTACCATGTATTCTCTTTATTTAATTATTCGGTAAGTTTAACTGATATTAGGAACTGTACCATATGTGTTTCATATTTTTCACTGTATCAGTTTACTGTACTGTATTTGGTTGTGATTTCTCCACAACAGCTATTATGCCTCCCCAAGCTAAAAATGTCAAGGCCCAGGGCTTTGTCAGAGCACTTTATTATTTTGACAAGTACCTATTATGTATAATTTATTTCTGAGAACATCTATTCATAATTTGCCAGGGTTGTCTCACACTTGAGCCAATTACTCCTACTTATATAACTAGGCAAAGAAATTGATAATTAGATGGTCATACAAGGGCCAGGTGGGAGCTTTCTAAATAAACACATTTAAAAAAAATAATAAATAATAAAAAAGACTGTACGGATAGGAAGCAAATGAAGCAAGAAAGCATGACAAGGTAAATACTAATACAGTATATCAAGGGAAGTGGAATAAATATTATATGTAAAGATTAGTCAGTCCGGTTCTCAGAGAACTGGACCCACCTGAACTTCACAATCCGAGTCCGGATCCAAGTCCCGTTTGGGGTTTCCCCGCCAAACTCGGATCCCAAAACGGGGCACAACGTCATCATCCCGCTGTCAGATTCTCGCAGTTTTTGGATTCTATAACGGTCCCCGGTGATCAGCGCCACCTTCACTCCGGCTGTGGAGAGTGTACTGGCAGGGCTGTTTCTAGCCAATTTGGCTCTCAGTGACATGAAAAAATGCACCCCCCCCCTATATATATAAAAAATACAAATTTGCCAAAGGAGCGTGGTCTTGCTAAAATGGGCAGGGCCTCGCTAAAATGTGCATGGTCTCGCCTGAAAAGACTACTTTACACCCCAGTGTTTGACCCTGCACCAACAGATCACGGCCACCAAAGGAAAAATAAATTCCACCATAAAAGGATTCGTAAAAGTCAGATTAGTGCAATAATATAACCAATAAAAATTGTTGTCTATGCATTAAAAGACTGTCACCAATGACCCCAATGATTAACTTACATTTTTAAAATCAAACAAATTAAATGAAATTACTAATCAATCCTTCCTTCATCTACATGCAGTCATATGCGTGCGCACAGTAGCGGATCTTGCCACGGGCAAGCAGGACTTTAGCCCGGGGCGCCGCCTCCCGGAGGGACGCGTAGCGTCTAGTTTCCCTTCGTGGAGAGGACCTTTACTGTGCGGTGCGCGATGACGTCATCGCGCACCACACAGCATTTCAGCGGCGCTACTCTACTGTACAGGGGACATAACTGACCACGCCCCCTTATGAAGCCATGCCCCTATTTCCAGCCCAGGTGCAAAAAGGGCTAGAACCGGCCCTGCATGCACAGCACATTTTATTAGGGTGTGCACCGTAAGAGGGGTGTTTAGCACCACCTATTGGGTGTGGCTAGCACCACCTACTGGGCGTGTCTAGCACAACCTTACAATTAGAGCAAGTGGGAGAGATTAAGAATGCAAAAATAAGGGGGGAGGACTGAATGGGATGGATACGTGGGATTGACCCTGACTAGGTCAATCCCAGAATGCAAGCATTAGCATGTGAACAAGGTAGGGGCCTTCTGACCTGATCGCATGCTGACGTTTTCCGCAGTGCATCGATCAGGTCACTACTGCGCATGTGTATGCACCACAATGCGCAGGCGCGTCGTACGGGTACAAAGCAGATCGTTGCTGTGCCATGGATTATTGAAGAATCCATTCGCACAGGCGACCACAAGAAGATTAACAGGAAGAAGGCGTTTATGGGTGTCAACTCACCGTTTTCTGAGAGTGTTTGGAAAAACGCAGGCGTGTCCAAGCGTTTGCAGAGAGTGTGTCTGACATCAATTCCGGGACCGGACAGGCTGAAGTGATTGCAAGGGCTGAGTAAGTTCTGAGCTACTCAGAAAGTGCACAAACTATTTTTGTACCGCTTGGTTGCACATGCGATCGCACCCTTGCACAACAAATATACACTCCTCAGTGGGCGGCGACTATGCATTCGCACGGCTGCAAAAAGTAGCTAGCGAGTGATCAACTCGGAATGACCCCCAAGGTTAACATTACTTAGAGCATTTTAACTGGATCAGCATTACAACAGTAAACATGCTGGGTAGGCAGTATGTTTAAAGTGTTACTCTTGATCTGGTTAACATGCTGTAAGTAGCATGTTGACAACATACCGCCACCTACATTCTGGGATTGACATTTTCACTGTCCATCCTGTAAATGCTTCCTCCGCACATCTTATACCTCACGCAGCTTTTGCCCCAACACATCTTATACCTGATGTAGCTCTTCCCCGACACATCTTATCCCTCATACAGCTCTCCCACCTCAAATTTCTCCCCGCTCATACAGCTCGCCCTTCTTACACAGCTACTCTCATACCCCATACAGTTTATCTCTTCTTATGTGCCCCCTCATTTATGCAGCTTATCTTTCCCCTTGTGGCTCCCAGTCCCATCCCACCATGCAGCTCATCGTCCCCCTTGTGTCTCCTCCTCCCCTCATGCAGCTCATCTCCCGGCTTGTGTTTACCTCTTCCCTCATGCAGCTCATCTCCCCCTTGTGTCTCCCCTTCCCCTCATGCAGCTCATCTCCCTCCTTATGTCCCCCCCTCCCCTCATGCAGCTCATATCCCCCTTGTGTCTCCTCCTCCCCTCATACAGCTCAACTCCCTCCTTGTGTCACCCCCTCCCATCATGCAGCTCATCTCCCACCTTGTGTCTCCCCCTACCCTCATGCAGCTCATCTCCCCCTTGTGTTTCCCCCTACCCTCACGCAGCTCATCTCCCCCATGTGTCTCCCCCTCCCCTCATGCAGCATAATTTACTTCAATGATGCAGCTCCCCCAATAGAGCTTTCTTACCTCTCTTTTGAGCTCCTCTGTGTGTGCAGTCCTCCTCCACCCCCTTTTCAGTATCTGCGTAGGCCCCATCATGTCTCACTCTCAGTCCTTTCTAGGCTTTGCGGGCTGCGGCTCCTCTTCCCGAGGCAGCACATACAGACGTGCAGCTATGGCGTCACTGCGTCATCCCTGCCAATGTCTGAAGGGGGACAGAGGAAGATGGGGATCTAGGGGAGACCACCGATGCTGTATTAGGGTCTAGCACTGTACACTCACCACAAATTGATGTGGGAGATGTGGTGGCGGGCCACTTCTTTAATTCAGTGGGCTGCAGCAGCGGACCTGGCGTGTGGGGGTTGCCCGACATTAGGGGGTGCCTGTGCGCACCAGGCACCCCCATGCGCATGCCTATGCATACAGTACATACTCTACCTTCCTTGTGGTCCTGATCTAGTTATTGATAAAGATCTGTGTCAGACCATTTTTTCTGATTTTTGTTTCAATGTTTAATTTAATTTTTTTTTTTTTTACAAAAAAAGCTAAAATCACATGATTTGGCTTTTTCTTGTCCGTAAAGTATTATTAACCTTAATAAAATTCATTTCCAGGCATTTCCAGGCAATTTTGATCACAGTACAAACAATGAAAACTATATATTGTACAATATATATTTTTAAATAGTGTAATCATCCATACAGATCATTTTCAGGGTCAGTTTCTGAAAGTTATATTTGACCTGGAGAAGGTCCGCTTCATCCAGCTTTCAGGTAAGGTATGTAGTACCATGTAAAAAAAATTTTTACCAATATACACAACTAATCTTTGTATTAACTCAACATATTTCTACTTTATTGCAGACATCGTGGCAAAGGTAGTGAAATCACGCTGAGCCCCGGATGCGACTCCCTTATATGGAAATCAAAACTTGCAAGATCTGATGCTGGATGCAAACAATATTGTGATGTGGTCAAAAATGACTGGAATAGAGTGGAATTGAATGTTATTGAGGTTAATAATACTTTAGGAACAAAACAGGACCAAATTCTGTGATTTTAGCTGTTTTTATGATAAAAAAATACAGATCTAAAACATGCAAGGGAGGTTTTGGAAAAACAAATACAGATCCAAAACATGAAGGAGATACAGATCCAAATCAAGAACCCAAAATCCGAGATTTGGGTTTGAGCACATCCCTAGTTATATGCTGTGTCGGAAGGAATACACATGCAGGAAATAATCTCTCTCTCTCTAAAATCATTTATTTACTAACATATATATATATATATATATATATATATATATATATATATATTGAAAGATAAGCCCGGCACTCTGTTTGTAGTCCAAATTCTGCCCCGGTGCCTCCAGTATCGAAGACAATAGTGAAAAAAGGAGTCTGTGGCACTCAAGGTCTTATCCAAAAGTTGATTGCTTCCACACATCTTGAAAAAGGGGTTGAAATCCCCGAAACGTCGATGTCCCTGTTTTTGATGTTTTAAATACAATCAACTTTTGGATAAGACCTTGAGTGCCACAGACTCCTTTTTTCACTATATATATATATATATATATATATATATATACATACATACATGGTGCAACAAGGGATCCACAGTGTCCAATTACAGAGTACTTAAACAGAAAAACAATACAAGAAACAGTGACTTACAGTTCAAGACAATATAGGACAAGTCTATTAACATAAAAAAACACTCTTAGTGCAGCGCCTAACGATAGTATAGATAAAATAATAAACTGCTGAGACACTGCGCTTGCCTTGACCACTATGTGAAGAATGGAGAGAGTAGACTGAAACAACAAGAGAGGCTGCGCTGTGTGTCAGTAGTTAAGTACAAAAAGAGCAAACGTGTACTATAAAGGTATTAAATTTATTAAAAATGACATGTGGTTAATAAAACAAACTTAAAATAAAAGCACACCTGTATCTGTCTCAAAGGTATATGGAGTAGTGATAACTGGTATATGGTATATGGCAATAAAGGTCCAATATAAAGTTCAGAAAAAAGAAACTCAATGCGGTGCAGTCCCAGAGAAATGGTTACCTCGTATATGTCACCCGGCAGATGGTGATGTGTGTGTATAGTACCTCTCCGATTGGGCTGGTATAAATTTCGGCCGAGCGTCCCCGGCCAAAACAATCCTGCTTTGCCCAAATTGTTGCACAGCGGAGGGACGATATCTAGTAGACAGCCTGTCAGTAGTCACTCGTCGCGGTGAGGAGATGGTATAAGCTTGCGGCTGGATGGAAGCAAAGTCCGGTAATGCTCACCAGTTGCAGTGGTGAGATGGACGGCAGCCTGTACGGTGACGAGCCGGTAATAGGCTGAAATTGGAAACCAAGGAGGGTTTGCACGGCAGTGTAACACCTTGGACCAGGTGTGCTAGTTTGGAGGCGGAGTCCTGACGCGTTTCGTCACGATCACGTGACTTTTTCAAAGGTATGATCCTGCCTCCACATTTACCAGTATTTAAAGCCTGAGCTACTGATGACATGCAGATGTCAGTGATTAACAATTAAGGCAACTGCCCTATGAAACACATTACATACACGTTCGCTCTCAAAATAACACAGTTTAAAAAACACATTGTTATAGAAAACAATCGAAGCATATGGCAGAATTGACCCGTGAACAGAAACAATATAAATCCACAGATTAAACCTCTGCATAGGGATTGCAATGTTGTGCAGAAGGTTTTCTAATGGACAATTACTACAATGAGAAGTCTATTAACATAGCTGCATCAGCAGACTGAAATAAGTAACAGGGTGGTAGAAAACTGAGGGATTTGGAGTATGGAAGAGTAGGCGATAGTTTAAGTAAGAGAAGGAAAATCACATGAGGGAAGAGCTTACATTCTAAAGGGGAGAGGCAGACAGACAGGGGTGACACAGATGGAGCAGACAGTGAGCATGGGACAGAGGGTTTAGGAAAATCTGGGGGGGGGGGGCAGAAGTAGAGAATTCCAGAGAAAGGGGTCACCACATGCAAAATCTTGTACGTAGGAGTGGGAAGAGGTAATCAGTAGGCAGGAGAGTCAGCATGCTTTAGTGGAGCAAAGAGGAAGGGGTGGGAGTGTAAAGGGAGATAAGGTCAGAGATATACAGTGGGGCAAAAAAGTATTTGGACAGCCACCGATTGTGCAAGTTGACCCACTTAAAAAGATGAGAGAGGTCTGTCATTTCCATCACAGGTATGCTTCAACTGTGAGAGACAGAATCTGAAGGAAAAAACAAACAAAAAAAAACGGAAATCACATTGTATGATTTTTAAACAATTTACTTGTATATTCTTGTGGAAAATAAATATTTTGACAATCAAAAAGTTTAACTCAATACTTTGTAATATAACCTCGGTTGGCAATTACAGAGGTCAAACGTTTCCTGTAGTTCTTGACCAGGTTTGCACACATTCTTGCAGGTATTTTGGCCCACTCTTCCATGCAGATCTTCTCTAGAACTGTCATTTTTCGGGGCTGTCGCCGGGCAACACGGACTTTCAACTCCCTCCACAGATTTTCTATTGGGTTGAGGTCTGGAGACTGGCTAGGACACTCCAGGACCTTGAAATGCTTCTTACGGAGCCACTCCTTAGTTGCCCAGGTGGTGTGTTTGGGGTCATTGTCATGCTGGAAGACCCAGCCACGTTCCATCTTCAATGCTCTTACTGAGGGAAGGAGGTTTTTGCCCAAACTATCACGATACATGGCCCCATTCATCCTCTCCTTAATACGGATCAGTCGTCCTGTCCCCTTTGCAGAAAAGCAGCCCCAAAGCATGATGTTTCCACCCCCATGCTTCACAGTGGGTATGGTGTTCTTCTCCCTCCAAACACGGCGAGTGGAGTTTATACCCAAAAGTTTGATTTTGCTCTCATCTGACCACATTACATTCTCCCAGTCCTCCTCTGGATCATCCAGATGGTCACTGGCAAACTTTAGACGGGCCTGGACATGTGCTGCCTTAAGCAGGGGGACCTTTCAGGCGCTGCAGGATTTCAATCCATGACGACGTAGTGTGTTACTAATGGTAACCTTTGTGACTGTGGTTCCAGCTCTCTTGAGGTCATTGACAGGTCCCCCCATGTAGTTCTGGGCTGATTCCTCACCATTCTCAAGATCATTGATACCCCATGAGGTGAGATCTTGCATGGAGCCCCAGGTCGGGGGAGATTGTCAGTGATCTTGTATTTCTTCCATTTTTTAATAATTGCACCAACAGTTGATCTCTTCTCACCAGGATGCTTGCCTATTGTCGAGTAGCTCATCCCAGCCTTGTGTAGCTCTACAATTTTGTCTCTGGTGTCCTTAGACAGCTCTCTGGTCTTGGCCATGGTGGAGAGGTAGCAGTCTGACTGTTTGAGGGTGTGGACAGGTGTCTTTTATACAGATAACCAGTTCAAACAGGTGCCATCAATACAGGTAACTAGTGGAGGATAGAAGAGCTTCTTAAAGAAGAAGTAACAGGTCTGTGAGAGCCAGAAATCTTGCTGCTTGGTAGGTGTCCAAATATTTATTTTCCACAAGTATATACAAGTCAGTTTTTATAAATCATACAATGTGATTTCCTGTTTTTTATTTTCAGATTCTGCCTCTCACAGTTGAAGTGTACCTATGATAGAAATTACAGACCTCTCTCATCTTTTTAAGTGGGTCAACTTGCACAATCAGTGGCTGTCCAAATACTTTTTTGCCCCACTGTACAGTGGTGTTTGAAAGTTTGTTAACACATCAGCATTTTCTATATATCTGCTTAAATTTGGCCTAAAACTACCTCAGATTTTCACACAAGTCCTAAAAGTAGAGCCAAATCAAACAAATGCAACAAAAAAAAAATTAGATGAGCTCATATTTTTGAGGAAAATTATCCAATATTACATATCTGTGAGTGGCAAAAGTATGTGAACCTTTAGGCTTAGCAGATATTTTGAAGGTGAAATTAAAGTCAGGTATTTTCAATCTATGGGATGACAATCACATGTGACTGGACAACCTGTCTTTTTAAAAGAACAGGGATCTATCAAAGTCTGATGTTCACAGCACATGTTTGTGGATGTGAGTCATGCCACGAACAAAGGAGGCTTATCAGGACCTCAGAAGAAGAGTTGTTAATGCTTATCAGACTGGAGAATGTTCCAAAAACATTGCTAAAGAATTTGGACTTTACCAATCAACAATCAGACAGATTGTGTACAAATGCAGGAATTTTCAGACCATTATTACCCTCCCCAGGAGTGGTCAACAAACAAAGGTCATGCCAAGAGCAAGATGTCTAATAGTTCACAAGGTCACAAAGGAACCCAAGGTAACCTCTAAGCAACTGAAGGTCTTTTTCATATTAGCTAATGTTATTGTTCATGAGTCCACTATCAGGAGGACACTGAGCAACAAGGGTGTGTATAGCAGGATTGCAAGTAGAAAGCCGCTGCTGTCCAAAAAGAAAATTTCTGCAGTTTGCTAAACATCACATTGGACAAGCCAGAATGCTATTGGAACAATGTTTTGTGGACAGATGAGTCCAAAATAGAGCTTTGGGGCTTATATGAGAAGCATTATGTTTGGAGAAAGGAAAACACTGCATTCCAGCATAAAAACCTCATACCATATGTGAAACACGGTGGTGGTGGTGGTGGTGGTGGTGGTGGTAATATGGTTTGAGCCTGTTTTACTGCATCTGGCCCAGGACAATTTGCCATCATTGATGGGTCAATGAATTCTGAATTATACCACAATATTCTAAAGGAAAATGTCACAACATCTGTTCATGAACTGCATCTCAAGAGAACGTGGGTGATGCAGCAAGACAATGACCCAAATCACACAAGTCATTCAACCAAAGAATGGTCAAAGAAGAATAAATTTAAAGTTTTGGAATTGCCAAGTCAAAGTCCTGACCTTAATCCAATCGAAATGTTGTGGAAGGACCTGAAGCAAGTAGTTTATGGGAGGAACCCACCAACATACAGCTGTAGCAGAGTTGAAGCTGTTTTGTACAAAGGAATGGGGTACAATTCCTCAAGCTGATGTTCAGGACTAGTTAACAATTACTGGAAACATTTACATGCAGTTATTGCACCACAAGAGGATAATACCAGATACTGAAAGCAAAGGATCATACTTTTGCTACTCACAGATATGTGATATTAAATCATTTTCCTCAATAAAAAATTAGTATGTCTAATTTTTTGTCTCTTGCTTAATTTCATTCTCGTTATCTACCTATAGGACTTGCGTGAAAATCTAAGGTAGTTTTATGCCAAATTTCAGAAGAAATATAGAAAATTCAGAAGGATTTACAAACTTTAAAGCAACACTGTAAATAGGAGAGGTGTGGGTTAAGGCTTTGTGAGTGTGAGAAACTTAAATTGGATTGTGAAGGTAAAGGGGATCCAGTGAAGGGCTTGTAAGAGAGGGGAGGTGAGCATAGTACATTTGATGAGGAAGATGAGCCAGGGAGCAGCACTGAGGATAGATTGAAGTGGAGAGAGGCATTTGTCAGGGATGCCATATATGAAAAGATTGCAGTAGTGCAGCCTGGAGATGACCAGTGGGTAAGGGTCTTAATGGAATCCTGGGTACCAAAAGGGTCTGATTGTGGAAATTTGAGATAAAAACAACAGGTTTGTGAGAAATACTGAATGTGTGGTTTGAAGGAGAGGGAGAAATGAAGAATTACTCTAAAACAGCACACTTGGGGGCTAGAGGAGATAGTAGTGCAACAGATAATTAAATTGTGGGAGGTGAGGCTGTGTGGGAAGTTAATCAACTTAGTCTTAGACATGTTAAGTTTAGGAAAGCACTGGGAAATCCAAGAAGAGAGAGTAGAGAGACATTTGGAGATACGAGTGAATAGAGCGGGGGAGAGGTCAGGCGAGGAAAGATAGATTTGAGTATAACCAACATAGAGATGATATTGTAAGTCAAAAGAGCAAATGAGCTCACCTAAAGAGAACGTACAGATATGTCAACTTACATCAAACCTTTCTGCATGTTAAACAGCCCTTCTAGTCATGCCATGCCATGGTGGGACTCAGTAGCGCGAACATCTTTTATTGCATCTTTTTCCCATTAAAATGCATCACATTCACAAAGTGATGTAAATAGGATGCACACGCAGCTTCTGCTGATTAAAATTATATGTGTCAGGCCTGTATTTTGTGTAAGACCGAGGCTATATCTGCATATGAAATGGTTTTCTTAGAGTAGACCGTTACATACCATTTGGTATGCAGTTACAGACACAGAAACACAAAGAATATTGGCATGCCGCATATAATTTTAATCGGTAGAGTCTGCTTATGAATCCTATTTGCATAGTGATGTGAAAAAGACGCCTAATGATAACAGAGTTGCATGGGACCTGTCAGGAGAAAAGGAGAGGACCAAGAACAGAACCTTGAAGGACACCTAGAGTTAGTGGAAGTCGGGGGGAGGTGGAGTTATGAGAGGAGACAGAAAAGGAATGGTCAGAAATAAGAGGATAGCCAGGAGAGGGCAGTATCATGTAGACCAAATGAGTGAGAGATTTGCAGAAGGAGAGGGTGGTCCACAGTATCAAAAGAAGCAGCGAGGTCAATGAGAATAATCAGAAAGTAGTGTCGGTTGGATGTAGCCAAATGGAGGTCATTGCAGACTTTCATGAGGGCAGTTTCAGTGGTGTGGAGAGGACAGAAGCCAGACTGGATTGGGTCAAGCAGTGAGTGGGAGGAAAGAAAGGCAGTAAGACAGTTAGAGATAATATGCTCAAGGAGTTTGGAGGCAAAAGAGAGGAAGAGATGTATCGGTAGTTGGAAATAGTGTGTGGATTAAGGGTAGGTTTTTAAGAATAGGGGAGATGAGTGCATGTTTGAAGGGAGATGGGACAATGCCTGATGAGATGGAGAGATTTAGGAAGTGGGTAAGATTGGAGAAGACAGAAGGAAAAGGTAGTGGAGGAGGCGGGAGGGGATAGGATAAAGTGGGGAGGTGCAGGGGGGTAGGAATAGATGAGGGACATGACTTCCTCATCATATAAATGAGAGAAAGAGGTCAGAGTTGGTAAGAGGATGGGGAGGGGTTGTAAGGGAAAAGAGGTGCCTGGTTGCTGATGGTCTGGAGGTATGTATGTACTGTATGTCCTGATGTATGGAGTCTGTATGTGGGATGTATGTATGTATGTATGTATGTGGAATGTATGTATGACCTGATGTATGGAGTCAATTTTGCATATGAAGTAAGTGGCAAAGTCAAGAGCAGAGAGTAAGGAGGGGAGTGAGGTGGGGGTGGGCAGAGGAGTGAGTTGACAGTTGCAAAGAGGCACCTGTAGTTTGAAGACTGGGAGGAGATGAAGTTCTTGAAGTACAACTGTTTAGCAAAGAAAAAGTCAACACTGAAGTATGAGAGCATAAGTTTCAAATTGAGGAAGTAGACCCATGGTGGGCACCTCTGCCCCATGGTGGGGCAGAGGTGACTGATAGTGGGGGTAACAGATGAGCAGGGGAAGGGAAGTTTATATATATATATCTATATATATTTATACTAGCTGAGTTATTAAGTTATCAATGAGTTGGTGGAAGTTCTGGCAGTGTACACAAACAGGAGGTCCGACTGGGCCCCCAAATCTGTATTATGTCTTCTGGGATCCAATATTACCCAAACCTCTATTATGTCTTCTGGGATCCAGTATTAATCTGCATTTTTTAAATGCAGATTAAATAGCTGTGTTAATGCATATTGGGAGGAACCTTGGACTTTCTTGAAGTCAAGACTCTTGGACTTGCTCAGTGTGAAGATACTAAATATTCCTATAGGGAACTTGGACAAGCTCTGTATCATGGGGAACTCAAGTAATATTGGGGTTGAGACTCCTGGAGCCCTCGAGAGGGTTTTTACCAATAGCAACCCCCCACTGTTCCCTTAGTGCTAGTTGTGGACACTAATAGACTGAAGACTCCAAATAGTACAGAGTAATGGCTGAAAGTGAGGCATATGGCTGCCTGAAGTATGAGGTGCAAGCTGGATAAACCTGGAGTTGGCATATGGAGGGCTCCACACTAAATCTGCATGGTAGCAGGCCTGGCAGGATACAGGACAATGACAGGAAGGATTTCCCGCAGAATATCCACAGGACACTAGCAAAGACATGTAATAGGGACCAGCGGTTTACACAGAAGGGTAAACTATAACCAGAACTGAGGGAGCGGCGTGGAGAGGACAAATAGGGTAGCTGCACCAATCAGCTACCAGACAAAAAGGAGGAACCACAATTACCAAAAAAGACTCTACAGCTGTGCTGCTTCACGTTCAGCCTAATCAACTGCGCCTGCTCCCCAATTCCCCGGCAACTGGGAACGCCATCTGTGTCCAGTATCCCAGCAGCTAGGCACCTGGTGGCTCCCAGCATGCAATGCAGCTGCCGTGTCAGGCGCCGGGCGGAGACTGTCAGCCCGGGCAGCTGGACGCCTGGCAACGACTGGGACCTACATGCGGCATGGACACCCTGAGGACTGTAAAACAAACAAAAATATGTAAAACAAATACCTAAATGCAATGGAGTTATTAGTTGCATTTTAAGTATAAGGTGTAAAATTGCACAGCCTGGATTTTCTTTTATATTTTACAATGGGAGTCTTTATCTGTGAGTCACAAACAATCTTCATTGTTCCAACAAAATGGAAAAATAATATACTGTATATATTGTATGAATATTCCTTAATTTTGGTCAGTCCTTAGACATTTTTCAACTATCAGCTATTAATGACAGCTTTTTGTACAAGGTTTGCATGTAATGTGGACCATCCTCTTTCATATTGATGCTAAAAAGATTACCACTGAAGAAACGTTAATGTGGAGCTGCTAAATGGTGGAACTGGTGTTACCTGATTTTGTAAGTTTAAAAAAAAATAATAGCTAATTATTTGAATGTATAAGTCTGTTAGAAAATGTTTCAGAATTAAATTCTCCTATAGCACCCAAATTAAATTGATGCATTGAATGCTGTTAAGTTTTTCTTGTTAAAGGTCCTAGTCCTACAGTCTGCTCTGTTTTTTTTTATTTAAATAAGTTTGTACCATGATTTACAAATCACTACTCGAAGATTAAGGGGGGGAGGGGGGATTAATGAAAGCTTGGAGAGAGATAAAGTGGAAAGCTATAAAGTACCAACTAGTCAGCTCCTTTTTTAATTTTTTCATCCTCATTTTTCAAAAACAGCCTGTGAAATTAAAAAGATTGACTAATCCTTACGCGCTGCACTAAAAGCGGCAAAAAAATTACTAAATAAGTCAATTTATTTACTAATACATATTTCAAAACCAATAGGAAGCAATAAATGTATTAAGTCCTTTCGTAGAAAGAGTGCTAGATAAATAAATTGTTGTAATAATAATAATAATAATAATAATATCAACTTGTGCTAAAATATTTTTTCCAAAATGAAGTTCTTTTAAACAGGGATATCTTCAAATATCTATCTTATGTGAGTCCTGTTGCATAAAGATTCACATAAGATGGACTGTTGAAGATATCCCTTTTTAAAACAGCTTCATGTTTGGAGCAATTTTTTAGTGCAAGTTGATATTACAGCCTATAAAATGACTTTATCTCTCTCCAAGCTTTGATAAATCTCCCTCTAAATATACGTCTACTTAAAATGTCAAATTACATGAAACACCAAATTGATTAATCTTTTTGCTAATTGTTTACTTCTGCAATATACCACCTTTTTATCTTCACCACTGTTAAATAAATATGGCAAAAAGCTGGCTCAGAAACGTTTAAGAGAAACTGGGTATCCAAATCTGCAAATCTGCAAATCCGGACTCTAGTACAACAGATTGTGTTTGTATATGTATGTGTTTTAGGCTGGTAACCCAAGGAAACATCAGTATTATAAGTAGTTACATGGGACTCCAGCAAAATTGGAAATGCATTAAAAACGATTCTTTGCATCCCACATGGAATAGGGGATTTTGTAATATATATAGGCAAAGAAAGTAATTTTCATTTTAAATTGGCATTACACTGGCAACCAGGCATTTTAAATGAGTTATTGAAATGTTTTTGATACCCCATCTGGAAGTTAGTTAATAAATAGTTTACTCATTAAGTACTTTAGATAAGGTTGCCACCTCAGCAGCTGGAATACCACCTTCTGTTGATAAGGGAAGCGATTTAAGGCAGGAAAGGTTTAGATTTGCTTGTCTTTGGGGAATAATCAAGTATGAAAATATAATTTACAACTATAATTAATTGAACGGGTATATCAATGTCAGGACAGAATTTAAACAACATTGCCTACAATAAAGAATGGTAATATATTAATATTGCCCTTATATTATTTGAATAAACAAATATAATTTTAAAAACATTTAATATGCTGTACAAAATTGAATATAACTGAATAATGCAATGCATTAATTCTTTATTAGATTTAGAACATTGCACATGCTTACTGTTTTTTTTTTTGTAATTTAGTATTTAACTTTTTGTTGCGATGGGCCTCCCCACTAGTTTGTTATTGGGATAGACCTTTTTCATACAGAGGTTAAACATCTCCATTGACTGCAGGAATAAAAAAACATGCAGGGTTTTGGGTTTTTAAGAATATACCAAAATAGAACATTATAACAAAATAAATGTTACAAAATAGTAAAATGATATGCTATATATTAGTAAGGAACACAATCATGGCTTTATCAAGAAGGGCAAAGGTGACTCAAGCACACTTATCCATCTCACAAGTAAGTGCACCAGACCCTACTAAGCAAACAAATCTCAATTAGGCTCGTTTACAATGAAAAGTGGATATGTGCCCATTTTTATGTAAATCTCAAGCATATGCAGGCCAATATAGTGGTATTTGCAGGGCATGTAGACCTTAGTGGTTATGATAGGACAGGAGGACATATAAAGATCATCAAAGTACAGATTTTTACAGAAGGGGAAAATCAAGATTCTGTTTACCGTACTTGATATATTGAAAAAGTCACGGGTCACGTGACGAAACGCGTCAGGACTCCTCCCCCTTATTCCTCACTGATTGATTGCATTTTCTGGGACTCCTCGCACGGCTCCAGTTTATCATCCGCAAGAGCAAACAGTGCGGGTTCCAGCACAGGACAAAGCCGTACTCTCAGCTCCGTGCGGCGTCAGTGGACAACCATCAGCCTCTCTCCCCTTCATTTCTAACGGACGGTGCCAGTCCAGGTAGATCGAGGCGCCCCACCAAGTATCTGATCCCTGCAGCGGGCTTCTCATTACAGCAGCCGCACACCTGTTTCTCCCCACACACTGCAGCGGGCGGCGCACGCCCAGGGAAAACAGGTCTAAACAGCGGGATCCCGGCCAGCACGGCCTTTCAAATCTGCAATCCTTTTTGGGCTTTCTGGACTCACCCGAGGACGCTCGGGACCTCTCAGCCCTATTGGAGAGGTAATTTAACAATTTACTTTCACCTACATCTGCTCCTGGAACTTTGAGACGTTTCAGACTATTGCTCTTGATTATAGAGCCCATGATTACACCCAATAACCTTATTTTTCACATTTAGCAACTGTGTCTCACTTTACCTTTAACAGTGTCAAACAACAGCCTTGGTAACATTACTGCAACAGTTGTTACAATCACTCTGCTGCTAGTCACCTAGTTGGCATTGTCTGTTGATACACATATGCAATTGATGTGAGTTCAAAACATTACTTATGTAGCAATTCAGTGAGGATAGGGTTTTTATGCTAGATATATATCTTGTGTATAGTGTATTTTATACTGTATTATAATAAATTATTTTTAATATCAAAAAAACATTTTTTGACCCTTTGGTTGTGAACTAATCCAGGAATACAGTGTCAGAAAGTGTTAAGCGCTTCTATTTTCTCCCATTTCCTTTCCAGCTCATCAGCATAGGAGTAACACACTACTCCTTATAGAGGCGCACACACATTCGACACCTGTAATCCCATGTTTAAGACATTAGTTCTGTTTTAATTCATTTAAGATAATTGATAGACATAGGCGCAGCAAGAAATCTCCCTTCCCCCTACTTGATATAGATAAGCTGACGGAGTTAGAGAAAGCTCATATAGGGAGTATTTCCCAGTATACAGTTGGCATAAAGCTTAATGGACTTACACTCTGAAATGCACTAGGATTGACAGTCAGTGCAGTTGGGCAAATAAAGCGGCATCAAGGGTCTGCATCAAGGGTCTGCATTTTTTTCGATACTAAAATTAATTTCTTTACTTTTTAAAGACAGATTAAGCAACTCAGCATTATTCAAAGACTTCTAATTAATAAAACTTGACAATCATTAAATGTGAACCCAGCCAAATGAAACCAGTGATTAGAAGAACCCCATTATCACTTTTGGGTTCTATTCATAAAGTGCTGAGTTGCCTCTGTCGATATTAACATTTTGGAGAAATTCAAGATCGCTTCGTTGTGGGGATAACTGATACAAAGACAAACTGTCCAAACAATATTTATAATGGCAACTTTAGTACCATGGAAAGATAACACTGAAAAGTCTCACCTAGTGTACATAGGGAACTATAGTGAAATGAGTTTACATATGTATATATAGGGACCTAAAGGGGTGGAGAGATCCAAATGCATGTAGATCCCTCTTTGCAACCTGGAATTTCTTCTCATTGGAAGGTATGGGGCTTCGAGAACTCAAATACAAAAAATTATGAATTTTTGAAGTTTGAAAAATTTGAAAATCAGGATGTCCCTACAGACAGGGGCTGGCTGGGCAAGGGGGGGGGGGGTGCAGGGTGCCATCTGCCTCCCAGGCCAGTGCAATTTAAGTGCTCCGGGGCCACCTGACTGCAGATTCCCTGTGAAAAGCTGGGTCACTTCCTTGAGTCTGCCCCCCAGGCTGAAAGTTGCCAGCCAGCCCCTGCCTACAGCCTTGGCCAAAAGTTTTGAGAATGAAGTATTGGTTTTCACAAAGTTTGCTGCCTCAGTTTTTATGATGGCAATTTGCACATACTGTACTCCAGATGAATTGCAATTAATGGCAAAGTCCCTCTTTACCATGACAATAAACTTAATCCCCAAAACAACATTTCCACTGCATTTCTGCCCTGCCACAAAAGGACCAGCTGCCATAATGTCAGTGATTCTCTCGTTAACACAGGTGAGAGTGTTGACGAGGACAAGGCTGGAGATCACACTGTCATGCTGATTGAGTTATAGTAACTAAAATAACAGACTGCATGCTTTAAAAGGAGGGTGGTACTTTAAATCATTGTTCTTACTCTGTTAACCATAGTTATCTGCAAGGAAACACATACAGTCATCATTGCTTTGCACAAAAAAGGCTTCACAGGCAAGGATATTGCTGCTAGTAAGATTGCACCTAAATCAACCATTTATTGGATCATCAAGAACTTTAAAGCATACTTGCCTACCTGACCCTCTCCATGAGAGAGAAAATGCTCTGTTCCTGGACTTTCCTGGTAATGTATGATTGCCATCACCTGTGGTGAGCTAGTTAATTGATAAGAAAGGTGTTTCACTACAGGTGATGGCAATCATTCATCACCAGGAAAGTCCAGGAACAGAGCATTTTCTCCCTCATGAAGAGGGTCAGGTAGGCAAGTATGCTTTAAAGAGAGAGGTTCAATAGTTGTGAAGAAGGCTTCAGGGCGCCCAAAAACATCCAGCAAGTGCCAGGACGTCTCCTAAAGTTGATTCAGTGCAGTATTGGGGCACCAATAGTGCAGAGCTTTGTCAGGAGTGGCAGCAGGCAGGTGTGAGTGCATCTGCATGCACAGTGAGATGAAGACATTTGGAGGATGGCCTGGTGTCAAGAAGGGCAGCAAAGAAGCCACTTCTCTTCAGGAAAAACATCAGGGAGAGACTTCTATTCTTCAAGAGGTACAGGGATTAGATTGTTGAGGACTGGGTTAAAGTCATTTTCTTTGATGAATTCCATTTCAGATTGTTTGGGGCATCTGGAAAAATGCTTGTACGGAGAAGGAAAGGTGAGCGCTATCATCAGTCCTGTGTCGTGCCAACAGTAAAGCATCCTGAGACCATTCATGTGTTCACATCCAAGGGAGTGGGCTCACTCACATTTTTACCTAAGAACACAGTCATGAATAAAGAATGGTACCAAAACATCCTCCAAGATCAATTTCTCCCAACCATCCAAGAACAGTTTGCTGACGAACAATTTCCAGCATGATGGAGCACCTTGTAAAAAGGCAAAAGTGATAACTAAGTGGTTGGGGGAACAAAACATCAAAATGTTGGGTCCATGGCCAGGAAACTCCCCAGACCTTAATCCCATTGAGAACTTGTGGTCCATCCTCAAGAGGCAGGTGGACAAACAAAATCCAACAATTCTGACAAACGCCAAGCATTGATTAGGCAAGAATGGGTGGCCATCAGTCAGTATGCGGCACAGAAGTTGATTGACAGCATGCCAGGGCGAATTGTAGAGGTCTTGAAAATGCATTGGATGAAAAGGTTTCAACTGAGGGCATATACAGCATAAAGTTGCAACTTTGTGAAATACTTGTCATTCTCAAAACTTTTGGCCATGGATGTACACTAGTGTATGGGGACCACATTCTGCTTTGGGGATGACTAGTAAGCAGGTGATTACAATGAAATTTACAATGTTACCTTGAATATTGAATAGGGACAGCACTTTTTCAAAAGGAAGTGAAAATTTATACTTTCACCTACTTTTGGATAATGAAAAGACTACAGTATGTAGAACTGAATACGTGTTTGTGGTTGTAAACTGAAAATTTTAATAAATGATTTGCAGTGTACATTATTAACAAAATGACAATAATTGGTGAATCTCTTCTTAACCAATATGTATGATGTATTTATGCTCATGTTTTAGCAATTTTTTTCTTCTTATATGAGACGGAGATAAATTACAGAGGTTTTCTAAGTCTCCTAATGAATGTGTATTTCTCAAGACAAGCAAATGGATACAATTTGGGGATAGATAAATATGATGTACAGAATTCCCTATGAAAATGCATTTATTACTGGTGTCAATACCCATGCATTTTGCTATATAGTAGTTGCAACTTTATGCTGTACATGCCCTCAGTTGAAACCTTTTCATCCAATGCATTTTACATCTCGATATGTGGTGTAATTGTGGCCCTTTCAGCATCAGCCTCATTATATCGCAACAGATGCTTAATTTTTAGAAGGAACAAAGACAATAGAATATTGGCAATACATTTTATATGTATATGTGTGCTTATTGCCCCGGCGGTCAGCATCCGTACACCGGGATCCTGGCCTCAGTATGCCGGCAGATTGGTGAGTGCAACCCCCATGCGGGCTTGGTGGCGACCTATGCTCACAACTGGCTCTATTCGCACTCTATGGGTGTCGTGGACACCCATGAGTGGCAATAGTTCCTTTTAGTGGCATGCCGAATGTCGGGATTGTCAGGCTTTGGGATGTAGGGGGAGGTGTTGTGATCAGTGGTCTCCTGACTGCCTGTCACATAACTACATCCCATGCCAGTTAAGCAGTATAGATGTATAGGTGTAATGGTTGGCATTACTGCCTCGCAGCTCTGAGGTCATGGGTTCAATTCCCACCATGGCCCTAACTGTGCGGCGTATGTATATTCTCCCCGTACTTGTGTGGGTTTCCTCTGGTTAGTCTGGTTTCCTCGCAAAAATATACTGGTAAGTTAAATGACGCCCAACAAAATTAACCCTAGAGTGTAAGTGTGCGCGTGTGCATGTTGTAGGAAATATAGTCTGTAAGCTCCAATGGGGCAGGGACTGATGTGAATGGCCAAAATATTCTCTGTTAAGCACTGATGAATATGTGTGCACTATATAAATAACTGGTAATATATAATAATAAATAATTGTAGTGTCAGGTACCTCTAGATCATTCAGTTATTTTATAGTCCTGCTGTTTGTTTATAGCCCTATATACATTTTACCCTAATTGTATCAAAACTTTTACTTTTCAACTTGCAGATGCCATAGAGAGTTGTGAAGGCACTAAAACTAACAAATTAACAAGAAGAATACTAGTGCTGATGCCAGGGCTATACCAAAGTTGGTGCAGCCAGTACCACTGCCCAGCATGGCCACTGCCTATTAACCCCACTATTGTGCAGCCACCTGCCCATATGTTGTATTGGAGCACCTGCCGCAATACATAACTTGAATGTGTGTCTGCTGCTATTTAACAGTGGAGAATGAGACATTATAAAGTCATCACATCATAATGACTCAAACTTGTGCACAGTGAAGAGGAGCAGGAGTCACAATGAGGAACACTTTGCCTGACAAAGTGAAGAAAAGAAAAAAATAAGACTACAGAAGTAGAAGAAAAGAAGAAAGAAAGTAAATGATAATTTGGTGGCAACTGGATGGTGGAGTGGTTGGGGGTTTAGCAGAGTATACAGTATTTGGAGATGGTTCTCTTTATGGATCAGGATCTCATACATATATCTGTATAGTCCCTCACATACACTCTTCTAGACAATCACAAAAAATAATTCCGAGTACAATTGTTAAATTTCAATGTAATGGGAATATACCAATATACCAACTAATGCTGCTGATTTAGCTTGAGGCTACAATTATTGATAAAACACACTAGACAAAATAATTAGAGATGAGCGGATTCGGTTTTGCTCGGATTTACTCAAATCTCCTTATTGGCTCTTGGATGTCACATGTTTTGGTTAGCCAAAAAGAAAAATCCGGAAAATTTGATTTTGCCATTATTAGAACTGAGTAAATCTGAACCTGCTCATCTCTGAAAATAATATGGAATGCTGAAAGACTTGCCGGGATATTCAATTAGCCCCGTCACTGTTGGGTGATAAGTCTCGCCGAAGGGGGTTATCTAATTGGCCCAGATAAGCCGGCACGTGCCTCCGGCAGGCGAACAATATCCCCGATAACAGCCCTGTTTTTATCCGAAAATGGGGCTATTTCATCCGTTAACACACAGGTTTCACTGAACCTGTGTGTTTACAGGTGTAAAAGCACATTTTACCGGCCGAGCTAATCGAATAGTCCGACCGCAGCACCCAAAGAAGCATGAGGGTTTTTTTACTCCTGATGTCTCTTCGAGGCAAATTGAATGTCCACTAAAGTGGTATAAGTTCAACAATGCGGTATGTGAATATGCGTGTAGATGGTATCCTAAAATTATTGGATCATCATTGTAAAAGTCTGAGGTATTGATACAATGTGAAGTTGTTGAGACCTAAGTTGTGTCGACCTAACGAACATATCCCTCACAGATAACAATAAAGCTACAGTAAATTAAATGATTCCAAAGAATCTGTAGAACTATAGAGAACAGAACACATAGTGATATAATGAATGTCGTATAAAATGTATAGGTGTTATCATCCGCAGCGCGGCTCGTGGAGGAGGCAGGTCCCGGCCTTTGCCAAGCAAACGGGATGCTGCACTTCCTCCGTCAGCCGGCGTTTCTGGGTCCTGCCTTGTGCTTAGCAACGCTATCGAGGCGGGACTGGGAACCGCCGAGCGCCTAGCCACCAGGATGCTAGACGCAGGCAGCATTCCCAATTGCTGGGCAACTAGTCTTGCAGTGACCTGTATATGTGCAGCAGTGCAGCAGTGCAGCTGCACATCCTTCCATTTATTATCTCATCTTTTGGGCTGATGGGAGAAGCTGCATAGAGGTTATTTGTTAAGATCACTGGGTTCTGATTGGTGCAGCACCATGTATATTCCCTTCCTTGCCTCTCCCAAATCGCTGGTCATAGTTCCTGCTCTTGTGAGAATCTGTCAGCTCCTGTGAGAAACTGTCTAGCCTGTGAGTCTGAGACCCTGCCTGACTGACTTCCTAATCTGATCCAGCGAGCCTTGTATTCAGGTTTTGGTGTGGAGTTTCCACACAGGCCCAGACTTGCCAGCATTTCTTTGTTGTATCCACCTTGTGCATTGTTGCATTTTGAAATCATTTGTACTTACAGTTCTGTTATTCATTACACCCTGTGCATTGTTGCATGTGTATAGTGATTTATTTTGTTTATATTCCAACCTATGCATTGTTGCACGTATGTGCATTTCTTATATATTCCTCAATCTGTGTATTAGCACAGTAGTAAGGTTGTGTGAGGTGACGTCTCACCGTACTGCATTTACCCCTGCCCAGCCTCCGATAGTCACCTTGTATATACATAAAACCGGGGGTATCTGAGTACAGGGAGGACCTAATTAACCCTGGAAAGGCGGCTGCTATAGGCAATGTCTTTGCCTGCAGAAAACTATAAGACTCCCGGGCAGTGGGTAATTGCGTGAGCATCATAAGGCACCACCTATAAACCTACGGATCTGAGTGTCATCATAACAATAGGCAAAAACATCTAAAAGATACAATAATGCACAGGTGCGGATTAGGTTGGTCAACTAGCCTGGGAAATTTATGGAAGCAGCCCTAATGGGGGGGTGGTCTGATGAGGGGATGGGGTCTGTTGAGGGGGGTGGTTCAACATGGGCAGCACATGAGGTATAACATACCTTGTAGCCATGGCAGCATCACTGGATGGCAGAGTTGCTGTACTACAGAGATGGGATATTATTATTTATTACCAGTTACTTATATCGCGCACACATATTCCGCAGCGCTTTACAGAGAATATTTGCCCATTCACTTCAGTCCCTGCCCCATTGGAGCTTTCAATCTATATTCCCTATCACATGTACACACAGACACATTCACACTAGGGTTAATTTTGTTTGAAGCCAATTAACCTACAAGTATATTTTTGGATTGTGGGAGGAAACCAGAGTACCTGGAGGAAACCCACACAAGTACGGGGAGAATATACAAACTCCGCACAGTTAGAGCCATGGTGGGAATCAAACCCATGACCTCAGTGCTGTGAGGCAGTAATGCTAACCATAAAAACATCCATACTGCCCTAATAACAGAATGAATGAGGACAATGCAGTGTACTGAGTACTGGAGGCTGCCTTTCAAGCGGGGGCCACATGACAACACACAAAACAGGCCCCACAGACTCGTTAGCCGACCAGGAATATGCCTGGTGAGCCCGATGGCCAATCTGTCCCTGATAATGAAAATCAGGAAAGGGAAAATTGGTTTGGGAGGGGGAAGGGAGGGGGGGGGTGCACCATGCAGCAGAGTTATGAAAGTGCTACACATATATAAAAGATGTCAAGACCTAATGGGCCATTCATGAGCATTATTCAACACCTAATTTCTAAAGAAAGGATTAATCCAGGGCCAGTAATGTTCTTTTATAATGAAAATACCAGGGGGTCCACATTTCATGGCATTTTTTAATTTTATCATGAAGAAGATCAGTAATATACTCCATGTCAGTGGTAGGTCAAACTCTATTGATTAGAGTAGTAAATGAAGGCACAACAGTTAGAAGTTTTGGCAAATGGTTTACATAATAAAACATGCAACAGATCCATATGAGGTACAATATCAAACAATCCGCTTATTAATGACAAAGACATTCCCAACATATATGAAAGTATAAACCCTTTTGCCCACACTGATGCCAACAGAGGTCCAAAGTTAATGAGTAAATGGAGTGAAGCATCTCAGTAACCATACACTATCTGGTATAAAGTTTATAGTTTTCCTTGAGGTTACTGTTAATAGAGTCTTAGCTACCTGCTGCCAGATATCTGAACACTTTTCATCATCTAAGCTTCTACCGAGATCAGTCTCTCATGACAGCTTGAATGGTTCTTTATTGTTTGAGGGTGGAGCTACCAACAGGGAGTACAGAAGTGAAACTGCACCCTTCAGCAGGGGCGTAGGGAGGGTGGTTCCTGTGGAGCTCAAGCTCCAGGCGCCGGAAACTTCAGAGGACGCCCGGCAGCATGTACCCTCCTCTCCCCCTCCCCTGCCTGTCACAGTGCAGTGTGTGTGACTGTGTGTGCGCTACGGACCTAAAATGAGCGGAGCTACACAGAACCAGACTGCAGCATACTTGCCTACCCTACCCCGGGAAGTTACATCAACCTCCCGGATTCCCCGCTGTCCAGAACTAAAGTTGTGAGTCACAACTTGTGACAACAGGACACAAGGGGCCGGCCACTGTGGGGTGCGGATGTATGGATAGCAGTGGCCGAAAGTTGTACCCCAGCGGCTCCAGCACTGTGATCGCACCAGCTTCTCATCCTCCTCCCCGCATATGTACCGCAGCAACACGATTGAATGGAGGCCAGCTGGATCGGATACCAGCAGCAGCTGCTAATCAGGGTGACAGTGGGGACTGCGCAGGGGGAAGTGGGCTGGCACAGCAGCAGTGGAGCCTAGCTGTGACCAAGGGAGTCAGTAAGACAGAGGCGCATAGAAACCCATCAAGGAAGGAGAAGGTAAGAGATGTGTGGGACTGGGGTTGGGTGTGTTAGTGGTCCGGGTGTGTGATCAGCAAACTGAGGAATGCTATGGCCCCCTTGTTGCCTGATTCATGGGGACACATGAGTAGCTAAGTGCAGGGACTCGGGTTGGGAACTCAGCAGATCTACGGACTTCCCTCCTCCTCTCACACCTCACGCTGCCTGTTTCATTTTCAACTCCTCCTGACCTGCAGTGGCAGTGCTTCTCCAAGTCCTTGGTGATCTCACTGGGTCCATTAGAAGCCCTCCTCCTCTCATTGCACAGTTCAACTTCACAGAGGGAGGCTGGAGCTCTCACAAACACTTAAAAGGCAGAGCAGTCTTGGGGAGGGGAGCTCATGGGCATGTGCCACGGAACTACCTGCCCGAAAGGCCTCCAACTTGTAGCTGCTACTTAACTTGCTGCTGGCAGCTTGTTTTAGTTTTATTAATTCTAGAAAAAAATCGACAGGGGCAGATTCCATAAAAGTACAGCACAGGCTCCCTGGAAACTCCCTGGTTAATGGTGTGTGCAAGATCATTGATAGCCTGGTCCCTTCCAGGGGTGTAGGCATCTTCCTGCATACAGCAGCTGTTTCCTTTCCTCCCTGCCCCTTTCTGCGAGTCTGTGTCCCTGCCCCCTAACAGCAACACATACTCTCTCTCCTCCACCCTCTCGTTACGTGTTTAAGCATCACTGGTTCAGGAGGCGTTACGTGTGTAAGCGTCACTGGTACAGGGGGCGTTACATGTAAGCGTCACTGGTACAGGGGGCATTACGTGTGTAAGCATCACTGGTACACGGGGCGTTACCTGTGTAAGCATCACTGGTTCACGTGGCATTACGTGTGTAAGCGTCACTGGTACAGGTGGCGTTACGTGTTTAAGCGTCACTGGTATAGGGGGCATTACGTGTAAGCGTCACAGGTACAGGGGGCGTTACATGTAAGCGTCACTGGTACAGGGGGCGTTACATGTAAGCATCACTGGTACAGGGGGCATTACATGTAAGTATCACTGGTACAGGGGGAGTTACGTGTGTAAGCATCACTACTATAGAGTGCTTTTCTTTTTCTCCCTGTGGAGGCTATTGTGTTTTTTTCCCCCTGTTGGGTTCAATGCTTTTTTCCTGTCGGGAACTATGTGTTTGTGTGTATATGGGGGGTGGGGGGGGCACCGTGACATGAGCTTGCTCCGGGAGCCATGGCTCCACGCTACACCTCTGAGTGTAGGTCGGATACAGTGCAGGTTAGATACACCAATAATGCACTTACTGTGACAGAGGATCCTCATTATGGGGTTGTCAGCGGTGTCTTCAGTGTGGTGGTGCTAGCAGTTTGGACACTGCAGTGGTGGTGGCACAGTGCAGGAGTGCCGGCAGTGTTGGCAATGTGGGAGTGCCAGAGTTGTCCTCAGTGCAGGAGTGCAGGAGGTCTCTTCAGTGCAGGAGTGCTGGAGGTTTCCTCAGTGCAGGGGTGCCGGCAGTGTCAGCAATGCGGGAGTGCTGGAGGTGTCCTCTGTGCAGGGGTGTCGGCAGTTTTGGCAATGCGGGAGTGTCGGAGGTGTCGGAGGTGCAGGAGTGCCGGCAGTGTCCTCAGTGCAGGGGTGCCAGAAGTGTCAGCAATGCAGGAGTGCCGGAGGTGTCCTCAGTGCACCAGTGCTGGCAGAGTCCTAAGTGCAAGGTGCCGGCAGTGTCGGCAATGCGGGAGTGCCAGAAGTGTCCTCAGTGCAGGGGTGCCAGCAGTGTTGGCAATGTGGGCATGTTGGAGGTGTCCTCAGTGCAGGAGTGCCGGCAGTGTCGGCAATGTGGGGGTGCCGCAGGTGTCCTCAGTGCAGGAGTGCTGGCAGAGTCCTCAGTGCAGGTATGCCGGAAGTTGGCAATGCGGGAGTGCTGGAGGTGACCTCAGTGCAGGAGGTCAGGGGTGCTGGAGGTCAGTGTGGGAGTGCCGGAAGTGTCCTCAGTGTAGGGGTGCCAGCAGTGTCGGCAGTGTGGGAGGTGTCCTCAGTGCAGGAGTGCTGATAGTGTCCGCAGTGCAGGGTGCTGGCAGTGCGGGCAGTGTGGTGGTGCCAGCAGTGAGGGAGTGTCGGCAGTGAGGGTGGAGGTGTCAGCAGTGCAGGCAGTGGTTATTAGCTATTAGCGGCTATTAGCGCTGTGGGGGCATCCATCTTGGGGCCATTGTAGCCTATGGGGACACACTAATTGGCTGAGAGCCGTGATAGACAGCTCTCTCAGCAAATAAGCGCTCTTCGATAGGTTACTATGGAGACCGGCGTCCGAGGCAAAACCTCAGGATCCAACAGCGGAATCCTAAGTTTTTGCCTCAACTGGGGATCCGGGCAGGCAGGTAGATCCAAGATGTGGCTCAGATCGCCCCGGATCCCGTAGGTTTGGGCGGTTTGGTTCTCTGGTAACCAAACCCGCTCATCCCTAGTTCACGCACATACTGTACACACTAGTGTTCATTTTTGTGGGAAGTCAATTAACTTATCAGTATGTCTTTGGAGTTCTTGAGTGTGGTAGGAAATATTGGGGGTAATTCCAAGTTGATCGCAGCAGGATTTTTGATAGCAATTGGGCAAAACCATGTGCACTGCAGGGGAGGCAGATATAACATGTGCAGAGAGAGTTAGTTTTGGGTGGGTTATTTTATTTCTGTGCAGGGTAAATACTGGCTGCTTTATTTTTACACTGCAAATTAGATTGCAGATTGAACACCCCCCACTTAAATCTAACTCTCTCTGCACGTTAAATCTGCCTCCCCTGCAGTGCACATGGGGGGTAATTCCAAGTTGATCGCAGCAGGATTTTTGATAGCAATTGGGCAAAACCATGTGCACTTCAGGGGAGGCAGATATAACATGTGCAGAAAGAGTTAGATTTGGATGGGTTATTTTATTTCTGTGCAGGGTAAATACTGGCTGCTTTATTTTTACACTGCAATTTAGATTGCAGATTGAACTCACCACACCCAAATCTAACTCTCTCTGCACATGTTATATCTGCCTCCCCTGCAGTGCACATGGTTTTGCCCAATTGCTAACAAAAATCCTTCTGCGATCAACTTGGAATTACCCCCATGGTTTTGCCCAATTGCTAACTAAATTCCTGCTGCGATCAACTTGGAATTACCCCCATTGTGCTTCAATACTGCTCAGAAAGGAGTGAAGAAATATGAGCTAACTTCGTCTCTGTGTATTATAGCATTTTGGCTGATGTCTTTTCAGAGTGTGTAGACTAAGGTTCAGGGAGACTGAACTCCAGTTTGATAAGCCCATGTGTTTACAAAGATATGAGGCTAAGAGCGGGATTTAGTTACACTGCCGGCAGTTGGGATCCCGGTGGTCAGGATACCGACACCGAAATCCCGACCACTGACAATGCCGCCAGCTGGAATTCCGGAGAACAGGGGCTAATCCAGTGGTTTCCAAACTTTTTTGAATCACGGCGCCCTAGAATATCAGAATTTTTTTCACGGCACCCCTAGGCCAAAAGTTTCTTATTGAGAAATTTAGAAAGAAATATTACATTAAGTAGATTGCGTTTATATGTCATCCTTAGGGTCAGTTGTGTGGTGAGGGACTAGATTTGCTTCTGTTTGGCCACATATTTTATGACTGGCAGCCACCAGCACTGTTTTTGCCTATTATATTGACCATGAATAATTTGAATTGGTCCTGGACCACCAACCCAGGGCACCCCTGCAAGTGTCCCGAGGCACCCCAGGGAGCCACGGCACACAGTTTGGGAACCTCTGAGCTAATCCCTCTTGTGTGTGTCCATGACACCCATAGAGTGGGAATAGAACCTGTGGCGTGTGCAGTGAGCCACCAAGCCTGCAAGGGATTTTGTTGCACTTGCCCTCCTGCTGGCATTCTAGTGGCCGGGATCCAGGCGTCGGTATGCCGACCTCTGGGATCCCAGCTGCCGGCATCCCATACTCAACGCCTAAGAGCCACAGTAACAGCCAAGGATGTCTACATGCAGATAGTGAGCACTGCTGATCCATATATGTATTCACTACAATCACTGGCGTATCTATAATTTTATCAATAGTCCTGCATCAGCAGCAGCAGCACTGCAGAAAACACCAAGAAAATGACACAGCAGCCATTTTCCCAGCGTTTCGCGCATGCGCAGTAGAAAGATAAAAGGGAAAATGGCTGCACGCCATTTTCACAGAGACCTGCGTATGCTGACTAAACTCTGGGACTTCCACTGTGTGTGTCATGCTTATTAGGTATGATGTGACTACAGAATTTTATCTCCCTTCAGTTTTATATATTAGATGTTACAATTATCCATCTCTATCCCATCAATAACAATATAACACATAGCATTTGATTGGATTAAAATTAAAAAGGTATTCCTATTTGAATTAATAAGTTTTGTTAGGGTAGTATCATAGGCTGTGGGAGAAGTCGCAGATTTTATGTGTTAATGTCAGCGACTTGCCTGAGGTGTGGAGTGTAATCGGCAACTGCTTTCTGCCAGGGCCCCACTTATAACAGAAAAAAATTGTTGTAAGGTTGGTAACATTTAGTGATGTGCACCGGAAATTTTTCGGGTTTTGTGTTTTGGTTTTGGATTTGGTTCCGCGGCCGTGTTTTGTATTTGGACGCGTTTTGGCAAAACCTCCCTGAAAAAATTTTGACGGATTCGGGTGTTTTTTTTTACAAAAAACCCTCAAAAACAGCTTAAATCAGAATTTGGGGGTCATTTTGATCCCATAGTATTAACAACCTCAATAACCATAATTTCCACTCATTTTCAGTCTATTCTGAACACCTCATACCTCACAATATTATTTTTAGTCCTAAAATTTGCACCGAGGTCGCTGGATGGCTAAGCTAAGCGACCCAAGTGGCCGACACAAACACCTGGCCCATCTAGGAGTGGCACTGCAGTGTCAGACAGGATGGCAGATTTAAAAAATAGTCCCCAAATAGCACATGATGCAAAGAAAAAAAGAGGTGCAATGAGGTAGCTGTGTGACTAAGCTAAGCGACACAAGTGGCCGACACAAACACCTGGCCCATCTAGGAGTGGCACTGCAGTGTCAGGCAGGATGGCACTTCAAAAAAAATGTCCCCAAACAGCACATGATGCAAAGAAAAAAAGAGGCGCACCAAGGTCGCTGTGTGACTAAGCTAAGCGACACAAGTGGCCGACACAAACACCTGGCCCATCTAGGAGTGGCACTGCAGTGTCAGGCAGGATGGCACTTCAAAAAAATTGTCCCCAAACAGCACATGATGCAAAGAAAAAAAGAGGCGCACCAAGGTCGCTGTGTGACTAGGCTAAGTGACACAAGTGGCCGACACAAACACCTGGCCCATCTAGGAGTAGCACTGCAGTGTCAGGCAGGATGGCACTTCAAAAAAATTGTCCCCAAACAGAACATGATGCAAAGAAAAAAAGAGGCGCACAAAGGTCGCTGTGTGACTAAGTTAAGCGTCACAAGTGGCCGACACAAACACCTGGCCCATCTAGGAGTGGCACTGCAGTGTCAGGCAGGATGGCACTTCAAAAAAATTGTCCCCAAACAGCACATGATGCAAACAAAAAAAGAGGCGCACCAAGGTCGCTGTGTGACTAAGCTAAGCGACACAAGTTGCCGACACAAACACCTGGCCCATCTAGGAGTGGCACTGCAGTGTCAGGCAGGATGGCACTTCAAAATAATTGTCCCCAAACAGCACATGATGCAAAGAAAAATGAAAGAAAAAAGAGGTGCAAGATGGAATTGTCCTTGGGCCCTCCCACCCACCCTTATGTTGTATAAACAGGACATACACACTTTAACGAACCCATCATTTCAGCGACAGGGTCTGCCACACGACTGTGACTGAAATGACTGGTTGGTTTGGGCCCCCACCAAAAAAGAAGCAATCAATCTCTCCTTGCACAAACTGGCTCTACAGAGGCAAGATGTCCACCTCATCATCATCCTCCGATTCCTCACCCCTTTCACTGTGTACATCCCCCTCCTCACAGATTATTAATTTGTCCCCACTGGAATCCACCATCTCAGGTCCCTGTGTACTTTCTGGAGGCAATTGCTGGTGAATGTCTCCACGGAGGAATTGATTATAATTCATTTTGATGAACATCATCTTCTTCACATTTTCTGGAAGTAACCTCGTACGCCGATTGCTGACAAGGTGAGCGGCTGCACTAAACACTCTTTCGGAGTACACACTGGAGGGTGGGTAACTTAGGTAAAATACAGCCAGTTTGTGCAAGGGCCTCCAAATTGCCTCTTTTTCCTGCCAGTATACGTACGGACTGTCTGACGTGCCTACTTGGATGCGGTCACTTATATAATCCTCCACCATTCTTTAAATGGTGACAGAATCATATGCAGTGACAGTAGACGACATGTCAGTAATCGTTGCCAGGTCCTTCAGTCTGGACCAGATGTCAGCACTCGCTCCAGACTGCCCTGCATCACCGCCAGCGGGTGGGCTCGGAATTCTTAGCCTTTTCCACGCACCCCCAGTTGCGGGAGAATGTGAAGGAGGAGCTGTTGACGGGTCACGTTCCACTTGACTTGACTATTTTCTCACCAGCAGGTCTTTGAACCTCTGCAGACTTGTGTCTGACGGAAAGAGAGATACAACGTAGGTTTTAAATCTAGGATCGAGCACGGTGGCCAAAATGTAGTGCTCTGATTTCAACAGATTGACCACCCGTGAATCCTGGTTAAGCGAATTAAGGGCTCCATCCACAAGTCCCACATGCCTAGCGGAATCGCTCTGTTTTAGCTCCTCCTTCAATGTCTCCAGCTTCTTCTACAAAAGCCTGATGAGGGGAATGACCTGACTCAGGCTGGCAGTGTCTGAACTGACTTCACGTGTGGCAAGTTCAAAGGGTTGCAGAACCTTGCACAACGTTGAAATCATTCTCCACTGCGCTTGAGTCAGGTGCATTCCCCCTCCTTTGCCTATATCGTGGGCAGATGTATAGGCTTGAATGGCCTTTTGTTGCTCCTCCATCCTGTGAAGCATATAGAGGGTTGAATTCCACCTCGTTACCACCTCTTGCTTCAGATGATGGCAGGGCAGGTTCAGGTCTGTTTGGTGGTGCTCCAGTCTTCGGCACGTGGTGGCTGAATGCCGAAAGTGGCCCGCAATTCTTCGGGCCACCGACAGCATCTCTTGCACGCCCCTGTCGTTTTTTTAAATAATTCTGCACCACCAAATTCAATGTATGTGCAAAACATGGGACGTGCTGGAATTTGCCCAGATGTAATGCACGCACAATATTACTGGCATTGTCCGATGTCACAAATCCCCAGGAGAGTCCAATTGGGGTAAGCCATTCTGCGATGATGTTCCTCAGTTTCCGTAAGAGGTTGTCAGCTGTGTGCCTCTTATGGAAAGCGGTGATACAAAGCGTAGCCTGCCTAGGAACGAGTTGGCGTTTGTGCTACTACTGGTGCCGCTGCTGCTGTTCTTGCTGCGGGAGGCAATACATCTACCCAGTGGGCTGTCATAGTCATATAGTCCTGAGTCTGCCCTGCTCCACTTGTCCACATGTCCGTGGTTAAGTGAACATTGGGTACAACTGCATTTTTTAGGACACTGGTGACTCTTTTTCTGATGTCTGTGTAGATTTTCGATATCGCCTGCCTAGAGAAATGGAACCTAGATGGTAATTGGTACCAGGGACACAGTACCTCAATCAAGTCTCTAGTTGCCTCTGAATTAACGGTGGATACCGGAAACATGTTTCTCACAACCCAGGCTGACAAGACCTGAGTTATCCGCTTTGCAGCAGGATGACTGCTGTGATATTTCATCTTCCTCGCAAAGGACTGTTGGACAGTCAATTGCTTACTGGAAGCAGTACAAGTGGTCTTCCGACTTCCCCTCTGGGATGACGATCGACTCCCAGCAGCAACAACAGCAGCGCCAGCAGCAGTAGGCGTTACACGCAAGGATGCATCGGAGGAATCCCAGGCAGGAGAGGACTCGTCAGACTTGCCAGTGACATGGCCTGCAGGACTATTGGCTTTCCTGTGTAAGGTGGAAATTGACACTGAGGGAGTTGGTGGTGTGGTTTGCAGGAGCTTGGTTACAAGAGGAAGGGATTTAGTGGTCAGTGGACTGCTTCCGCTGTCATCCAAAGTTTTTGAACTTGTCACTGACTTATGATGAATGCACTGCAGGTGACGTATAAGGGAGGATGTTCCGAGGTGGTTAACGTCCTTACCCCTACTTATTACAGCTTGACAAAGGCAACATACGACTTGACACCAGTTGTCCGCATTTGTGTTGAAATAATTCCACACCGAAGAGGTGATTTTTTTTGTATTTTGACCAGGCATGTAAATGGCCATATTCGTCCCACGGACAACAGGTGTCTCCAAAGGTGCCTGACTAAAACAAACCACCTCACCATCAGAATCCTCCTTGTCAATTTCCTCCCCAGCGCCAGCAACACCCATATCCTCATCCTGGTGTACTTCAACAGGGACATCTTCAATTTGACTATCAGGAACTGGACTGCAGGTGCTCCTTCCAGCACTTGCAGGGGGCGTGCAAATGGTGGAAGGCGCAAGCTCTTCCCGTCCAGTGTTGGGAAGGTCAGGCATCGCAACCGACACAATTGGACTCTCCTTGGGGATTTGTGATTTAGAAGAACGCACAGTTCTTTGCTGTGCTTTTGCCAGCTTAAGTCTTTTCATTTTTCTAGCGAGAGGATGAGTGCTTCCATCCTCATGTGAATCTGAACCACTAGCCATGAACATAGGCCAGGGCCTCAGCCGTTCCTTGCCACTCCGTGTCGTAAATGGCATATTGGCAAGTTTATGCTTCTCATCAGACGCTTTCAATTTTGTTTTTTGGGTCATTTTACTGAACTTTTGTTTTTTGGATTTTACATGCTCTCTACTATGACATTGGGCATCGGCCTTGGCAGACGACGTTGATGGCATTTCATCGTCTCGACCATGACTAGTGGCAGCAGCTTCAGCACGAGGTGGAAGTGGATCTTGATCTTTCCCTATTTTAACCTCCACATTTTTGTTCTCCATTTTTTCATGTGTGGAATTATATGCCAGTATCAATAGCAATGGCCTACTACTATATATACTGCGCACAACTGAAATGTACCACAGGTATGGATGGATAGTATACTTGACGACACAGAGGTAGGTAGAGCAGTGGCCTACTGTACCGTACTGCTATATATTATATACTGGTGGTCAGCAAACTGTGCAATACTTAAATGCACCACAGGTATGGATGGATAGTATACTTGACGACACAGAGGTAGGTACAGCAGTGGCCTACTGTACCGTAATGCTATATATTATATACTGGTGGTAGCAAACTGTGCAAAACTTAAATGCACCACAGGTATGGATGGATAGTATACTTGACGACACAGAGGTAGGTACAGCAGTGGCCTACTGTACCGTAATGCTATATATTATATACTGGTGGTCAGCAAACTGTGCAAAACTTAAATGCACCACAGGTATGGATGGATAGTATACTTGACGACACAGAGGTAGGTACAGCAGTGGCCTACTGTACCGTAATGCTATAAATTATATACTGGTGGTCAGCAAACTGCAAAACTTGAATGCACCACAGGTATGGATGGATAGTATACTTGACGACACAGAGGTAGGTACAGCAGTGGCCTACTGTACCGTAATGCTATATATTATATACTGGTGGTCAGCAAACTGTGCAAAACTTAAATGCACCACAGGTATGGATGAATAGTATACTTGACGACACAGAGGTAGGTACAGCAGTGGTGACAATGCTGAATTCCTTTGTCGTATAAAACACCTTAAGAAGTCTAAGAACACTGTACGCTGTTTACTTAAGAAGTACCGTAATGGTACGCTATTTGCGTAACGATCGCTCAGCCGTAGGCGAGACGCTCAAGCGTCACGTTCGCTCGCGGCCCAGTGATCACAGGACACGTTATTGGTTATGTCTAGGGAAATGATTCGCTATGGCGTAGCTTACGCTCGAGACCACGAGGAGGTCACCAGCGATGCCGACGCTCACAACACTATACCTTTATGTAAAACCTTATATCAATGAAATACACTGCATACCTTAATGTGAGTACAGGGTGTAAGTGCAACCTTGTGTAACCTGACTAACTACAAAGCTGCTTGTGCGTCACCGACGCTCAAGTGAACACTTAACACTATAGAAAATACACAGATACTGGTTTAGGGTTCCAAAGCCTATTAACTGTATTATATCTAATATACTTGTAAAAAAAGGATAACAGTACATATGATACACTACAATATAACAGAGACTTCCTAACCACAGAACTAAACAATAAATACAAATAGACAATACTACGCTGACCTAGATACAATACAATACAATACTATATTAGTCTAGGGGAGATATGAGAGAAAGGAGAAGGGAGAGAGAGAGAGAGAGAGAGAGAGAGAGAGAGAGAGAGAGAGAGAGGAGAGAAATTGGCTCACAGAAAAAACAATGATTACGTTACATAAGAGACAACATGGTTGCAGATAAAACTACATATGTGAGAGACAATCGCTGCGCAGTTAGTCAATGCTGAATACAGCATGGGATGGAAGCTAGACTCCATTTTGAGAAACCTCCACTTGATTCCAAAGACCACACCACATGCCTGAAAGGGGGAGGGGAAGACATCCAGCAGCAGCCATTTTAGATTTGCAGGTCCAAACACATGGCACCACAATCACATAGCAGAAAACACAAGACTCCATTTTACTCCAAAATGTCCAAGCCTCAAAACAATGCATATGTTCTGATTTTACAATTCCAAACCATCTAAAACACCTTTCACAATGTAATCCAACTTCCTAGAACCATCTCATAATTTCACATTCCAAATCACCTTTCACAATGTAATCCAACTTCCTAGAACCATCTTATAATTTCACATTCCAAATCACCTTTCACAATGTAATCCAACTTCCTAGAACCATCTTATAATTTCACATTCCAAATCACCTTTCACAATGTAATCCAACTTCCTAGAACCATCTTATAATTTCACATTCCAAATCACCTTTCACAATGTAATCCAACTTCCTAGAACCATTTTATAATTTCACATTCCAAATCACCTTCAGTATCTCACTAACCAGAGCATATTCATCACAAGACCAGATCACAATGTACTCACAAGTATCAGCCTGCCATTGCTACCAGCACATATTCAAAACTACTGCATGGTGGTATTTATGATTAACAAGATCCCAGCTACCATCACAGATTCCACAGGGCACCAACACTAACACCCAACAATCACACAACCAAGCTACAACATCCTATTTAAACCAGAAAGCAATCTGTCTATATTCCCTTATCTAGCCATGTGGATTCAATACTTAGCCTTTGGTGCCTGGTCAGTCCTGGGGATGTAGCCTCCATGCTGCTGGGTGCCAGGTAGCTGTGTGTGTCTGTGTGTGAGTGTAGCTACATTACATCTGTTCTCTGAGGCCACACCTGACCACTACCTTCCTGTTTGACCAGTATCTGGGGGAGGGGTCTCTCTAGCTTTTGTATTGAATCACTGTTCTCTTTGTATATGCTAATCAGGTTCAGACCTGAAAACTTAGTTGATCATCCATTGTTCCCAACAAAGCTGATCTTAACTTTTATACATATAATCATATCTATCCGCTGCAATGTCCCACGACAACACAATAGGTCTCAAACTAAACCACACCTTATTCTGCTTGCTTCAATACCAAACATGATGTGTTTATCTGGTTCGGTTCAAATGATACACATCCATGACATTAATTCATCAGCCAATTCTAAATCTCCATGACGTCTGGTGTTTGCTGTGCTCGCTGCGCATATTTGCAAGTATAGCGGCTTATATGTGTGCAGTTTATATGGTCTCTCTATGTAATATTTTTCTGACTTTGACAGTCCACCCTTTGGCAGTCACCAATAACTGCCACTTCCTAAAACATTTCAAAAAGAGAAAAATATATGTCAGGGGTTAATACATTTCCATGGTTGGGTAGGGGAGGAGAGAGGAGTAGGTGTGAAAAGGGTATGACCTGGTGAGATAGCAGAAGCATGTGTGTATGCGTCCATGTTTGGGGGGGTCATGTATCATCGTGCCGAACGTGTTGTAAATCAAGCTTCGAGGTATTGCGAAGTATACATTTGAATTCCTTCTTATCCCATATTAAGGGTCTGTGGATGGGCTGTCAAACTCTACCGAGCTCATTTCGGCTTTCAGTTGCAACAAAATGGGGATGCACATTTTAGTTGATGATACATGAATGAGGGAAGTATGTGGTTGCTGATATCTGTGCCTGTATTCCCTATCGACTATGTGTGTCATTACCTGAGGGTTGTAGAGATGAAGATAAAGAACACTTATGGAAAATGCAATGATATTCTATGTCAGGGAAATGTACGTTCGTCGATTGAGGTCTTGATTGGTGTCGGTTGATTGGAGTCTTCTTCTTTGTGCTTTTGCTCATAAATCGTGAGTAAAGCAAACAACGTCCATGGATTTACAAAAAATGTTGGGCTAGCGTGATTTTAAAGTTCCTAGGGAAACTGGGGTACCCATGGCATTGTCCATCAAAATCTTGTATATCAGGTCGTCTGCTCTTCTTCTTTCCATCTTTCCGTTGTCGGCCCCTTGGCTCATCAAATCCTTCGTCTACGTGGGTCTTTGTACCTCGGAGGAAAACATAGAAATGGGTGAAAGACGGACCGTATACTCATTACATCATTACGTCATGGTTTCTAGCATTGGGTCATAAATCAAATCCAGGTTAATTACAGTTTCCTCACTCCTCAAGCTCATCACTCTTGTACTTTGTTTGCACCTCATTAAAGCCTGCCCGCATCTAAATATCAATCCAATCGATATAACGACACCCAAGATACATAGCAGAAACTTTCCAACATCCATTATGACTCCTTGAGCCCAGTCTCCCAAACCGGAGAACCAATTTCGCGGGTTCAACCATGACACCCAACCAGTCAGCTCATTACCTACAGCAACAAGGGTGAGATTGTGTTTTCGACGAAATTCCCATTTTAATTGCAGAATGTCGTCCATCTTTTGGTCTATGACCTCTACCGGATCCTCGGTGCTATTTGTGATATACGTGCAACACTTTATACCGTACTGTGTTGCCAAAGTAACACAATATCCGCCTGTTACTGCTGTAAGGTAATTAAGAACCATCCTATGCTGAACTAGTTCTGTTTTGTAAGCTTGAAGTTCTCTTCCAGTGTATCTAAACGTGTCATCATACATTTCAGTGATATTATCTAACAAATTGGCGAGTGCGGAAATGTATCTATAATTCATCACTCCTCGAGCGGTACGAGTGAAATCTAACGCTACCAGAACCTGAATCCCGGTGGATTCATGGATAAGATCAGAGGCCGGATGCTCTAACCTTTCTGACAGTTGTCTTTTAACTCGGTGTTCGTAGTGAGTGTGAGTATAAGGAGCTTGGGCACCACGGTGTATATCCTTCATTTTGTCATGTGTAACAGTCATTACTTCAGGCAATACTTTTCCAATATAACACAATCCTTCAGAGTTTGGGGCAAGCCACTTGTACGCCTTTCTCCCGCATATGAAATATGCATCATCGGGGAGAACATAAGGGACGGAGAAGGACATGACCATATTACAAACCTTCCAGGTGAAATCTCCTGACCCTAATTCTTCCATCTGCTTAATGCACGTATCGGTTTGTACGATATGTGCACAGTATCCTGGTGATACCTCTCCAACCTTTAGTAATCCTATTTCCTAAGGTATATCGATACCGGAAAGATTTTCCTCTACTGGCTATGTGGCGTACGAGCTCTGTATCTGTAGGCATTCTATCTGCTCTATGTGAAAAGGTCATGGTTTGGTTGCTCCATGACACTTCCCAATTTCCCGGTTTTCTAGGATTGGAGATGTTAAAACATAAGAGGGACCTATCCACATGGTATTGGTGGAGCTTCAAACTAGGAGGGCTGGAGATATTAAACCTCCTGTCCACCGGTCTCCCACCCTTTAGCTCAAGTACCTCCCCTACCGTTAAAGGAAATGGTACTAGCCCTGATTTGCTGTGACCCTGAGGTACTTGAGAGCATACCCAACAATCTGTTTGGTTCAACACGTTACCCACTAGAGAGTGATAGTCACTCAATGGATGCCGGTCCATATGGATATTAAGACTGGATTGGCATTTCTTTATGCATCCATCTTCAACCGTTGTCACAGAGCCTACAGATACAGTTTTTCTTTTTGAACTAACAATCCTTCAAAGAAAATGTTTACAGATAACATGGTTGTTAGATCGTGCCCGGTACTCGCCTTTGCTTGGTGATTGGGTTGCTATTGGAAATTTACACCTCCGTCTCAGTCATCAGGACCTTTCTGGATCCTTTCTCGACCTCACTGGTACTCTCACCGAAACAGACTGCTCTGGTCAACATCATGGTTAACGGAAAAATCCATATCACAGTCTCTTGGGGCAAGTCCATCTTACGGGAGGAGAAAAGAAGAAGTTTGTAAAGGGGGTATAAGAAAACCGTCTGAGGGGGAGAGAACTTGTTACGATAATAAGTTCTCTCGTCTTGTTGTTCTTCTTGTTCTGCTGTCCTCTCAAAAGGTGCTGTCTCTCAGTCTTCCAAACGAACATTCTGGTGATGCAATATTCCTTCCCATCCAGCGATCTTTCTGTTAAGGAGCAAAAATCTGGCATTACCATAGGTCCAACTGAGGGGTGACATACCATCTTTAAACCATGGAAACATGAGTGGGAAGAGAGAGACAACAAAAAAAAACAAAAGAGATAGAGAACAATTCATGTGCATATATACATTACATAACTCGACAATAACCACCAATAAGAAAAGAGAAACAAAGCATTTTTAAACATTGTCAACATTAAGAAAACATTGTTAGCATTAGAAAAACATTGTCAGACTTATTAGGCTGTCATATCTATGTGTCTAATGGTCTCCTTGAGCAGTCCCTCCCCACCAGCTCCTGCATTACTCCATTGTCTGTATCTGGCCAGAAATACATTGTGGCGGAGGTTATGCTGGGGTTTGGTAGACTTCTGCAAGGACCAAGTTGATATGCAATGTGTGAATTCTTACCAATACTCGTCATAGATGGGGATAGAGAGAGAGAGAGAGAAAAAAACATTTTTCACAAATACATTTACAACGTTTCACCTGGTCATCCCTGTGTCTTTAGTGAATGACCTCCCACTTTATTAATCGTTACCTCAGGCTTACCATCAGTCCTAATGATCACCTTTCTTGACTATATTTTATGGGTGTGGCCCAAAATTCTTCCTATATGATCCCTGATTATAATGGTGTGTCATATTCATGCTCATTTTCATGTCTAGGGGGTCTAACTTTATGTGGGTTATTACAGTTGTTGGCATAATGCCCTTCTCTTCTACAATGGTAACAAATCCTTGGCCTTCTCCATGTGCTAGGGGCCTGGGGTTCCGGTCGACTTGATGCATCCTCTAGTGCTTGGATGTTCAGTGTCATCAACCGCTCTCCCTGCGCTTCCCTGGTTCTTTGGATATTTCGGTCATGCTCGATAGCGGACTCTCTTAATGCCGCCACCGAGATACCTCTCCAATGAGGTATTGAAGTTTGTACCCTAATTTTTAGTGTGTCTTTCAAGTTGCTCGCTAATACGGACACAGCTACCTCTCTGTGGTGTACATTTGTTTGTGTGTGATGTATATTACCATACATACCTGTGAACACGACCTCACCTGACCCTCCATTAGGGGGTTTGATTACAGTTTTTACCGACTGGGTCGTGTCCACCTGGACGTCTTGTGTGATGACTTCTGAAAGAGGTGCCGACATCGTTCTTGGTTCACTTTCTGGTTGGTGTTCCTGAGGAAAGTTTAACATGGGGTGCGACTTGCATGGGTTAATAGTTGTACATTCAACAGTATTACAATTATCTTTGTTACATTTATTACACTTATTCTTATTATCTGTACTACTGTTGCTAAGAGCATTTTTATTGTTCACCCTTGTGCTTCTCTCCGCAACCACAATCCCCTCCATTGCCACTTCTCCTCTCTCAAGATGAAAGTTAGGTAAGTAAGTTATATTTCTTTGCATTTCACTCTCCTGTTGCCATATTTGTAAACAATCATAATGCTTGATTCGTCTCTTTGCTGATTTGATGAGACATATCCTTTGCCTTAAATTATGCAACACCTCTGAGTCAAAACTACCTATCCCGGGAAATGGTGCCTTATCCCCCGCAGTCATTCGTGTCCATTCATCACAAAAGGTCTCAGAGTGGGGACCATATTTCCCCCACATTACTAACCGAGCAGACCCTCGGGGTCTGCAAGCCTCTGGAGTCTGAATCCTGACCTCCGACCGTCTCTGTATTGTGCACTTGGCTGCCATTGTGGACCTTTTTAACACAGAAAAAAACTTCCTAAAATGCACCAAACACAGAACTTCGTTGGAAATCCTTAAAGCTCTTCCACTGAACTTCTTCTGCTCCGGGTATCTCCGTTCCGCCTTCTAGCAGATACGTGTAGCCGTTGCAGGCCCTATCTCTAGAGATTTTCCTGAGAAAATTCCCTTCCTTTTTCTTTACACAAATCACGCTTGCATGTGCTCCCTACAACACGTATGAGGGCAAGATTTACGCATGGATATACGACCTCATATCCCGTTGCGTTATTGGTCACACATACAACCGTGCGGTCCAATCGTACCACTTATAGACACTTGTTGCCCATAAATGGTAGGATCATTGGAGTCTCCCTACTGTGCTCCAAAACAGCCAGAGCGTAATACAACGAAAACTTTATCACACTCTGTTGCACGTTTTCACTCAGATCGTGCTTATCACATTCCACATAGATCACAAATTATCACATAGATCACAAAGTCCACAAAGCGGGATTATCACATAGATCACAAAGTCCACAAAGCGGGATTATCACATAGATCACAAAGTCCACAAAGCGGGATTCAATACACTCATACCGTTTTCAACCCACTATCATTCTTATAGTTTTCTGATCAGAAAAATCATTTCCCGTAGTCTGATAGCTCTCCCCAGAGGTACTACAGTAAAACAAGGTATTTAAACTAAGTTTTGGAAAGCTGAAATCAATTTGTGTTATTTATCGCCTTGCGTTACTTCACTTTTGCGCTACTTATCGCTTTTGCGCTAATTCAACTTTATCACAACTTGAGCTACG
Organism: Pseudophryne corroboree; assembly: GCF_028390025.1. NCBI lineage: Eukaryota > Metazoa > Chordata > Amphibia > Anura > Myobatrachidae > Pseudophryne > Pseudophryne corroboree. Next base: position 475,514,600 of record NC_086445.1, on the reverse strand, counting down.
TGGGCGTAACCAGACGCTACGTTGCGTAATGTACGCTGCGTGCGTCTGCCTTTCGGATTGCGTACGCTAGTCTTTGTTAGTGACACGTGTACGCAATGCAAAGGATCCACCGTAACACAATATATATTTTATCAATGTAGATGATCCCTGATCATCTACCGCAATCCACACTGCACACTGGCTGCCTCGTCTCTCGGACAAGCCGTGTGTTGTTCTATACTTTAACTATTACCTCTACTTATTAAATAACAGCAAATCTCCTTTTAGCCCTTTCTATCAACTATAAAATTTGGCAGACAGGAATAGTGATATACGAAAATGAAACAGAAATGCAGATATATGCGTGCGTACGCAAGACAAAAGAAAAATAAACAGTTTTAAAAAAGACACAAGCGTTTTGTTCTTACTTCCGGTCCCGGATTCCTTCAGCACTCTTAATCTAAGCGAAAGCAGACGCTTATCCCGTCAGCAACTGCGAGACAACCTCCCACCCTTTGCTGGAGGGATAATGTCTGCTGATCTACCCAGTGCAGATATGAGAAGGATAGGACACGCCCCCAATTGACAATGCTGAATTCCTTTGTCGTATAAAACACCTTAAGAAGTCTAAGAACACTGTACGCTGTTTACTTAAGAAGTACCGTAATGGTACGCTATTTGCGTAACGATCGCTCAGCCGTAGGCGAGACGCTCAAGCGTCACGTTCGCTCGCGGCCCAGTGATCACAGGACACGTTATTGGTTATGTCTAGGGAAATGATTCGCTATGGCGTAGCTTACGCTCGAGACCACGAGGAGGTCACCAGCGATGCCGACGCTCACAACACTATACCTTTATGTAAAACCTTATATCAATGAAATACACTGCATACCTTAATGTGAGTACAGGGTGTAAGTGCAACCTTGTGTAACCTGACTAACTACAAAGCTGCTTGTGCGTCACCGACGCTCAAGTGAACACTTAACACTATAGAAAATACACAGATACTGGTTTAGGGTTCCAAAGCCTATTAACTGTATTATATCTAATATACTTGTAAAAAAAGGATAACAGTACATATGATACACTACAATATAACAGAGACTTCCTAACCACAGAACTAAACAATAAATACAAATAGACAATACTACGCTGACCTAGATACAATACAATACAATACTATATTAGTCTAGGGGAGATATGAGAGAAAGGAGAAGGGAGAGAGAGAGAGAGAGAGAGAGAGAGAGAGAGAGAGAGAGAGAGGAGAGAAATTGGCTCACAGAAAAAACAATGATTACGTTACATAAGAGACAACATGGTTGCAGATAAAACTACATATGTGAGAGACAATCGCTGCGCAGTTAGTCAATGCTGAATACAGCATGGGATGGAAGCTAGACTCCATTTTGAGAAACCTCCACTTGATTCCAAAGACCACACCACATGCCTGAAAGGGGGAGGGGAAGACATCCAGCAGCAGCCATTTTAGATTTGCAGGTCCAAACACATGGCACCACAATCACATAGCAGAAAACACAAGACTCCATTTTACTCCAAAATGTCCAAGCCTCAAAACAATGCATATGTTCTGATTTTACAATTCCAAACCATCTAAAACACCTTTCACAATGTAATCCAACTTCCTAGAACCATCTCATAATTTCACATTCCAAATCACCTTTCACAATGTAATCCAACTTCCTAGAACCATCTTATAATTTCACATTCCAAATCACCTTTCACAATGTAATCCAACTTCCTAGAACCATCTTATAATTTCACATTCCAAATCACCTTTCACAATGTAATCCAACTTCCTAGAACCATCTTATAATTTCACATTCCAAATCACCTTTCACAATGTAATCCAACTTCCTAGAACCATTTTATAATTTCACATTCCAAATCACCTTCAGTATCTCACTAACCAGAGCATATTCATCACAAGACCAGATCACAATGTACTCACAAGTATCAGCCTGCCATTGCTACCAGCACATATTCAAAACTACTGCATGGTGGTATTTATGATTAACAAGATCCCAGCTACCATCACAGATTCCACAGGGCACCAACACTAACACCCAACAATCACACAACCAAGCTACAACATCCTATTTAAACCAGAAAGCAATCTGTCTATATTCCCTTATCTAGCCATGTGGATTCAATACTTAGCCTTTGGTGCCTGGTCAGTCCTGGGGATGTAGCCTCCATGCTGCTGGGTGCCAGGTAGCTGTGTGTGTCTGTGTGTGAGTGTAGCTACATTACATCTGTTCTCTGAGGCCACACCTGACCACTACCTTCCTGTTTGACCAGTATCTGGGGGAGGGGTCTCTCTAGCTTTTGTATTGAATCACTGTTCTCTTTGTATATGCTAATCAGGTTCAGACCTGAAAACTTAGTTGATCATCCATTGTTCCCAACAAAGCTGATCTTAACTTTTATACATATAATCATATCTATCCGCTGCAATGTCCCACGACAACACAATAGGTCTCAAACTAAACCACACCTTATTCTGCTTGCTTCAATACCAAACATGATGTGTTTATCTGGTTCGGTTCAAATGATACACATCCATGACATTAATTCATCAGCCAATTCTAAATCTCCATGACGTCTGGTGTTTGCTGTGCTCGCTGCGCATATTTGCAAGTATAGCGGCTTATATGTGTGCAGTTTATATGGTCTCTCTATGTAATATTTTTCTGACTTTGACAGTGGCCTACTGTACCGTAATGCTATATATTATATACTGGTGGTCAGCAAACTGTGCAAAACTTAAATGCACCACAGGTATGGATGGATAGTATACTGGACGACACAGAGGTAGGTACAGCAGTGGCCTACTGTACCGTAATGTTATATATTATATACTGGTGGTCAGCAAACTGTGCAAAACTTAAATGCACCACAGGTATGGATGGATAGTATACTTGACGACACAGAGGTAGGTACAGCAGTGGCCTTCTGTACCTTACTCCAATATATTATATACTGGTGGTCAGCAAAATTATGCACTGTACTCCTACTATATACTACAATGCAGCACAGATATGGAGTGTTTTTCAGGCAGACAACGTATACTGGTGGTCACTGGTCAGCAAAACTCTGCACTGTACTCCTCCTATATAATATACTGGTGGTCCCCAGTCCCCACAATAAAGCAGTGTGAGCACAGATATATGCAGCACACTGAGCACAGATATGGAGTGTTTTTCAGGCAGACAACGTATACTGGTGGTCACTGTCAGCAAAACTCTGCACTGTACTCCTATATTAATATACAGCTGCTACCCAGTCCCCACAATTAAGCAATAAGCAAGCACAAATATTTGCATCAACAATAAACGGAGAGGACGCCAGCCACGTCCTCTCCCTAACATTTCCAATGCACGAGTGAAAATGGCGGCGACGCGCGGCTGCTTATATAGAATCCGAATCTCGCGAGAATCCGACAGCGGGATGATGACGTCCAAGCCATACGGGAGAATCCGAGTATGCCTCGGACCCGTGTAAAATGGGTGAAGTTCGGGGGGGTTCGGTTTCCGTGGAACCGAACCCGCTCATCACTAGTAACATCACTAGTAACATTACAGGGATATAAATCCTTGAAATTTGCCTATTTGTTTAGCTACAGTACTGTATTGATACCACAAGCAATTGAGTGTATTCTTGTCATTTTTCCCACTAACATCATGCACCATGGAAACTTCATTATTTGGAGTTATGATGAGACATTGAAAAATATCTAATTACTTTGCTGATTAGGAGCATCCTTATTCCAACTATTGAAACTAAACTTGAAATACTAGTTGTTATGGCAATATGCAATATGTATGTTTCTTTGCAGCACAAGTGATTTTAACACTTGCTTAAATGCTGGTATTAGTACCAGACCCTAATCAACTCTAAAACTGACTTTAATAAAACTGAAATACGAAATGATTATTAAGGCTATAAGCTAATGGTTAAATAAAGCTATAGGGGTCTATTCAATTGATGTCGGATCCTTTTTGATGGAAAGGGTCCGACAGTTCAGTATTCAATTTGAGGCCAAATCCGCCATTTTTTTTAACGGACCAAAAACCTGTCAGATCTGGCTGCAAATCTGACAAAACACGTGGATCCGCGACTAATCCGGAATTGCCGACAAGTCGGAAAAACGGCAGCCCCATTGAATAGGTCGATTCATGAATCGACCTAAAAAAGTCGGAAACTGCCGTCTTTCCGACTAGACGGCAGTTCCGACTAGAATTGAATAGACCCTATAGTATTTTGTTTAGTCAAGAAACATGAGGAAGCAGTGTCAGACTGGGGCATCCTCCTGGGCCAGTCCAATATTGTGACAAAGTAAGTTTTACAAATACCATAATTTCAATCAGGACTGTCCTAGACGTGGAAAGCCAAATTTGACTTACAGTTCTGTAAACCAGTGGTACTCACATATAGTTAGTGTCTGCTCCTTCCTTTCTGTGTGTCTCCCATTGTTGCCCCATTCCATCTGTGCTCATTCCTTCTTTTTAATTTGCTTCCACAACCCACTGCCCATGTGCACTATATCTTCTCCCCTGCTTTTTCCCCTCTGTACACTATGTGTGGAACCCAAGAGGAACACATAAGAAATCTATTAAGACAAGACAAAAACAGCATTTCCTATTTGTGGAACACAAGTGGAACGCATAAGAGAACTAATGACATCCAAAAAAACTGCACTACCAGAAGCCATACTGTCTCCAGTCCTGAGATGAAAAGGCTGATTTTTATACAGCTGCTCCACTGATAAGAGGTGTGTTTTATGATTGTTGAGGGGATTAAAACATTATTTGGACTCAAAGCTCCATCCACTTTAAAAAATGGAGGATATCCGACATGCGTTAAGTGGTGGCTATCTGTGAACCTCTGCTGGTTTTCCCTGGGAACCTACCATCTGCCTACTTTCCAGAGTGCCAACCTTGTAACTGGAACTTTGTTTGCTGTACCATACTACAATTTTGGGCACTTGGTAGGAGTATATATGCTATAAGGAAACTAGCATGATTGTTTTATACAGTATGTTCTATATTCTTTTAAAAATGTGTCTAAGTCTAAGCCGATTTCACTGATCAATGCAGATATTAAATTATTTGCAAACATATTGGCCGATAGACCAAATTTATATCTACAGCAGCTCATTGATCTGGACCAGGTGGACTTTGTACTATCTAGACAAGCTTTGGATAATACTAGGTGCACTGTCAATCTTTTCTCCCACATTAATAGTATTAAAACTCCAGCAGTATTGTTATCATTGTATGCAGAGAAACCTTTAATCGGTTGTCCTTGCACTTAATGTTACAAACATACAATTTTTGAGTTGGCTTTTTGCAGGCAATCCAAGCATTGTATTCCAACTCAACTGTGACTGTATTGACCATGGCCATAACTAGGAAGGGGGGGGGGGGAGGGCTAAGGGGGCACATGCCCTGGGTGCCGGATCTGAGGGAATGCAAGCTGTTCCCCCTCTCCACCTCCAACACTGCCACATCCTCTCCTCTCCCGGTCACTCGGCATACATACAGATGGAGCCCTGCTCATCTATCCCTATAATAGGATTAACTGAGCCAGTGCTGTCGGACTTAATCCCCTGCTGTAATGACTTAATCCCCTGCTGTATTGTTCTCTGTATTGTATTGCAGCTGAGAACAATAGGTAAAAGGCTTATGCTAATGAACCTTGGTGCACCTAGGCGCAACAGAGAAGGCCAGATGAGTGAGGCTCCATCTGTATAGCGGCTATCTCCGTGTGCCTCACTCCCAGCGTCGGTGCTGCAACCTGTGAGGATTTCGGCGCTCAGCCTCTCCCGGGCTGGGTAAACCTTGGGAAAGTTTTGCAGTATTCCAGCCAGTCAGCGGGCTGGGACTTCTATACCGGCCTGTGTATGGCCCCACCCCCCATGGCTTTCCTCCAATCACACGCCAGGACAGGAACTGTGAGTGTACACAGAGACATAGACACCGGAGGCAGCAACCGCTGAGTTCCAGCACTGACCACGCACCCTGCTGCTCTGAGGTTCATCAGAGCAGCAGCCCACTGCCCTCACACACTGGCCACCCCTGTGCATGGGAGATCACAGCCACTACAGTAAGAGAGAGCATCTATAATGAACCCATCCATAGGTATTGCATTTATATATATATATATATATATATAAACAAAGAACCCAGCACTCACCAAAGTAAACTCACTGAAGGTGGGGTACCTTGAATATCGGTATGCAGGCTTCCGTGCATTGGCCAATCCACCAACTAAACCCCCATCATTTATTTATTGAATTGTTGAGGATAAGTGAGTTTACTTTGGTGAGTGCTGGGTTCTTTGTTTGTATTTATTAGAGCGATGTGGTCATGGGCTACATGCACCCCGCCCTGTGAGTGGTAAGTACAGCTGTGTACCCCGCTTTTGTGGTGGAGAGTGCTGTGTTACATGCACCCCACCCTGTGAGTGGTAAGTGCATGGCTGTGCCCCGCTTCTGGTGTGGTGAGTGCTGTGGTTTTTTCTCTGTGTGTGTATATATATATATATATATATATATATATATATAGTGAGTACATCTAGAAGAGTACCTTTAAAGAGTGCAGCTATTGGGAGCATATATATAGGGAAAGCATATATGGTGGTACAACTAGTAATTGGAGTAAATAGATCTGTTTGCTCGGGTGTGGGGTGGGGTGGGGGGGGGGGGGTCACATTTCTGCCTTGCCCCAAGTGACAAGAATCCTAGTTTTGGCCCTGATATTGACTAATGGGCTTTAATCATCAACATTTAAATTAATGAGATCAGACAGGGCTGTCTCCTCTCCCCTGTACTCTACGCATTAAGGACTGAACCTTTGGCAACTAAGAAACAGGAAACCCTGACATTAGAGGTATACAAATTGTCACTGTTTGTGGACTACGTATTATTGACCCTCTCCTATGACTCATTCACTAACTTGGAGGCTGAGGTAGCCTTATATTGTAAATACTCAGGGTACTGTATAAGGTCAATGGATCACAGTTGGAAGTGTTGGCAATTCACCTTTCAGTTTACAAATTAATAAACTTCATTTTGATTATCTCTGGCGTACAAAATTGTATGACCAGTTTTATACTGCCAACTACAATATGTTCCTCTTTTGCAATCTGCAGTATTTAAATAGATTTAGCTAGATGGACTGCCCTGAATTTATGGACTGATCGCATAATCTCTGTCAAAATGAATATTTTACCCAGGATGCTCTACATGTTTTAAACAATCTTAATTACTCCTACTTAATATTCCTATGCACCATTCAATCGATTTGTGGTACTTTTGTTTGGCAGGGTAAAAGCCTCATAATCGAAGAAACTGTTTGGCTAAATCCTCCATTAAAGGGTCTCTAGGCTTTCCTATTTTTCTGCACAGTTAAACCACATTATGGTGGTCATTCCGAGTTGTTCGCTCGTTGCCAATTTTCGCTATGCTGCAATTTGTTGCTAACTGCGCATGGTATGCAGAGCGCATGCGCTAAGTTATTTTACACAAAACTTAGTAGATTTGCTGGTGTTCGAACTACGCTTTTCAGTCGCACTGCTGATCGCTGAATGATTGACAGGAAAGGGGTGTTTCTGGGTGGTAACTGAGCGTTTGCCAGGACTGTGCTAAAAAATGCAGGCGTGTCAGGGAAAAACGCGGGAGTGTCTGGAGAAATGGGGGAGTGGCTGGCCGAACGCAGGGCGTGTTTGTGACGTCAAACCAGGAACTAAACGGACTGAGCTGATCGCAATCTTGGAGTAGGTCTGGAGCTACTTAGAAACTGCAAAGAATTATTTAGTAGCAATTCTGCTAACCTTTCGTTCGCTATTCTGCTAAACTAAGATATTCTCCCAGAGGGCGGCAGCCTAGCGTGTGCAAAGCTGCTAAAAGCAGCTAGCGAGCGAACAACTCGGAATGAGGGCCTATGTCCCGGCAATTCGATCCAGGACATAAAAAAAGGGTGGATATAGAGAGCTATTTGATTGGGGACCAGAGGGTAGGGTTTCCTCCATGGCTCTTCCACACATGAGATCAGCCTCAGTACATTTGGTTCCTTGCATTAAAGCCACAGTGGACATTTGTGATAGATTGAATAAACATCTAGATTTAGCTCCATATCTGTCTCCACTGACACATGTATGGATACACCCCCATTTCCTTTGGGTTGTGTTGTTGCAGGTATCACTACAGTTCTACATATCCCCAAGTACTTTTCCCCTATGACTTTTGAGGAACTGTGCAGTAAATATGGGTTGCAGGATAGGTATTATTTTGCATACTTACAGATTACTGGTTTTATTAATTCCCTCAGTAAAGCACATACATTTAGGGAACTTCACTCTTTTCAGCATTTCTGCACTTATGACCCTGGTCTTAAGGGCAGAGGTGTAGCGTTGAGCCATGGCTCCCGTAGAAAGCTCATGTCACGGCGCCCCCCCCCCCCCCCCCCCCACGCCCCATATACACACAAACACATAGTTCCCAATAGGAAAAAAAGCATTGAACCCCACGGGGGAAAAAAACACAATAGCCTCAACAGGGGGGGGAAAGAAAGGCACTCTATAGTAGTGATGCTTACACACGTAACGCCCCCTGTACCAGTGACACTTACACGTAACGCCCCCTGTACCAGTGATGCTTACATGTAACGCCCCCTGTACCAGTGACGCTTACACACGTAACGCCCCCTGAACCAGTGACGCTTACACACGTAACGCCCCCTGTACCAGTGATGCTTACACACGTAACGCCCCCTGTACCAGTGACGCTTACACACGTAACGCCTCCTGAACCAGTGATGCTTAAACACATAATGAGAGGGGGGAGAGAGAGGGGGAGAGGGGAGGAGAGAGAGTATGTGTTGCTGTTAGGGGGCAGGGACACAGACTCACAGAAAGGGGCAGGGAGGAAAGGAAACAGCTGCTGTATGCAGGAAGATGCCTACACCCCTGGAAGGGACCAGGCTATCAATGATCTTGCACACACAATTAACCAGGGAGTTTCCAGGGAGCCTGTGCTGTACTTTTATGGAATCTGCCCCTGTCGATTTTTTTCTAGAATTAATAAAACTAAAACAAGCTGCCAGCAGCAAGTTAAGTAGCAGCAACAAGTTGGAGGCCTTTCGGGCAGGTGGTTCCGTGGCACATGCCCATGAGCTCCCCTCCCCAAGACTGCTCTGCCTATTAAATGTTTGTGAGAGCTCCAGCCTCCCTCTGTGAAGTTGAACTGTGCAATGAGAGGAGGAGGGCTTCTAATGGGCCCAGTGAGATCACCAAGGACTTGGAGAAGCACTGCCACTGCAGGTCAGGAGGAGTTGAAAATGAAACAGGCAGCGTGAGGTGTGAGAGGAGGAGGGAAGTCCGTAGATCTGCTGAGTTCCCAACCCAAGTCCCTGCACTTAGCTATTCATGTGTCCCCATGAATCAGGTAACAAGGGGGCCATAGCGTTCCTCAGTTTGCTGATCACACACCCGGACCACTAACACACCCAACCCCAGTCCCACACATCTCTTACCTTCTCCTTCCTTGACGGGTTTCTATGCGCCTCCATCTTACTGACTCCCTTGGTCACAGCTAGGCTCCACTGCTGCTGTGCCAGCCCACTTCCCCCTGCGCAGTCCCCACTGTCACCCTGATTAGCAGCTGCTGCTGGTATCCGATCCAGCTGGCCTCCATTCAATCGTGTTGCTGCGGTACATATGCGGGGAGGAGGATGAGAAGCTGGTGCGATCACAGTGCTGGAACCACCGGGGTACAACTTCCGGCCACTGTGGAGTGCAGATGTATGGATAGCAGTGGCCGGAAGTTGTACCCCTCACTTTAGTTCTGGGCAGCGGGGAATCTGGGAGGTTGATGTAACTTCCCGGGGGAGGGTAGGCAAGTATGCTGCAGTCTGGTTCTGTATCGCTACGCCCAGTTAAGGTCCGCGGCGCTCACACAGTCACACACAATGCACTGTGACAGGCAGGGGAGGGGGAGAGGAGGGTTCATGCTGCCGGGCACTCTCTGAAGTTTCTGGTGCCTGGAGCTTGCACTCCACCGGAACCACCCTCCATACGCCTCTGCCTACACTGTAACCTATGCTGTATCTGACCCACACTGTATCCGTCCCACATAATATTTGGCCAGCACTGAAACCAGCACTGCATCCGACCTACACTGCACCCTACCCATATTGTATTTGTCCAGCACTGTATCTAACTCACACTGTATTTGAGCTGCGCTGTCCAACCCACACTGTATGCGACCTGTGTTGTATCCAACCCACACTGAGTCCGACCTGCGCTGTATCCAACCCATACTGTATTTGATCCGCACTGTAACCTGCACTTTATCCAGCCCACGCTGTATCTGACCCACAATATATACAACTCACAGTGTATGCGACCCATACTGTATCTGACCTGCACTTTATCTCGCACTTTATCCAACACGCACTGTATCTGACCTTGCACTGTAGCCAACCCTCGCTGTATGCGACACACACTGTGTCCAACCTGCACTGTAGCCTACACTGTATCCAACCCCCACTGTATCCAACCCGCACTCTGACCTGCACTGTATCCGACCCGAACTGTATCCCGCACTGTATCCGACCTGCACTGTATCTCGCACTGTATCTGACATTGCGCTATAGCCAATTCACACTATATCCAACCCACACTCCGACCTGCACTGTATACGAGCCGTATTGTGTGCGATCTGCACTATATACAACCCACAATGATTTCCATCTACACTGTATCCGACCTGCCTTGTATCCACCTGCACTGTATCTGACCCACACTGTAACCTGCATTGTATCCGACCCGCTTTGTATCCAACCTGCACTGTAACCCGCACTGTGTCTGACCCGCACTGTATCCGACCAGCACTGTAACCTGGCCAATATTTAACTGTGTCCCCCAAAGTATTCTGCACTGTACTACGCAGGTACGGAATGTTGTTTTTTGTGATTGGGGAGAATTTGGGGAGCTGCTCGAAAAAATGGCTGATTGATTGGGTTTTACATGGGCACAGAGTGCCAGTCATCAGTGACCTAGGGCCCCCAGGAGGGAGGTACAGACTGGGCACTGAGAATAGGCATGTGCTGGGGGCATGTGCACTTTTGTTGGCGAGCGTAAACATCTGCTGTTGCTATTTTACACATGGTTTCCTTTTTTTTTTTTGCTGTTTGGTAACTACTTTAGAGCAAGGATATTGTACACATGATTATCAGGAAATTTCTGTGTTGGATTGTTTTTCTATTGATAGTACTTGTGCATTGGTTTGATTGGTTATTGCTAATACAGTACTAATTTGTAAAACATTTTTAAACAGAAATAACTGCCGTGTGTTTGTACAGCTGCACTGTTGCTTAGTTTAGCCAGCCAGGCTTGGGCCTATGGTGGTCATTCTGAGTTGATCGCCCGCAGCCGATTTTCGCAGCGCAGCGATCAGGCAAAAAAATGGCATTTATGCGCATGCGTATGACCCGCAATGCGTGCGACGTACGGGTACAAAGACATTTGTGGTTGTGCTCAGGGGCTAGGAAAGTTTTCTTTCGCACTGGCGACCGCATGAAGATTGACAGTAAAGGGGCGTTTCTAGGTGTCAACTGACCGTTTTCAGGGAGTGTTTGGAAAAACACAGGTGTGCCAGAAAAAACATAGGCGTTGCTGGGCACTCGCTGGGCGGGTGTATGACGTCCAATCCGGACATGAATATGCTGAAGTGATTGCAAGCGGTGAGTAGGTTCAGAGCTACTCTGAAACTGCACAAACTGTTTTTGTAGAGCTCGGCTGCACATGCGTTCGCACTTCAGCTAAGCTAAAATACACTCCCCAGTGGGCGGCAGCATAGCGTTTGCACGGCTGCTAAAAACTGCTAGTGAGTGATCAACTCGGAATGACCCCCTATGTTGTTAAACAATATTGGGAGGTGTGAGTTGGTCAAAATTGACTGGAAATGAGTGGAAATAAATGTTATTGAGGTTAATAATACTGTAGGAACAAAAATACCCCCAAATTCTGTGATTTTAGCTGCTTTTATGGTGGTTTTTTTTTTTAAATATTCCAGATCCAAAACCAAAACACAAAACCCGAAAAGTGTCAGCCGAACATCTCTAGTGTGAACATAGGCCCTCATTCCGAGTTGATCGGTCGCAAGGCGAATTTAGCAGAGTTACACACGCTAAGCCGCCGCCTACTGGGAGTGAATCTTAGCTTCTTAAAATTGCGACCGATGTATTCGCAATATTGCGATTACTAACTACTTAGCAGTTTCAGAGTAGCTCCAGACTTACTCTGCCTGTGCGATCAGTTCAGTGCTTGTCGTTCCTGGTTGACGTCACAAACACACCCAGCGTTCGCCCAGGCACTCCCACCGTTTCTCCGGCCACTCCTGCGTTTTTTCCGGAAACGGTAGCGTTTTCAGCCACACACCCCTGAAACGCCGTGTTTCCGCCCAGTAACACCCATTTCCTGTCAATCACATTACGATCGCCGGAGCGAAGAAAAAGCCGTGAGTAAAAATACTTTCTTCATAGTAAAGTTACTTGGCGCAGTCGCAGTGCGAACATTGCGCATGCGTACTAAGCGGATTTTCACTGCGATGCGATGAAAAAGAACGAGCGAACAACTCGGAATGAGGGCCATAGACTGTAAGTTCCACTGAGGCAGGGACTGGCTTCGCCACCATTTTCACTCCAGTCTAGGAGAGTGTAGCGAGAGGACGTGTCTCTCTCCTCAGTGCTGTCTTGTGCTGCATCAGTCCAGTGGTGGTGTCTTGTGCTGCATCAGTCCAGTCACAGTGGTGCTGTGTTGTGCTGCATCAGTCCAGTGGTGGTGTCCTGTGCTGCCATAAATCCAGTGGTGGTGTCATGTGTTGCCATAAATCCAGTGCTGCTGCTGTATAAGTCCAGTGCAGTGGTGGTTTCCTGTGCTGCATCAGTCCAGTGGTGGTGTCCTGTGCTGCCATAAGTCCAGTGGTGGTGTCCTGTGCTGTCATAAGTCCAGTGCTGCTGCTGTATAAGTCCAGTGCAATGGTGGTGTCCTGTGCTGCCATAAGTCCAGTGGTGGTTTCCTGTACTGCCATAAACCCAGTGCTGCTGCCATATAAGTCCACGGGTACTGCCATATAAGTCCAGTCCAGTGGTACTGCCATATAAGTCCAGCGGTACTGCCGTATATCTAAGTCCAGTGGTACTGCCATATAAGTCCAGTGGTACTGCCTTATAAGTCCAGTCCAGTGATACTGCTGTATAAGTCCAGTGGTACTGCCGTATAAGTCCAGTGGTACTGCCGTATAAGTCCAGTGGTACTGCCGTATAAGTCCAGTGGTACTGCCGTATAAGTCCAGTGGTACTGCCGTATATGTCCAGTGATACTGCTGTATATGTCCAGTGATACTGCCGTATAAGTCCAGTCCAGGGGTGCTGCTGTATACTGTAAGTCCAGTGTGCTGTCCTGTGCTGTATATTACTTACTCCAAATTAAGGGGTTATTAATATTTAATCCAAATCATTTTTACAGGGTTTGCCCTGTGTGGTGTAGAGGTACGCTCTCCTGTACCGCATATTGTTATATAACTCCAGAAAAATAATGGAGAACAAAAATGTGGATGATAAAATAGGGAAAGATCAGGAACCACTTCCTCCTACTGCTGCTGTTGTTACTGCCGGGAGTCGATCGTCATCCCAGAGGGGAAGTCAGAAGACCACTTGTACTATTTCAACTAAGAAATTGACTATCCAACAGTCCTTCGCGAGGAAGATGAAATATGACAGCAGTCTTCCTGTTGCAAAGCGGATAACTGAGGCCTTGACAGCTATGTTGGTGTTAGACGTGTGTCCGGTATCTGCCATTAGTGCAGTGGGATTTAGAAAATTTATGGAGGTAGTGTGTCCCCGGTACCAAATCCCATCTAGATTCCACTTCACTAGGAAATCGATTACCGGACTGTACAGGGACATTAAGAAAAGTGTTCTCAGTGTCCTGAAAAATGCGGTTGTACCCAGTGTCCACTTAACCACGGACATGTAAACAAGTGGAGCAGGGCAACTAAAATTACATGACTGTGACAGCCCACTGGGTAGATGTATGGCCTCCCGCAGCAACAACAGCAGCTGCACCAATAGCAGCATCTCACAAACAACAGCTCTTTCCTAGGCAGGCTACACTGTGTATCATTGGTTTCAGTAAGAGGCACACCGCTGACTATCTCTTATGGAAACTGAGGGACATCATCGCACAATGGCTTACCCCACTTAGACTGTCCTGGGGATTTGTGATATTAGACAACGCCACCAAATATTATGCGTGCATTACATCTGGGAAAATTCCAGCATGTCCCATGCTTTGCACATACAATTAATTTAGTGGTGCAGAATTTTTTTTTAAATTACAGGGGCGTGCAAGAGATGCTGTCGGTGGCCCGAAAAATGGCAGTCCACTCTCGACATTCAGACACAGCGTGCAACTCCTAGATGGGCCAGGTGTTTGTGACGCACACTTGTGTTGCTTAGATTAGCCATCCAGCTACCTCATTGCACCTCTTTTTCTTCTTTGCATGATGTGATCTTTTGGGGCCTAGTTTTTAAAAGTGCCATCCTGTCTGCACTGCAGTGCCGCTCTTAGATGGGCCAGGTGTTTGTGCCGCCCACTTGGGTCGCTTAGCTTAATCATCCAGCGACCTTGGTGCACCTTTTTTTCTTCTTTGCACTATGTGCTCTTTGGGGCCTAGTTTTTAAAAGTACCATCCTGTCTGCCACTGCAGTGCCACTCCTAGATGGGCCAGGTGTTTGTGCCGCCCACTTGGTTCGCTTACCTTAGTCATCCAGTGACCTCAGTGCAACATTTTCACCTAAAAACAATATTGTGAGGTGTTCAGAAAGACTGCGTAGGTCATGTAATATGGCCGAAACAGCATAAACTCACCGGCTGGGCCTGCTGCACGCCTCTTAATGCATCACTCTGGCATGGAAGGGGTTACAGTTTTTGTGGGAGGAACGGAAGGAAAACTGCCCGGATTGTGATCGGCTGGATTCTGCATATGGGCCGGTCTGACATACATATAGTCTTCAGACCCAGGACATCCTGTCTCTTTCCAGGTTTTCCGTGGAACTGTTGAGTACAGCTGATTTTACAGTGTTTTTATTACTGCATCTTACTTTTATCCTCTCCTCTTTATCTCTGCTCTCTTTATCTGTACTTCTCTCTGTATCTTCTGCTAATTCTACTTCTGTTCTACCTCCTTCTCCCCTACTTCCCCCCCGTTTTTCTCATTCATTATATCTGCTGTATTGCTTTCAGACCCAGGCGCAGCGCTGGCCTGCCTGCTCGGCTCCTGGACTCCCCGAGGTCCGGCCGGGCCGGCGTTGGCCTGCTGTGGCTGGGGTGCGGGAGGCACCTGGAGTACACGGCCGTGCTCGGCCGCCTGCCCGTGCTCCCTGATGCCCACGATCTCCTGTCTCCATTCCCGCCGCTAGCCGCGGCGTTGGGCGGAGCGCGGGGGGGCCGTGGGGCTGCTGAGGCAGCTTGCAGGGGACGGGTTGTTCCGTCCCTGCACCCGCCGGTCGGGACGGATGGCGCGTGCGCTAGTTCTGTAAGAACGGGACAGCGCTCCCGCCCGGCTGGCCGGCAGCTTTCTTCCGCCAGGGGTTCGATCCCTGTACGCCACATGTAGTTCAGTACTCGCTCCACTGGCGGGTCGCGCGGCTGCCGGACGTGGGGTGTCCGTGCAGCGCGAGCATGCTGCACCTAATACGGCCCTAACCAGGGGGGCAGCCTCCCCCTGTATATCTCTAGCCCCCTGTATATCTCTGGCTCACATTCCCCTCTCCACACTTTGCGCGGCTGCCGGACGAGGGGTGTCCTGGCAGCGCGCGTGTTCTGCACATAATAAGGACCTAACCAGTGGAGGCAGCCCCCTGTATATCTCTGGCTCACATTCCCCTCTCCACTGGGTGGGCGGGGGGGTCGCTCGCCTGCCGGACGCGGTGAATCCGTGCAGCGTGCGCGTGTGAATATATTGCACGTCCGCACCAGGGGAGCCCGTGTGCCTGGTGGTAATGTCCCAGTTCAGGGCCGGGTGGCGCGCTCCCGCGGCAGGGCGGTGCGACTCGCCCTCTCTGCTACTGCTTATGGGTTGGTTCCGCCGCCGGACCTTGTAAGGGCCATCGCACAGGGACACTCTGCGTCCGACCGCGGAGGAACGGGCCACCAGGCCTCTCCTGACATGGTTGGGCCCATGGCTCCACCCCCCAATGGGGTTACACGCGCGTCGCTTAGTAGTTCCGCCACCCGTGGCCGTGCGCCCCGGGCCGCTCCCTGGCTGGGGGCCCGGCTGCGGCTCAATTGATCCCCCCCCCTGCGAGCGCAGGCGGGAAACGAGCTGTCTGTCCCCAGTGGTGTACGGGCTGATCATTTGGATGGTGCGCTGGGTTTTTCGAGTTCTGACGGCGCTCCGGTATATTGTGCTGAAACCAATTCTCGGGATAGGAGGAGGTCACGGCGCAGGCGGGTCAGGCGGAGTTTATTGCAGCAGTACGGATATGCCGTGTTACCCGTCAGCTCGGCACCTTCCGGGCCTTGCTCCCGACGGGTGATTTGCGAACCTCCCATGGGGCGCGGGACTCGCGTGCCGCGTTTGCCCCGTGGTCATGTCGGCGGTGGCTCCCTTGTTCTCCTCCGTGCCCGGGGGACAGGGGCAGTCCACCGTTTCTTGGCCTTATAGCATCGCGCAGACTTTTGCGCTGCTCCTGTCCTCGGGCAGAACGGCCGGCCCACCAGCCCCACTCCCGGTGGCTGCGGCACCGGTGGGGGAACAGGGGAACAATGTCTTTTTGTCTCCCCAGCTGTGGACGTCGGGTCAGGCATGGTGTCGGTCGGTGCATCCACAAGTCGTCCGGAGGCTGCCTGGATGGACGGAGTTCCCTCTCGTGCAAGTGAGTCTTCATCGGACCCTGACTGGTCCAAGGGGAGCGCACTTACACCCGCAGCAGCTTGGGATCAAGTACACAGTCCTGCTCCTCTTGCGGGGGCAGCAGTACGCGTAGGGTTTCCAGCAAGCGCAGTAGACACAGGCGCAGACGTCGGGGCACGGACTCTTCCCTTGCCTCCATGTCCTCGGAGGGTGTGTCCTCCAATGGCGGCTTGCACAGGGTCAAGCGGCACAGACGGTGCGAGCGTCGGTATTCACCCTCTTCCGCCTCGCAGGGATCGTTGGATTCGACACCGTTCACTGCGCCAACACGGCAGTGCAACGTGGGCTCAGGCCCCGAGTCCGGGACCGGATCCATCGGGACCGATACGTCTATATTTGTTCTCTTACTAGCAACGATCGTCCAGCCTTGCTTTCAGCTGCTAACCAGCGACGTTCCTTATACACATGCTGTACCATAAGTACAAAGGGTCGGCTTGTCGAAGTTACGTTTAGGACTTCTTACGCAAACAGCACGGGCGGCAGATCTATAACTTCGGTAACAAGGATGTTAGATTGTGCTCGGAGCTTACGCAGGGTTCAGCCGGCACTGACGAGGGCGGTACAGCGAGAAGATGGGCAAACCAACCTGCCTCTCCTTCTGCCGGCTTTCGAGGGGGTTCATTGCGCGCTGGGCATGGAAAATGCTTCGCTTTCAATAATGCCCAATGTGACTTGGGGGGCACTGTCGTTTTCGTCACTCAGTCCCAACCCCCCTTAAACTTCGGGCGCTCATACAATGGCTGTGACGGTACCCGCGGCAGGTGGACGCCCAATTCTTACACTCGGGTTTTGCTTCTGGCCTCCCCTTGCCGATACATGGACTGGTGGGTCCCGGGGCTGGTACGAACCTGCGTTCGGCCCGGGAGTTTCCGGACGTGCCCCAGCAGAAGGTTGGGGCTGCAATGTCATTGGCCAGGATGATGGGCACTTTCTGGGAACACCCCCTTACCAGATTTGGTCTTGTCCCCCGTAGGCATAGTGCTCAATAGGACCGCAGGCTAATTTCGGCTCATCCAACATCTTTCCTGTTCTCTCGGGTCATCGGTTAATGACGCTATCCCTTATGTTCAGTGCAGGGCCGTTTACCTATCTTTTGTTTCGGCCATAAGACACCATTAGGTCGTTTGGTACGGGGGCAGTTATGTGTTAATGGGACATCGAGCTAGCATTTCGTCTCCTCCCACTGCACCCTTCCGCCTTTCGATTTAGGGGTTTTAAACCGGACAATGGCTACTACATCTATGGGTTGTTCTATCTCTTGCGCATACTTCGAAAGATTCAGTTCTTTCCTCCACTCGTTTCTGGCGCAGACTATGGGCGAGCGGGGAATTTTGCACTACATGGACTATTTTCTTTTGATAGGCCCACCGGACTCTGTTCGCTGCGTCTACTTGCTGCGATGTACGTTGGCCCTCTTCGCACACTTCGGGGGTCCGGTTGCACCAGAGGAGACGCAGGGTCCCTCCGCCTCCTTGGTTTACCTCGGGATTCAGATTGATACGGTCGGTGGTCTCTGTAGGCTCCCTGTGGACAAGGTGTCGCGTCTTCACGATGGTATCCACTATGGGCTCGCTCCAGGCCAACTTACTCTGAGACAGGCTCAATCCTTATTGGGCCTGTTTTACTTTTGCTTGCAAGGTTATCCCCATGGGTAGGGTTTTCTGTAGGAAATTGGAACGGGCGACAGTTGGGATTAGATGCCCGCATCATTTTCTTGGGTTATCACTCAAAATCCGGAGGGATTTACGTCTTTGGGACAAATTTCTAGTTCGTTTCCACGGCGTCTGTATTTGGCAAGAGGCAGTCATGTTTAGCACATCGCTGGAGCTTTTCACGGACGCCTCTGGTGCTTTCGGTTTTGGAGCTTCTTTCGCTGGCCGATGGTGTGCGTCTCCTTGGCCGTGTGCCTGGTTTCGCGAGCACTTCACGTCACACATGCTGTTTCTGGAAATTTTTTCCCATTCTGGTCGCATTGGAGTTGTGGTGCGATGCCCTGCGTAGCACGCAGGTTATCTTCTGGTGCCACAACTTGGGCGTGGTTTTTGCCATAAACCGGCAGAAGTCCACGTCCTTGCCTGTCCTGCGGGTCCTTGCGCAGATAGTCTTGCTATGCCTGGTGAACAACATTACGTTGCGAGCCAAGCATGTAACGAAATTGCTGATGCCCTTTCTCGCGGTGACTGGCAGCGGTTTAGGCGCTTGGCTCTTGCAGCTCTAATCCATGGGGAATCATGTCCTGCTTCTGTGTGTCAGGTTATCCGCCCGGATTGGAGGATTTCGCCCAGAGGTCGTTGGCCCCTGCAACTTTCGCGGCTTCTTTGGCCGCCTGGAAGCGGTGGAGTCGCTTCCTTCGGGAGAGGGGCCATGGTGGTAAGACCTATCTCGACTTACTTTTAGATTACATCTGGGTTTTTGTACACCGACGGGTTTTCGCGGGTGTAGGTTGGTAGGGTTCTAGCGGGTATATCATGCTTTCTGCAGCTTCGGGGGGAGGAGGACTTTACTCAGTCCTTTTTTCCTCCGGAGGGTGTTGAAGGGATGGTCTCGGGCGATCCCGTCCCGGCCAGACGATCGCCGACCAATCACTGGGTCTTTGTTGAGGCGCATTTTAGGATCCCTGCGGGGTATTTGCTCTTCAGGGTATGAAGTTCGCCTCTTCATGACGGCCTTTACGATGGCTTTTAACGGTGCGTTCAGGGTGGACGAGCTGGTGTCCGTTTCTCGGACTTTTGCCTCGCCCCTGCTGGCAGCCTACGTCGACGTACGCCCCGACGGTTTGCGGTGTGGGATTCAGCGCTCCAAGACTGACATAGTCGGCAGGGGGCAGTGGGTTCGAATGGGTCGGGCTCGTGTGCGGGGCATTTGTCCAGTTACCGCGGCCCGGTCTTGTTCGTCCGTACGGCCTCCAACGCCTTCCGGGTGGCTCGTCCATAGTGACGGTTCCCCGTTGACCATATCTCAATTCTGGTCGGTTTTGGGACACTGTATTTTATACCAGGGTCTATCTCCGGCCGACTATGGGACTCACTATTTCATCATCGGCGCTGCTTCAGCTGCTGCTGCGGCGGGTTGGTCCTCAGTCGAAGTCCAGGCACTGGGTAGGTCGAGGTCTGGTGCAGTCAGGCGCTATATCAGGCCTTTTCCTCCCAGTGCGCCCCTTTTGAGGATTAGCTGCTCATCGCAGTTGCACTTTGCGACTGCGGGGGCCTTGAGGAATTTTTGTTTTATCGTTGGTTTTAATTACGGCTGTTGCCGGCTAACGAAGTTTTGCGTTTTTGCCTCAAGTCAAATCGGGCGACCCCCCCCTTTCCCCCTGTTAGGGACGCAGGTTAGGTTACCCATTTTCTCCATACTTTATTTCATTTATTAACCTCAGTCACACCCTTCTTCACCCTTTGTTTGCAGGACGGCGGCTAGATCCGCGCTTTATATGGCTTGTCGGCCATTCCCACGTCGGTGTCGGTTCTGGCTTGTGACACGATCCGGTTTCCGGAGCTGCAGGCTGTGCGCTGGTTGGGGCGTGGAGGCCTCCGCTGAGACGGCCTGCGGGATTGGCTGAGGTCGGCAGTCGGCCGCTTCGGGTATCCGCTTTTTCTGGTCCTGCATGTGGGTGGCAATGATCTGGTACACCGGGTCTTGCGGTCTGTTTAGCTTCGTCTTCTGTTTTCTTTAGTTTGAGTTGAGTTGAGTTTTCTTCGTGTTATGTTTTGTTTAGTTGAGTTTTCGGTTCGGTGGCGGTGGCAGGTTGGTAACCTGGCAGTTGGCCGGTTTCTGAACGGTTATTTTAGTTTAACTTAAGGAGTTTATTGTTAGTAAGTTCGGGTGAACTTTTAGGTATTTTTATAGTCTTATTATTAATTGATGGGCACCACCGTACCTGGTGGACCCATATGATAGATCATAAACATATGTGGATATCGGGTCGGAGGCCCAATTTTTTACCCCATAAGGGTGGAGCGTACCTCCGTCCCTACAACTGTTGGTGGGCAGGGGTAGTGGCAGAAGGTCGACCCCTGGCCTTGGTTTTTGGATTTCCGATGTCTGGGATGGAGGCAGGAGGCCGATCCTGGAAGATCTGGGGCAGAAGGCCCCCTCACACATATGTTTTTATTGTTCGGGATGGAGGCAGGAGGCTGATCCCGGAACATCTGGGGCAGAAGGCCCCCTCACACATATGTTTATTGCTCTATTTTGTCATATAATTTTGGATCACCCTTATTAAGTTGTTTATCATGCTTAACCGTTCTTCTCCCCGCCACCTTAGTTAGAGAGGGAAGTCTGCATTTTTAGTTTTAGTATTAATAGGCCTTCCTCTCAGTCAAAATAAAAAGCTGACCCCTTTCATGCCAATTACGGTTGTTGTGTCAATATTTATTAGGATAAGTGTGCTTGAGTGGCGTGCGAATGCATCTGACGTGTGAAGTTTATAGACTTGAAATGAGTGGAAATTAATGTTTTTGAGGTTAATAATAGAGTAGGATCAAAATGACCCCCAAATCCTGTGATTTTAGCTGTTTTTATGGGTTTTTTTTTACAGAATCATCCAGATCCAAAAACCAAAACCAAAACCTGAAAGGGTGGTTTTGGCAAAACAAATCCAGATCCAAAACACGAGTGAGGTCCAGATCCAAAACCAAAAGACAAAACAGAAATGTGCCTGCCGCACATCTCTAATATGGAATAGAGAAGAGTTGAAGAACCCAAACAGTAAGACAATATTCCCCTGTATTACAGCTGAAGCAGTGACCATCTTTACCAGCCATTCTGTGGCAAGGTGGTGACGCATATACACAGTGTGAGACTTCAAACAAGCATTACTGAAAAATGTCAAGTGCAGCTAATACTTGTAATGACTAGAGATGAGCGGGTTCGGTTTCTCTGAATCCGAACCCGCCCGAACTTCATGTTTTTTTACACGGGTCCGAGCGACTCGGATCTTCCCGCCTTGCTCGGTTAACCCGAGCGCGCCCGAACGTCATCATCACGCTGTCAGATTCTCGCGAGGCTCGGATTCTATCGCGAGACTCGGATTCTATATAAGGAGCCGCGCGTCGCGGCCATTTTCACACGTGCATTGAGATTGATAGGGAGAGGACGTGGCTGGCGTCCTCTCCGTTTAGAAATTAAAATAGATAGGAGAGTGAGAGTGAGACACTTCATTTACTTACTGGAGCTTAGGAGGAGTTATACTAGTGACTGATGACCAGTGACCTGACCACCAGTGCAGTTTTATAATTTATTATTATTTAATAATCCGTTCTGTTCTTGTTCTCTGCCTGAAAAAAACGATACACAGTGACTCAGTCACACTCACATACCATATCTGTGCTCAGCCCAGTGTGCTGCATCATCTATGTATAATATCTGACTGTGCTCACACAGCTTAATTGTGGGGGAGACTGGGGAGCAGTTATAGGTTATAGCAGGAGCCAGGAGTACATATTAAACAGTGCACACTTTTGCTGCTAGAGTGCCACTGCCAGTGTGACTGACCACTGACCACTGTGACCAGTGACCTGACCACACTGACCACCAGTATAGTATATTGTGATTGAATGTCTGCCTGAAAAAGTACACTCGTCGTGTGACTTGTGTGGTGTTTTTTTATTCTATAAAAATGAAAAAACTCATTCTGCTGACAGACAGTGTCCAGCAGGTCCGTCATTATATAATATATACCTGTCCGGCTGCAGTAGTGATATATATATATTTTTTATATCATTATTTATCATCCAGTCTATACTAGCAGCAGACACAGTACGGTAGTTCACGGCTGTAGCTACCTCTGTGTCGGCACTCGGCAGTCCATCCGTAATTGTATACCACCTACCCGTGGTTTTTTTTTTTCTTTCTTCTTTATACATACTACATCTCATTATCATCCAGTCTATATTAGCAGCAGACACAGTACAGTACGGTAGTCCACGGCTGTAGCTACCTCTGTGTCGGCACTCGGCAGTCCATCCATAATTGTATACCACCTACCCGTGGTTTTTTTTTTTCTTTCTTCTTTATACATACTACATCTCATTATCATCCAGTCTATATTAGCAGCAGACACAGTACAGTACGGTAGTCCACGGCTGTAGCTACCTCTGTGTCGGCACTCGGCAGTCCATCCATAATTGTATACCACCTACCCGTGGTTTTTTTTTTCTTTCTTCTTTATACATACTACATCTCATTATCATCCAGTCTATATTAGCAGCAGACACAGTACAGTACGGTAGTCCACGGCTGTAGCTATCTCTGTGTCGGCACTCGGCAGTCCATCCATAATTGTATACCACCTACCCGTGGTTTTTTTTTTCTTTCTTCTTTATACATACTACATCTCATTATCAACCAGTCTATATTAGCAGCAGACACAGTACAGTACGGTAGTCCACGACTGTAGCTACCTCTGTGTCGGCACTCGGCAGTCCATCCATAATTGTATACCACCTACCCGTGGTTTTTTTTTTCTTTCTTCTTTATACATACTACATCTCATTATCAACCAGTCTATATTAGCAGCAGACACAGTACGGTAGTTCACGGCTGTAGCTACCTCTGTGTCGGCACTCGGCAGTCCATCCATAATTGTATACCACCTACCCGTGTTTTTTTTTTCTTTCTTCTTTATACATACTACATCTCATTATCATCCAGTCTATATTAGCAGCAGACACAGTACAGTATGGTAGTCCACGGCTGTAGCTACCTCTGTGTCGGCACTCGGCAGTCCATCCATAATTGTATACCACCTACCCGTGGTTTTTTTTTTCTTTCTTCTTTATACATACTACATCTCATTATCATCCAGTCTATATTAGCAGCAGACACAGTACAGTACGGTAGTCCATGGCTGTAGCTACCTCTGTGTCGGCACTCGGCAGTCCATCCATAATTGTATACCACCTACCCGTGGTTTTTTTTTTCTTTCTTCTTTATACATACTACATCTCATTATCATCCAGTCTATATTAGCAGCAGACACAGTACAGTACGGTAGTCCACGGCTGTAGATATCTCTGTGTCGGCACTCGGCAGTCCATCCATAATTGTATACCACCTACCCGTGGTTTTTTTTCTTTCTTCTTTATACATACTACATCTCATTATCAACCAGTCTATATTAGCAGCAGACACAGTACAGTACGGTAGTCCACGGCTGTAGCTACCTCTGTGTCGGCACTCGGCAGTCCATCCATAATTGTATACCACCTACCCGTGGTTTTTTTTTCTTTCTTCTTTATACATACTACATCTCATTATCATCCAGTCTATATTAGCAGCAGACACAGTACAGTACGGTAGTCCACGGCTGTAGCTACCTCTGTGTCGGCACTCGGCAGTCCATCCATAATTGTATACCACCTACCCGTGGTTTTTTTTTTCTTTCTTCTTTATACATACTACATCTCATTATCATCCAGTCTATATTAGCAGCAGACACAGTACAGTACGGTAGTCCACGGCTGTAGCTACCTCTGTGTCGGCACTCGGCAGTCCATCCATAATTGTATACCACCTAGTCCTACCCGTGGTTTTTTTTTTCTTTCTTCTTTATACATACTACATCTCATTATCATCCAGTCTATATTAGCAGCAGACACAGTACAGTACGGTAGTCCACGGCTGTAGCTACCTCTGTGTCGGCACTCGGCAGTCCATCCATAATTGTATACCACCTACCCGTGTTTTTTATTTTATTTCTTCTTTATACATACTACATCTCATAATCAACCAGTCTATATTAGCAGCAGACACAGTACAGTACGGTAGTCCACGGCTGTAGCTACCTCTGTGTCGGCACTCGGCAGTCCATCCATAATTGTATACTAGTATCCATCCATCTCCATTGTTTACCTGAGGTGCCTTTTAGTTGTGCCTATTAAAATATGGAGAACAAAAATGTTGAGGTTCCAAAATTAGGGAAAGATCAAGATCCACTTCCACCTCGTGCTGAAGCTGCTGCCACTAGTCATGGCCGAGATGATGAAATGCCAGCAACGTCGTCTGCCAAGGCCGATGCCCAATGTCATAGTACAGAGCATGTCAAATCCAAAACACCAAATATCAGTAAAAAAAGGACTCCAAAACCTAAAATAAAATTGTCGGAGGAGAAGCGTAAACTTGCCAATATGCCATTTACCACACGGAGTGGCAAGGAACGACTGAGGCCCTGGCCTATGTTCATGGCTAGTGGTTCAGCTTCACATGAGGATGGAAGCACTCAGCCTCTCGCTAGAAAACTGAAAAGACTCAAGCTGGCAAAAGCACCGCAAAGAACTGTGCGTTCTTCGAAATCCCAAATCCAAAAGGAGAGTCCAATTGTGTCGGTTGCGATGCCTGACCTTCCCAACACTGGAGGTGAAGAGCATGCGCGCCTTCCACCATTTGCACGCCCCCTGCAAGTGCTGGAAGGAGCACCCGCAGTCCAGTTCCTGATAGTCAGATTGAAGATGTCAGTGTTGAAGTACACCAGGATGAGGAGGATATGGGTGTTGCTGGCGCTGGGGAGGAAATTGACCAGGAGGATTCTGATGGTGAGGTGGTTTGTTTAAGTCAGGCACCCGGGGAGACACCTATTGTCCGTGGGAGGAATATGGCAATTGACATGCCTGGTGAAAATACCAAAAAAATCAGCTCTTCAGTGTGGAGGTATTTCAACAGAAAAGCGGACAACAGGTGTCAAGCCGTGTGTTGCCTTTGTCAAGCTGTAATAAGTAGGGGTAAGGACGTTAACCACCTCGGAACATCCTCCCTTATACGTCACCTGCAGCGCATTCATAATAAGTCAGTGACAAGTTCAAAAACTTTGGGCGACAGCGGAAGCAGTCCACTGACCAGTAAATCCCTTCCTCTTGTAACCAAGCTCACGCAAACCACCCCACCAACTCCCTCAGTGTCAATTTCCTCCTTCCCCAGGAATGCCAATAGTCCTGCAGGCCATGTCACTGGCAATTCTGACGAGTCCTCTCCTGCCTGGGATTCCTCCGATGCATCCTTGCGTGTAACGCCTACTGCTGCTGGCGCTGCTGTTGTTGCTGCTGGGAGTCGATGGTCATCCCAGAGGGGAAGTCATAAGCCCACTTGTACTACTTCCAGTAAGCAATTGACTGTCCAACAGTCCTTTGCGAGGAAGATGAAATATCACAGCAGTCATCCTGCTGCAAAGCGGATAACTGAGGCCTTGACAACTATGTTGGTGTTAGACGTGCGTCCGGTATCCGCCGTTAGTTCACAGGGAACTAGACAATTTATTGAGGCAGTGTGCCCCCGTTACCAAATACCATCTAGGTTCCACTTCTCTAGGCAGGCGATACCGAGAATGTACACGGACGTCAGAAAAAGACTCACCAGTGTCCTAAAAAATGCAGTTGTACCCAATGTCCACTTAACCACGGACATGTGGACAAGTGGAGCAGGGCAGGGTCAGGACTATATGACTGTGACAGCCCACTGGGTAGATGTATGGACTCCCGCCGCAAGAACAGCAGCGGCGGCACCAGTAGCAGCATCTCGCAAACGCCAACTCTTTCCTAGGCAGGCTACGCTTTGTATCACCGGTTTCCAGAATACGCACACAGCTGAAAACCTCTTACGGCAACTGAGGAAGATCATCGCGGAATGGCTTACCCCAATTGGACTCTCCTGTGGATTTGTGGCATCGGACAACGCCAGCAATATTGTGTGTGCATTAAATATGGGCAAATTCCAGCACGTCCCATGTTTTGCACATACCTTGAATTTGGTGGTGCAGAATTTTTTAAAAAACGACAGGGGCGTGCAAGAGATGCTGTCGGTGGCCAGAAGAATTGCGGGACACTTTCGGCGTACAGGCACCACGTACAGAAGACTGGAGCACCACCAAAAACTACTGAACCTGCCCTGCCATCATCTGAAGCAAGAAGTGGTAACGAGGTGGAATTCAACCCTCTATATGCTTCAGAGGTTGGAGGAGCAGCAAAAGGCCATTCAAGCCTATACAATTGAGCACGATATAGGAGGTGGAATGCACCTGTCTCAAGCGCAGTGGAGAATGATTTCAACGTTGTGCAAGGTTCTGATGCCCTTTGAACTTGCCACACGTGAAGTCAGTTCAGACACTGCCAGCCTGAGTCAGGTCATTCCCCTCATCAGGCTTTTGCAGAAGAAGCTGGAGACATTGAAGGAGGAGCTAACACGGAGCGATTCCGCTAGGCATGTGGGACTTGTGGATGGAGCCCTTAATTCGCTTAACAAGGATTCACGGGTGGTCAATCTGTTGAAATCAGAGCACTACATTTTGGCCACCGTGCTCGATCCTAGATTTAAAGCCTACCTTGGATCTCTCTTTCCGGCAGACACAAGTCTGCTGGGGTTGAAAGACCTGCTGGTGAGAAAATTGTCAAGTCAAGCGGAACGCGACCTGTCAACATCTCCTCCTTCACATTCTCCCGCAACTGGGGGTGCGAGGAAAAGGCTCAGAATTCCGAGCCCACCCGCTGGCGGTGATGCAGGGCAGTCTGGAGCGACTGCTGATGCTGACATCTGGTCCGGACTGAAGGACCTGACAACGATTTTGGACATGTCGTCTACTGTCACTGCATATGATTCTCTCAACATTGAAAGAATGGTGGAGGATTATATGAGTGACCGCATCCAAGTAGGCCTGTCACACAGTCCGTACTTATACTGGCAGGAAAAAGAGGCAATTTGGAGGCCCTTGCACAAACTGGCTTTATTCTACCTAAATTGCCCTCCCACAAGTGTGTACTCCGAAAGAGTGTTTAGTGCCGCCGCTCACCTTGTCAGCAATCGGCGTACGAGGTTACATCCAGAAAATGTGGAGAAGATGATGTTCATTAAAATGAATTATAATCAATTCCTCCGCGGAGACATTGACCAGCAGCAATTGCCTCCACAAAGTACACAGGGAGCTGAGATGGTGGATTCCAGTGGGGACGAATTGATAATCTGTGAGGAGGGGGATGTACACGGTGATATATCGGAGGATGATGATGAGGTGGACATCTTGCCTCTGTAGAGCCAGTTTGTGCAAGGAGAGATTAATTGCTTCTTTTTTGGTGGGGGTCCAAACCAACCCGTCATATCAGTCACAGTCGTGTGGCAGACCCTGTCACTGAAATGATGGGTTGGTTAAAGTGTGCATGTCCTGTTTATACAACATAAGGGTGGGTGGGAGGGCCCAAGGACAATTCCATCTTGCACCTCTTTTTTCTTTAATTTTTCTTTGCGTCATGTGCTGTTTGGGGAGGGTTTTTTGGAAGGGACATCCTGCGTGACACTGCAGTGACACTCCTAGATGGGCCCGGTGTTTGTGTCGGCCACTAGGGTCGCTTATCTTACTCACACAGCTACCTCATTGCGCGCCTATTTTTTTCTTTGCGTCATGTGCTGTTTGGGGAGGGTTTTTTGGAAGGGACATCCTGCGTGACACTGCAGTGACACTCCTAGATGGGCCCGGTGTTTGTGTCGGCCGCTAGGGTCGCTTATCTTACTCACACAGCTACCTCATTGCGCCTCTTTTTTTCTTTGCGTCATGTGCTGTTTGGGGAGGATTTTTTGGAAGGGACATCCTGCGTGACACTGCAGTGCCACTCCTAGATGGGCCCGGTGTTTGTGTCGGCCACTAGGGTCGCTTATCTTACTCACACAGCTACCTCATTGCGCCTCTTTATTTCTTTGCGTCATGTGCTGTTTGGGGAGGGTTTTTTGGAAGGGACATCCTGCGTGACACTGCAGTGCCACTCCTAGATGGGCCCGGTGTTTGTGTCGGCCACTAGGGTCGCTTATCTTACTCACACAGCTACCTCATTGCGCCTCTTTTTTTCTTTGCGTCATGTGCTGTTTGGGGAGGGTTTTTTGGAAGGGACATCCTGCGTGACACTGCAGTGCCACTCCTAGATGGGCCCGGTGTTTGTGTCGGCCACTAGGGTCGCTTATCTTACTCACACAGCTACCTCATTGCGCCTCTTTTTTTCTTTGCGTCATGTGCTGTTTGGGGAGGGTTTTTTGGAAGGGACATCCTGCGTGACACTGCAGTGCCACTCCTAGATGGGCCCGGTGTTTGTGTCGGCCACTAGGGTCGCTTATCTTACTCACACAGCTACCTCATTGCGCCTCTTTTTTTCTTTGCGTCATGTGCTGTTTGGGGAGGGTTTTTTGGAAGGGACATCCTGCGTGACACTGCAGTGACACTCCTAGATGGGCCCGGTGTTTGTGTCGGCCACTAGGGTCGCTTATCTTACTCACACAGCTACCTCATTGCGCCTCTTTTTTTCTTTGCGTCATGTGCTGTTTGGGGAGGGTTTTTTGGAAGGGACATCCTGCGTGACACTGCAGTGACACTCCTAGATGGGCCCGGTGTTTGTGTCGGCCACTAGGGTCGCTTATCTTACTCACACAGCTACCTCATTGCGCCTCTTTTTTTCTTTGCGTCATGTGCTGTTTGGGGAGGGTTTTTTGGAAGGGACATCCTGCGTGACACTGCAGTGACACTCCTAGATGGGCCCGGTGTTTGTGTCGGCCACTAGGGTCGCTTATCTTACTCACACAGCTACCTCATTGCGCCTCTTTTTTTCTTTGCGTCATGTGCTGTTTGGGGAGGGTTTTTTGGAAGGGACATCCTGCGTGACACTGCAGTGCCACTCCTAGATGGGCCAGGTGTTTGTGTCGGCCACTAGGGTCGCTTAGCTTAGTCATCCAGCGACCTCGGTGCAAATTTTAGGACTAAAAATAATATTGTGAGGTGTGAGGTATTCAGAATAGACTGAAAATGAGTGGAAATGATGGTTTTTGAGGTTAATAATACTTTGGGATCAAAATGACCCCCAAATTCTATGATTTAAGCTGTTTTTTAGGTTTTTTGGAAAAAAACACCCGAATCCAAAACACACCCGAATCCGACAAAAAAAATTCGGTTAGGTTTTGCCAAAACGCGGTCGAACCCAAAACACGGCCGCGGAACCGAACCCAAAACCAAAACACAAAACCCGAAAAATTTCCGGCGCTCATCTCTAGTAATGACATGGGCGAGCTATAGTCTTCTAGTGCCAGCAGCAGTTATCTTTTGGGAGAGAAGCCTAACATCTGCAGAGCTCAGCTCTTGGTGAAATAAAAACATTGGTATTTATATATTTGCAGGACGCCTTTTGAAAGAAACAGAGACATATAGTAGTTTTAAAGGTTGTAACAACAGTAATAGCACTGCAACAGAAAGAGCTAGGGCTTCAACTGTGCACATAAAGACACAAATGGAACCCAGCAGTGGCGGATTGGCCCACCAGGACACCATGGCCAATATTTACTAATATTCGTGTTTGAGTCGGTTTGTGTAGTGTTTAAACTCGTTTTGTATCGGGTGCATTTTCATGCAACTTTTTTAATACATATACGCAAAGTTACTAAGCATTTGAGTTTATTGTTTTCGTGTTTACCGATGTCGATGCCAGTCGTTTTTTTTTTTCACATTTGCGGCCGTCATTGTCGTTTGCGTACGTGTTTTTGTTGTATTTGCTGTTTTTTTGCCTAAGTTAAACGCGGCAGGGTTTTCACTTTTAGTTTCAATTTTCATCCCCGTTCGTGATTGGTTGTGTTTCAGATGCTAGGAGTATCTGTGCGCAACCATATAAATACGCCCCAAACCATCCGCACATCGTGGGTTTAGTTAGTGGTGAGGAGGGAGGTTGTGCTGTGGAGGTTGGTGAGTAGTTGGTTTGGTGAGGAGTTTTTTGGGTGATTTCTGAGTGTGGTATTGTGTTTGAAAGTAGTCTTGTCATTCTTGTAGTCTTGTATTTTGTGGTTTTGTCTAATTTTTGGTCCAAGTATTTTTTTTTTAAAGTCCCTTGTCACTGTGTGTGTGTGTGTGTGTGTGTGTGTGTGTGTGTGTGTGTGTGTGTGTGTGTGATTTGTGCAGTGGTAGTGGAGGAGTGTGTTGTTTGTCTTTTTCTTTTTCTGTGTTAAGTGTTTAGACACACAATTATGTGTGACTCAGAGGTGGGTGAGGTGGAGAGTGTGAGTGAGGGGGAGGATGTCGGTCAGGTGGAGGAGGTGAGTGTGAGTGAGGTTAGTGAGGTGGAGGAGGTGGGTGAGGTTGCTGCAGCAGCCTCAAGTGACAGTGATAGTGACAGTCAGAGAGCTCCGCAGCCACGCACCACTACTAAGACTGGGCGGAATGTAAAGTTTAGTTATGCAGAAAATGTGGCATTGGTGCGGGAGCTGATGAAGTATCAGCACCAGCTATTTGGGCCAGAGTCAGCCAAGGTGCCAACACGGAGGAAGACGGTTTTGTGGGCGAAAGTAGTTGCTGCTGTAAATAGTGAGGGGGTGGTGAAGCGGACGGAGGACACGTGCCGCAAACGGTACTATGACATAAAGCAACGTGTCAAGTCCAAAATGGCCAAGGAGGCGAAGTCAGCTCGCAAAACCGGTGGTGGTCCGCCCTTTATTGCCACATATCTGGACTATGAGGAGCCCATGCGGACTATAATCCCTCCAGAAGTAGTGTTTGCAACCCATGTCCGGGATTCCGAGCGCCCCAGGAAGGATGGTGAGCATGTGTATTTGCCTTAACATTCTATGACATTACTTCTGGCTTACTGTATGTTTTAAATGTGTGTCATGTGACGTTGCATATTACTCCCATCTTCAAGTGTGCGTCATCAAATACATTGTTTTGGGTCATGTTTTATTCAAAAGTCAATGTAACGTCTTACTTGCTTATATGTCATGTGGTTTTTGGACAGTACATTTTCCATGTGTAGTTTGGACTTGGTGTGTCATTGAATTGTCCCGCAATAATGTTTTCCTTTTGCACATTGTACATTTTGAAAGTTGGAATATGTTTTTTATTTCACTTATCCATGTGCAATGTTTCCAAATCAGTGGTTGATATGTTAGAGGCTGGAGTAGTGCAAAGTGTCTTTGAAGGCAGTTACATGTGTAATTTTCATTAGTACTCAATGTAATATTGTTTAAGTCAAGGCCACTATTTGCTGGTTCATTTTGAGTCTGTATTTGTACACTGACACAACAACTGCAGACTTAGTTACCTTACTGTTGGCCTCATATTGTGGTAATGTGTGTTTGGAGTGCCACATCACAGACCTACTTCTATATTGCATCTGTAATTTTTTTCCTTTTATTAGAAAATGAAGCTGCGTGTGTTTTGACTTGTTAGTGTATTTTTTTGGAATTGTGTCCTATGTCTGTGTCCTGTATATGATTCCCTGTGTTGCACTTTCCATAGTGCATATGGCTATTGGACGTTGTTTTGGGTTTGATGTTGTGCTTTTTGTGTTTAATGTCCTTATTTTTAAATTCATAATAAAACATCCATTTTATAAAGATGTAATGTTTATAAGCATAATGGGTGGATGTATTAACAACAGCATGTTTTTTATTTTTTGTTTTTTTTGGGATTTACAGTGTTGAAAAAAAGCAGTACTGGTCGTCCTACAGTCACTCCCATCACATCTGATGATGATGACGCTGCGGTAAAGTGTCCATTGTAGTATAGGTTAGGTTTGTAAATGAATGGCCATAACAAAATGCCACTTTCATTACTAGGTCCATCCAAAGAAGTCTTAAGCAGCAGAAGGCGCACTTCTGGAACACACCACAAAAAACATCTGCCAGCAAAGAAAGCAAGGTCTGATGTCCAGGACCAACCACAGCAGGCTACCCCGCCACGAAGATTATCTACTGTTTGTCGGTGCCCCCACTCCAAATTTTGGACACACCTCCAAGACGCCAACCACACTCCCCTCATCTTGATTGTGAGTAACAAACTGTGATAACAATTAAAAATGTCACATCTTTAAAAAAACATTTACTTAAACTCATTAAGTAAATACCCATCAAAATCTGCTATACTTACCTAAGTCAGTAAAACATGAAATGGAAACCTAACAAAATGGCCTTCACAACATCCAGTAAAGATTTGTATGTCCGCATCAGCCAAACAGTAGCACAATGTGTGGAAGATGCTGCAACATAAACTCGTGTAAGCTTTGCAAATAGTAAGGTTGTTAGAATCATTTACACATGTGTGTTTGTCCTAACATTGCCAACTGCATACAAAAACATTACTATGTTTTGGTTGGAGACACTATAAGGCAACACATTATGGATTACAATGTGTTTTTAGGCAGGAGTATGTCTGATGTACCATACAACTCATGTGTTTGCTTTCAGAATGAAGTAACCAGGCACATTTGCCACAAACAGGCATACAGTATGTATGTATTTAAGTAATGAGTGATGATGTTGCTAGGCCGGATATCTGAAAGCACCAGTCCATTACATGTGTTCCATGTTTAGTGCTTTGTACCAATGTATTAAACATATGGATAAGTAACGCATAAATGTTTTTAATTTCAGCTTCTAGTCCTGGTACCAGCATCCCTCCGCAACAACAGCAACACAGTGACATGGATGACACAATCATGTTAGAAATGCATCCAGTAATCGAAGGAATCAGCCCCCCAGCACCTGTGAGTACTCCACCACAGCAAAGCACACCACCACCCCAACACAGCCCAACAACACCAGTAACACAAGGCCCTGATCAAGTATTCTGGACCATTTGGGCTAGACAGCAGGCAACTAATAAAGATTGCCTGCATAGGCAGACCCAAATGTTTGCAAGTCTACCATCTCACCTCAGACGAATCAGCAGAAATCTGAGTAGACAAAATGAAACAAACACAAGAAATGCAAATACCATGGAAATCATGCGTGCAGACATTACACATGTCATGGGCAACTTACAGCGCATAATGGAAGAACAGCACAGACAACAGCAAAGCTATATCAACATTTTAGAAAGCAATCAAATGATCAATGAATCCATGTGCAGAATTGTAGACAATCAAAATGCTGCAACACGTGAACTCAATGCCACCCTTACTAACCTCAATGAAACACTCAGATTCCTGCAGCAACAGCAAACAAGCAGCAGTTCTGGTACGACTACTCCAAATGTAACGCCAGTGTCATCACCACCAAGGCGCTCCACCAGAGCACGCCAACACGACAGTGGTAAAGGCAAAGGCCAGGACAAGCAACCACCCAAATAAACATTTAAAAAAACACACACCCATTTCTTTAAAGAGAAGAGAAACAAAACACTTACCAAGTGTATGATTAACAGAATATATATAACACTTAGCTCCTTGACAATTTGTACAACATCATTAATTATAACTGGTACAAACAACAACAGGAATTTTGTTTGCAAATTTCTTCTTTATCATCTTTGTATTTTTTGATAGCAGGAAACTGTTGTTTGAGCTGCACATAGATGTTAGCATGCAGAAAGCAGACCACTTGATTTTTTTGTAATCATTACTCTTTCTAGATTCTAATCATTCTTTGAGCCAGCAGACAGACTAATTGGCAGCCAGGTAGAATGTCTTAAGCAGGCAGAAAGCAGACCACTTGATTTTTTTCTAATCATTACTCTTTCTAGATTCTAATCATTCTTTGAGCCAGAAGACAGACTAATTGGCAGCCAGGCAGATTCATCCATGACCAATACAATTTACAATGTGAATTGTAACTGTTTAATATTTCTTCTCTAGATGAATTGACAATAAAAACACAATTGAGTTGGCTAAAAGTGTCCTAATATGTTGGGACTAATATTTAGATAATTCAGTCCGAAAATGACTGACATTATTGTTGTGCCATGTTTTTGTGTGTTAAAAATAAGTAATCAGATTTAAAAACATGAGGCAGAAACAACAACATTTGAAATATTTGAAAGTTGAACACAAATGTGTGTAATAATGGATATATGTTGAAAAATGTGTATTGCCTTACAAATCTACAAGTTTTGGCCTGCAAACATAAAGAAATAAATTATTTTGCATGAGAGAAGTTTGTGTCCCTTTTATAAGCATCCTAATTCAGGTTAGAATGATTTGTACGTGTCAACACATGTAAACACGGATGAAAAAAGCAGGTCTATTTTTTTGCCGCTTTTTTACCAAATCGCAAAAAAATACGCCCGCAATTGAGCACTCAGAAACTAACACCCAAATACGAATGAATAGTGGATGCCCGTATTCTATGAAATAACAGCCGCGTTTGACCGGTGGTCTATTCATTCGTATTTGTGAACGTTGTCATTCAAACCATTACGAATAGTCCAAACACTGCCGAGATTGGTGCTTAGTGAATTCCCGGATTGGGATTTAGAAAAAAACCCACAAATCGGACAAACTCAAATTTTTAGTAAATACTGGCCCATGACAGAGTCCGATGGGCCGGTCCCATATCTCCCTCAGCCAGGCCGATTCACACTGAGGCTGGGCTGGCTCACACTGCTTCCAGTACTTGCAGTTCATTGGAAGGCAATCTGGAAGTTAGGCTAGCGGACACTTCCAGGTGCCGCTAGCCGTGAAAAGTGGTGAAGCTGTTCTACCAACGGGGGACCTGGAGAAAGTTAACCAGCCCAGCAGCATCCTCTCTCTGGCCCTGACCAAATGTCTCTTCAACGAGCCCAGCCCGGGAGCAGCAACATAGCGATGGTCGGAGCCGTGTTCACTACACCCGTAAGTAGTGTGTGCTCCCTCCATGTACTGTGCTGTATATAGTGTGTGCTCCCTCCATGTACTGTGCTGTATATAGTGTGAGCTCCCCCTCCCTGTACTGTGCTGTATGTGGTGTGTTCTCCCTCTCTGTACTGTGCTGTATGTAGTGTGTGCTCCCCCTCCCTGTACTGTGCTGTATGTAGTGTGTGCTCCCTCCCTGTACTGTGCTGTATGTAGTGTGTGCTAGAGATGAGCGGGTTCGGTTTCTCTGAATCCGAACCCGCACGAACTTCATGTTTTTTTTCACGGGTCCGAGCGACTCGGATCTTCCCGCCTTGCTCGGTTAACCCGAGCGCGCCCGAACGTCATCATGACGCTGTCGGATTCTCGCGAGACTCGGATTCTATATAAGGAGCCGCGCGTCGCCGCCATTTTCACACGTGCATTGAGATTGATAGGGAGAGGACGTGGCTGGCGTCCTCTCCATTTAGATTAGGAGAGAGAGAGAGAGAGAGAGATTGACCTGAGGCTGATACTGTAGAAGAGAGTGCAGAGTTTAGTGACTGACCACAGTGACCACCAGCAGTGCAGTTGTTTTATTTAATATATCCGTTCTCTGCCTGAAAAAAACGGTACACACAGTGACTCAGTCACATACCATATCTGTGTGCACTGCTCAGCCCAGTGTGCTGCATGCCTGCATCATCTATGTATATATTATATATCTGACTGTGCTCAGCTCACACAGCTTATAATTGTGGGGGAGACTGGGGAGCACTGCAGTGCCAGTTATAGGTTATAGCAGGAGCCAGGAGTACAAGACAGTCACATACCATATCTGTGTGCACTGCTCAGCCCAGTGTGCTGCATCATCTATGTATATATTATATATCTGACTGTGCTCAGCTCACACAGCTTATAATTGTGGGGGAGACTGGGGAGCACTGCAGTGCCAGTTATAGGTTATAGCAGGAGCCAGGAGTACATATTATATTAAAATTAAACAGTGCACACTTTTGCTGCAGGAGTGCCCCTGCCAGTGTGACTGACCAGTGACCTGACCACACTGACCACCAGTATAGTTAGTAGTATACTATATTGTGATTGCCTGAAAAAGTTAAACACTCGTCGTGTGACTTCACTTGTGTGGTGTTTTTTTTTTTATTCTATAAAAAACTCATTCTGCTGACAGACAGTGTCCAGCAGGTCCGTCATTATATAATATATATACCTGTCCGGCTGCAGTAGTGATATATATATATTTTTTATATCATTATTTATCATCCAGTCGCAGCAGACACAGTACGGTAGTTCACGGCTGTAGCTACCTCTGTGTCGGCACTCGGCAGTCCATCCATAATTGTATACCACCTACCCGTGGTTTTTTTTTCTTTCTTCTTTATACATACATACTACTACATCTCTTTATCAACCAGTCTATATTAGCAGCAGACACAGTACAGTACGGTAGTTCACGGCTGTGGCTACCTCTGTGTCGGCACTCGGCAGTCCGTCCATAATTGTATACCACCTAACCGTGGTTTTTTTTTCTTTCTTCTTTATACATACATACTACGACATCTCTTTATCAACCAGTCTATATTAGCAGCAGACACAGTACAGTACGGTAGTTCACGGCTGTGGCTACCTCTGTGTCGGCACTCGGCAGTCCGTCCATAATTGTATACCACCTAACCGTGGTTTTTTTTTCTTTCTTCTTCATACATACATACTACGACATCTCTTTATCAACCAGTCTATATTAGCAGCAGACACAGTACAGTACGGTAGTTCACGGCTGTGGCTACCTCTGTGTCGGCACTCGGCAGTCCGTCCATAATTGTATACCACCTAACCGTGGTTTTTTTTTCTTTCTTCTTTATACATACATACTACGACATCTCTTTATCAACCAGTCTATATTAGCAGCAGACACAGTACAGTACGGTAGTTCACGGCTGTGGCTACCTCTGTGTCGGCACTCGGCAGTCCGTCCATAATTGTATACCACCTAACCGTGGTTTTTTTTTCTTTCTTCTTCATACATACATACTACGACATCTCTTTATCAACCAGTCTATATTAGCAGCAGACACAGTACAGTACGGTAGTTCACGGCTGTGGCTACCTCTGTGTCGGCACTCGGCAGTCCGTCCATAATTGTATACCACCTAACCATGGTTTTTTTTTCTTTCTTCTTCATACATACATACTACGACATCTCTTTATCAACCAGTCTATATTAGCAGCAGACACAGTACAGTACGGTAGTTCACGGCTGTGGCTACCTCTGTGTCGGCACTCGGCAGTCCGTCCATAATTGTATACCACCTAACCGTGGTTTTTTTTTCTTTCTTCTTCATACATACATACTACGACATCTCTTTATCAACCAGTCTATATTAGCAGCAGACACAGTACGGTAGTTCACGGCTGTAGCTACCTCTGTGTCGGCACTCGGCAGTCCGTCCATAATTGTATACTAGTATCCATCCATCTCCATTGTTTACCTGAGGTGCCTTTTAGTTGTGCCTATTAAAATATGGAGAACAAAAATGTTGAGGTTCCAAAATTAGGGAAAGATCAAGATCCACTTCCACCTCGTGCTGAAGCTGCTGCCACTAGTCATGGCCGAGACGATGAAATGCCAGCAACGTCGTCTGCCAAGGCCGATGCCCAATGTCATAGTACAGAGCATGTCAAATCCAAAACACCAAATATCAGTAAAAAAAGGACTCCAAAACCTAAAATAAAATTGTCGGAGGAGAAGCGTAAACTTGCCAATATGCCATTTACCACACGGAGTGGCAAGGAACGGCTGAGGCCCTGGCCTATGTTCATGGCTAGTGGTTCAGCTTCACATGAGGATGGAGGCACTCAGCCTCTCGCTAGAAAAATGAAAAGACTCAAGCTGGCAAAAGCAGTAGCACCGCAAAGAACTGTGCGTTCTTCGAAATCCCAAATCCACAAGGAGAGTCCAATTGTGTCGGTTGCGATGCCTGACCTTCCCAACACTGGACGTGAAGAGCATGCGCCTTCCACCATTTGCACGCCCCCTGCAAGTGCTGGAAGGAGCACCCGCAGTCCAGTTCCTGATAGTCAGATTGAAGATGTCAGTGTT
The DNA here is from genome assembly GCF_028390025.1 of Pseudophryne corroboree. Taxonomy (NCBI): domain Eukaryota; kingdom Metazoa; phylum Chordata; class Amphibia; order Anura; family Myobatrachidae; genus Pseudophryne; species Pseudophryne corroboree. The sequence goes on along the minus strand of NC_086445.1, from coordinate 475,475,971 downwards.
GAAGTACACCAGGATGAGGAGGATATGGGTGTTGCTGGCGCTGGGGAGGAAATTGACCAGGAGGATTCTGATGGTGAGGTGGTTTGTTTAAATCAGGCACCCGGGGAGACACCTGTTGTCCGTGGGAGGAATATGGCCGTTGACATGCCTGGTGAAAATACCAAAAAAATCAGCTCTTCGGTGTGGAACTATTTCAACAGAAATGCGGACAACAGGTGTCAAGCCGTGTGTTCCCTTTGTCAAGCTGTAATAAGTAGGGGTAAGGACGTTAACCACCTCGGAACATCCTCCCTGATACGTCACCTGCAGCGCATTCATAATAAGTCAGTGACAAGTTCAAAAACTTTGGGTGACAGCGGAAGCAGTCCACTGACCAGTAAATCCCTTCCTCTTGTAACCAAGCTCACGCAAACCACCCCACCAACTCCCTCAGTGTCAATTTCCTCCTTCCCCAGGAATGCCAATAGTCCTGCAGGCAATGTCACTGGCAATTCTGACGAGTCCTCTCCTGCCTGGGATTCCTCCGATGCATCCTTGCGTGTAACGCCTACTGCTGCTGGCGCTGCTGTTGTTGCTGCTGGGAGTCGATGGTCATCCCAGAGGGGAAGTCGTAAGACCACTTTTACTACTTCCACCAAGCAATTGACTGTCCAACAGTCCTTTGCGAGGAAGATGAAATATCACAGCAGTCATCCTACTGCAAAGCGGATAACTGAGGCCTTGGCATCCTGGGTGGTGAGAACCGTGGTTCCGGTATCCATCATTACTGCAGAGCCAACTAGAGACTTGTTGGAGGTACTGTGTCCCCGGTACCAAATACCATCTAGGTTCCATTTCTCTAGGCAGGCGATACCGAAAATTTACACAGACCTCAGAAAAAGAGTCACCAGTGTCCTAAAAAATGCAGCTGTACCCAATGTCCACTTAACCACGGACATGTGGACAAGTGGAGCAGGGCAGGCTCAGGACTATATGACTGTGACAGCCCACTGGGTAGATGTATGGACTCCCGCCGCAAGAACAGCAGCGGCGGCACCAGTAGCAGCATCTCGCAAACGCCAACTCTTTCCTAGGCAGGCTACGCTTTGTATCACCGGTTTCCAGAATACGCACACAGCTGAAAACCTCTTACGGCAACTGAGGAAGATCATCGCGGAATGGCTTACCCCAATTGGACTCTCCTGTGGATTTGTGGCATCGGACAACGCCAGCAATATTGTGTGTGCATTAAATATGGGCAAATTCCAGCACGTCCCATGTTTTGCACATACCTTGAATTTGGTGGTGCAGAATTATTTAAAAAACGACAGGGGCGTGCAAGAGATGCTGTCGGTGGCCAGAAGAATTGCGGGACACTTTCGGCGTACAGGCACCACGTACAGAAGACTGGAGCACCACCAAAAACTACTGAACCTGCCCTGCCATCATCTGAAGCAAGAAGTGGTAACGAGGTGGAATTCAACCCTCTATATGCTTCAGAGGTTGGAGGAGCAGCAAAAGGCCATTCAAGCCTATACAATTGAGCACGATATAGGAGGTGGAATGCACCTGTCTCAAGCGCAGTGGAGAATGATTTCAACGTTGTGCAAGGTTCTGATGCCCTTTGAACTTGCCACACGTGAAGTCAGTTCAGACACTGCCAGCCTGAGTCAGGTCATTCCCCTCATCAGGCTTTTGCAGAAGAAGCTGGAGACATTGAAGGAGGAGCTAACACGGAGCGATTCCGCTAGGCATGTGGGACTTGTGGATGGAGCCCTTAATTCGCTTAACAAGGATTCACGGCTGGTCAATCTGTTGAAATCAGAGCACTACATTTTGGCCACCGTGCTCGATCCTAGATTTAAAGCCTACCTTGGATCTCTCTTTCCGGCAGACACAAGTCTGCTGGGGTTCAAAGAACTGCTGGTGAGAAAATTGTCAAGTCAAGCGGAACGCGACCTGTCAACATCTCCTCCTTCACATTCTCCCGCAACTGGGGGTGCGAGGAAAAGGCTCAGAATTCCGAGCCCACCCGCTGGCGGTGATGCAGGGCAGTCTGGAGCGACTGCTGATGCTGACATCTGGTCCGGACTGAAGGACCTGACAACGATTACGGACATGTCGTCTACTGTCACTGCATATGATTCTCTCACCATTGAAAGAATGGTGGAGGATTATATGAGTGACCGCATCCAAGTAGGCACGTCACACAGTCCATACATATACTGGCAGGAAAAAGAGGCAATTTGGAGGCCATTGCACAAACTGGCTTTATTCTACCTAAGTTGCCCTCCCACAAGTGTGTACTCCGAAAGAGTGTTTAGTGCCGCCGCTCACCTTGTCAGCAATCGGCGTACGAGGTTACATCCAGAAAATGTGGAGAAGATGATGTTCATTAAAATGAATTATAATCAATTCCTCCGCGGAGACATTGACCAGCAGCAATTGCCTCCACAAAGTACACAGGGAGCTGAGATGGTGGATTCCAGTGGGGACGAATTGATAATCTGTGAGGAGGGGGATGTACACGGTGATATATCGGAGGGTGATGATGAGGTGGACATCTTGCCTCTGTAGAGCCAGTTTGTGCAAGGAGAGATTAATTGCTTCTTTTTTGGGGGGGGTCCAAACCAACCCGTCATATCAGTCACAGTCGTGTGGCAGACCCTGTCACTGAAATGATGGGTTGGTTAAAGTGTGCATGTCCTGTTTTGTTTATACAACATAAGGGTGGGTGGGAGGGCCCAAGGACAATTCCATCTTGCACCTCTTTTTTCTTTTATTTTTCTTTGCATCATGTGCTGTTTGGGGAGGTTTTTTTGGAAGGGACATCCTGCGTGACACTGCAGTGCCACTCCTAAATGGGCCCGGTGTTTGTGTCGGCCACTAGGGTCGCTAATCTTACTCACACAGTCAGCTACCTCATTGCGCCTCTTTTTTTCTTTGCGTCATGTGCTGATTGGGGAGGGTTTTTTGGAAGGGACATCCTGCGTGACACTGCAGTGCCACTCCTAAATGGGCCCGGTGTTTGTGTCGGCCACTAGGGTCGCTAATCTTACTCACACAGTCAGCTACCTCATTGCGCCTCTTTTTTTCTTTGCGTCATGTGCTGATTGGGGAGGGTTTTTTGGAAGGGACATCCTGCGTGACACTGCAGTGCCACTCCTAAATGGGCCCGGTGTTTGTGTCGGCCACTAGGGTCGCTAATCTTACTCACACAGTCAGCTACCTCATTGCGCCTCTTTTTTTCTTTGCGTCATGTGCTGATTGGGGAGGGTTTTTTGGAAGGGACATCCTGCGTGACACTGCAGTGCCACTCCTAAATGGGCCCGGTGTTTGTGTCGGCCACTAGGGTCGCTAATCTTACTCACACAGTCAGCTACCTCATTGCGCCTCTTTTTTTCTTTGCGTCATGTGCTGATTGGGGAGGGTTTTTTGGAAGGGACATCCTGCGTGACACTGCAGTGCCACTCCTAAATGGGCCCGGTGTTTGTGTCGGCCACTAGGGTCGCTTATCTTACTCACACAGTCAGCTACCTCATTGCGCCTCTTTTTTTCTTTGCGTCATGTGCTGATTGGGGAGGGTTTTTTGGAAGGGACATCCTGCGTGACACTGCAGTGCCACTCCTAGATGGGCCAGGTGTTTGTGTCGGCCACTAGTGTCGCTTAGCTTAGTCATCCAGCGACCTTGGTGCAAATTTTAGGACTAAAAATAATATTGTGAGGTGTGAGGTATTCAGAATAGACTGAAAATGAGTGGAAATTATGGTTTTTGAGGTTAATAATAATATGGGATCAAAATGACCCCCAAATTCTATGATTTAAGCTGTTTTTTAGTGTTTTTTTAAAAAAACACCCGAATCCAAAACACACCCGAATCCGACAAAAAAAATTCGGTGAGGTTTTGCCAAAACGCGGTCGAACCCAAAACACGGCCGCGGAACCGAACCCAAAACCAAAACACAAAACCCGAAAAATTTCAGGCGCTCATCTCTAGTGTGTGCTCCCTCCATGTACTGTGCTGTATATAGTGTGAGCTCCCCCTCCCTGTACTGAGCTGTATGTAGTGTGTGTGCTCCCTCCCTGTACTGTGCTGTATGTAGTGTGAGCTCCCCCTCCCTGTACTGAGCTGTATGTAGTGTGTGCTCCCTCCCTGCACTGTGCTGTATGTAGTGTGTGCTCCCTCCCTGTACTATGCTGTATGTAGTGTGTACTCCCTCCCTGTACTGTGCTGTATGTAGTGTGTGCTCCCTCCCTGTACTGTGCTGTATGTAGTGTGTACTGTGCTATATGTAGTGTATGCTCCTCCTACCTGTACTGTGCTGTATGTAGTGTGTGCTCCCTCCCTGTACTGTGCTGTATGTAGTGTGTGCTCCCTCCATGTACTGTGCTGTATATAGTGTGAGCTCCCCCTCCCTGTACTGTGCTGTATGTGGTGTGTTCTCCCTCTCTGTACTGTGCTGTATGTAGTGTGTGCTCCCCCTCCCTGTACTGTGCTGTATGTAGTGTGTGCTCCCTCTCTGTACTGTGCTGTATGTAGTGTGTGCTCCCTCCATGTACTGTGCTGTATATAGTGTGAGCTCCCTCTACCTGTACTGAGCTTTATGTAGTGTATGCTCCCTCCATGTACTGTGCTGTATACAGTGGCGGATTTAGGGGGGGGGGCACCAAGGCACGTGCCCCCCCTGTCATTTTTAGTGCAGACTGACATGCGGACGAGCGTCCGCATGTCAGTCTGCGGTCTCGTTTCCTCCCCTGCTGTTAGGAGGGACACGGAGGGCACAGTGCGCGCCTCTCCTGTGTCCCTCCTGGGTCTCCGGCGGCCGCTGGTCTCATAAAGGAAGTGCCGTTCGTGAGCACTTCCTTTATTACAGTGACCCGCGGCCGCCGGAGACACAGGAGGGACACAGGAGAGGCGTGCACTGTGCCCTCCGTGTCCCTCCTAACAGCAGGGGAGCGGGGGGAGCAGCGGCGGCGGCGGAGGAAGGGGGGGGGAGGACGCACTGGGGGGGGGAATATCTGGCACTGGGGGCATATTTGGCAGGGAGGGGGGGGGGGAGAATATCTGGCACTGGGGACATATATGGCACTGGGGGGAATATCTGGCACTGGGGGCATATATGGCACTGGGGAGGGAATATCTGGCACTGGGGGCATATTTGGCAGGGAGGGGGGGGGGAGAATATCTGGCACTGGGGACATATATGGCACTGGGGGGAATATCTGGCCCTGGGGGCATATATGGCACTGGGGGGGGGGATATCTGGCACTGGGGGGGGAATATCTGGCACTGGGGCATATGTGGCACTGGGGGCATATATAGCACTGGGGGGGGGCGATATCTGGCACTGGGGGCATATGTGGCACTGTCGGGGAATATCTGGCACTGGGGGTATATGTGTACCTGGCACACATGGGGGGGGGCTATATTTGGCACTGGGGGCATGTGAGTACCTGGCACCGTGGGGGAATATCTGGCACTGGGGACATATGTGGCACTGGGAGCACAGCCCTAGCAACAAGGACTACCTCCTAGCAACGAGCATGACACCCAGTGCATGAAACCCCTGGCAACGAGCATGACACCCAGTGCATGAAACCCCTGGCAACGAGCATGACACCCAGTGCATGAAACCCCTGGCAACGAGCATGACACCCTGAGCATGAAAACCCCTGGCACCGTGCATGGAACCAAGAGCATGAAACCCCTGGCAACGAGCATGACACCCAGTGCATGAAACCCCTGACAACGAGCAGGTATTTGAAAAGTAATTAGAAGCCTTACTGTAGGACTTAATGTGTAATGGGCATTACGGTGTGTGGAATAATGTATCACGGACATTGCGGTGTGTGTCATAATGTGTCACAGGCATTACGGTGTATGGTATACTATATCGCTGGCATTGTGATATGTGGTATAATGTCTCAGGGTCATTGCAGTGTGTGGCATAATGTATCACGGACATTGCGGTGTGTGTCATAATGTGTCAGGCATTACGGTGTGTGGTATACTATATCACGGGCATTGTGGTATGTGGTATAATGTCTCAGGGTCATTGCAGTGTGGCATAATATATAACAGGCATTGCGGTGTGTGGCATAGGGTATAACGGGCATTGCGGTATGTGTCACAGGCATTACGGTGTATGGTATACTATATCACGGGCATTGTGGTATAATGTCTCAAGGTCATTGCAGTGTGTGGCATAATGTGTCACAGACATTGTATGTGCTATAATGTATCAGGGGCAGTGCAGTGTGTAGCATAATGTATAACGGGCATTGCGATTCCTGTCATAATGTGTCACAGGCATTACGGTGTGTGGCATAATGTGTCTGGGGCATTACAGTGTGTGCATATTGTGTCATGTGCATTATTGTGTGTGGAATAATGTCTAAGGGCCATTGCAGTATGTGGAATAATGTATACTGGGCATTACTATAAGGAGGAAAAATGACAAATAATGTAAGGGGCATGAATCAGGATTATTTTTCTTTCCTGTGGTGGCCAACGTCTGGGCGTGCAGGTTGCAAAACTGGGGTATAAGGTAGTCTTTTCCTGCAATACCACGCCCATTCAAACGAAGCCACGCCCATTCCAACAAAGCCACGCCCCTTATGGTGCCCCCCCTGTAATTTTTTTCTGGATCCGCCCCTGGCTGTATATAGTGTGAGCTCCCTCTACCTGTACTGAGCTTTATGTAGTGTGTGCTCCCTCCCTGTACTGTGCTGTATGTAGTGTGTGCTCCCCCTCCCTGTACTGTGCTGTATGTAGTGTGTGCTCCCCCTCCCTGTACTGTGCTGTATGTAGTGTGTGCTCCCTCCCTGTACTGTGCTGTATGTAGTGTGTGCTCCCTCCCTGTACTGTGCTATATGTAGTGTGTGCTCCCTCCCTGTACTGTGCTGTATGTAGTATGTGCTCCCTCCCTGTACTGTGCTGTATGTAGTGTGTGCTCCCTGCCTGTACTGTGCTGTATGTAGTGTATGCTCCTCCTCCCTGTACTGTGCTGTATGTAGTGTGTGCTCCCTCCCTGTACTGTGCTGTATGTAGTGTGTGCTCCCTCCCTGTACTGTGCTGTATGTAGTATGTGCTCCCTCCATGTACTGTGCTGTATGTAGTGTGTGCTCCCCCTCCCTGTACTGTGCTGTATGTAGTGTGTGCTCCCTCCCTGTACTGTGCTGTTTGTAGTGTGTGCTCCCTCCATGTGCTGTGCTGTATATAGTGTGAGCTCCTCCTCCCTGTACTGTTCTGTATGTGGTGTGTTCTCCCTCTCTGTACTTTGCTGTATGTAGTGTGTGCTCCCCCTCCCTGTACTGTGATGTATGTAGTGTGTGCTCCCTCCCTGTGCTGTGCCGTATGTAGTGTGTGCTCCCTGCCTGTACTGTGCTATATGTAGTGTATGCTCCTCCTCCCTGTACTGTGCTGTATGTAGTGTGTGCTCCCTCCCTGTACTGTGCTGTATGTAGTGTGTGCTCCCTCCCTGTACTGTGCTGTATGTAGTATGTGCTCCCTCCATGTACTGTGCTGTATTTAGTGTGTGCTCCCTCCCTGTACTGTGCTGTATGTAGTGTTTGCTCCCTCCCTGTACTGTGCTGTATGTAGTGTGTGCTCCCTCCCTGTACTGTGCTGTATGTAGTGTGTGCTCCCTCCCTGTACTGTGCTGTATGTAGTGTGTGCTCCCTCCCTGTACTGTGCTGTATGTAGTGTGTGCTCCCTCTCTGTACTGTGCTGTATGTAGTGTGTGCTCCCCCTCCCTGTACTGTGCTGTATGTAGTATGTGCTCCCTCCCTGTACTGTGCTGTATGTAGTGTGTGCTCCCTCCATGTACTGTGCTGTATATAGTGTGAGCTCCCCCTCCCTGTACTGTGCTGTATGTGGTGTGTTCTCCCTCTCTGTACTGTGCTGTATGTAGTGTGTGCTCCCCCTCCCTGTACTGTGCTGTATGTAGTGTGTGCTCCCTCTCTGTACTGTGCTGTATGTAGTGTGTGCTCACCCTCCCTGTACTGTGCTGTATGTAGTGTGTGCTCCCTCCCTGTACTGTGCTGTACATAGTGTGAGCTCCCCCTCCCTGTACTGTGCTGTATATAGTGTGAGCTCCCCCTCCCTGTACTGTGCTGTATGTGGTGTGTTCTCCCTCTCTGTACTGTGCTGTATGTAGTGTGTGCTCCCCCTCCCTGTACTGTGCTGTATGTAGTGTGTGCTCCCTCCCTGTACTGTGCTGTATGTAGTGTGTGCTCCCTCCATGTGCTGTGCTGTATATAGTGTGAGCTCCTCCTCCCTGTACTGTTCTGTATGTGGTGTGTTCTCCCTCTCTGTACTTTGCTGTATGTAGTGTGTGCTCCCCCTCCCTGTACTGTGATGTATGTAGTGTGTGCTCCCTCCCTGTGCTGTGCCGTATGTAGTGTGTGCTCCCTGCCTGTACTGTGCTATATGTAGTGTATGCTCAGTGGTGCAAGTGGGCGGGTACGGGTGGGTACGGCGTACCCGTAAGAATTTAGCCGTGGGTACGCCGTACCCACACCGACGGGCCGCCGCTCCTCTTCCTTCCCTCCCTCCCCCACGCCGCACCGCCGCACACGCCTCTGATGTGAGGGCAGGAGAGTGCAGCCTGCGCCTCTCGTTCCCCTCAGTCTCCGGTGGGTGTTTCAGTTTACTTCAGCGCCGATCCGTGAGCCAATCAGAGCTCGCACCCGCGAGCTCTGATTGGCTCACGGATCGGCGCTGAATTAAACTGAGACACCCGCCGAAGACTGAGGGGAACGAGAGGCGCAGGCTGCACTCTCCTTCCCTCACATGACAGACAGGAGGACAGCGACGGCAGCGGTGAGTAGGGGAGGGGGGCATGTATACCTGGCACTGGGGGCATATCTGGCACAGGGGGGCATATATTATATACCTGGCACTGGGGGCATATCTGGCACAGGGGGGCATATATACCTGGCACTGGGGGATATCTGGCACAGGGGGGCATGTATACCTGGCACTGGGGGCATATCTGGCACAGGGGGGCATATATACCTGGCACTGGGGGCATATCTGGCACAGGGGGGCATATATACCTGGCACTGGGGGATATCTGGCACAGGGGGGCATGTATACCTGGCACTGGGGGCATATCTGGCACAGGGAGGCATATATACCTGGCACTGGGGGATATCTGGCACAGGGGGGCATGTATACCTGGCACTGGGGGATATCTGGCACTGGGGGGGCATGTATACCTGGCACTGGGGGATATCTGGCACTGGGGGGGCATGTATACCTGGCACTGGGGGATATCTGGCACTGGGGGCATATCTAGCACAGGGGGGCATATATACCTGGCACTGGGGGATATCTGGCACAGGGGGGCATGTATACCTGGCACTGGAGGATATCTGGCACTGGGGGCATATCTGGCACTGTAGGGGCATTTCTGTATCTGGCACGGGGGGCAATGTATATCTGACACAGTGGGGGCATTTGTGTATCTAGCACTGTGGGGCAATGTGTATCTGACACTGTGAGGCAATGTATGGCACTCTGGGGGCATTTCTGTATCTGGCACTGTGGGGCAATGTGTATCTGGCACTGTGGGGCAATGTGTATCTGGCACTGTGGGGCAATGTGCATCTGGCACTGTGGGGCAATGTGCATCTGGCACTGGGGGGCAATGTGTATCTGGCACTCTGGGGACATTTGTGTATCTGGCACTGTGGGGCAATGTGTATCTGGCACTGTGGGGCAATGTGTATCTGGCACTCTGGGGACATTTGTGTATCTGGCACTGTGGGGCAATGTGCATCTGGCACTGTGGGGCAATGTGTATCTGGCACTGTGAGGCAATGTGTATCTGACACTCTGGGGACATTTGTGTATCTGGCACTCTGGGGACATTTGTGTATCTGGCACTGTGGGGCAATGTGTATCTGGCACTGTGGGGTTATATGTATCTGGCACTGTGGGGCAATGTATATCTAGCACTGTGGTGCAACGTGTATCTGACACTATTGGGGTCATACGTGTATCTGCCCCTCCCCCATATGTGTATCACGCCCCCATTTTCATTGGCCACGCCCCATGTGGCATTTGGCCACACCCATTTTTTTGCACGCGCGCCTTCGGCGCGCGCACACAGTACCCGTAAGACATTTTTTCTACTTGCACCACTGTGTATGCTCCTCCTCCCTGTACTGTGCTGTATGTAGTGTGTGCTCCCTCCCTGTACTGTGCTGTATGTAGTGTGTGCTCCCTCCCTGTACTGTGCTGTATGTAGTATGTGCTCCCTCCATGTACTGTGCTGTATTTAGTGTGTGCTCCCTCCCTGTACTGTGCTGTATGTAGTGTTTGCTCCCTCCCTGTACTGTGCTGTATGTAGTGTGTGCTCCCTCCCTGTACTGTGCTGTATGTAGTGTGTGCTCCCTCCCTGTACTGTGCTGTATGTAGTGTGTGCTCCCTCTCTGTACTGTGCTGTATGTAGTGTGTGCTCCCCCTACCTGTACTGTGCTGTATGTAGTGTGTGCTCCCTCCCTGTACTGTGCTGTATGTAGTGTGTGCTCCCTCCATGTACTGTGCTGTATATAGTGTGAGCTCCCCCTCCCTGTACTGTGCTGTATGTGGTGTGTTCTCCCTCTCTGTACTGTGCTGTATGTAGTGTGTGCTCCCCCTCCCTGTACTGTGCTGTATGTAGTGTGTGCTCCCTCTCTGTACTGTGCTGTATGTAGTGTGTGCTCACCCTCCCTGTACTGTGCTGTATGTAGTGTGTGCTCCCTCCCTGTACTGTGCTGTACATAGTGTGAGCTCCCCCTCCCTGTACTGTGCTGTATATAGTGTGAGCTCCCCCTCCCTGTACTGTGCTGTATGTGGTGTGTTCTCCCTCTCTGTACTGTGCTGTATGTAGTGTGTGCTCCCCCTCCCTGTACTGTGCTGTATGTAGTGTGTGCTCCCTCCCTGTACTGTGCTGTATGTAGTGTGTGCTCCCTCCATGTACTGTGCTGTATATAGTGTGAGCTCCCCCTCCCTGTACTGTGCTGTATGTGGTGTGTTCTCCCTCTCTGTACTGTGCTGTATGTAGTGTGTGCTCCCCCTCCCTGTACTGTGCTGTATGTAGTGTGTGCTCCCTCTCTGTACTGTGCTGTATGTAGTGTGTGCTCCCTCCATGTACTGTGCTGTATGTAGTGTGTGCTCCCTGCCTGTACTGTGCTGTATGTAGTGTGTGCTCCCTCCCTGTACTGTGCTGTATGTAGTGTTTGCTCCCTCCCTGTACTGTGCTGTATGTAGTGTATGCTCCCTCCCTGTACTGTGCTGTATTTAGTGTGTGCTCCCCCTTCCTGTACTGTACTGAATGTAGTGTGTGCTCTCCCTCCCTGTACTGTGCTGTATATAGTGTGAGCTCCCCATCCCTGTACTGAGCTGTATGTAGTGTGTGCTCCCTCCCTGTACTGTGGTGTATGTAGTGTGAGCTCCCTCCCTGTACTGTGCTGTATGTAGTGTGTGCTCCCCCTCCCTGTACTGTGCTGTATGTAGTGTGTGCTCCCTCCATGTACTGTGCTGTATATAGTGTGAGCTCACCCTCCCTGTACTTTGAAACATATAAGGTTAAAAAAAAGGAGTTTGTAGAATTAAAAATCAATAAAATCAGAAGTAGATTAAAGGCATGACTGCAGTGTCAGTAGACACTGAAAGTGGAATATCAGTCCTTGTATATTCAGACATACAGATGTACATCAGGGAAGGGCATTGTAGCAGCAAATGCTTAAAGTCGCAGGTAAACATTAGCATAGCGTAAATCAAATGAGGCCCAACTGTGTCTATCTCAGAATCAGGACCCCGCCCTCTTGCAGGACCCTCCCCCACAACAGACTCTGCTCCCATTGGGGCTGCTTCTACAAATTTCACGGGCTGGTGTTCGATCCCAATACACCCCTTGAACCCAGAAATGCCAGCATTCAAGCCCTCTAGGAGTATTCATCTTGTGAATATTGGGGGTAATTGAGACCTGATCGCTGCTGTGAGTTTTTGCACAGTGGGCGATCAGATCTGAACAGCGCATGCGTATGTACTGCAATGCGCCGGCGCGCCGGATGACTGCACCGGGCATCGGTGCCTATCGACAGGATGGTGCAAAAAAAGCGATCGCACAGGCGAGCGCAAGGTGATTGACAGGAAGACAACGAGGTAACAGCGCTTACAATAGTGATTTGTATAAACGATACTGTATCAAGGTAATCTAAAAATACTATTTATTAAGATCAATAATAGAAGAATAAAGGATGTAGCTGACTTTCAAGCTTTTACTGTATACAACCTGTTAAAAACATTGTTATTCATACAACCAGCAAAAAGCTTTGATAATACCGTGCAACTTTATATCGTCCTCCTTTTTAGATCATATATCAGGGATTTTTTATGCAGTTCTGTGGATTAAAGTAGAGATGAGCGCCGGAAATTTTTCGGGTTTTGTGTTTTGGTTTTGGGTTCGGTTCCGCGGCCGTGTTTTGGGTTCGACCGCGTTTTGGCAAAACCTCACCGAATTTTTTTTGTCGGATTCGGGTGTGTTTTGGATTCGGGTGTTTTTTTCAAAAAACCCTAAAAAACAGCTTAAATCATAGAATTTGGGGGTCATTTTGATCCCAAAGTATTATTAACCTCAAAAACCATAATTTCCACTCATTTTCAGTCTATTCTGAATACCTCACACCTCACAATATTATTTTTAGTCCTAAAATTTGCACCGAGGTCGCTGTGTGAGTAAGATAAGCGACCCTAGTGGCCGACACAAACACCGGGCCCATCTAGGAGTGGCACTGCAGTGTCACGCAGGATGTCCCTTCCAAAAAACCCTCCCCAAACAGCACATGACGCAAAGAAAAAAAGAGGCGCAATGAGGTAGCTGACTGTGTGAGTAAGATAAGCGACCCTAGTGGCCGACACAAACACCGGGCCCATCTAGGAGTGGCACTGCAGTGTCACGCAGGATGTCCCTTCCAAAAAACCCTCCCCAAACAGCACATGACGCAAAGAAAAAAAGAGGCGCAATGAGGTAGCTGACTGTGTGAGTAAGATAAGCGAACCTAGTGGCCGACACAAACACCGGGCCCATCTAGGAGTGGCACTGCAGTGTCACGCAGGATGTCCCTTCCAAAAAAACCCTCCCCAAACAGCACATGACGCAAAGAAAAAAAGAGGCGCAATGAGGTAGCTGACTGTGTGAGTAAGATAAGCGACCCTAGTGGCCGACACAAACACCGGGCCCATCTAGGAGTGGCACTGCAGTGTCACGCAGGATGTCCCTTCCAAAAAACCCTCCCCAAACAGCACATGACGCAAAGAAAAAAAGAGGCGCAATGAGGTAGCTGACTGTGTGAGTAAGATAAGCGAACCTAGTGGCCGACACAAACACCGGGCCCATCTAGGAGTGGCACTGCAGTGTCACGCAGGATGTCCCTTCCAAAAAACCCTCCCCAAACAGCACATGACGCAAAGAAAAAAAGAGGCGCAATGAGGTAGCTGACTGTGTGAGTAAGATAAGCGACCCTAGTGGCCGACACAAACACCGGGCCCATCTAGGAGTGGCACTGCAGTGTCATGCAGGATGTCCCTTCCAAAAAACCCTCCCCAAACAGCACATGACGCAAAGAAAAAAAGAGGCGCAATGAGGTAGCTGACTGTGTGAGTAAGATAAGCGACCCTAGTGGCCGACACAAACACCGGGCCCATCTAGGAGTGGCACTGCAGTGTCACGCAGGATGTCCCTTCCAAAAAACCCTCCCCAAACAGCACATGACGCAAAGAAAAAAAGAGGCGCAATGAGGTAGCTGACTGTGTGAGTAAGATAAGCGACCCTAGTGGCCGACACAAACACCGGGCCCATCTAGGAGTGGCACTGCAGTGTCACGCAGGATGTCCCTTCCAAAAAACCCTCCCCAAACAGCACATGACGCAAAGAAAAAAAGAGGCGCAATGAGGTAGCTGACTGTGTGAGTAAGATAAGCGACCCTAGTGGCCGACACAAACACCGGGCCCATCTAGGAGTGGCACTGCAGTGTCACGCAGGATGGCCCTTCCAAAAAACCCTCCCCAAACAGCACATGACGCAAAGAAAAAGAAAAGAAAAAAGAGGTGCAAGATGGAATTGTCCTTGGGCCCTCCCACCCACCCTTATGTTGTATAAACAAAACAGGACATGCACACTTTAACCAACCCATCATTTCAGTGACAGGGTCTGCCACACGACTGTGACTGATATGACGGGTTGGTTTGGACCCCCCCCAAAAAAGAAGCAATTAATCTCTCCTTGCACAAACTGGCTCTACAGAGGCAAGATGTCCACCTCATCATCATCCTCCGATATATCACCGTGTACATCCCCCTCCTCACAGATTATCAATTCGTCCCCACTGGAATCCACCATCTCAGCTCCCTGTGTACTTTGTGGAGGCAATTGCTGCTGGTCAATGTCTCCGCGGAGGAATTGATTATAATTCATTTTAATGAACATCATCTTCTCCACATTTTCTGGATGTAACCTCGTACGCCGATTGCTGACAAGGTGAGCGGCGGCACTAAACACTCTTTCGGAGTACACACTTGTGGGAGGGCAACTTAGGTAGAATAAAGCCAGTTTGTGCAAGGGCCTCCAAATTGCCTCTTTTTCCTGCCAGTATAAGTACGGACTGTGTGACGTGCCTACTTGGATGCGGTCACTCATATAATCCTCCACCATTCTTTCAATGGGGAGAGAATCATATGCAGTGCCAGTAGACGACATGTCCGTATCCGTAATCGTTGTCAGGTCCTTCAGTCCGGACCAGATGTCAGCATCAGCAGTCGCTCCAGACTGCCCTGCATCACCGCCAGCGGGTGGGCTCGGAATTCTGAGCCTTTTCCTCGCACCCCCAGTTGCGGGAGAATGTGAAGGAGGAGATGTTGACAGGTCGCGTTCCGCTTGACTTGACAATTTTCTCACCAGCAGTTCTTTGAACCCCAGCAGACTTGTGTCTGCCGGAAAGAGAGATCCAAGGTAGGCTTTAAATCTAGGATCGAGCACGGTGGCCAAAATGTAGTGCTCTGATTTCAACAGATTGACCACCCGTGAATCCTTGTTAAGCGAATTAAGGGCTCCATCCACAAGTCCCACATGCCTAGCGGAATCGCTCCGTGTTAGCTCCTCCTTCAATGTCTCCAGCTTCTTCTGCAAAAGCCTGATGAGGGGAATGACCTGACTCAGGCTGGCAGTGTCTGAACTGACTTCACGTGTGGCAAGTTCAAAGGGCATCAGAACCTTGCACAACGTTGAAATCATTCTCCACTGCGCTTGAGACAGGTGCATTCCACCTCCTATATCGTGCTCAATTGTATAGGCTTGAATGGCCTTTTGCTGCTCCTCCAACCTCTGAAGCATATAGAGGGTTGAATTCCACCTCGTTACCACTTCTTGCTTCAGATGATGGCAGGGCAGGTTCAGTAGTTTTTGGTGGTGCTCCAGTCTTCTGTACGTGGTGCCTGTACGCCGAAAGTGTCCCGCAATTCTTCTGGCCACCGACAGCATCTCTTGCACGCCCCTGTCGTTTTTTAAATAATTCTGCACCACCAAATTCAAGGTATGTGCAAAACATGGGACGTGCTGGAATTTGCCCATATTTAATGCACACACAATATTGCTGGCGTTGTCCGATGCCACAAATCCACAGGAGAGTCCAATTGGGGTAAGCCATTCCGCGATGATCTTCCTCAGTTGCCGTAAGAGGTTTTCAGCTGTGTGCGTATTCTGGAAACCGGTGATACAAAGCGTAGCCTGCCTAGGAAAGAGTTGGCGTTTGCGAGATGCTGCTACTGGTGCCGCCGCTGCTGTTCTTGCGGCGGGAGTCCATACATCTACCCAGTGGGCTGTCAGTCATATAGTCCTGAGCCTGCCCTGCTCCACTTGTCCACATGTCCGTGGTTAAGTGGACATTGGGTACAACTGCATTTTTTAGGACACTGGTGAGTCTTTTTCTGACGTCCGTGTACATTCTCGGTATCGCCTGCCTAGAGAAGTGGAACCTAGATGGTATTTGGTAACGGGGGCACACTGCCTCAATAAATTGTCTAGTTCCCTGTGAACTAACGGCGGATACCGGACGCACGTCTAACACCAACATAGTTGTCAAGGCCTCAGTTATCCGCTTTGCAGCAGGATGACTGCTGTGATATTTCATCTTCCTCGCAAAGGACTGTTGAACAGTCAATTGCTTACTGGAAGTAGTACAAGTGGGCTTACGACTTCCCCTCTGGGATGACCATCGACTCCCAGCAGCAACAACAGCAGCGCCAGCAGCAGTAGGCGTTACACGCAAGGATGCATCGGAGGAATCCCAGGCAGGAGAGGAATCATCAGAATTGCCAGTGACATGGCCTGCAGGACTATTGGCATTCCTGGGGAAGGAGGAAATTGACACTGAGGGAGTTGGTGGGGTGGTTTGCGTGAGCTTGGTTACAAGAGAAAGGGATTTACTGGTCAGTGGACTGCTTCCGCTGTCGGCCAAAGTTTTTGAACTTGTCACTGACTTATTATGAATGCGCTGCAGGTGACGTATAAGGGAGGATGTTCCGAGGTGGTTAACGTCCTTACCTCTACTTATTACAGCTTGACAAAGGGAACACACGGCTTGACAAATGTTGTCCGCATTTCTGGTGAAATACTTCCACACCGAAGAGCTGATTTTTTTGGTATTTTCACCAGGCATGTCAACGGCCATATTCCTCCCACGGACAACAGGTGTCTCCCCGGGTGCCTGACTTAAACAAACCACCTCACCATCAGAATCCTCCTGGTCAATTTCCTCCCCAGCGCCAGCAACACCCATATCCTCCTCATCCTGGTGTACTTCAACACTGACATCTTCAATCTGACTATCAGGAACTGGACTGCGGGTGCTCCTTCCAGCACTTGCAGGGGGCGTGCAAATGGTGGAAGGCGCATGCTCTTCACGTCCAGTGTTGGGAAGGTCAGGCATCGCAACCGACACAATTGGACTCTCCTTGTGGATTTGGGATTTCGAAGAACGCACAGTTCTTTGCTGTGCTTTTTCCAGCTTGAGTCTTTTCATTTTTCTAGCGAGAGGCTGAGTGCTTCCATCCTCATGTGAAGCTGAACCACTAGCCATGAACATAGGCCAGGGCCTCAGCCATTCCTTGCCACTCCGTGTGGTAAATGGCATATTGGCAAGTTTACGCTTCTCCTCCGACAATTTTATTTTAGGTTTTGGAGTCCTTTTTTTACTGATATTTGGTGTTTTGGATTTGACATGCTCTGTACTATGACATTGGGCATCGGCCTTGGCAGACGACGTTGCTGGCATTTCATCGTCTCGGCCATGACTAGTGGCAGCAGCTTCAGCACGAGGTGGAAGTGGATCTTGATCTTTCCCTAATTTTGGAACCTCAACATTTTTGTTCTCCATATTTTAATAGGCACAACTAAAAGGCACCTCAGGTAAACAATGGAGATGGATGGATACTAGTATACAATTATGGATGGACTGCCGAGTGCCGACACAGAGGTAGCTACAGCCGTGGACTACCGTACTGTACTGTGTCTGCTGCTAATATAGACTGGTTGATAATGAGAAGTAGTATGTATGTATAAAGAAGAAAGAAAAAAAAACACGGGTAGGTGGTATACAATTATGGACGGACTGCCGAGTGCCGACACAGAGGTAGCTACAGCCGTGGACTACCGTACTGTACTGTGTCTGCTGCTAATATAGACTGGATGATAATGAGATGTAGTATGTATAAAGAAGAAAGAAAAAAAAACCACGGGTAGGTGGTATACAATTATGGACGGACTGCCGAGTGCCGACACAGAGGTAGCTACAGCCGTGGACTACCGTACTGTACTGTGTCTGCTGCTAATATAGACTGGATGATAATGAGATGTAGTATGTATAAAGAAGAAAGAAAAAAAAACCACGGGTAGGTGGTATACAATTATGGATGGACTGCCGAGTGCCGACACAGAGGTAGCTACAGCCGTGGACTACCGTACTGTACTGTGTCTGCTGCTAATATAGACTGGATGATAATGAGATGTAGTATGTATAAAGAAGAAAAAAAAAAACCACGGGTAGGTGGTATACAATTATGGATGGACTGCCGAGTGCCGACACAGAGGTAGCTACAGCCGTGGACTACCGTACTGTACTGTGTCTGCTGCTAATATAGACTGGATGATAATGAGATGTAGTATGTATAAAGAAGAAAGAAAAAAAACCACGGGTAGGTGGTATACAATTATGGACGGACTGCCGAGTGCCGACACAGAGGTAGCTACAGCCGTGGACTACCGTACTGTACTGTGTCTGCTGCTAATATAGAGTGGTTGATAATGAGATGTAGTATGTATAAAGAAGAAAGAAAAAAAAACCACGGGTAGGTGGTATACAATTATGGATGGACTGCCGAGTGCCGACACAGAGGTAGCTACAGCCGTGGACTACCGTACTGTACTGTGTCTGCTGCTAATATAGACTGGATGATAATGAGATGTAGTATGTATAAAGAAGAAGAAAAAAACCACGGGTAGGTGGTATACAATTATGGATGGACTGCCGAGTGCCGACACAGAGGTAGCTACAGCCATGGACTACCGTACTGTACTGTGTCTGCTGCTAATATAGACTGGATGATAATGAGATGTAGTATGTATAAAGAAGAAAGAAAAAAAAAACCACGGGTAGGTGGTATACAATTATGGATGGACTGCCGAGTGCCGACACAGAGGTAGCTACAGCCGTGAACTACCGTACTGTGTCTGCTGCGACTGGATGATAAATAATGATATAAAAAAAATATATATATCACTACTGCAGCCGGACAGGTATATATTATATAATGACGGACCTGCTGGACACTGTCTGTCAGCAGAATGAGTTTTTTATAGAATAAAAAAACACCACACAAGTCACACGACGAGTGTTTAACTTTTTCAGGCAATCACAATATAGTATACTATACTGGTGGTCAGTGTGGTCAGGTCACTGGTCAGTCACACTGGCAGTGGCACTCCTGCAGTAAAAGTGTGCACTGTTTAATTTTAATAATATGTACTCCTGGCTCCTGCTATAACCTATAACTGCTCCCCAGTCTCCCCCACAATTAAGCTGTGTGAGCACAGTCAGATATTATACATAGATGATACAGCACACTGGGCTGAGCACAGATATGGTATGTGACTGAGTCACTGTGTATCGTTTTTTTCAGGCAGAGAACGGATTATATTAAATAAAACTGCACTGGTGGTCACTGGTCAGTGGTCAGTCACTAGTAAACTCTGCACTCTCTAGTACTCCTAAGCTCCAGTAAATCAAGTGTCTCTGTCTCAATCTCACTCTCTCTCTTCTAATCTAAATGGAGAGGACGCCAGCCACGTCCTCTCCCTATCAATCTCAATGCACGTGTGAAAATGGCGGCGACGCGCGGCTCCTTATATAGAATCCGAGTCTCGCGATAGAATCCGAGCCTCGCGAGAATCCGACAGCGTCATGATGACGTTCGGGCGCGCTCGGGTTAACCGAGCAAGGCGGGAAGATCCGAGTCGCTCGGATCCGTGTAAAAGAAGCTGAAGTTCGGGCGGGTTCGGATTCCGAGGAACCGAACCCGCTCATCTCTAGATTAAAGTCCAGTATAAAACGTTTTTTGTGGTCACAAACCAGTGGCAAGAGTCCCAAACGTTAATAATATTTACCGGTCCTGAGGTAATTGCGAAGGGAAGAATCCTACTTAGCGAAGACCCTCTTCATCCGATGTAACACCGAAGTGGCACAGGATTGCAACGCATTTGGTGGAGTCCCTCTAACCTCTGTTTCTTGGACCAGATTTATCCAGGTTCGTCCAGTGGGTGGCCAATATGAAAATCCACAGAGTCCCTTAGATCAAGGACAGGAAGAGGCCGTTTGTGGGTGGCAACTGACCGTTTTACAGGAGTGTCCGGAAAAACGCAGGTTAGGACAAGCCGTTTTCAGGGAGGGTGTCTGATGTCAGCTCTGAGTCTGGACCCACTCAGCATGGTTATATTGCAGAGGAAGAGTAAGTCCTGGGCTGAGCAGAGACTGCACAAACTGATGTTCGAAGAAATGCGATCGCACACCTGCACAGACCTATCAACCTTCCCCTGTAGGTGGCGACTGTCTGATCGCAAGGCAGCAAAAAATGCACCCTAGCGATCAGGTCTGTATTACCCCCATTGTGCTGGACATTTCAAATAGTTAGACAGTTAATTGTAGTTAGATCATTGAGGTACGTATGCATTGCTAAGTATGTTGGTGGAGATTTACCGTATAAATAATACTTTATTGTGGCCCAATTCCTTATCACTAGAGAGAAATCTGTTGTGGTGTGAGAGGAGGAATTAAAAAGAGAGCTGTCAAATAGCAGATTTGGGACTAGAGCGGCTCCCTCCAGGAGCACCAAAAGAAAGTAACATTAGGGCCTGTAATAATCCATTTACTATCACTTCACAAACATAATTTTTTTTTTCGACTACCACACAGCCCGGCTGTTCCTATTCACACATCACAGAGGCTCTGAAAATATATCTAGTGAGTACCTCTGATTTAAAGCCTGACTTTGGAGCCGATTCAGACCTGGGGGGAAATTTACTAAGCTCCCGATTTTGACCGAGATGGTGTTTTTTCTTCAAAGTGTCATCTCAGGAATTTACTGAACTCAAATCTTGGCAGTGATGAGGGCATTCGTATTTTTTTGGAAATCAAAGAAAAAAATTACGAATGAATACTAGAGATGAGCGCCTGAAATTTTTCGGGTTTTGTGTTTTGGTTTTGGGTTCGGTTCCGCGGCCGTGTTTTGGGTTCGACCGCGTTTTGGCAAAACCTCACCGAATTTTTTTTGTCGGATTCGGGTGTGTTTTGGATTCGGGTGTTTTTTTCAAAAAACCCTAAAAAACAGCTTAAATCATAGAATTTGGGGGTCATTTTGATCCCATATTATTATTAACCTCAAAAACCATAATTTCCACTCATTTTCAGTCTATTCTGAATACCTCACACCTCACAATATTATTTTTAGTCCTAAAATTTGCACCGAGGTCGCTGGATGACTAAGCTAAGCGACCCTAGTGGCCGACACAAACACCTGGCCCATCTAGGAGTGGCACTGCAGTGTCACGCAGGATGGCCCTTCCAAAAAACACTCCCCAAACAGCACATGACGCAAAGAAAAAAAGAGGTGCAATGAGGTAGCTGTGTGACTAAGCTCAGCGACCCAAGTGCCCGACACAAACACCTGGCCCATCTAGGAGTGGCACTGCAGTGTCACGCAGGATGTCCCTTCCAAAAAACCCTCCCCAAACAGCACATGACGCAAAGAAAAAAAGAGGCGCAATGAGGTAGCTGTGTGAGTAAGATTAGCGACCCTAGTGGCCGACACAAACACCGGGCCCATCTAGGAGTGGCACTGCAGTGTCACGCAGGATGTCCCTTCCAAAAAACCCTCCCCAAACAGCACATGACGCAAAGAAAAATAAAAGAAAAAAGATGTGCAAGATGGAATTGTCCTTGGGCCCTCCCACCCACCCTTATGTTGTATAAACAGGACATGCACACTATAACCAACCCATCATTTCAGTGACAGGGTCTGCCACACGACTGTGACTGATATGACGGGTTGGTTTGGACCCCCACCAAAAAAGAAGCAATTAATCTCTCCTTGCACAAACTGGCTCTACAGAGGCAAGATGTCCACCTCATCATCATCCTCCGATATATCACCGTGTACATCCCCCTCCTCACAGATTATCAATTCGTCCCCACTGGAATCCACCATCTCAGCTCCCTGTGTACTTTGTGGAGGCAATTGCTGCTGGTCAATGTCTCCGCGGAGGAATTGATTATAATTCATTTTAATGAACATCATCTTCTCCACATTTTCTGGATGTAACCTCGTACGCCGATTGCTGACAAGGTGAGCGGCGGCACTAAACACTCTTTCGGAGTACACACTTGTGGGAGGGCAACTTAGGTAGAATAAAGCCAGTTTGTGCAAGGGCCTCCAAATTGCCTCTTTTTCCTGCCAGTATAAGTACGGACTGTCTGACGTGCCTACTTGGATGCGGTCACTCATATAATCCTCCACCATTCTTTCAATGTTGAGAGAATCATATGCAGTGACAGTAGACGACATGTCCGTAATCGTTGTCAGGTCCTTCAGTCCGGACCAGATGTCAGCATCAGCAGTCGCTCCAGACTGCCCTGCATCACCGCCAGCGGGTGGGCTCGGAATTCTGAGCCTTTTCCTCGCACCCCCAGTTGCGGGAGAATGTGAAGGAGGAGATGTTGACAGGTCGCGTTCCGCTTGACTTGACAATTTTGTCACCAGCAGGTCTTTGCACCCCAGCAGACTTGTGTCTGCCGGAAAGAGAGATCCAAGGTAGGTTTTAAATCTAGGATCGAGCACGGTGGCCAAAATGTAGTGCTCTGATTTCAACAGATTGACCACCCGTGAATCCTTGTTAAGCGAATTAAGGGCTGCATCCACAAGTCCCACATGCCTAGCGGAATCGCTCCCTTTTAGCTCCTTCTTCAATGCCTCCAGCTTCTTCTGCAAAAGCCTGATGAGGGGAATGACCTGACTCAGGCTGGCAGTGTCTGAACTGACTTCACGTGTGGCAAGTTCAAAGGGCATCAGAACCTTGCACAACGTTGAAATCATTCTCCACTGCACTTGAGACAGGTGCATTCCACCTCCTATATCGTGCTCAATTGTATAGGCTTGAATGGCCTTTTGCTGCTCCTCCAACCTCTGAAGCATATAGAGGGTTGAATTCCACCTCGTTACCACTTCTTGCTTCAGATGATGGCAGGGCAGGTTCAGTAGTTTTTGGTGGTGCTCCAGTCTTCTGTACGTGGTGCCTGTACGCCGAAAGTGTCCCGCAATTCTTCTGGCCACCGACAGCATCTCTTGCACGCCCCTGTCGTTTTTTAAAAAATTCTGCACCACCAAATTCAAGGTATGTGCAAAACATGGGACGTGCTGGAATTTGCCCATATTTAATGCACACACAATATTGCTGGCGTTGTCCGATGCCACAAATCCACAGGAGAGTCCAATTGGGGTAAGCCATTCTGCGATGATCTTCCTCAGTTGCCGTAAGAGGTTTTTAGCTGTGTGCGTATTCTGGAAAGCGGTGATACAAAGCGTAGCCTGCCTAGGAAAGAGTTGGCGTTTGCGAGATGCTGCTACTGGTGCCGCCGCTGCTGTTCTTGCGGCGGGAGTCCATACATCTACCCAGTGGGCTGTCACAGTCATATAGTCCTGACCCTGCCCTGCTCCACTTGTCCACATGTCCATGGTTAAGTGGACATTGGGTACAACTGCATTTTTTAGGACACTGGTGAGTCTTTTTCTGACGTCCGTGTACATTCTCGGTATCGCCTGCCTACAGAAGTGGAACCTAGATGGTATTTGGTAACGGGGGCACACTGCCTCAATAAATTGTCTAGTTCCCTGTGAACTAACGGCGGATACCGGACGCACGTCTAACACCAACATAGTTGTCAAGGACTCAGTTATCCGCTTTGCAACAGGATGACTGCTGTGATATTTCATCTTCCTCGCAAAGGACTGTTGGACAGTCAATTGCTTACTGGATGTAGTACAAGTGGGCTTACGACTTCCCCTCTGGGATGACCATCGACTCCCAGCAGCAACAACAGCAGCGCCAGCAGCAGTAGGCGTTACACGCAAGGATGCATCGGAGGAATCCCAGGCAGGAGAGGACTCGTCAGAATTGCCAGTGACATGGCCTGCAGGACTATTGGCATTCCTGGGGAAGGAGGAAATTGACACTGAGGGAGTTGGTGGGGTGGTTTGCGTGAGCTTGGTTACAAGAGGAAGGGATTTACTGGTCAGTGGACTGCTTCCGCTGTCGGCCCAAGTTTTTGAACTTGTCACTGACTTATTATGAATGCGCTGCAGGTGACGTATAAGGGAGGATGTTCCGAGGTGGTTAACGTCCTTACCCCTACTTATTACAGCTTGACAAAGGGAACACACGGCTTGACACCTGTTGTCCGCATTTCTGGTGAAATACTTCCACACCGAAGAGCTGATTTTTTTTGTATTTTCACCAGGCATGTCAACGGCCCTATTCCTCCCACGGACAACAGGTGTCTCCCCGGGTGCCTGACTTAAACAAACCACCTCACCATCAGAATCCTCCTGGTCAATTTCCTCCCCAGCGCCAGCAACACCCATATCCTCCTCATCCTGGTGTACTTCAACACTGACATCTTCAATCTGACTATCAGGAACTGGACTGCGGGTGCTCCTTCCAGCACTTGCAGGGGGCGTGCAAATGGTGGAAGGCGCATGCTCTTCACGTCCAGTGTTGGGAAGGTCAGGCATCGCAACCGACACAATTGGACTCTCCTTGTGGATTTGGGATTTCGAAGAACGCACAGTTCTTTGCGGTGCTACTGCTTTTGCCAGCTTGAGTCTTTTCATTTTTCTAGCGAGAGGCTGAGTGCCTCCATCCTCATGTGAAGCTGAACCACTAGCCATGAACATAGGCCAGGGCCTCAGCCGTTCCTTGCCACTCCATGTGGTAAATGGCATATTGGCAAGTTTACGCTTCTCCGACAATTTTATTTTAGGTTTTGGAGTCCTTTTTTTACTGATATTTGGTGTTTTGGATTTGACATGCTCTGTACTATGACATTGGGCATCGGCCTTGGCAGACGACGTTGCTGGCATTTCATCGTCTCGGCCATGACTAGTGGCAGCAGCTTCAGCACGAGGTGGAAGTGGATCTTGATCTTTCCCTAATTTTGGAACCTCAACATTTTTGTTCTCCATATTTTAATAGGCAGAACTAAAAGGCACCTCAGGTAAACAATGGAGATGGATGGATACTAGTATACAATTATGGATGGACTGCCGAGTGCCGACACAGAGGTAGCTACAGCCGTGGACTACCGTACTGTACTGTGTCTGCTGCTAATATAGACTGGTTGATAAAGAGATGTAGTAGTAGTATGTATGTATAAAGAAGAAAGAAAAAAAAAACACGGGTAGGTGGTATACAATTATGGACGGACTGCCCAGTGCCGACACAGAGGTAGCTACAGCCGTGGACTACCGTACTGTACTGTGTCTGCTGCTAATATAGACTGGTTGATAAAGAGATGTAGTAGTAGTATGTATGTATAAAGAAGAAAGAAAAAAAAACCACAGGTAGGTGGTATACAATTATGGACGGACTGCCGAGTGCCGACACAGAGGTAGCTACAGCCGTGGACTACCGTACTGTACTGTGTCTGCTGCTAATATAGACTGGTTGATAAAGAGATGTAGTAGTAGTATGTATGTATAAAGAAGAAAGAAAAAAAAACCACGGGTAGGTGGTATACAATTATGGACGGACTGCCCAGTGCCGACACAGAGGTAGCTACAGCCGTGGACTACCGTACTGTACTGTGTCTGCTGCTAATATAGACTGGTTGATAAAGAGATGTAGTAGTAGTATGTATGTATAAAGAAGAAAGAAAAAAAAACCACGGGTAGGTGGTATACAATTATGGACGGACTGCCGAGTGCCGACACAGAGGTAGCTACAGCCGTGAACTACCGTACTGTGTCTGCTGCGACTGGATGATAAATAATGATATAAAAAATATATATATATCACTACTGCAGCCGGACAGGTATATATTATATAATGACGGACCTGCTGGACACTGTCTGTCAGCAGAATGAGTTTTTTATAGAATAAAAAAAAAAACACCACACAAGTGAAGTCACACGACGAGTGTTTAACTTTTTCAGGCAATCACAATATAGTATACTATACTACTAACTATACTGGTGGTCAGTGTGGTCAGGTCACTGGTCAGTCACACTGGCAGTGGCACTCCTGCAGCAAAAGTGTGCACTGTTTAATTTTAATAATAATATGTACTCCTGGCTCCTGCTATAACCTATAACTGGCACTGCAGTGCTCCCCAGTCTCCCCCACAATTATAAGATGTGTGAGCTGAGCACAGTCAGATATATACATAGATGATGCAGCACACTGGGCTGAGCAGTGCACACAGATATGGTATGTGACTGAGTCACTGTGTATCGTTTTTTTCAGGCAGAGAACGGATATATTAAATAAAACTGCACTGTCTGGTGGTCACTGTGGTCAGTCACTAGTAAACTCTGCACTCTCTACAGTTCTACAGTACTCCTAAGCTCCAGTAAATCAGGTCAATCTCTCTCTCTCTCTTCTAATCTAAATGGAGAGGACGCCAGCCACGTCCTCTCCCTATCAATCTCAATGCACGTGTGAAAATGGCGGCGACGCACGGCTCCTTATATAGAATCCGAGTCTCGCAAGAATCCGACAGCGTCATGATGACGTTCGGGCGCGCTCGGGTTAACCGAGCAAGGCGGGAAGATCCGAGTCGCTCGGACCCGTGAAAAAAAACATGAAGTTCGTGCGGGTTCGGATTCAGAGAAACCGAACCCACTCATCTCTAATGAATACACCATCGGTCAAATACGCCAGTTATTTGGTAGAACTCGGTAATTTACTAAAAAGTGTAATTCACAAACACTGCCGGCAATAGCCAAACACTGCCGTGAAAAAATACAAATCGTAAAATAATGCTAAAATAAAACAGACCTGCTTTTTTTTACCATGTTCTGATAGGCATGCACGGATCCATGAGATCCGTGCATGTTTATCAGTGGTAAGGGGTGGGAAAGTGTTACATTTGCTGGAAAAAAATGCGTGGGGTCTCCCCTCCTAAGCAAAACCAGCCTCGGGCTCTTTGAGCCGGTCCTGGTTGAAAAAATATGGGAAAAAAATGACAGGGGTTCCGCTATATTTAATCAACCAGCACCGGCTCTGCGCCTGGTCCTGGTTCCAAAAATACGGGGGACAAAAAGCGTAGGGATCTCCCGTATTTTTATAACCCGCACCGGGCTCCACTAGCCAGGTACATAATGCCACAGCCGGGGGACACTTTTATATTGGTCCCTGCGGCCCTCGCATTACATACCCAACTAGTCACCCCTGGCCGGGGTACCCTGGAGGAGTGGGAACCCCTTAAATCAAGGGGTACCCCCCCTCCAGCCACCCAAGGGCCAGGGGTGAAGCCCGAGGCTGTCCCCCCCATCCAAGGGTGGCGGATGGGGGGCTGATAGCCTTCTTGTAAAAATGTGAATATTGTTTTTAGTAGCAGTACTACAAGTCCCAGCAATCCTCCCCCGCAAGCTGGTACTTGGAGAACCACAAGTACCAGCATGCGGTGGAAAACCGGGCCCGCTGGTACCTGTTGTACTACTACTAAAAAAATACCCCAATAAAAACAGGAGACACACACCTTGAAAGTAAAAGTTTATTACATACATGCACACCTCCAAACATACATACCTATGTTCACACGAGGGTCGGTCCTCTTCTCCATGTAGAATCCATGGGGTACCTGTGGAAAAAATTATACTCACATAATCCAGTGTAGATCGGTCATCTTCTGTTCTTTGTATAATCCACGTACTTTGCAAAATAAAAAAACGGACACCCGACCACGCACTGAAATGGGCCCCATGTTTTCACATGGGACCCCTTTCCCCGACTGCCAGGACCCCCCCCTGACTCCTGTCTAAGAGGGTACCTTCAGCCAATCAGGGAGCGCCACGTTGTGGCACCCTCCTGATTGGCTGTGTGCTCCTGTAGTGTCTGTCAGGCAGCACACGGCAGTGATACAATGTAGCGCCTATGCGCTCCATTGTAACCAATGGTGGGAACTTTGCGGTCAGCGGTTGACCGAAAGTAACCTCACCGCTGACCGCAAAGTTCCCACCATTGGTCACAATGGAGCGCATAGGCGCTACATTGTATCACTGCCGTGTGCTGCCTGACAGACACTACAGGAGCACACAGCCAATCAGGAGGGTGCCACGACGTGGCGCTCCCTGATTGGCTGAAGGAACCCTCTTAGACAGGAGTCAGGGGGGGGTCCTGGCAGTCGGGGAAAGGGGTCCCATGTGAAAACATGGGGCCCCTTTCAGTGCGTGGTCGGGTGTCCATTTTTTTGTTTTGCAAAGTACATGGATTATACAAAGAACAGAAGAGGACCGATCTACACTGGATTATGTGAGTATAATTTTTTCCACAGGTACCCCATAGATATTTTGAATATCAAAATGAGATGAGCGGATTCGGATTGGAAACCGAACCAACCCGAACATAGTGATTCCGAGGAGATCCGAGTCTCGGCCCGGATCTCCGCGCCTTTTTTGTAAATGAAAGTGAGGCTTAACATCATCCTCCTTGTGTTGGATTCTCACGTGACTTGGTATCCTTAAAAGTCCCCACAGGCGGAACTCTGCACCATTTCTGTGTAGTGTACGCTTAGCTGCATTGTATTCTGCTGTAGGTGCTGTGTAGGCAGGAATGCACTATTGCATGTTACTGGGGCTTACTGTTATTACTGGGGCATACTGTACAACTGTGCCACTGGGACATACTGGTCAAAATAACAACGCCCGGAATCCCGGTCGTTCTTTCAGCGAGATGCGCTTGCATCCTGATGCAGGGGGTGGGAGGTTAGGTTTAGGCATTAGAAAGAGTGTTAGGGTTAGGATGCAGGATGGGCAGGGTATGGTTAAGTACTGAGGAGTAGGAGTTAGGTACTAAGAAGCGGAGGTTAGGGTTAGGCACCACTGGGGAAGGTTAGGGTTAGGCACCCACAAGGGAAGCTGAGGGTTAGGGTAGTGGACAGGGGAGGGTTGGGGTACTTTCTGATGAGCTGTTGGGATTCTGATGGTCAGAATGCCGCTGTCGATATTCTGACTGCCGGCATCCCGTCTATTGGAATATCATACTGAATCCTGTTAGTGGGGCATACTGTACTACTGTGCTATTAACGACTCCAGACTCACAAGCCCTACAGTAGCTCATAGCTGTGCACCATATACTCTGGTCCTAATTCTCAGTGTACTATACTTTTATTTTTCTGTGACACTGTCGGTCAGACCGCAGTGTATAATATCAAACACATATTGTGCAACACTGTTGGTGAAATTAAACCGCAGTGTTCGATTACTATTTCTGACTCATACACATATTGTGTGACACTGTAGGTGGTATGTTTTTGGTATAAATTGTGGTGTGTGCTGTACCCTACTTCATGGTTTTTAATAGAAATCGAGGATGAACAATTGAGAGGAGATCAGGATCCACATACTAGAGCTGAAGCTGCTGCCATTAGTCATGACAATGCCCAGTGGTAGCAGAGTCCATCAACGTCCTCTGCTAAGACTGATGAACAATGGCGAACTGGGCATATAAAATCAAAGAAGCAATATAATTTTAAAGTGGTAAAGACAAAAAAAAATTACAAGTAAAGTTAGCTGCAGACGAAGTGGCAAGGAAAGGCTAAGGCCTTGGCCTTTGTTTATGACTGTTGGTTCTGCTTCTTATAATGATGCAAGCCCTTCTCCCTGTAGAAGAATCCAAAAAATTAAACTTGTTGAGGCACAGTAACCAACTGTGTGCTCAGAAATATCACCAATCCCCAAAGAGGATCTTAAGTGTCTCTGCGGGTGCCATGTGTGAGACAAAGATATCCACCTCTTATTTGTGGAATTATTTCTACCCAAACAGGACTACAACTGTAAAGCCATCTGTAGACTGGAGAGCGCGCAGCAGCGGCCAGCGCTCTTACCGCTCTTCCCTACTCATCTGCTCTCCTCTCCAGCAGCATCCCTGGCACCTACACTCTCCCGGACCTGGGGGGGTGGGAAGTGACTGGGAAGCTGAACTCCAGATCACTTGGTCTGCAGGGACAAGGAGGTGCAATATATATATATATATATATATAGAAGTCGTCCGGCGGCACTCACGGCAATAAAGACAAAAGGCAGCTCCAATCAGCCAACGTTTCAATGTTATTTGTTCAACATTTTCGTCAGGGCATGATACAATAACAAACATTACATACCTTTATACTACCACCGATCCGTCCATTCCTCCCGCCGTCCGCGCGCCACGCTCAATAAAATGACGTCATCACGGTGCGCCCGGACACCAAGTAGGTACGGAGGGACCAGAACACCAAAATTATACAAAGTGCAAAGTGCTAGAATGAAAAAACAAAAACAACAAACAGTAATGTTACACAAATTCAGCAAATTACACTATAGCCGCCTGCCTGTAATATATGATAACACTAACATTGGCAATGCGTAATGTCAGAAAAGCTTTCATAAATATTTACAAAGTAGAAATCTATATCATAAAAACGATGTCCAATCGGTACAAATGACGCCAAAAGACGCACATACCCGTCATAAACATGGTCACAAGAACACATTTAATTATAAAAAGCATGACAGTCCTAACTGTTCGTTTAGCCCACGGGGGGACAGCGTATCCAATAGAAAAATCCATTTGGATTCTGCCTGTAACAAACGAAGACCCCGATCTCCCCCCGTTTTAACGGGGGGATGTGATCTATTATACGGTGGCGTAAAGTCGCTAGAGAATGGCGGGCTTCAACAAAGTGTCTGGGGACCGGTAGATCACTTTTCCCTGACAATAATGCGGCCCTTATCGATGAACGGTGGTTCGCCATGCGTTCCTTAAAAGTACTCTCAGTTTTACCCACGTAGTGCAAACCACACGGGCAACTGAGAAGATAAATCACAAACTTCGTACTACACGTGACTCTATGACGAATGTTAAACTTTTTTCCGGTATAGAGGTGATGAAAAGAATCGCCTGCTATCATGTGGCTGCACGTAGTGCAGCCCAGGCATTTAAAGCAGCCTTTACGCTGCTGATTCAAAAATGATTTATTTTGTGTATCTACAGGAGATGGAAATTGGATATCCGATTTTACCACATAATCACGGATATTTCTACCCCTCTTGTAGGCTGGCATTATCCTTTGATCACGTAAATTAGAGAGAGCGGGGTCAGATTGAATGACCGGCCAGAATGATTTAGTCACCCTATTAATTTTGGTACTTGCAGTATTAAATTTACTAACCCAAACAAACTTTGAATGACTATCTCTAGCCACTGGCAACAATGAATCAGATCTAGAGATTTTAAGGACCCGATTCTTGGTGCGTGCCAACTCTCTGGGACAGTATCCCCTGTTCTTAAACTTACTGACCATCTCGTCCAGAGCCCTTTCAAGTTGCGTTTCATCATTGATAATTCTACGAACCCGAAGCATCTGTGAAAAAGGGAGACCTCTCTTTAGAGGTTCTGGGTGATGACTACTGGCTAATAGTATGTTATTCTTATCTGTGGGTTTACAGAATAACCGAGTTCGGATTTTGTTATCAATGAGACTGATATTGACGTCTAAAAAGTTCACACTAGATGTACTCATAGTATAAGTGAACTTCACTGGCGAGTTGGTTTCATTATGAGTTTCAATCAACGACTCCAGTTGCTCTCCCGGACCAGTCCACAGGAGCAACAAGTTATCAATGTATCTAAGATACAGCAATACATTAGACTTGACCTTCTCTTTTGAAAAAAATAATTCTTCTTCTACACCAAACATAAAGCAGTTAGCCAGTGATGGAGACACATTACTCCCCATGGCGCAGCCTTGTCGCTGCACATAATACGCATTGTTGAACATGAAATAATTGCGTTCTAACGTAAGACGCAATAATCGGATAAACAGTTCAACACAAGGCCCTTTGTATAGGGGATGATTGTCAATCACCTTCTGTACAGCAATCAGGCCAGCGCCATGGGGAATACACGTGTAGAGGCTCTTAACATCTATGGTCACCAAAAAACAACCCAGAGGAACTGTCTGAATCTCTGCCAATCTAGTCAAGAGTGAAGTAGTATCCTTTAAATAATAATCATGAGTCTGCACACATGGTTGTAGAAAAAAATCAAGGTACATAGAGATTTTTTGAAATAATGATCCCCTCGCGGATATGATGGGACGGGCTGGAGGGGCATATCTATCTTTATGTATCTTGGGAATCGAGTACAACAGTGGCACAATCGGATATGACACCTTCAAAGCATCACACACATCAACCGAAATATCACCATCAAGAACAGCTTTGTGCAAAATAGCATCTAATTCTTTCTTATATGATGACGTGGGATCAGACCTCAGGACACCATAGGTGGAATGGTCGCTGAGTTGTCGATTTAATTCTAATACATAGTCTGCTGTATTTTGCACGACTATGGCTCCACCCTTGTCCGCCGGTCTGAACACCACGTCATCATATTTACTGAGAGACATCAATGCCTGCCATTCCTCCTTAGATAAATTACTAAACTGATCTTTAGAAGAGGTCGACATGCCATCAATGCTCATGTCAATAGTACGACAGAAGGACTTAATGGCTGCATTCGTTGAACCAGGATCAAAGACTGATTTTTTATGCAGAAAGCTGGGTAATGGGTCACTGGTCACAGTCACTTTAGCAGGTGAATTAAAATATTCTTTGAGACGTAGTTGTCTACTCAATTTGTAACGTTCAATTTTCCATTCAAACGGTTCGAACCGCTGTGTAGGGACAAAGTTCAAACCTCTAGACAGTACCTTGTTTTCATTAGGAGTGAGAACTCGATCAGAAATGTTGATGATCAGCTCCTCTTCTGTACTGGAGGACGTCCTCTGCCTCGACCTTTGGTTTTGGCCCCCCCTCCTCGTGTACCTCCGCTTGGGTCAGAAATCTGGGCTCTTTTTCCGAACCCCTAAAGGGTGACGACCAGAGATATTGCCACGCTCATTTTCGCTAGCCGAAGCTGTACCATCTGTAGATGTGTCTGTATCAAATTGGCCCCTATTGTACCGATTAGACATCCGCTTTCTTGGGGCTCTTGCATAGGGGGTGGTGCCTGATATCCAGGGATATACCTGTTTCTTGGCGTAATCTTGATTCACTTTCTCCAATTTCAGGCGTTTGTATTGCACCAGGTCCTTACGATATTTGTCGACATGTGTCGATAACTGTTCCAGCCAATTGGAGGTAGTATCAGCCAATAACGTGGGTTTGTGAGTGGTTTCAAACTCATCTATTTGGGACCTGATAGTCATTAACTCCTTCGTTACCTCCTCTATCACCAACAAGATGAGATCATAAGAACACTTATTTAAAATGGCTATCCATTTTTTACAGAAAGTGGCATTAAGCCTCCCAATAGTTGGAATGTTCCTTATCCTGAAACCACGTGGTATTTTACCATCCCGATGGTAATCAGACAGTGTCACCCCAAGATAATAGTAATCTTGTTCACGCTTTTTGAGCTTCAATAGCTCTCTATATAAATTTATATTCTCAATGTTGCCTCCAGTCGCTGATAAATTATCCTTAAAACGAATATTGATGGCATCATTATCCGAGTAGCTGAAAGTCTCTCCTGGGGTTAAATCGAACCCAGCCAATAATGCATCTGTATCGGTGTCGGCAGCTGTCGACATTCCTGACCGGGGTAAGGCAAACCACAGTGCTGGAATATGTGCCAGAAACCACACGTGCACACCCAAGCTATTATCCCAGTGTGTAAAAGTAGATGCTGCAGCAAGCACCCAATACAACCTGATGCTGGTAGAATAATGCGGAGGGTGCCTTCAAAAACGGTTCATCCAAAGATCAATCGTTAAAATAGTAACACAGTCAAGCGGCACTCCTTCCCCAATGAAATAAAACATTAACAGCCGGTGCCCTCCATAAAGAACCTGCACGGTTCCCCACACATGTATAGAAGTCGTCCGGCGGCACTCACGGCAATAAAGACAAAAGGCAGCTCCAATCAGCCAACGTTTCAATGTTTCGATTTAATCCCAGGAGAGACTTTCAGCTACTCGGATAATGATGCCATCAATATTCGTTTTAAGGATAATTTATCAGCGACTGGAGGCAACATTGAGAATATAAATTTATATAGAGAGCTATTAAAGCTCAAAAAGCGTGAACAAGATTACTATTATCATGGGGTGACACTGTCTGATTACCATCGGGATGGTAAAATAAATACCACGTGGTTTCAGGATAAGGAACATTCCAACTATTGGGAGGCTTAATGCCACTTTCTATAAAAAATGGATAGCCATTTTAAATAAGTGTTCTTATGATCTCATCTTGTTGGTGATAGAGGAGGTAACGAAGGAGTTAATGACTATCAGGTCCCAAATAGATGAGTTTGAAACCACTCACAAACCCACGTTATTGGCTGATACTACCTCCAATTGGCTGGAACAGTTATCGACACAGGTCGACAAATATCGTAAGGACCTGGTGCAATACAAACGCCTGAAATTGGAGAAAGTGAATCAAGATTACGCCAAGAAACAGGTATATCCCTGGATATCAGGCACCACCCCCTATTCAAGAGCCCCAAGAAAGCGGATGTCTAATCGGTACAATAGGGGCCAATTTGATACAGACACATCTACAGATGGTACAGCTTCGGCTAGCAAAAATGAGCGTGGCAATATCTCTGGTCGTCACCCTTTAGGGGTTCGGACAAGAGCCCAGATTTCCGACCCAAGCGGAGGTACACGAGGAGGGGGGGCCAAAACCAAAGGTCGTGGCGGAGGACGTCCTCCAGTACAGAAGAGGAGCTGATCATCAACATTTCTGATCGAGTTCTCACTCCTAATGAAAACAAGGTACTGTCTAGAGGTTTGAACTTTGTTCCTACACAGCGGTTCGAACCGTTTGAATGGAAAATTGAACGTTACAAATTGAGTAGACAACTACGTCTCAAAGAATATTTTAATTCACCTGCTAAAGTGACTGTGACCAGTGACCCATTACCCAGCTTTCTGCATAAAAAATCAGTCTTTGATCCTGGTTCAACGAATGCAGCCATTAAGTCCTTCTGTCGTACTATTGACATGAGCATTGATGGCATGTCGACCTCTTCTAAAGATCAGTTTAGTAATTTATCTAAGGAGGAATGGCAGGCATTGATGTCTCTCAGTAAATATGATGACGTGGTGTTCAGACCGGCGGACAAGGGTGGAGCCATAGTCGTGCAAAATACAGCAGACTATGTATTAGAATTAAATCGACAACTCAGTGACCATTCCACCTATGGTGTCCTGAGGTCTGATCCCACGTCATCATATAAGAAAGAATTAGATGCTATTTTGCACAAAGCTGTTCTTGATGGTGATATTTCGGTTGATGTGTGTGATGCTTTGAAGGCGTCATATCCGATTGTGCCACTGTTGTACTCGATTCCCAAGATACATAAAGATAGATATGCCCCTCCAGCCCGTCCCATCATATCCGCGAGGGGATCATTATTTCAAAAAATCTCTATGTACCTTGATTTTTTTCTACGACCATGTGTGCAGACTCATGATTATTATTTAAAGGATACTACTTCACTCTTGACTAGATTGGCAGAGATTCAGACAGTTCCTCTGGGTTGTTTTTTGGTGACCATAGATGTTAAGAGCCTCTACACGTGTATTCCCCATGGCGCTGGCCTGATTGCTGTACAGAAGGTGATTGACAATCATCCCCTATACAAAGGGCCTTGTGTTGAACTGTTTATCCGATTATTGCGTCTTACGTTAGAACGCAATTATTTCATGTTCAACAATGCGTATTATGTGCAGCGACAAGGCTGCGCCATGGGGAGTAATGTGTCTCCATCACTGGCTAACTGCTTTATGTTTGGTGTAGAAGAAGAATTATTTTTTTCAAAAGAGAAGGTCAAGTCTAATGTATTGCTGTATCTTAGATACATTGATGACTTGTTGCTCCTGTGGACTGGTCCGGGAGAGCAACTGGAGTCGTTGATTGAAACTCATAATGAAACCAACTCGCCAGTGAAGTTCACTTATACTATGAGTACATCTAGTGTGAACTTTTTAGACGTCAATATCAGTCTCATTGATAACAAAATCCGAATTCAGTTATTCTGTAAACCCACAGATAGGAACAACATACTATTAGCCAGTAGTCATCACCCAGAACCTCTAAAGAGAGGTCTCCCTTTTTCACAGATGCTTCGGGTTCGTAGAATTATCAATGATGAAACGCAACTTGAAAGGGCTCTGGACGAGATGGTCAGTAAGTTTAAGAACAGGGGATACTGTCCCAGAGAGTTGGCACACACCAAGAATCGGGTCCTTAAAATCTCTAGATCTGATTCATTGTTGCCAGTGGCTAGAGATAGTCATTCAAAGTTTGTTTGGGTTAGTAAATTTAATACTGCAAGTACCAAAATTAATAGGGTGACTAAATCATTCTGGCCGGTCATTCAATCTGACCCCGCTCTCTCTAATTTACGTGATCAAAGGATAATGCCAGCCTACAAGAGGGGTAGAAATATCCGTGATTATGTGGTAAAATCGGATATCCAATTTCCATCTCCTGTAGATACACAAAATAAATCCTTTTTGAATCAGCAGCGTAAAGGCTGCTTTAAATGCCTGGGCTGCACTACGTGCAGCCACATGATAGCAGGCGATTCTTTTCATCACCCCTATACCGGAAAAAAGTTTCACATTCGTCATAGAGTCATGTGTAGTACGAAGTTTGTGATTTATCTTCTCAGTTGCCCGTGTGGTTTGCACTACGTGGGCAAAACTGAGAGTACTTTTAAGGAACGCATGGCGAACCACCGTTCATCGATAAGGGCCGCATTATTGTCAGGGAAAAGTGATCTACCGGTCCCCAGACACTTTGTTGAAGCCCGCCATTCTCTAGCGACTTTACGCCACCGTATAATAGATCACATCCCCCCGTTAAAACGGGGGGGAGATCGGGGTCTTCGTTTGTTACAGGCAGAATCCAAATGGATTTTTCTATTGGATACGCTGTCCCCCCGTGGGCTAAACGAACAGTTAGGACTGTCATGCTTTTAATAATTAAATGTGTTCTTGTGACCATGTTTATGACGGGTATGTGCGTCTTTTGGCGTCATTTGTACCGATTGGACATCGTTTTTATGATATAGATTTCTACTTTGTAAATATTTATGAAAGCTTTTCTGACATTACGCATTGCCAATGTTAGTGTTATCATATATTACAGGCAGGCGGCTATAGTGTAATTTGCTGAATTTGTGTAACATTACTGTTTGTTGTTTTTGTTTTTTCATTCTAGCACTTTGCACTTTGTATAATTTTGGTGTTCTGGTCCCTCCGTACCTACTTGGTGTCCGGGCGCACCGTGATGACGTCATTTTATTGAGCGTGGCGCGCGGACGGCGGGAGGAATGGACGGATCGGTGGTAGTATAAAGGTATGTAATGTTTGTTATTGTATCATGCCCTGACGAAAATGTTGAACAAATAACATTGAAATGTTGGCTGATTGGAGCTGCCTTTTGTCTTTATTGCCGTGAGTGCCGCCGGACGACTTCTATACATGTGTGGGGAACCGTGCAGGTTCTTTATGGAGGGCACCGGCTGTTAATGTTTTATTTCATTGGGGAAGGAGTGCCGCTTGACTGTGTTACTATATATATATATATATATATATAAAATTAGGAGGGTGCTGTTGCACTCCCCAGACATTTAAAACCAATTGTCTGGTACACATAATCATGACGAGATAATTGCAAGTGTACATATAAGAATCTTACCTTAAATAGCATGGAAAGATAGAGACCCCCACCAAAACCATCACCACACACCGTGCACATGCTGTCGGGGTCTAGCGACGTCAAGATTGCCACGATGTGATGTTACTGGACCCCCGACGGCATGTGCACAGTGTGTGGAGATGGTTTTGGTGTAGGTCTTTATCTCTCCATGCTATTTCAGGTAAGATTCTTATATGTACACTTGTATGTCCGGAGGAAATTTTATTTATTAACATAAAACGTTGACCAGCTTTGGTTTGTCCCACTATGACTATGATAATTGGTTTTAAAAGTCCTGCGAATGCCGTAGCACCCTCCTCATCACTAACTGCATACTTCTGAGTACACCCAGCAGGATGGATTGTGGCTTATTTCCGGCACTCGCACACAGTACGTGCGTGAGCGCCGACACTGAAAATGGGGGCGTGCCACGAGTCAGAGGGCGTAAACTCATGGCACACCGCCATATTACTTAGAAACGGGGGACTATGGGCGGCAGAGGGGGACAGGGAGCTGCGCTGCTCGTGCACTTCCCGGCTTTCTGTAGACCGGCCCGGCCCACCAGTCCATCGGACCTTCTGGCATTTGCTAGAAGTGCCAGACGGGCAGTCTGGCCCTGGCACCCAGGCTTGTTATATATATAAATAAAATCTCAGTGCCTCCCCAGCCAATGACCTCACCGCATGTCACTGGTAGGAACAAAAGCTGGCAAAAATTCTGTTTTTATGATTTTTCTAAAAAAAATACATATCCAAGACAAAAACCTAAACTTACAAGGGCGCTTTTGACAAAACTAATACAGATTCAAAACACAAAGGAGATACAGATTCAAAACCAAAATCCATGATTTGGGCCGGTGCACATCCCAAATATCAAATATTGAGAACATTTGAAAGTGAAACTGTACAATATACAATGAGTAATATATGTTGAAATTAGAGATGAGCAACGAACATCCCTTTCCAAGCCAGTTTCCCAATCCAGCTCGGAATTTACCGAGGCAAAACGTCATCATCCCACTGTCAGATTCTCGCGGATTTTGGATTCTATATAAACAGCTGCATGTCACCGCCATTTTCAATCCAGACTTGAAGAGTGAGGGAGACAGACCTCTGTCACTCTGTGGGTGGTGGCGTCGGTTGGAGTCAGTGTGTGCTCTGCAAGGGTGCTGTTCCTGTCACTGTTCATGTACCTGTGCTGTTAGGGCTGCTGTTCTGGCTGTCACTGGTGTTTCATGTGCTTTTAGGAATGATGCAGCTGTACATGGGTGTTGCTGTCCTGACTGTCACTGTGTTATTAGGGGGCAGGGGCACTGTCCTCCTTTATGCTGTAAAAAATCTGGGTTAAAGTGAAAATAAATGTACACTAGCCCTGTCTTGTGTGCTGTAAAAAATCTGGGGTGCAGTGAAGATAAATGTACACTGGCCAGACTTGTATGCTGTAAAAAATCTCAGTTGCAGTGAAGATAAATGTACACTGGCCCTGTCTTGTATGCTGTAAAAAATCTGGGGTGCAGTGAAAATAAATGTACACTGTCCCTGTCTTTTATACTGTTAAAATTTAGGGTGCTGCTGTTAAAATAAATGTACACTGGCCCTGTCTTGTATGCTGTAAAATATCTGGGGTGCAGTGAAAATAAATGTACACTGGCCCTGTTTTATATGCTGTAAAAATTCTGGGGTGCAGTGAAGATATATGTACACTGGGCCTGCCTTGTATGCTGTAAAAAATCTGGGGTGCAGTGAAAATAAATGTACACTGTCCCTGTCTTTTATACTGTTAAAATGTAGGGTGCTGCTGTTAAAATAAATGTACACTGGCCCTGTCGTGTATGCTGTAAAATATCTGGGGTGCAGTGAAAATAAATGTACACTGGCCCTGTTTTATATGCTGTAAAAATTCTGGGGTGCAGTGAAGATATATGTACACTGGGCCTGCCTTGTATGCTGTAAAAAATCTGGGGTGCAGTGAAAATAAATGTACACAGGGCCTGATTTGTATGCTGTAAAAATACAGGGGTGCTGTTGTTAAAATAAATGTACACTGGTCCTGTATGCTGTAAAAATACAGGGGTGCTGCTGTTAAAATAAAAGTACACTGGCCCTGTATGCTGTAAAAATACAGGGGTGCTGTTGTTAAAATAAAAGTACACTGGCCCTGTATGCTGTAAAAATACAAGGGTGCTGCTGTTAAAATAAAACTACACTGGCCCTGTATGCTGAAAAAATACAGGGGTGCTCTTTTTAAAATAAATGTACACTGGCACTGTATGCTGTAAAATTACAGGGGTGCTGCTGTTAAAATAAAAGTACACTGGCCCTGTATGCTGTAAAAATACTGGGGTGCTTCTGTTAAAAATAAAAGTACACTGGTCCTGTATACTGTAAAAATAAAGGGGTGCTGCTGTTAAAATAAAAGTACACTGGCCCTGTATGCTGTAAAAATACAGGGGTGCTGTTGTTAAAATAGAAGTACACTGGCCCTGTATGCTGTTAAAATACAGGGGTGCTGCTGTTACAATAAACGTACACTGCCCCTGTATGCTTTAAAAATACAGGGGTGCTGCTGTTTAAATAAAAGTACATTGGCCCTGTATGCTGTAAAAATACAAGGGTGCTGCTGTTAAAATAAAACTACACTGGCCCTGTATTCTGAAAAAATACAGGGGTGCTCTTTTTAAAATAAATGTACACTGGCACTGTATGCTGTAAAATTACAGGGGTGCTGCTGTTAAAATAAAAGTACACTGGCCCTGTATGCTGTAAAAATACTGGGGTGCTTCTGTTAAAAATAAAAGTACACTGGTCCTGTATACTGTAAAAATAAAGGGGTGCTGCTGTTAAAATAAAAGTACACTGGCCCTGTATGCTGTAAAAATACAGGGGTGCTGTTGTTAAAATAGAAGTACACTGGCCCTGTATGCTGTTAAAATACAGGGGTGCTGCTGTTACAATATACGTACACTGCCCCTGTATGCTTTAAAAATACAGGGGTGCTGCTGTTAAAATAAAAGTACATTGGCCCTTTATGCTGTAAAAGTTGGATCAGCCTGTAGTGTGTTTTTCCACTTTAATTTTGAGGGTGACTCCAAATCCAGACCTCCATGGGTTAATAAATTTAATTTCCATTGATCATTTTTGTGTGATTTTGTTGTCAGCACATTCAACTATGTAAAGAACAAAGTATTTAATAAGAATATTTCATTCATTCAGATCTAGGATGTGTTATTTTAGTGTTCCCTTTATTTTTTTGAGCAGTGTATATATATATATATATATATATATATACTGTATATACACACATGGACACACACATTTATATATGTGTGTGTATGGTAACCCCCCCATGAAAATCCTGCATTTGCTCCTGATTTTAGCAACAGTCATGTGGCAGACCCTGTCACTGAAATGATTGGTTTGTTAAAGTGTGCATGTCCTGTTTATACAACATAAGGGTGGGTGGGAGGGCACAAGGACAATTCCATCTTGCACGTCTTTTCTTTGCCACATCATTCCAGGGGTGCTGCCCTATATGGGGTGCTGCCCCACTGCCTTATCAGTCTAGGGGTGCTGTTGCCTGTCTGCTGTGCTGTGTAATTCTCCAGGGGTGCTGCCTATGCTGTATAAATCCTGGGGTGCTGCTGTATAATTCCAGGGGTGCTGCTGTACTTGATCTTAGGTTTAAATGAAAGCTTAGAGCAGGTATGGTACAAGCTTCAACATCACAAAAAGATTTGTGAAATCATAACTGCAAAGGGTGAAATGGAAATTGCTATTTTGACTAAGTATTTTTTAATAAAGTGGAGAGAGACCACATTTGTGGCCAAAGTCAGTGTGAGTCAGAAGAGACTGAATCATAATCCAATTCAACTGCCGGAGAAGTAAAAGTGAGATTTTCTGCTGGAGCATTAGAGAGAGGTCCTTCTTATTTCATGTTAGGGACTCACTCAAATGAATGGCTCAGATTAGGCAACCTTCATTTTGATTTATTATTGATGTTCCACATTTTGGGATTATTTATTTAGAAGATGCACATTTGTTATACAGGGATATTCTTTTCCCAAGGGCTACATAGGGTTATGCAAAACCTTGCAGTGTTAGAAGAACAGATTATCAGTGATCTTGCACTGCATCAGCTTTCCATTGCTATGCAGCACTAGATGGGCCAGGAGCTTCTGTGAGACACAGTTACTGAATAAGGCCCAGTATGG
The DNA here is from genome assembly GCF_028390025.1 of Pseudophryne corroboree. NCBI lineage: Eukaryota > Metazoa > Chordata > Amphibia > Anura > Myobatrachidae > Pseudophryne > Pseudophryne corroboree. The sequence goes on along the minus strand of NC_086445.1, from coordinate 475,434,209 downwards.
AGTCTCATGGTGTCTTACAGCCAGGAAGATGTCTGGCTTGCCAAGCTGAGACATGCTGTGGGCACAGAGGTTAGCATTGCTTCCACTGACAGTCCTACTTATAGTATGAAAAGATTTTTGACTGTAGAGTGGTAAGCTCCACTAGAGCAGGGGCTGAATAACAAAAAAAAAAATCACTGCACATTCCTGCTTAGTACTGTACCGAACCCACCCGAACTCAACTTGCCCCATACGGGACTGCTGTGTGGGCTTAGGAGGGGCTGCTAAAACATCTAAGGAGCTGCTTTACTTAAAAATAAAATATGAATAAAATAAACTAGACACACAGGTATGCTCAAATGCGTGTAACTGGGACACACAGGTATGCTCACATGCATGTAACTGGGATCTGTGAAAAACAAAAATAAGGCATCTGCTACAAAACGTATATAAAAATGCAATAAAAAAATGGAAAAAAAGAACCCCCATGAGATTTTCACAAAATAAGTCTTCAGACTCCGTGGGGTAAATTTACTAAGGTGGGAATTTTTTAGAACTAGTGATGTTGCCTATAGCAACCAATCAGATTCTATCTATTATCTTCTAGAAGCAGCTTGATAAATGTTAGGTAGAATCTGATTGGTTGCTATGGGCAACATCACTAGTTCTAAAAAACTCCCACCTTAGTAAATTTACCCCCGTGTAGGTGAAAATACTCATTCTTGATCCTGTGATATACACCAGTTTATTTGCATCCCAGCATTAAATCCAAGATTATCTTAATCCCTGTACATGGAGAAGGGGGTACACATTTGGAGGCTTTGGCCCCTAGTTTTTCAGTTTGTCCAGTAATGTGGTAATTATATATATGCTTGGTTGAAGTCCTTTCCGTTCCACACCAATATAGGAGTGGAGGTGAAAGCCTGTGTGCTGCTCCTGATTGCATGTGCCTCTCTAATTTTTAATCACCTTCTTGACACTGTCCTCTTCCTCTTGCCTCTTCTCATAATGTGAAAAGTCATCAAAGAAGGAGGTGGTATGTTTGTAGCTAGCTATGATTCAGAGACCTTGGAGAGCTTTTTCCAGGAGGACCACCTGTCGCTGAAATTATGGGTTTATGAAACTGTGCATGTCCTATTTAAACAACATAAGGGTGGGTGGGAGGGCAGGCCCAAGAAAATGCCATCCTGTCTGCACTGCAGTGCCACTCCTAGATGGGCCAGGTGTTTGTGCCGCCCTCTTGTGTCGCTTAACTTAGTCATCCAGCTACCTCGGTGCAAACTTTTGGCCTAAAAAATTTATTGTGAAGTGTGAAGTGTTCAGAATAGACTGGAAATTAGTGGAAATTAATGTTATTGATGGTAATAATACCATATGATCAAATTTACACCCAAATTCTGTGATTTTAGCTGTTTTTCTGTTTTTTTTTTAAAAATCATCCAGATCCAAAACCAAAACCCGAAAGGGTGGTTTTGGCAAAACCAATCCGGATCCAAAACACGAGCGGAAATCCAGATCCAAAACCAAAACACAAACCTTAAAAGTGTCCGCCGCACATCTCTAGTTGAAATTGAATAATTTTATGTGTAGCTAATAAATCAAAGCAGTGTGTTTTATTTTTCCAGAGGGTATTAACACTTAATTACATTTTAGACTTTTTTTTATATTTAAACTCAATTATGTTAATGTGTATTATAAAAGCTGAAATTATTAAATTGTACTTGAATGGTTTAGCTGAGCTGTACAATAAGATCATGGCAGCTGAGCTTTTTTTTATTATGAGAACGGATCCAGCAAAATAAATAAGTCTTTAGCTATTATTCATTTATTACACTAATTTTATTTTAGAAGCTCATAAATAAGTTAATAAAATTTTTCTTTTTTAATTTAACATATTGTAGGTATAAGCGCCGAAAGTGCATGTATCTACTGTATTATTATTTATTTTTATATCAGCATCTCTATATCAGAGGGAGTGCATGCCTGTGGAGGAATATTTTTTCCTCAATTGTGTGCCACTACTGTGGTTTAATATATGTAACAATTTTTGCTGACTGATGTCAATCATGGGTCTCATAGAAAAATGTGGCCAATCCAGTGGCGTAACTAGAAATTTTTCTCCCCCAAGCCAAAAAATTCTTCGGCGCCCCCCCCCCCCCCCCCCATCCCCCATAATTGGCACTATGAAAGGGATAAATGTGCGCGCACTGCAAAATAGGGTGTGTGGCTTCGTTGGGATGGACGTGGCTTCACATAAAGGGGCGTGGCATTGCAGGAAAAGACTACGTTATACCCCAGTTTTCCAACCTGCACGCCCAGACATTAGCCACCACTGGAAAGAAAAATAATCCTGATTCATGCCCCTTACATTATTTGTAATATTTCCTCCTTATAGTAATGCCCAGTATACATTATGCCACATACTGCAATGGCCCTTAGACATTATGCCACACACAATAATGCACATGACACAATATGCACACACCATAATGCCCCCGACACATTATGCCACACACCGTAATGCCCCCGACACATTATGACAGGAATCGCAATGCCCGTTATACATTATGCTACACACTGCAATGCCCCTGATACATTATACCACATACCACAATGCCCGTGATATAGTATACAACACACCGTAATGCCTGATACATTATGACAGGAATCGCAATGCCCGTTATACATTATGCTACACACTGCAATGCCCCTGATACATTATACCACATACCACAATGCCCGTGATATAGTATACAACACACCGTAATGCCTGACACATACCGCAATGCCCGTTATACCCTATGCTACACACCGCAATGCCCGTTATACATTATGCCACACTGCAATGACCCTGAGACATTATACCACATACCACAATGCCCGTGATACAGTATGCCAGACACCGTAATGCCTGTGACACATTATGACACACACCGCAATGTCCGTGATACATTATGCCACACACCGTAATGCCCATTACACATTAAGTCCTACAGTAAGGCTTCTAATTACTTTTAAATTACCTGCTCGTTGCCAGGGGTTTTCATGCTCAGGGTGTCATGCTTGTTGCAAGGGGTTTCATGCACTGGGTGTCATGCTCGTTGCCAGGTGTTTCATGCACTGGGTGTCATGCTCATTGCCAGGGGTTTCATGCACTGGGTGTCATGCTCGTTGCTAGGGGGTAGTGCTTGTTGCTAGGGCTGTGCTCCCAGTGCCACATATTTCCCCAGTGCCAGATATTACCCCACGGTGCCAGGTACTCACATGACCCCAGTGCACAATATAGCCCCCCCCTATGTGCCAGGTACACATATACCCCCCCAGTGCCACATATGCCCCCAGTGCCAGATATTCCCCCTCAGTGCCACATATGCCCCCAGTGCCAGATATCCCCCCCCAGTGCCACATATGCCCCCAGTGCCAGATATTCCCCCCCAGTGCCAGCTATGCTCCCAGTGCCAGATTTCCCCCCCCAGTGCCACATATGCCCCCAGTGCCAGATATTCCCCCCAGTGCCACATATGCCCCCAGTGCCAGATATTACACCCCCCAGTGCCAGATATGCTCCCAGTGCCAGATTCCCCCACCCCCCCAGTGCCACATATGCCCCCAGTGCCAGATATTCCCCCCCAGTGCCATATATGCCCCCTCCCCCGCTGCTGCTCCCCCGCTGGTTTGTGTTGGAGGGACACGGAGGGCACAGCGCGCGCCTCTCCTGTGTCCCTCCTGCATCATCTCCGGCGGCCACGGGTCTAATAAACGAAGTGCCGCTCGTGAGCTCCGATTGGCTCACGAACCGGCACTTCTTCTATTAGACCCGCGGCCGCCGTAGATGATGCAGGAGGGACACAGGAGAGGCGCACGCTGTGCCCTCCGTGTCCCTCCAACACGGCAGGGAGGGTTAGTAGGAGCAGATTGACATGCGGACGCTCGTCCGCATGTCAATCTGTGCTAAATCAGTGGCGCCCCCGCAGCCCCTTGCCCCCAAGCCACCGCGAGGGCTGCGGGGGCAGTAGTTACGCCACTTGGTCAATCATCCACTCCCATGGCAATGGCACGTATGCACAGTTCCATCTGAAATCAAGAGAGTCATTTTTAGACATAGTGACAAATGGGTCCGAAAAATATAGTGGAAAAAAAAGATGACTTTAAATGATCTGTGGCTCACTTATCTGGATTAGATGATTATTTTAGGTGTAAAAGTCTAACCTGGTCGAAACAACCAGTTTCAAAATCAGTGTAACATTTAATAAAAGATATGAATTGACACCACTATCAGAAGATGAGTGCTATTGGTCTGTGTTAGGGAACTTCAGCACTGTTTGTGTGAGACCTCTAGAGCCGGTGAGAAGGTCTTTTGCCAATAACAGCGATGTTTCCTTAGTGTATGATACACACACCGATATTTCCTGGACTTAAACCTTTAGCAGTAGAGGCTCACAAAATAGACTGGAGACTGTGGGATAATGAGCTGGATTGTAACTGAGGGTTGTTGTGGATAGATGGGAGCACATAGGTTAAGGGTCAGGGCTGGGCAAGAATCTCAGTGGGTGCACATGAGGTATTGTGTAGTGGAAATACAGGCACAATATGGATGGTATATCTTGCAGGCTGAGCACACACTGGAAAGGCAAGCAAAGGGTTAACACACTAGGGACAGAACATGGATATATTCAAGACAAAGCAAGGTCTAGCAGAGTATCCACATGCCAGACAGAGTATCCAGAAGATCTGGAGACAGGGTCCAGCAATTTATACAGACAAGGCATACACTATAACCGGCACTGAGAGTTGGGCTGAATGGCTTATAAAAGCAACACTGACCAATGAGGAGAGCCAGTCTGGGTGTGTCTGTTAATTCTAAATTCCATACAGCTGCAGTGCTGCACATACAGCCACAGCATCCTGGTTACTTTTAAACAGATGTCCCTGCCATCCGGCATCCTGGTTGCTTGTTAACCAGTGGGGATTGCTGCACGGAAGTGCTCTGATGTCTCTGTCACCTAGCAATGATCGGGACCTGGCAAGGAGATGAGCTGTGGCGGCAGCTCAGGACACTGTCAGTTTATTTCCAAACACGTATGTTCTGAAGCCACCAGGAGCAGGAGCACCTAGAATTGCAAACTTACTGTTGTTGGGAAACTGCTTTTCACACAAGAACAGGGGGCAACTTTGGCGAGCATTGAAGCCATTCTTCCTACATATATTTTTCTCCCACTGTGTGCCCACTACATGGACATAGAGGCGTTGTTGTATTCTAGGTTCATGGAGATTTTTATAGGTTTGGCCTTTGGAACTACCTTTTTGTCCATGGCCATAAAAGTTGTGGATGGGAACCCATAAAACCAACATTGGAAATTCAGAAGACTATCTAACTACTGTTGTTTGTGGATTCTAGTCACTGGGATCCTATCACATTCAGCACAATCCACACCACAAACAGCCCACCAGTGTTCTAAACACGCAACCCAGTGATTGATGAGAATGCTAAAACATATAGCAGTGCAGCCAGTCATGCCACACCGCATGCCTACATCCAGCAAAATCAGCAACTTAGAGTACTATTGCCAAAAGACATTAGACCAAGGAGGCTCTGCACCAGAGGGGTTTACAAAGGAGTACCAAGTTTCAGGAGGTACACTCATACTACATAGAATAGACAAATATATTTGCACCTGGCGCTCGTCACTAAACCTGGTGAAAGCAGCTGACCTCTGAGGGATGATCCAAAAACCCTCCAAGAAAAGACTATAACAACAAAGAATGAGACAGCGCTGTCCACTTAAGTTTGTGAGATTCAAATTTATCTTTTTTTTTAAAATACATATACACACAATAATAAAAAATTGAATATAAATATAAAAATATATATTTTTATATTTATATTCAATTTTTTATTATTGTGTGTATATGTATTTTTAAAAAAAAAGATAAATTTGAATCTCACAAACTTAAGTGGACAGCGCTGTCTCATTCTTTGTTGTTATACTACATAGAATAGAACTGACAAATTTACATGCTGCTTTTCACCCTGCAGTCAAAGAATAGGAGTTGTCTGAGCCTGAGACAATTTCCATGACCACCTAGAAACAGAACACATACAAACTATTGCTAGTAAGAGTTAAAGGTCATTCTCTTTGATATGTACAGTTTCTAGCCATATTGCAAACATATGTGAATTCCTTCTTTAAGGACCAACTTGACACATCATTTCTTGTCTAGCTGGATTGAATCCTATTTTTTTCACCATGCTTAAGGAATTTTATGAACACATGAGAGAATTTTTTACAGATACTCTTGGATAATTTATTGTTTGCCAAGACTGACATAGGCTTTTTCTATCAATTAAGAGTGAAACTTTGGACTTTGAACTTTTTAACAGAGTGCACAGAAACAGAACTGGAAAATTGTCTGCTGTGCTTGATTGGTCAGTATTCAGAGGAATCAATGCAACACAGAGGTTTGTGGTGTATAGCAATTGCTTCATATCTGGAATTTCTCAGGAGTTGTTATCCTTATAACCACTTAACAACATAGGGTACCACAGAAATGGGACATCAAGGTTTCTATCAAGGTTCAGCTTCACCATCTATATAACAACATTGCTGTATATAACAATATTACATAACAAAATTAGTGGTACATAATTAATAGTACATAAGATGACACACATTAGGAAGTACAAAGTATCTAAAAGCACACACATTAGTAGGTACATTATATAAAAGTGGACACATACAGTACTGTTTAGGGCTATTATAGTATATAAAGGGACACACATTATTGGTTACACACTATGCAAAAAGGAAATGTACTAAGGGTACATAAGAATAGGCAAGCTCAAAGGAAACGAGGAAGACTGAAATAAACAAGGGGAGGAACAAGCAAATAAAATGGGAGATAGGAGAAAAAGGAGGATACAGAAAGAAATAGGTAGACGTGAAGACTATTGGGAGATTAGAGGAAAGTGGAAAAACAGGGGGAGACAGGAGGAAGTGGGGGAAGAAAAGGGGGAGAAGGAAGAATTAGGGAAGGGCGGGGAAAACAGGATGAAAAGCAGGAAGGACAGGGGGAGATTGAGAAACAGCAGTAAGATAATGAGCTGGCAAATGAAGGGCCAAGAATATTAGTAATGTAATACTCAAGCAACATCTTGGAAGATGCACTGTCCTGACAGCTCTCTCCATGACAGCACACGTTTCCACCGGTGGTGGTCACAAATGAAGTAACATACAAGATTTCACACCAAAAACATAAAAAACTGTCTACCACTTGTGTGTTGACTATTATCATGTTGACCTTGTGACCCTTTTGTACCTGTCAGTCTTACCAACTGTCTATCTGTCATTTGTCGACCTTTTGACCATGTCGAACTGTTGTACCTGTCAACATAATGCTTGTTGACCATATAGGTTCAACCTATTGACTGTCTAACTAGACACTAAAGATCGTCTACACCACACAAAACAACAGGATACCCTGTAAATAGGGAGGGAAAAGACACAGTAACAACAATAGAAGACAGGAGGAGCAAAAAGAGGTACAATACTGGTCTATAATCTACAGTATCCAGTTATTTACCTTCTCCTATTGAAATGGCAGCTCTTTCCAAATGGTTTTTATTTGTTTTAACCTTTTGTGAGATTAAGCTATTCAAATTTCATTGTCAGTTGAAATGACAAGATTACTGCAGTAGACAGGGCATACAGTACGCTCAGGGGCGTAGCCAGAAATTAGTGGGCCCCCTAGCAATATTTTGAAGGGGCCCCTGTCCCAATGCTTTTTGAGATACACGTCTCCACAGCATTTGCAATTTGCATGCACTGTCCATAATAGTGCCCTAGTTGATTTTCTGGGCCATAGTAGTGCCTTAGTTAATGATATGCCCCATAGTAGTGCCTTAGTTAATGATATGCCCCATAATAGTGCCTTAGTTAATGATATGCCCCATAGTAGTGCCTTAATTAATGATATGCCCCATAGTAGTGCCTTAGTTAATGATATGCCCCATATTAGTGCACTAGTTTATTTTATGAACAATAGTAATGCCCTAGTTCACATTATGTCACATTGTAGGGCTGCCAGTACACATTATGTAACAGAGTAACCCCAGTTCCTATTATGACATACAGTGTCCCAGTTTATATTATGCCACATTACAGTGCCTCCACTTGACATTGTGCCACATTACACTGTCAACAAAACATATTATGTAACATTATAATGCCCTACAGTTCATTTTATACCACATCACAATGATGAAGACCAGGGGCGTAACTAGATGTATTGTAGGCCCAAAGGCAAAAGTTTGTAAGGGCCCTTATGTATCTACTAATGAAAAATGTATACAGTATAACACATGTAACTGTGACAGGGAAGGTGGGCCCCTCTCAGCTCTGGGCTCCATAGTAGCTGCACCTATGGTAGCTACGCCCTTTTATATAACACATGTAACTGTGACAGGGAAGGTGGGCTTGGGCCTCATAGCAGCTGCACTGCCTGCAGCTATGGCAGCAACACCTTTGAGTACGCTCAGCATTGAAATCACCAATTCTTGTCAGAATTCCCTTTAACCCTCTGTTAATCCATCTAAGAAACTTTTATGTATTTGGTTAAGCAGGAATTTTTTATTTTATTTTTTATATATATATATATTTTTTTATTGAAGCAATGTTACTCTTAATGCCTATACACACATTTTCATATTCTAACATCACTAGAGAAGAAAAATCGACCCGTAATGAATTTTGTGACAACAAACAGATCATTATTCATCTGGCGAATAAGGGATGGGAGAAGGCAAAAGACAGCTGAGTGACTGCACTTTGATGATTTTTTGTTACTTATTCATTTAATTTTACATAAAACATGATTACTATTTGTTTGCTTGATACTGTAATTCATGTTTTCTTTAGTTATTGGAGATAGTGATAGAGTCAAATATAACCATAACGTATGCCAATTTGTTTATGTATGCATATTACACAGTCGAGTGACCTTTATTATGACCACCTCCTACATTTGACATTGACAGCGCATAGCCCATGAAGTACGCCACGTGCAGTGCACCTGCTTGGAGTGTATATAAGGTGTTTGTGGTGACCATAGTATCTGTCCATAACCTGGCCCAGCGCACAGGCATATCCGTGCTGCTTTGTGGCCACATATATCAGTATATTGCATCATTCTTTATGTAGTTGTATGTTCTGTTACTCGTGCCTTGTCTGTTCTTAGGAATATTGGGACAAACACATACAGTAGCATAGAATAGATCCTAAACATAATTGACACTTGGGGATATATTTACTGATGTTCGATTTTGGATTTGATTTTATGCTCGATTTAAATCGATTGAAATCAAATCAAACTTCTTTTAGTCATTAAATCCCACATTTACTAATATTTGATTTTGCATTCAATTTCAAAATCAATTCGATGTTATTCGATTTTGACTTCAGTTTAGGATATCCTTTTCAAAATCACCTATAATATCAGCTAATAAATCAAATACAAAATAAAAAAAAAATCCACATTTATTCCTATTGGTCCAAATATATCACATGCAAGAATTCTCGCTTGCGTACATCTTCAATTCTGGGGCACCTGTGCATGCACAGGACTTGTTTTCTGCATGTGCATCTTTGCACACAGTGCCCCCCAACTGCAGCCTGTTACTGTACGAGTGCTGGGAATTCAAAGTTGCAGGAGCTGCACTGCGTCCATCTCTGAATGAGGCCCAAAACTCTTACAGCCACAATGAACATGTCTGGGTTCCTTTTCATTATAGATGTGCTCAGATCCTCGTGTGTTTCTTGATTTATTTTAAAAATTATAAAAACATCTAAAATCATGTAATTTGGACCTGTCACATAGAGCCTTTACAGTATTATTACTATCTGGCTGATTCATTGACAGATGCTATGGTAATTGCAGCTGTGTTCGATTTTCAATTCAAATGTAAGTTAATCCGAGGATCATATGTTCATCTATGTTATTCAATTTTGGGCAGGATTTGAGTGGGATTTGGTTTTATATTCAATTTTACATTCGATTTTGCCTTTAGTAAATCTCCAAATGCAAAATTGAATGAAAATCAAATGCACAATGATCCAAAACCAAAAAAATCAAACATTGGTAAATATACCCCTTATTCTCTATAGAGTATAGGGCTGCAGCACACAATGGGGGTGATTCCGAGTTGTTTGCTCATTATTTTTGTTCGCTACGGAGCGATTAGTCGCAAACTGTGCATGCGCATTAAGGTATTAGGGCATATTAAGGTATTAGGCCCAGACCAGGTACTGGGCTCTGGTGGGGGGGAAGGGGGGCAGAGTGTGCGCCGGCGAGGGGGACCAGTGCTGAGCTGAGCTGCCTCTTCCTGTGTGATGCTGATTAAGTCTCTGGTGAGGCTGCAAGGGGCTTACCTTGGGAGTGAGTGAGAGGGACTGACCTTGTGAGTGAGGGAGAGGGGCTTTAACTTGGAGTAGCAGGGGGCTGTGATTTTGTGTGTGTGAGGTGCTGAGTTTTGTGTGTGAATAGGGGCTGTGAATGTTGTGTGTGAGAGAGTGGGCTGTAAGTGTGTGTGTGTGTGTGTGTGTGTGTGTGTGTGTGTGTGTGTGTGAGGGGCTGAGATTTCATGTATGTGTGTGTGAGGGGCAGATATTTTGAGGGTATAGGGCTGCCTTTGTTTTTTGTTCTATTTTGTGTGTGAGCATACTAGGTACTGCCCAGGGATGCTGCCATTGGGGAAAGAGCCTACTGATGCTGTCAGCAGGTACTACCAGGGACCCCACAACCGGCCTGTGGGGTCTGAATCCACTGCTGAGCTGCACAAGGGGGCAAGGAAGACTGCTGCTGCAGACATCAGAGGAGAGGACGGAGACTGCTGCAGTTGCTGATGGTGCCACTGGAGGAACTGGTGACCACTGCTGCATAAAAGTGAAGGATTAGGGGCCGCAAAGGATAGATAAGTATAAGCCCAACTTCATTATTGTATAGTGAGTGTTATGCCTAGATTGTTGTGCTTCTCTATTTCTTCTTGTACTAACAGGTAGTTAAACCTTACAAAAATATGGGGTGGGGCTGTGATTGGGGATTTCACTCAGTGCATGTGGGGCAAGATGTACACGCACCTGGAGCAACCGTCCCAGTGTGAGTACATCTGCATGAGGTGTGTGCGAACGATTGGCCTGGAAGCCCAGGTAACTGATCTAGAGCAAACCGTTACGTAACTGAGGGAGATTCACAATCTTGAATGGTGGAGGAGTTGTGGGAGGGGTCACTGGTAGATGAGGATGACCAGGCAGTTAGCTGGGTCACAGTTAGAAGGAAGAAAAAGAGGGGGAGGCTTGACATCTCTGAACTATCAAACCCAAATAAATTTGCACGACTGGACGAAGAATCGGAGGATGATAGGGAGGTAAATGTGTGGTGCAGGAAAGAAAGGTTTGTGTTCCTAGAACACTGGACGGACTTCTCAGTCAGGCACCATCTTTTTTGTCGTGATGGATTGCATCTGAACGAGGAGGGGACAGCAATGCTGGGGGGAAGGATGGTTAGAAGGTTGGAGATTTTAAACTAGGTGTCTGGGGGGAGGGTTTAGCAAGAAATTATGGGTCATTCAGTAAGAATAGCAGGGGTGGCATTAGCGAACAAAATGGGGGAAGAGTAGGGGGGAAGGAATAGAGCAGACGGCAAAGGTAGTAACATGGAAACTAAAAAGGGTTTTAGAATAACAGTAACCAATGACGATTACAGATCATCTTTGCTGCATAAGAATTATGATGTCCCTACCATAAGGGGAAATATATATCTCAATTGTATGTATGTAAATGCTAGAAGCCTTACAGGTAAAAAGGGGAAACTAGAAATCCTTGCAGCAAGCAAGGAATATGATATTATAGGCATTACTGAAGCTTGGTGGGACGAATCTCACAATTGGACAGTCAATCTAGAGGGTTATACGCTGTACAGGAGAGACAGACTAAATAAACGGGGTGGCGGGGCATATCTTTACGTAAAGCTGTTTCTAAAACCTGTTATACGGGAAGATATTCAAGAAGGGATTGTAAATACTATTGAGACATTATGGATAGAAATTGCATGCAGAGGTAAAGGAATAAATAAGTTATTATTGGGGTTATGCCTGGTATTAATGTGTCTGATGAGAAATTGTTACTGAATCAAATTGAAAGAGCAGCAGGAGTAGGAGACATAGTAGTGATGGGAGACTTTAACTATCCCGAGATAAACTGGAAAATCAATTCATGTGATATGGCTAGGGGCAACATGTTTTTAAATACGCTAAATGATAAATAGTTCAATTAATCGAGGAACCATCTAGGTACAATGCAATCTTAGACCTGGTATTAACTAAAAATGGGGAATTGTTATCAAATATTGAACTAGGGGCGCCCATAGGAAACAGCGACCACAATATTGTCACATTCAATATCAGTTTTCATAAGCAGTCCTATACTGGCTCAACTAGGACTCTAAACTTTAGCAAAGCCAACTTTGACATGATGAAGGAAGTGTTAAGGGACATTGAATGGGAAATTCTGTATCAAGAAAAAAATACAACAGAGAAATGGGATGTATTAAAATCACTGCTAATTAAAAATACTCATAAATTTATTCCCACCAGCAGCAAAAAAAAGGAATAAAAATCCCAAACCAATGTGGTTTAACAAAAATATAAAGGAATTAATGGACAAAAAAAGACAAGCATTTAAAAAATACAAATCTGAGGGGGATGCGGAGTCATTTCAGCACTATAAGGATTGTAACAAAATCTGCAAAAAAGGAATAAGAGCAGCTAAAGTAAAAACTGAAAAACTAGTACCAAAGGAAAGTAAAGCGAATCCCAATTTTTTTTTAAGTACATCAACAGCAAGAGACTAAAGAAGGCGAGTATAGGCCCTTTAAAGGACAAGATGTGAGTCTTAATCAAAAATGATAATGACATAGCAAACAAACTAAACAAGTTTTTTTCAATGGTATTTACCAGAGAGGACCAAATGCTGGGTCTAACACAAAATCTCAACAAAGATAATGTCCCACTGCTAAATGCTTATTTATGTGGGGAGGTAGTCTGTGACCAATTAAAAAAGTTAAAGATTAATAAGTCCCCTGGTCCCAATAGAATTCACCCAAGGGTTCTTATGAAGCTGCACGCTGAACTAGCAAGACCACTATTTTTGATATTCATGGATTCAGTTAAATCGGGTATGGTTCCCAAAGACTGGCATATAGCGGAGGTAGTGCCGATATTCAAAAAGGGGAGCAAAGCTGAACCGGGTAATTATAGACCAGTTAGTCTTACATCTATAGTAGGGAAAGTATTGGAAGGTATTCTAAGGGACAGTATTCAAAAGTTCCTTGAAGCCAATAAGGTCATTAAAAGGAACCAACATGGTTTTGTGAAGGACAAATCATGTCAAACCAACTTACTTGGCTTTTATGAAATGGTAAGTGCGAACCTTGATCAGAGTAAGGAGGTGAATGTAATCTTTTTAGGCTTTGCCAAAGCTTTCAACACAGTAACACACATGCGATTTATCTATAAGCTACAGGAAATAGGGCTAGGGAGCACAATATGCACTTGGGTCAGTAGTTAGTTAGATAATAAGGAACAGTGTGTTGTGGTCAATGGATCATATTCAAATTGGAATAAAGTGCTAAGTGGTGTGCCACAAGGGTCGTACTTGGACCATTTTTGTTCAACATTTTCATCAATGACCTAACAGTAGGTCTAGAGAGCATGGTGTCAATTTTTGCAGATGATACCAAATTGTGTAAGGTTATAAATATGGAGGGGGATGCTGAGTCTCTTTAGAACGACTTAATTAAACTGGAAGCATGGGCAGCAAAATGGAGAATGAGGTTCAACACAGACAAGTGTAAGGTAATGCACTGTGGTGGTAAGACCAAAAATAACACCTACATACTAAATGAGGTAATATTAGAGGATTCTGTACTGTAAAAAGACTTAGGGGATTACATAGATAATAAATTAAGCATCAGTACTCAAAGTAGGAGTGCAGCAAAGAAGGCTAATAAGATATTAGCATGCATTAAATGGGGAATTGATGCAAGGGACGAGAGTATTATACTCAAATTATATAAATCACTAGTGAGGCCACATCTTGAATACTGTGTGCAATTTTGGGCACCATATTACAAAAAGGATATCCTGGAGCTAGAAAAGGTTCAGAGGCAGGCAACCAAACTAATTAAGGGCATGGAGACGCTGGAATATGAGGAAAGGCTTGCAAGGCTAGGCATGTTTACACTGGAAAAGAGGAGACTAAGAGGGGACATAATCAACATCTACAAATATATAAGGGGTCAATACACAGAGCTTGCGAGGGACCTGTTTTCAATAAGATCAGCACAGAGGACACGTGGTCACTCGCTTAGGTTAGAGGAGAGGAGTTCCACACATTGAGGCGAAAAGGTTTTTTCCCAGTAAGGACAATACGTGTTTGGAATTCCCTGCCTGAGAGAGTAGTAAAGGTGGACTCAGTCAACATCTTTAAGAATGGGTTAGATAAATTCCTATTGGATAAAGATATTCAGGGTTATGGTGCATAGTCACTCATTATAGTTAATATAACTAGTCCTAACATAAAAATAACTAGTTCTAAAATAAAACTGCATAGGAGACCACAATCAGGTTGAACTCGATGGACAATTGTCTTTTTTCAACCTAAGTTACTATGTTACTATGGTACATGTAATTGTACATATGTTCTACTTTCAGTTCTACTTATTTTTTAGTAAAACTAAAAGGCATTTAAATATATCTGTAAAATGCTATCAGTATTAGATAAATAAAGCAAGCAGTGTAGACCTTTAATATAAAGTAATGTTTTTCACTTAGAAAAAAGTTGTACTATATACAGTATGTATGTATATATATATATATATATATATATATAGAGAGAGAGAGAGAGAGAGAGAGAGAGAAACAATAACCTGGCACTCACATGGATTACATGCTGCGTTGCCCTGATAGAGACCATGCTGGACTTACATTAGTGGATCCCAGGATGGCAGCACTCAAGTACTAAAGTAGGGGAGACATTGGGTAACAGCAATCGCAATATGATCACATTTGATATTGTTTTTCAAAAACACAACTATAAGGGTTCAACAAAAACTTTTAACTTCAGAAAAGCAAATTTCAACAGTCTCAAACAAGACTGAAGGACATTGACTGGGATTCTTTGTTCAATGGTAAGAACTCCGCTGAAATGTGGGATGCTTTTAAACGGTTGCTTGATAACTAGATTCGTAAATTCATTCCCATGAGCAGCAAACACAAAAGTATAAAAATACAAACCAATGTGGCTTACTAAGAAGGTTAAGGAAGAAATGGATAAAAAGAGACGCGCTTTTAAAGCTTTTAAATCAAATGGTATAAGGAATGTAACAAGAAACGCAAAAAAGAAATCAGAGCAGCTAAAATAGAAAATGAAAAGCAAATAGCTAAGGACAGTAAAACTAACCCAAAAAGGTTTTTTAAATTTGTAAACAGAAAAAGGTTAAAAAGGGAAAATATTGGACCATTAAAAGGAGAATCGGGAGTAAAGACAAATGATGACAAACTAAAAGCAGAAATATAAAACACATTTTTTTCATCAGTGTTTACGAGACAGGAACAGATGTTAAAAGAAACTACTAACATAAGTAATGATAACATACCGTTGCTTAACAATTATTTGAGGGAGGAAGTAGTACGTGAAAGACTAAACAAAATTTAGATAACTAAATCACCGGGTCCAGATGGACTTCACCCAAAGCTTCTTATGGAACTTCACTCAGAATTAGCAAGGCCTCTGTATTTTTTAAGACTCCATTAAAACAGGCATGATACCAAAGGACTGGTGTATAGCAGAGGTAATGCCTATATTTACAAAGGGAAGCAAAACTGATCCCAGTAATTATAGATCCATTAGTTTAACATCAGTAGTGGGAAAAAATATGGAGGGAATATTAAAGGATAGCATACAGGATTAATTGGATACCTCCAATGTCATTACTAGGAACCAGCATGGTTTTGGGAGGGACAGGTCATGCCAAACTAACTTAATTAGCTTCTATGAAAAAGTGAGCGATAATCTTGACCGGGACAATGCAGTAGATGTGGTCTATTTAGATTTTACAAAAGCCTTCGATACAGTGAATCACAAGATGATGATTTTCAAATTAAAAGAGCTCGGCATAGGAAACATCATATGTACTTAGGTAAGTAATTGGTTGGATAACAAGGAACAGCGAGTTATGGTTAATAGGATGTTTTCCAACTGGGCCACTGTATTCAGTGGAATACCGCAAGGATCAGTGCTCGGACCTCTACTGTTCAATATATTTATTAATGACCTAGAAATAGGCCTGGAAAGCACGGTATCAATTTTTGCAGATTATACTAAACTACTGTATGTAGGGTAATTAACTGAGACAAGGATTCACAGTCCCTACAGAATGACCTATTTAAACTGGACCTTTGGGCATCTAAATGGAGAGTGAGCTTTAATATAGATAAATGAAAAGTCATGCAACTCGGAACTAAAAATAACCATGCATCCTACAAATGAAAGGAGAAGTTTTAGGAGATACTGTTTTAGAAAAAGATCTGGGGGTGCACATTGATAATACATTTTACAACAGTCTACATTGTCAGATTGCAGCAACAAAGGCAAATAAGGGTTTAGCCTGCATAAAACTGGAAATTGAGACAAAGGATGAAAGTGTAATCGTACCATAATATAAATCAATGGTATGGTCTTGAATATTGTGTACAATTTGGGAACCACAATATACAAAAGATATCTTAAAGCTCGAAAGGGTTCAGAGATGAGCAACTAAATTGATAATGGGGTTAGAGACGCTGGAATACGAGGAGAGGCTTACCAGGTTAAATATGTTCACACTTGAAAAAAGGCATTTAAGAGGAGACATTAGTAATACAGTATATAATACGTAAAGGAACAACACATGAAGCTGTCAGGCGATTTGTTTATTAGGAGACCCATACAAAGGACATGCGGACACCCTCTAATGTTAGAAGAGAAAACATGTAATACCTTACGAAGGAGGGGGTTCTTCACAATAAGAGCAGTAAGGATCTGGAATAGCTTGCCAGAGAAAGTAGTAATGGCGGACTCAGTAATTGAGTTTAAAAATAGGTTGGATAAATTTCTAACTGATATAGCCAGGAATACAGGTTGAGTATCCCTTATCCAATAATGACACTCTCATATATATATTATATTATATATCTATATAATATATCTATATATACACATAATATATAATGTATATGTCATTATCTCAGTAGAGAACTCAAAAATGTGGGATTTTGAATTTTGGATAAGGGATACTCAACCTGTATAACATTTAAAAAGACTGTATTGAGCTACTACGGGTATATAGATGGAGCTCATCTGATGCAGCTCCATCGCATAGCAGCGTTCCCGGTGTGACTAGGCGATCCATCCACCTAGTCATGCTGGAAGCACACAGAGAAGCTCCCATTCAAGTGAATGGGGCATGTCTGCATCACAGACGTGGGCGCGCCCTGGACGTGGCGGTTAGCGTGGCTCCATCTGTACTTTGGTTCATTCATAACAGTATAGGATCAAAACATAGGTTGAACTCGATGGACAACCTGGGGGAAATGTAATAGGGTGCGAGAATCAGAAAGTGAGAGATTTTGGTCAAATTCTGCTTTTTTAATGTGCCAAACATTTACATGGCAAAACGAGGTTGATTTGGCCATGTAAATGATTACCACTTTAAAAAAAACTGGAGAATTTGACCAAAATCTCTCCCTTTCGGATTCTCACACCCTATTGCATTTCCCCCCTGTCTTTTTTCAACCTCACTAACTATGTTACTATGTTACTTTAGCATAAAAGGTCCTTTATTCCAAATGTTTTCGGGGATCAAGCCCCGTCGTCAGGGACAGCAGTACAAACAATGGGCAAGATTACAACATATATATACCTTCAACAATGACTTGATTAGACACACAATGCCGAGCACCTGCAGAACACCTGATGAAAACATTCCCAGAGACAAGTCTCAGAGCAAATGACATCATCAGAGTGCTGCAGCTTTCAGCAATTGTTTTGGTGTGGAGTACAAGCGGTTGTCAAGCAATCCTGTCATTTGCTATATTGCATTTTTGGGATCTGAAATAACCTCACTATGTCTTCTGCTAATAATGAGGCACAATTACCATTTCAGTTCTTAAATATGGACACTAGAGAAATGTTAAGTTTCTCAGAACTGGAAGCTGATGCTATAGTCCGGACTGGTAATTTGGAGGATGAAATAGGTGTGGCTACACCTGACTTGTTGTTTAAGCAGTGCTTACACTTAAAGCAAAAAGAATGTGACTACACATATCATGGTATCAGCTTATCGGACTATTACAGACAAAAGTTAATTCCACGAGGTTTTCACATAAAAAATACCCCTACTATAGGAAGATTCAATGCAATTTTTTTCCGCAGACAGCAATTTTAAACAAGATCTCTATGGACTTACTTTTGGTGGGGAAAGAATCTACTCGTGAGTTAGAGGTCACTAGGCAAAAATGTGTGACTTTGAAAAACTGCACCTGCCTACCTTCACTGGGGATAAAGACAATGGTTGCTTGGACAAGTTGTCTAAACAAATGGAACAATATAAACGTGATTTGATTAATTTCAAAAAAGACAAATTACAGAAAGTTTAAATGGACTATGACCAAAGGTGTGTTTAGACAAGGCTATCTAATGCTGCACCTAGATCAGACCGGCCTAGATTTAACAGAAATCATAAATACAAACCTAGATTCCTTGATGCTGACGGTTTCAGTACGTCATGCAGTGAGGCCAAAACTTCTGCAACAGTACAGTCAGCCAGGTCCCTTTAGTTACACAAACCCTATCTTGGCCAGTGCTACCTCCAACAGGAGGATGAGGAGGGCAAAACAAAACTTACGCCAAACCAGGGCCCAAAAACAAGAGGAAGTAAATCATCTGATCTTTAATTTGTCATCTAAGACTCTGACAGTTGATAAATTCAATTTATTATCTAAAGGACTATCATTTGTCCCCTCGACTGGAATGGACTCTTTTCAATGGATGTATGGACACATTTAGATTGAATAGGTCTTTGCATCTGAAAGATCATTTTGGTAAATGTCTTGATAAAACTGTTGTTCCATTGTTTAGTGATGTGCCTGCAAATTTGTCTAAAATTATGGCTTGTTCTAAGTTTGACCCTTATCAAACAGCAAGGTCCTGGATCTCCACCTACTCCCCATTATCATAACAACTTACTGTATCTCCAGGAGAAAAGGAGGCGCTTAAATCCTTGGGGAAACGCTCTAATATAATAATCCACAGTGTGGATAAGTGGGGAGCGGTGGTGAGACACTGAATGCTACAGAGCAGAATGTCAGCGTCAGTTGAATGACAGCAATGTTTATAGAGAGTTGCCATGTGACCCTACTGGTCAGTTCAAGCAAGAAGTAAATTCATTATTACCGTATATACTCGAGTATAAGTCGACCCGAATATAAGCCGAGGCACCTAATTTTACCACAAAAAAATGGGAAAAATTACTGACTCTAGTATAAGCCTAGGGTGGGAAATGCACGGTGCCAGGGGTTTTCATGCTCAGGGTGTCATGCTCGTTGCCAGGGATTTTATGCGGTAGGTGTTATGCTTGTTGCCAGGGGGTAATGTTTGTTTCTAGGGTTGTGCCCCCAGTGCCACATATACCCCCAGTGACAGATAAAAACATGCCCCCGTTGCTTTGCCCCCAGTAGTTATGCCCCTTCTTTGCCCCCAGTATTGTGCCCCCTCTTTCATTGCCCACAGTAGTTATGACCCCTCTTTCTTTGCCCCAGTAGTTGTGGTGCCCCCTTTCTTTGCCCCCAGTAGTTGTTGTGCCCCCTTTCTTTGCCCCCAGTAGTTGTTGTGCCCCCTTTCTTTGCCCCCAGTAGTTGTTGTGCCCCCTTTGTTTGCCCCCTGTTACTGTGCCCCCTTTGCAGCTTACAAACATAAACACACACTAAAACAATACTTACCACTGCCCCGCTCCTGCTTCCCGACCGCTTCTTCTGCTGCTGCGCTGCTCCGCTCCGTCTGGCCGCCGCTCCATCTGTTCATCCGCTCCGTCTGGCCGCCGCTCCATCTGGATCCCCGCTCCGTCTGGCCGCCGCTCCATCTGGATCCCCGCTCCGTCTGGTCGCCGCTCCGTCTGGCCGCCCGCGCCGGCGCCCGCTTCCCGGCACCCGATCATCTCTATGGGAGAGACGTCATGACGTCTCTCCCATAGCAACGCCGCACAGACACTAGAGGTCAATAATGACCTCTAGTGTCTGTCCCTGGAGCCGGCTGCAGCGGACGCCCACACAGCCCACGGCGTCTGCTGCAGCCGTTGACTCGAGTATAAGCCGAGGGGGGCTTTTTCAGCATAGAAAACTGTGCTGAAAAAGTCGGCTTATACTCGAGTATATACGGTAAGTTATGCTAGAAATGAGGGATGGATATCTAGTGAGTTATGTACTGCTTTAGCTATGGATTTTCCTATTACTCATTTGTATTACACGCTACCTAAAATACATAAGAGTGTTGATTAATCCCCCGGGTCGCCCCATTATTAACACAAGGCGTTCACTGTACTACCCTGTTTCTGTATTTTTGGATGCTTACCTTAATCTTTGTATCCAATGTCTTCAATCATACTTGAAGGACACAACCTCATTGTTGATTAGTGTGGTCATTCCGAGTTGATTGCTCGCTAGCAGTTTTTAGCAGCCGTGCAAACGCATTGTCGCCGCCTACCGGGGAGTGTATTTTTGCTTTACAGAAGTGCGAACGCCTGTGCAGCAGAGCGCCTGCAAAAACATTTTGTGCAAAACAAGACCAGCCATGGACAAACTCTTCAAGTGCATTGAATCTAACATTGGTGGGTTGGCTTTTGACGTCACACACCCGCCCAGCGTTCTCCCAGCCATGCCTTCACTTTCCCTGGCACACCTGTGTTTTTCTAAGCACTCCTGTCAATCTTCTTGCGGCCGCCAGTGCGAATGAAAACATTGCTAGAACCTGTGCAAAACCACAAAGGCCTTTGTACCCATATGTCGCACGTGCGCATTGCGGTGCATACGCATGCGCAGAAATGCCAATTTTTAGCCTGATCACTGTGCTGCGAACAACGGCAGCTAGCAATCAACTCAGAATGACCCCCTAAGTTTCAGGAATTTGGTGATATTGTGGAATCTTCTTTACTGTGCACTGCAGATGTCACAAGCCTGTACACGTGCATCCCTCATGCAGCAGGGATGTAAGGTGGTCTGTGAACTGATTACCAATAACCACCATTGCAAGGGACCACCAGTAGATCTGTTCATGGAGTTACTCATGTTGGTTCTCACTCAAAATTATTTTCTTTATGATAATAAGTATTTTTTACAAGTCTCTGGGTGTTTGATGGGGTCCTTGGTGGCCCCACTGTATGCAAATGCCTTCATGGCTTCCATTGAAAGATCTTTATTTTTTGATGGGGAATGTCTGAAGGCCAATGTGTCACCTTACCTTAGATATATAGACGGTATTTTAATTGTCTGGACAGCCAGCGTGGTACAATTAAAGTACACTGTCAGCACTGAGATGGTACATTTTTGGGATGTTAACATCTCTGTGTGTTAGCAAACCTGTGACTGATATTTACATCAAAGAAACTAATAGAATAACAATCCTTAGAAATGAAAGCTTTCATCCCCAATCCCTTCAAAAGGGTTTGCCTTTCTCGCAATTTCTAAGAGTGAGACGCATTACTTCGGATGAGGAGAAATGTAAACAATCACTATTGGTTATGCATGATAAATTCTTACGGAGGGGCTATGATATTAATGAATGAACCGTTTCTATGAATAAGGTATTGGCTATTCCACGTGAAAAATTATTACTACCAACAGTGAAACATAACCATTTGCCCAAGAATTTCATCCCTTGGGTTAATAGATTTAATAAAAACTCTGTCAATACTGTAAAAAAAGCCAAACAGTGGTGGCCAATGGTGGCCACTGATAGTGAATTACCAGCTTTGCATAACTCTAGGCTTCTTCCCTGTTTTACTAGCGGTAAGAATCTTAGAGATTATGTGGTTAAATTAGATATTTCTAAATTGGATTCTGTTAAGCCATTACACTTTTTGAGCCAACGAAAAGGTTGCTTTCGTTGTCTAGGGTGTGTGACATGCAGGTCCCTTTTAGTGTGCAGTAGTTTTGGTCATCTACACACAAGTAAACGCTATGCCATTAACCATTCTGTCACGTGTACAACTACATTTGTAGTTTATATGTTGAATTGCCCCTGTGGTTTGTCCTATGTAGGCAAAACTCAGAAACAATTTAGGGAACGTATGGCCCAGAACCGTTTGGCTATTCGCCAAGCCCTGGAGACGGGTAAGAGCGAGCAGCCTGTCACAAGGTATTTTGCTTTAAAAAGACACAGTGTGGCTAGCATGCGATCGATGATCATTGATTATGTTCCCCCACTAATGAGGGGGGGGGGGTAATCGTAATAAACTTCTGTTGCAGAGTGAAAGCCATTGGATCTTTATGTTAAACACAGTGGCCCCTATGGTGTTAAATTAATCCTTGGGATTGCAGTGTTCTCTTTAGGACACTTTGTTTTAATTCCAGATTTCTGCTGTATTCAATGATGGTACTGTTTCAATCGATTTGGTAATGTGGGGGTTAATGCCCAGTTGCAATTTAATATTACTGTGGTGATTGCAATGAGTTTATACATTTATACACCTTTATGTGACACAGTGTATTCTTGCTTCATCCCACTTATCTCATGTTTTTAATATAACAGTATTATACTGGTAAATATTGGTGTAATAATGCTTGTTTTTTATATTGCAAAGTTTTTTATCTTATATTTTTGTCATGTTAATGTTTACATGGTATCTTAGCAACCATTCACCCCAACCTTTGGCAGCAGCACTCTGATGATGTCATTTGCTCTGAGACTTGTCTCTGGGCACGTTTTGAACAGGTGTGCTGCAGGTGAGTGCAGGGCTCAGCATTATGGGGATCATTCCGAGATGATCGCAGCTGTGCGCACCCCAGATGCGGTGATATGCGCGTCCGGGTGGGCGCGCCCATCTGTAACAATTAGCACCACAGTTCTCAGGACACAATACAGCTGAGATGTAAGGAAGCAAAGGAGTCATTGGCATACTACTGGGGGCGGGCAGCTGTTGGAAGAGATAAACAGTCATGAGCAAGAGGAAATGCAGGCATAGACAGTCACTAAGTGGGAGAGAGCTGTAACTGAAGTGCAAGAGAAGAGGGCTCTGAGAACAGGAGGGAAGAGGGCCCTGCTCTAAGGAGCTTACAATCTAGGGGGAGAGGGAGACAGACAGGTGACATGAGGTACAAGCAAGCGGAAGGTGGCCTGGTGTCAGGAAGTAAGCGAGGCAGAGATGGCCAAGGCATGAGGATGGGAGAGCGGCCTCAAGACTAGGTTATGCAGAAGAGTTATGCTTTGATGAACAGGTGAGATTTCAGTGCCCGTTTGAAGAGGCGCAGCGCCGGCAAAATCTTGGACTCGCACATGGGATGTAGTGACCAGGGTATACAAGAGGCGACGGTCATTGGCCGACCAGAGTGGGCGGCGGGAGTAAATATAGGTTGAACTCGATGGACAAATTGTCTTTTTTCAACCTCAACAACTATATATATATATATATATATATATATATATATATACAAACAGAAAATTCAGCACTTACTGTATGTATTGACAAAGCTAAATATTTATCTTATATAATACCCTTTATGAGGTCTAAGAACACTGTACGATATCTACGTATTAAGTACCGTAAGGGTACGCACGTTGCGTAACAATCGCTTAGCCGTAGTCGAGACGCTCAAGCGCCACGTTCGCTCACGGCCAAGAGATCACAGGCAGGCACGCTATTGGCTGCTGACTAACGTAATGGTTCGCTATAGCGTAGCGGACGCTCGGGACCACGAGGAGATCACCAGCGGCGCTGACGCTCACAATGTTAAACCCTTGTATCTAAACCATATACAATGCAGTATGCTGTAAAACCTTAGTGTAGAGATAGGGTGTAGATGCAACCTAGTGTAACCTTATTAACTTAAAAGCTGTTTGAGCGTCACCGACGCTCTGAGAATACTAGACACTATAAGAAATACACAGATACCTGGGCTTAGGGTCCAACGCCTAATATGTATATATTTTGAATGATATACTTGCAAAAGAATTAATACAAATACAAATCATACACTACAATATAACATAGACTACCTAACCAGATAACTACACAGGAAATATAATACTATTACTATTTAAAGGAAAATAAGAGAGAAAGAGGAGAAGGGAGAGAGAGAGAGAAATTGGCCCACAATAACAAGAAGATCAATATAGTTGCGGAGAAACACTTACGCACAAGGGGAAACGATCGCATGCGCCTCGATATCCAGCTCCCGATTATCAGCAATGAGAACCGTTGAAGAGAGTGTACTGGATATGGTCGGCTTGCTTATTTATGCCCCACACACAATACAATTCAAGGGTCCCTACAATCTCATTGTTCATTGGACACAGGAATTCGGCTTCGCATTATAACAAAAGGTCATAGGTTGATTCATACAGGTGGGCTGTGACTGCTTCCAACTGTTCAGGTGGGTGGGATACTGGGTTTCCCGCCGCATGACTAAATAAGAACAAATAATAGTAAATGGACATAAACTTCTTATGTCCATAACTATTCGCACGAGCGATTAATCCGCTCCAAACCAACACCGGAATATTGCTATTTAAATACTCTTCCGATGGGTACCAAACACCACTGTATGACCCCTGTTAGACCCTTCGTACAATACAAAGAGGGATCTCTCTGTTCAGGAACATGCTATGTTAACTAAACTTTCAGAATCTATCAAAGGGACCATGATCTACAAAATACATTATATAGTGAAAATATGTAACGATTGAGTCGCACGCTACGATCACATAAACTCTACCGTAAATACGCATACCGTGCGCCTGCGGGTGCCCGCGACTGTGAGTATGCGCACGCACGGGAGAGCGCACGCATGCGCAGCACGGACCTGTGTGAGGTGCAAATATGGTAGTGTGCATAGAGATATTTTTCTGACTTTGACAGTATATATATATATATATATATATATATATATATATATGAAAATCAAAAGTGGTCAATGCGCTGCTTCCCCTCTGTCTACAGTCAGATGTATAACAAGAAGTCTTTCGTATAGTCTGTCGGTTTCGGCACCCGGAATCCACAGGTACACCTATGGATGGCAGCTCAGTACTTCGGAAGGCCACTAAGTTTTAGTGGAATTAAATCTAGAAAAGAAAAGTAAAGGACAAGCGCCTGATGGTGCAGTAATTTTAACCTTAGTTTTGTATCACGACAACACTCATATAGGTATTATGCGTACCAGATGAGGGGTTTTCTATCAAGCACATAAGATACTGCTATTTTAGATCTTCCATCTGTTGCTCACAGCATAGGGGATCTACAAGTAAACATAAAGAACACCTCTCATGGTGCAGTATTGTTGTTTCAAAGTGAGACCGTTGGTCACCTCTACGGGTAATATGTGTACCGGAAAGCTGAAGTATGACAGCAAATCACAGGGGGTCTTTGTCCTCCAATGTTCAAAGATACAATGGGATCTAGAGTCAGCAAACACAAAATACACTCCTCATGGTGCAGTACAGACTAGTAAACTGTGGTTTGGTTTCTATATATAAACCAGTTGGTAATGCCCGTACCATATAACAATAATATTCAGGTGTATCAAGAAAACTCTTTCCAGGTGAGATATTATACTTCACCCCTAGTCACCACTCCCATTCTGTAGACCAGTAGTACTGACTTGATGAATAAAGTGTTTTAATTTTTACATAAAACAAAAAAGATAATAGTAAAAAATGATAAAACAATCAAAGGCTTATCTGAACAAAGATAGGCAACGTTTGGAGGCAGTCCAGGAGTCTGTCCACAGTGAATGCCTTGATCAGGAGGTAATCAGGAAAGTCCTCAACGCGTTTCACCTTACAAGGCTTCCTCAGGAGTGTCTATAGGGATTAACACTGACTTTCCTTTTTAAACTCTCCAGAATTAGGGGTGGGAGCCAATTATGCAAATCACTTCCGGTTGCGGTTTCCCGCCGAAAATGATTGAACCATATTTACATTAAAATCATAGTACACACTATATATGTTATACATACATCAGTTTAAAACATCTGTGCACATATCTTGAAAGCTTATTTATATAAGCATAAGAACATCAAGACATAGAGAGGGCCAGGGACGGGCTAACCGGAAGTGACGTTTCCGGCAGCCAGTCAAAGGAAGTGGGGTATTGCGGGCTGTATTTGGTATAAAGATATATATGTATTTCAATATATACAGAGTCATGTTGGGCTCGGGAGAACTAGGTGTATCCAGGCACTCCCTGCGGGTAAGATTGCGGCCGCGGGCGGCTATCCGGGAGCGTTCTCCATTGGAGGTCACGCGCCGGAAGTCGACATGCATTCCACTGTGTGGACCGCAGTGGAACGCATGAGACTGAACATGTTTAGTCAGGAGTCAGCGTCACTGGAAGTTAGATTCCAGAAGACATCATGCGTTCCACCGTTTAAAGCGCCGTGGAACGCAAATAGGAAATAGTCATACTAAGCACATTTGTGGAGTTATTATCTGTAAAATTCACATGTTGGAATAAACCTAGAATGGCTTTTGACAAAAACAGGGGTTATATGCAAGTTTAAATCAATACTATATTAATCAATCATTGTGCATATATCCAATGTATACTCTTAGTGCATTATGGCATTCAAATTTTCAGCATACTTCATCGTGACATCAAATACCCAAAATCTGCGTATGTTATGGTGGAACATGATGCATCTAACAAAGCTGGTGAAGGACACGTATATTAAATGAGCAAGAAAGTTGCGGATGGTGGTACTTATGGGTCAGAGAAAGGGAGAAATCTCGTATCCCTCATTGTGACCAAATGGACTCATAGTGTTGAGGGTAAATATCCAGAACATCTCCCTTTGAGATAGTAATTTCAGTAGATCACCTCCTCTTGTTCCTAGTTTAACATTTTCTATGCCTTTAAATGTAAACGTATCAACGCTTGAGGCATGGTGGGTAGAGAAGTGTCTAGATAGGGGATGGCTCTCAGCCTTGTTTTTGATATTCCTTAGATGTTCCTCTATCCTCAGCTTGAGGGGCCTTTTCGTTTTGCCGACATATTTGAGTCCACATCCACATTCTGCCAGGTAAATAACCGAGAAGGAATCAAAACACCCAACAAATATTCAGCTCTCAGTAAACAACCATTAGAACCAATTGCCAGTACATCAACAGAACAGGGTTTTTTTATCCAAGAATCTGACCAGATCATACAGAGACAGAGACCAGCGAATAAAGGAGAATGTAATACTTGCATCACCCTTAAAACGAAGGTTACTAGGCGAGGAAAACGAGGAGGACGGAAATCCAAGAAAAAAGAACAACAAGCAATAACTAACCCAAGAGAAAAAGGAATATTTAATCTCTCCACTCATACCCTTACCCAACCTCAAATCTCTCTCCTAAGTAAAGGAGTAACATTTGCACCTGTCCAGAAACCGAGTAAATTCCAGACATTTATTGATTTAAATAAATACATCAGAAAACTGACGTTAAAAAGACATTTTTCAAGAAAAGATAATGCTATCATCACAAATTTTGAAACAAATAAATCTGGTTCAAAATTACCATCAAAATTCTATCCATTAGAATCAAAAGGGTCACACATCAATATATTCTATGACCTGGTAAAAAAGGATCTCATTGATCAAGAAGAGCCCAGAATCAAACAGTCCAATTTGACAAATCAGGAAAAACAAGCATTGAAAGAACTTAAGAGTAACAATGAAATCATACTTAGACCAGCTGATAAAGGTGGTGGTCTTGTAATTCAGGTCAGGGATGTCTATATTAAAGAAGCGAGGAGACTCCTAAATGACACGACATCGTACAGACCACTCACGAAAGATCCAACGGAGGACTTTGTCACTGAACTAAGACATTTACTAGTACAAGCACTCCATAGCAACATTGTGTCAAAGGATGAATTTCAATATCTAATGGTAAACAATCCCATTATACCGATAATGTACCATCTGCCGAAAATACACAAAAATAGCATTGAATCCCTAACATCACATTTGTCCGAATATGTGAACGTATTTTTGAAACCACATGTGACGAAGTTACTGGCATTCCTTAGAGATACCTCCAGCATTTTGAACCTCCTGAAGAACTTTGAGTGGAAAGAGAACTTCTTGTGGACCACTATAGATGTCCAGTCATTGTACACTAGTATTACACATGAAAAAAGGATCCAAGCTTGTCTTACTACACTGGAAAAGGACCCTGAAATATCAGAATACCATAGAGAATTTATTTGTAGTCTTAGCAATTTTATCTTAACTCACAATTACTTTAAGTTTCTGGACCAATTCTACATACAAATCTGTGGCACCGCGATGGGCACGGTTTTTGCACCAAGTTACGCCAATTTACTGATGGGTATGTGGGAAGATCAGCACATCTACAATAATCCTATTTTTTCATCCAATATCCGTCTTTATAAAAGATACATAAACGATATTATCCTGATCTGGGAAGGAACGGAGGAATCATTTACAGATTTTGTAGCATCATTGCAAGCCAATAACTTCAACCTGAAATTCACTTATTCAAGTAGTAGGACTAAGGTTGAATTTCTGGACCTGGTACTTTCTCGTGAAGCCTGCAAAGTAGTTACGAAAAACTTTATTAAACCTGTAGATACTAATAGCTATCTGCACTAGAAAAAGTGCCCATACCACTTCTTGGAAAAACAACATACCTTTTTCCCAACTCTATCATATTAAACGTAATTGCACGGATCAAGGGACCTATGAGGAACAATCAGGAATTTATATGAATAGATTCAGAGAACGAGGATACCCTGACAGCATCATCAACACGGCACTACAAAAAGGAGAAGGATTAATACGTGAGAATTTACTGGAAACCAAGACAAGAAATACTGAGAAAAACCTTGTAGCCCCTTTTATCACGCAATTCAATAGTGATGATAAAAAG
The DNA here is from genome assembly GCF_028390025.1 of Pseudophryne corroboree. Taxonomy (NCBI): domain Eukaryota; kingdom Metazoa; phylum Chordata; class Amphibia; order Anura; family Myobatrachidae; genus Pseudophryne; species Pseudophryne corroboree. The sequence goes on along the minus strand of NC_086445.1, from coordinate 475,404,996 downwards.
ATTAGAAATTCTTTGGCAAAACACTGGCATATTCTCAAAATGGACCCCGTTTTGAGTTCAATTCTACCGGATCGTCCAGAAATCATTTTCAGGAAGTCAAGGAATCTAAAAGAAATCCTCGCCCCAAGTCAACTGAAGACAATCAATGCCACCCAAACCATGCCAAAATGCATGGGAACATACAAATGTGGACACTGCATCATCTGTAAACATGTAAACCCAAATAGGAAAACATTCCATAATTCAACCAACACAAAGGAATACAAAACTAAGCAATTCATTAACTGCAACACCACGTCGGTTATTTACCTGGCAGAATGTGGATGCAGGCTCAAATATGTCAGCAAAACGAAAAGGCCCCTCAAGCTGAGGATACAGGAACATCTAAGGAATATCAAAAACAAGGCTGAGAGCCATCCCCTATCTAGACACTTCTCTACCCACCATGCCTCAAGCGTTGATACGTTTACATTTAAAGGCATAGAAAATGTTAAACTAGGAACAAGAGGAGGTGATCTACTGAAATTACTATCTCAAAGGGAGATGTTCTTGATATTTCCCCTTAACACTATGAGTCCATTTGGTCACAATGAGGGATACGAGATTTCTCCCTTTCTCTGACCCATAAGTACCACCATCCGCAACTTTTTCGCTCATTTAATATATGTTTCCTTCACCAGCTTTGTTAGATGCATCATGTTCCACCATAACATACGCAGATTTTGGGTATTTGATGTCACGATGAAGTATGCTGAAAATTTGAATACCATAATGCACTAAGAGTATATATTGGATATATGCGCAATGATTGATTAATATAGTATTGATTTACACTTGCATATAACCCCTGTTTTTGTCAAAAGCCATTCTAGGTTTATTCCAACATGTGAATTTTACAGATAACTCCACAAATGTGCTTAGTATGACTATTTCCTATTTGCGTTCCACGGCGCTTTAAGCGGTGGAACGCATGGTGTCTTCCGGAATCTAACTTCCGGTGACGCTGACTCCTGACTAAACATGTTCGGTCTCATGCGTTCCACTGCGGTCCACACAGTGGAACGCATGACGACTTCCGGCGCGTGACCTCCAATGGAGAACGCTCCCGGATAGCCGCCCGCTGCTGCAATCTTACCCGCAGGGAGTGCCTGGATACACCTATTTCTCCCGAGCCCAACATGACTCTGTATATATTGAAATAAATATATATCTTTATACCAAATACAACCCGCAATACCCCACTTCCTTTGACTGGCTGCCGGAAACGTCACTTCCGGTTAGTCCGCCCCCGGCCCTCTCTGTGTCTTGATGTTCTAATACTTATATAAATAAGCTTTCAAGATATGTGCACAGATGTTTTAAACTGATGTATGTATAACATATATAGTGTGTACTATGATTTTAATGTAAATATGGTTCAATCATTTTCGGCGGGAAATGCAACCGGAAGTGATTTGCATAATTGACTCCCACCCCTAATTCTGGAGAGTATAAAAAGGAAAGTCCATGTTAATCCCTATAGACACTCCTGAGGAAGCCTTGTAAAGTGAAACGCGTTGAGGACTTTTCTGATTACCTCCTGATCAAGGCATTCACTGTGGACAGACTCCTGGACTGCCTCCAAACGTTGCCTATCTTTGTTCAGATAAGCCTTTGATTGTTTTATCATTTTTTTATTTTTCACTATTATCTTTTTTGTTTTATGTAAAAATTAAAACACTTTTTTCATCAAGTCAGTACTACTGGTCTATAGAATGGGAATGGTGACTAGGGGTGAATTATAATATCTCACCTGGAAAGAGCTTTCTTGATACGCCTGAATATTATTGTTTTATGGTACGGGCATAACCAACTGGTTTATATATAGAAACCAAACCACAGTTTACTAGTCTGTACTGCACCATGAGGAGTGTATTTTGTGTTTGCTGACTCTAGATCCCATTGTATCTTTGAACATTGGAGGACAAAGACCCCCTGTGATTTGCTGTCATACTTCAGCTTTCCGGTACGCATATTACCCATAGAGGTGACCAACGGTCTCATTTTGAAACAACAATACTGCACCATGAGAGGTGTTCTTTATGTTTACTTGTAGACCCCCTATGCTGTGAGCAACAGATGTAAGATCTAAAATAGCAGTATCTGATGTGCTTGATAGAAAACCCCTCATCTGGTACGCATAATACCTACATGAGTGTTGTCGTGATACAAAACTAAGGTTAAAATTACTGCACCATCAGGCGCTTGTCCTTTACTTTACTTTTATATATATATATATATATATATATACATACATACATACATACATACATAAGAACAGTAGGGGTATGGTGCCTCATACGTATGTAAAAACACAATATGAGTATTCACTATTGACAAATAAAAACACTCCCTTAGCAATATAGGGTGTCAGCTAACCCCTAAATATTTAGCATAGGTAAGATGCTGCTTATTATTATTATTATTATTATTATTATTATTATTATTATCCTTTATTTATATGGTGCCACAAGGGTTCCGCAGCACCCAATTACAGAGTACATAAACAAATAATCAAACAGGAAAACAGCAGCTTACAGTTGATGACAATATAGGACAAGTACAGGGTAAATAAACATAGCTACATCAGCAGATGACACTGGAATAAGTATCAGGTGGCAGAAGACTGCTGGATTTGGTGCAGTTGAAGACTATTAAAGTAAGAAAAAGGATAAGCACATGAGGGAACAGGGCCCTGCTTGTGAGAGCTTACATTCTAAAGGGGAGGGGCAGACATACAGAGGTGACACAGATGGGGTACATAGAGAGTGTGGAACAGAGGGTTAGGAATAGATTTGGCTGGGTTTGGTAAAGAAGTGGGTCTTGAGACTCCATTTGAAGTTTTGTAGAGAGGTGGAGAGTCTGAGGGGGAGAGGTTGGGAATTCCAGAGAAGTGGTGCAGCACGTGAAAAATCTTGGCGGTAGGAGTGGGTGGAAGTAATCCGTAGACAGGAGAGTCGGCGTGCATTAGCAGAGCGAAGAGGACGGGTGGGAGTGTAAAGGGAGATAAGGTCAGAGATGTAGATGGGAGAGTAGTGGGTGAGGGCTTTGTAAGTAAGTGTGAGAAGCTTGAAATGGTTTCTGAAAGGGAAGGGGAGCCAGTGAAGGTCTTGTAAGAGAGGAGAGGTGGACGTAGTGCGTTTGGTGAGGAAAATGAGCCGGGCAGCAGCATTCAGGATAGATTGGAGTGAAGAGAGGTATTTGTCAGGAATACCAGTCAGGAGGAGATTACAGTAGTCCAGTCTGGAGATGACCAGTAACCAGTTTTTTAGATGAAAACGGCAGGTTTGTGAGAGGTGCTGAATGTGTGGTTTGAAGGAGAGTGAGGAGTCAAGGATTACTCCAAGACAGCGCACTTGGGGGCTAGAGGAGATAGTAGTGCCATCAATAGATAATGAGATTGTAGGAGGTGAGGTTATGTGGGAGGGAGGGAAGATGATCAGCTCGGTCTTAGACATGTTAAGTTTAAGAAAGCGCTGGGACATCTAGGAAGAGATAGCAGAGACACAGTTGGAGATACGAGTGAGGAGAGCAGGGGAGAGGTCTGGAGAGGAAAGATAGATTTGAGTGTCATCAGCATAGAGCTGATATTGGAAACCAAAAGAACTAATGAGCTTACCTAGTGAAGATGTATAGAGAGAGAAAAGAAGAGGACCAAGGACAGAACCTTGGGGTACACCTACAGTTAGTGGAAGTGAGGGGATGGTGGAGTCATGAGAGGATACAGAGAATGAACGGTCAGAGAGGTAGGAAAACAGCCTAGAGAGGGCAGTATCACACAGACCAATGGAGTAAAGGATTTGCAGTAGGAGAGGATGGTCCACAGTGTCAAAAGCAGCAAAGATCAAGTAGAATAAGTAGAGAGTAGTGTCCCATAGATTTAGCAGCATGGAGGTCATTGCATACTTTTGTAAGGGCAGTTTCAGTGGAGTCAAGAGGACGGAAGCCAGACTGGAATGGGTCAAGCAGTGAGTGTGAGGAAAGAAAGGAAGTAAGGTGGTTGTAGACAATATGCTAAAGGAGTTTGGAGGCAAAAGGAAGGAAGAGAGATGGGTCGGTAGTTGGAGAGTGTTTGGATCAAGGGTAAGTTTTTTTAAGAATAGGAGAGATGAGTGCCTGCTTGAAGGCAGAGGGGACAGTGCCTGATGAGAGGGAGAGATTAAGAAGGTGGTAAAGATGGGAACAGGCAGGAGAGAGGTAGCGGAGGAGGCAGGAGGGGATAGGGTCAAGTGGGGAGGTGGTGAGGGGACAGGAACAAATGAGGACCATGACTACCTCTCCAGATGCATGGGAGAAAGATGTCAGAGTTGGTGGGAGGGATGGGGAGGGGTGGTAAGGGATGGGAGGAGGCTGGTTACTGATGGTCTGGTGTAATGTGATGTCCTGACATATGGAGTCAACTTTGGATGTGAAGTAAGTGGCAAAGTCAAGAGCAGAGAGTGAGGAAAGGAGACGAGGTGGAGATGGGCAGAGGAGTGAGTTGAGAGTGGCAAAGAGGTGCCGGGGGTTGGAAGACTGGGAGGAGATGAGGTTCTTGAAGTATGACTGTTTAGCAAGAGAAAGGGCAGCACTGAAGGATGAGAGCATAAGTTTGAAATGGAGTAGTCTGCCTTAGAGCACGATTTTCTCCAGTGTCGCTCAGCAGTATGTGAGCATTTTTGCAGATATCTGGTGCATTTGGTGTGCCAGGGTTGAGGTGTTAATTTGCAAGGGTGAATAGTGGTTTGTGGAGCAACAGAGTCAAGTGCAGAATTAAGGGATGCATTGTATATGGAAGTGGCTTGTTCAGGGCATGAGAGAGAGAGAATAGGAGAGAGAAGTGAGTCAAACATGGAGGAAAGGAATGTGGTGTCAATAGCCTCAATGTTACGCTTAGTGATGGTAGCCTTAGGAGGTAGAGATGGGGAAGCCGAGAGAGATAGGTTAAAGGAGAGCAGGTGGTGGTCAGAGAGTGGGAAAAATCAGAAATATCACAATGGTGAGTGAAGACCAGATCCAGTGAGCTCCCATTCACATGGAAGGGTGAGGAGGTCCACTGAGAGAGACCAAGTGAAAAGGTGAGGTTAAGGAGTTTAGCGGCAGGGGATTGTGTGGGGATGTCAATACGGATGTTGAAATCGCCTAGGATAATGGAGGGAATGTCAGAAGAGAGGAAGTGAGGAAGCCAGGAAGCAAAGTTGTCGATGAATTTGGAGGCAATGCCAGAGGGGCGATAAATGACAGCAACTCTAAGATGGACTGGTTGGAAGAGGCGTATAGTATGGACCTCAAATGTAGAGAATGTAAGGGATGGTTCTGGTGGTATGAGTTGGTAGGAGTAACTAGAAGGTAAAAGGACCCCAACACCACCCCCATGGAGACCCCCAGGTCTGGGTGAGTGTGTGAATGTGAGGCCCCCAGCAGAGAGAGAGCAGCAGGAGAAGTAGTGTCAGAGAGCGTAATCCAAGTTTCAGTAATAGCTAGTAGGTGTAGGGAGTTGGAAATGAAAAGGTCATGAGTGGGGACCAGTTTGTTACAAACATCTGCATTCCAGAGGGCACAGGATAGGGGGTATGAGTGTGTGCGAGAGATGTGAATGAGATTATCAGGGTTGCTGTAGCGATGAGGTGAGATTAACTTTGAGGGCAGGGATGATGAGAGAGGGGAAACTGCAGGAGGTGTGCAGGGGGGGGAGTTCAGTGTGATGTGGGTGGGGGTGTGGGGAGGTGACAAGGAAGGGAGGGAGGGAGCAGGACTGAGTTGTGGGGTAGCAGGACCATGGGGCAGAGGTGAGTGAAAGTGGGGTAACAGGAAAGGAGGGGAAAAAATACAGAGAGATGGAGGGGAGACAGAGGAGGGGAGAGAGGAGGAGGTGTAGGAGACTAGGGGGGAAGGATAAAGATACATGATAAGGTAGACACTAAGTGATGTGGGGAGTATAAGAAAGCCTTGACAGTGTTAAGCAGGTAAATAGGTTGAGGGAAAGTGGAAGTAGGAGAGGAGGCTGTAAGGGAATCAGAGCAGAAGAATTGCAGAAATGCAGGTGAGAAAAGCAGTGTAGGCTCAATGGGTGTAGATTTAGTATGAAATGAATCAAAAGTGTAGATAAAGTGGGTGCAGAAATGTATTTGGACTGTAAGAAATGAAAGGATTGTGAGAGGGTTAAGAAGCAGTAGTAATTCTGTAAGGTTTTTCAGTGTTTGTAGGTAAAATTGCATTGGTGCAGCTGTGCAAAAAAAAAAAAAATACAAAAATACAGATACAAGCATTTGTTGCTGAAATGGATGGTTTTTGAAATGTCCAAGTAAGGTAGTTCCGTGCTATTTAATCAGATGCAACAATCAGGAGGTGAGTGATCTGAAGAGTAAGTGACTCACATTTGTTATTAGTTCTTAGATAAAGATATTAGTTTTCAGGTATATTAATTTATGACAAGAAATTATGTCATAGCCTATTCCCTTAATGATCTTAATGATACCAGGTATAAATATCAGTCCTGGTCATTTGCCTCTCACCCCTTGATGAAGTCAGATAGACGAAACGCGTTGGTTGTACCTGTTAGGGTCTCCTGCTCTGTGCTGCCACGTCGTCATGGCAACCGGGAGACAAGTGCTAGCGGAGTAACCTGAGCGTAGCCGATACTCCGGTTCGGGTCTTTTGCTGTGCAGTGGTTACAGGCTCTGTGCACAGCAGGGGATCCGGTGCTGGTTTTTGTGCTCACAGTCTGTGAGGTCTGAGTGGGGCGTGGACAGCACTTGCTATATAAACCCTCTTCTCAGGTTAGGCAGATGCTGCTGAATCTTTGTTGGTTAGTCAGTTCCTGAAAGCTAGCTAGTACTGTGTAAACTTTGTATTTGTTTGTTGCTTACTGCAAATAGGCCTTGGGATTTGGTATTACACTCTGCCAATCCAGACCTAGCAGTAAGACTGGAGTCAGTCGTTTAACCTGCTGGGGTTCTTTTGCTACTCTGTGAACCTAGCAAGTTTGCGGCTGTATTCTCAGACTTGCCTGCCAAAATCCTTTCTCACTGTGCAAGGTGTTCTGGTGTCAGTTTAGTGGCAGTAAGCTGAACCAGTGCACTGCAAGTGAGGACTAGGATTGTGGAGACTCTCCTTGTGTCTATTATTCCATCTCTGACCAAGGAGTTTACTGCCACACCCGTTGGTAACCCTTTAGGGTTTTGCTGTTGCCCTTAGCAACAGCATTTCGGGTTCTCTACGTATTAAATCACTACATCTCGCTTCTTTCCATCTGAGCATTCCTAATACTAGGGAGACACCCAGTTTCTTAGCCTTCGGCTTCTCTGTTCACTTTGTGTTTATTTTGTTACCCTATCACCCTCTGTGTATGTAATGTCATATTCCCCAGTCTGTCTGTGAGTTCATTTGTTTTGCATCCCTCTCCGTTCAGACACCAGTACATTCCTGCTGGCACTGGTGTGCATAACAGTACCTCATTGACTCTCCACTTTAAGATAAACTTGAAGTTTCTCATTTTAATTTTGTGTTTAGTTTCTTAAAAATTTAGTATCCATCTTTTTTACCTTCTCTTATGTTGTTTCTGAAAAAGTTTTTAAATGGATCCCCATATGTTATTTTGGTTTAAAAGTGTTACTTTTTATTTATTTTTAGAATAAAACGTTTGTTTTACTTTTTAACTACAATTGGTTCCGCCTCCTTTTGCACATCCATTTTTTATTCAGATTTTAGCCATCTTCTATAGATAGTACTAATGTAAAACACCGCTGGTCGTTGTTACCCCTATTCCCCCACCTATATATATATATATATATATATATATATATATATATATATATATATATATAGTGGGGCAAAAAAGTATTTGACCAGCAACCGATTGTGCAAGTTGACCCACTTAAAAAGATGAGAGAGGTCTGTAATTTCCATCACAGGTACACTTCAACTGTGAGAGTCAGAATCTGAAAAAAAAACCAGGAAATCACCTTGTATGATTTTAAATAATTTACTTGTATATTCTTGTGGAAAATAAATATTTGGACACCTACCAAGCAGCAAGATTTCTGGCTCTCACAGACCTGTTACTTCTTCTTTAAGAAGCTCTTCTATCCTCCACTCATTACCTGTATTAATGGCACCTGGTTGTCTGTATAAAAGACACCTGTCCACACCATCAAACAGTCAGACTGTTGGCCAAGACGAGAGAGCTGTCTAAGGACACCAGGGACAAAATTGTAGAGCTGCACAAGGCTGGGATGAGCTACTCGACAATAGGCAAGCAGCTTGGTAAGAAGAGATCAACTGTTGGCGCAATTATTAAAAAATGGAAGAAATACAAGATCACTGGCAATCTCCCTCGATCTGGGGCTCCATGCAAGATCTCACCTCGTGGGGTATCAATGATCTTGAGAACGGTGAGGAATCAGCCCAGAACTACATGGGGGGACCTGGTCAATTACTTCAAGAGAGCTGGGACCACAGTAACAAAGGTTACCATTAGTAACACTTAGACAAAGTGGGTGTAGATACTATGTTGAGTGCGCACTAATTGGAGCAGCTTGGTGACGTAATGCGGTGACCTGGAGTCAACTCCCTACAAAATACCTCCCATACAACCAGTGGAAATAATCAAGCAAAGAAGAAATGGTACCAATAGATACAACCTAGCGCTTCATGTAGGAGGGCCACTGTAGTTAGTAGTCCTCATGAATGGATTCCCACAGGAAAAAGCAAGAAAAAGTGCATATAGTGAAGAACCGTTACACAATATACAGTTCAATTATTATATTAAAAAACATTTATTGTGTGAAATTAAAACATCTATCCACACATAAATAAGTGTGTGAGCAGCAACAAGAGTGACACAAAGTGCAATGTGTCTAGCAGCAGTTACAATATCCACACAGGGAGTCCAAATGTGCAATTACCAGATATCGAAGAAAAGAATGCATGTAATGTGTGTCAGTCCACAGCAGCAGCAGCAGCTCCTTCTCCTTCCGTCTGGTAAAAGGTCCAGGATCTCCCTCCAATGGTCAGGTTTATAATACCAACGCGTTTCTCCCCTATGCAGCGGGGCTTTCTCAAGGCTTCCAAGAATATTAGGTAGTCCAATATTACCTCCCTTTTTAAACATCAATCCACCAATCCCGGTACAACTGACCCTGGTGTATCCCATAAGGTGTGATGAGACTACATTTCCCACAAGTCCCCCATACATCACTTCCGTTTGTAGTACAGGGATCCCTTGCATCCTTACGGCGGCAGGGCGGGCACTATTGGCTCCTATACATGTGAATACTACAAGTCCCATGAGCCTCCTTGCACCCCACCCTGCCTGCCGCTTCCGTCTTCCTGTTCAGCGAGCGTCACGGACCCCGGACTTGTGTCGTTTCCCTTGGTATGTTGCTATAGCAACGGATACATCACTTCTGCCGCTGTACTCGGCCGTTGTCATGGTGACGCGTGTCAATAGTTTGTTTTCAAAACGTTAGTTGTAATCATTCTTAGCCTCCGTAAAGTCTCACACCAGCTTGAGTTCATATATTTCATATTTTCCAATGGTGTCCGGAGTCAGGGAATAGATAAATGATAAATGGATAATTATAAAAGATTATATAGCATAAAAAATATTACAAGACATATTAATAAAAAGGAGTCCCTTAAAAAAGTACCACCCCCTATATCCCACCTATAGATAGAAGAATGTATAGAAAGTGCCAGGTGACCCTAATCTCACCCCGGAGGCCCATCCCTTTTTATAAAAACCATTTGACTTCAAAGTCAAGGTTGAGGCCCCCCGGTTTTAATGTGCTGCATTCATAGATGAAGCGCATCTCTGCCTTGGCTAATTGGGTTGTAAGGTCTCTTTGTCTCCAATTGCCCTTGACCCACTGTATTCCCAAAAATCTCTTTATGGCAGATGTACATTTGTTGTGGGTCGTGCGAAAGTGGTCAGATAATGCGTGGGTCTCCAACCCATTTCTGATATTCCTGAGATGTTCGCCCATCCTGACCTTCAGGGGTCTCATGGTCCTCCCTATATAAAAGAGGCCACATGTGCACTTAATGACGTACACTACATTTTTAGTGTTGCAGGTCACAAATTCTCTAATACAATTTTTTTTTTGTTTATAGTCAACTCTACAGTTTTGCTATTGCCATCCCCCTTTATATTTCGACAGCCTATACACATGCCGCAACGAAAGAATCCTTTGGATTTGATCGTGGGGAGTGATTTCACAGGAGGTAAAGCGCCTCTAACAAGAGAATTGCTTATATTTGGTGCCCTCCTGTAAATACACTTTGGTTTGCTGGGGAGTTTATCTCCCACTATAGGATTCCTTTTTAATACTCCCCAATGTTTTCCTAGGATTTTTTCGAGATCTTTGTACTGGCTGTTGAAGGATGTAATGAACGCCCACTCATAGGGGGTGTTCTTAGCCTTCGTTCCTCTTTCTTTCTTTCTTATTTAGTAGATCTTTTCTTCCAAGGTTCTCCATTTTCTTGACTGTGTTATTGACCGTTTCTATATTGTACCCTGATGCTGTAAAGTCTTCCGGCATACCCTTCACCTGTTCATTATAGACCATAGTTTCAGTACAATTCCTCCGTAGGCAGCGTATCTGCCCGCTAGGTATTGACCTGAGCCAATCGGGGTGGTGGACACTATTTTGTCTCAAGTATGCTCTCAAGTCTGTGGGCTTCTTAAAAATTTTTGTATGTAGGCTCCCATCCTTTGAGTAAACTGTGATATCAGGAAAATGGAGTTCCTCATTACTGATCTCATTACTATGTATCTTGACCAGGACACCATATGGGGCTGTGGGAGGAGCAACACATTTGGGGTAACAACCCCTTCGGAGCGAACCTGGTGTCCTGGTCAAGATACATAGACAATGTGTTTTTTATATGGAAAGGAAGCGTCACCACCCTAAATGAATTTTGTGAATATTTAAATCAGAATTCCATTAATGTGGCCTTCACCTTTGAGATCAGTAATGAGGAACTCCATTTTCTGGATATCACAGTTTACTCAAAGGATGGGAGCCTACATACAAAAATTTTTAAGAAGCCCACAGACTCGAGAGCATACTTGAGACAAAATAGTTGCCACCACCCCGATTGGCTCAGGTCAATACCTAGCGGGCAGATACGCCGCCTACGGAGGAATTGTACTGAAACTATGGTCTATAATGAACAGGTGAAGGGTATGCAGGAAGACTTTACAGCATCAGGGTACAATATAGAAACGGTCAATAACACAGTCAAGAAAATGGAGAACCTTGGAAGAAAAGATCTACTAAATAAGAAAGAAAGAGGAACGAAGGCTAAGAACACCCCCTATAAGTGGACGTTCATCACATCCTTCAACAGCCAGTACAAAGATCTCGAAAAAATCCTAGGAAAACATTGGGGAGTATTAAAAAGGGATCCTATAGAGGGAGATAAACTCCCCAGCAAACCAAAGTGTATTTACAGGAGGGCACCAAATATAAGCAATTCTCTTGTTAGAGGCGCTTTACCTCCTGTGAAATCACTCCCCATGATCAAATCCAAAGGATTCTTTCGTTGCGGCATGTGTATAGGCTGTCGAAATATAAAGGGGGATGGCAATAGCAAAACTGTAGAGTTGACTATAAACAAAAAAAAATTGTATTAGAGAATTTGTGACCTGCAACACTAAAAATGTAGTGTACGTCATTAAGTGCACATGTGGCCTCTTTTATATAGGGAGGACCATGAGACCCCTGAAGGTCAGGATGGGCGAACATCTCAGGAATATCAGAAATGGGTTGGAGACCCACGCATTATCTGACCACTTTCGCACGACCCACAACAAATGTACATCTGCCATAAAGAGATTTTTGGGAATACAGTGGGTCAAGGGCAATTGGAGACAAAGAGACCTTACAACCCAATTAGCCAAGGCAGAGATGCGCTTCATCTATGAATGCAGCACATTAAAACCGGGGGGCCTCAACCTTGACTTTGAAGTCAAATGGTTTTTATAAAAAGGGATGGGCCTCCGGGACGAGATTAGGGTCACCTGGCACTTTCTATACATTCTTCTATCTATAGGTGGGATATAGGGGGTGGTACTTTTTTATGGGACTCCTTTTTATTAATATGTCTTGTAATATTTTTTATGCTATATAATCTTTTATAATTATCCATTTATCATTTATCTATTCCCTGACTCCGGACACCATTGGAAAATATGAAATATATGAACTCAAGCTGGTGTGAGACTTTACGGAGGCTAAGAATGATTACAACTAACGTTTTGAAAACAAACTATTGACACGAGTCACCATGACAACGGCCGAGTACAGCGGTGGAAGTGACATATCTGTTGCTATAGCAACATACCAAGGGAAACGACACAAGTCCGGGGTCCGTGACGCTCGCTGAACAGGAAGACGGAAGCGGCAGGCAGGGCGGGGCGCAAGGAGGCTCATGGGACTTGTAGTATTCACATGTATAGGAGCCAATAGTGCCCGCCCTGCCGCCGTAAGGATGCAAGGGATCCCTGTACTACAAACGGAAGTGATGTATGGGGGACTTGTGGGAAATGTAGTCTCATCACACCTTATGGGATACACCAGGGTCAGTTGTACCGGGATTGGTGGATTGATGTTTAAAAAGGGAGGTAATATTGGACTACCTAATATTCTTGGAAGCCTTGAGAAAGCCCCGCTGCATAGGGGAGAAACGCGTTGGCATTATAAACCTGACCATTGGAGGGAGATCCTGGACCTTTTACCAGACAGAAGGAGAAGGAGCTGCTGCTGCTGCTGTGGACTGACACACATTACATTCCTTCTTTTCTTCGATATCTGGTAATTGCACATTTGGACTCCCTGTGTGGATATCGTAACTGCTGCTAGACACATTGCACTTTGTGTCACTCTTGTTGCTGCTCACACACTTATTTATGTGTGGATAGATGTTTTAACACAATAAATTTCACAATAAATTTCACACAATAAATGTTTTTTAATATAATAATTGAACTGTATATTGTGTAACGGTTCTTCACTATATGCACTTTTTCTTGCTTTTTCCTGTGGGAATCCATTCATGAGGACTACTAACTACAGTGGCCCTCCTACATGAAGCGCTAGGTTGTATGTATTGGTACCATTTCTTCTTTGCACCATTAGTAACACACTACGTCGTTATGGATTGAAATCCTGCAGTGCCCAAAAGGTCCCCCTGCTTGCTTAAGCCATCACTTGCCCAGGCCCGTCTAAAGTTTGCCAGTGACCATCTGGATGATCCAGAGGAGGATTGGGATAATGTAATGTGGTCAGATGAGAGCAAAATCTAACTTTTTGGTATAAACTCCACTCGCCGTGTTTGGAGGGAGAAGAATGATGAATGGCATCCCAACAACACCATACCCACTGTGAAGCATGGGGGTGGAAACATCATGCTTTGGGGCTGCTTTTCTGCAAAGGGGACAGGACGACTGATCCGTATTAAGGAGAGGATGAATGGGGCCATGTATCGTGAGATTTTTGGCAAAAACCTCCTTCCCTTAGTAAGAGCATTGAAGATGGGACATGGCTGGGTCTTCCAGCATGAAAATGACCCTAAACACACCACCCGTGCAACTAAGGAGTGGCTCCGTAAGAAGCATTTCAAGGTCCTGGAGTGTCCTAGCCAGTCTCCAGATCTCAACCCAATAGAAAATCTGTGGAGGGAGTTGAAAGTCCGTGTTGCCCGGCGTCAGCCCCAAAACATGACAGATCTAGAGAAGATCTACATTGAAGAATGGGCCAAAATACCTGCTACAGTGTGTGCAAACCTGGTCAAGAACTACAGGAAACATTTGATCTCTGTAATTGGCAACCGAGGTTATATTACAAAGTATTGAGTTAAACTTTTGATTGTCCAAATATTTATTTTCCGCAAGAATATACAAATAAATTGTTTAAAAATCATACAATGTGATTTCCTGGTTTGTTTGTTTTTTTCAGATTCTGTCTCTCACAGTTGAAGTGTACCTATGATGGAAATTACAGACCTCTCTCATCTTTTTAAGTGGGTCAACTTGCACATTCGATGGCTGTCCAAATACTTTTTTGCCCCACTGTATATATATTCCGTAAAAAGTGTTCCAAGTTTTAATATTGTATAACTGACTTGGAACACAATAGATTCTCTTGATCTGCATTGTAAACTTACAACAGTACAGAAATACTAAATACAGAGAATTGCAAAACTACAAGACAGGAAGAGAGAGACATTTCCCCCACAGTTGGTGATTCTCAAATGAATTATTTGTATCCTTAGAAAAAAATCTGTGTGAGCCAATTCCTCAGGCACTCATTATATATACATTAATCAATATAGCCATTGTACTTTATCAAATGTTTTCTTTTATAGGCTATATAACATTTTTCCATTGCAAATATATTTCCTTTTTTATATATATTTTCAATAAGATATGGCACATTACCATATTGTGTTTCATTTTTTTGCAGAATACAGGGTGTTCAGTAAGTCTACATAATTACCATCTATCATTTTTATTTTGTCCCTCCCCTCTCATATGGTATGATTTCCAATTTGAATATCCCTGCTACATTCCTTATAGGCTGTGAGATTTACAAAGGAGTTTGGACAATCTGGCAAAAGCAACCATGCTGTATAACCACTGTATTGGTTAGACGCTGCCTCTGTCCAGTTCGAGGCAGCTGTCTGTAAGAGGGTCAGTGGCAGCTAAAGTATCTATAAAATGGTCAATGTTTCTCTCCCAAAAGGTAAGTATCAACTACAGTACCTTGCCTGCATATTTAAAGAATGTAACTTTTAATAAATCAGTTTTAAACTTTTTTTTTTACTTAAGAGAATATTGTGGCCATGCTATTAGATAAAGTGGGAATATTATCAGATTTCCATATCTCTCAATTGACTGATTTGAGGGCCCTGCCCCATCTTTCTATGGTACTTTTTTACAATATTTTTGGGTGTATGGCTTACTCTTAATTAAACTGATGGGTTGGGTTCGGGTGACCATACCGATGCCGGCTGTTAGATGCCCGGAGCGGGGGGGGGGGGAGGGGGGGGAGCACAATGAAGCCCCTTGCGGGCTCGCTGCACACGCAACCCAGCAGGCTTGGTGTTCTATTCCCACTCTATTCCCACTCTTTGGTTGTCGTGGACACCCACGAGTGGGAATAGTCCCAGTTGATCGGCATGCCGATTGGTGAGCTGTTCAGCATTCAGGATCCCGTCATCAGTATTGTTACCGGCGGTCTCCTGACCGCGGTCACATTACCGCATCCCAAACTGACACTGGAGTTTTTTTTAGAGTGGCAAGTCTATCAGTGAATGCTAGTTACTTACTTACAGTTACCCTATTGCGATTAGCATGTAGCCTACATTTTTTTGACAGCCCATATGCCTCTAGGGAATTCAGCCCTATGCTTAACAGTATGTCTCCTTATAACCCCATGTTGGTGATTTTAATGTTAAACATGTAGTGGTGGCAACAGCATGTCCTAGCATGTTGCTGACTGTTTCTTTTGCGGCGGGACCCCATAATTTTCATTGCACAATTGTTGTGACCAGTCCAGGCTATGATTCTAGTGTGCTTGTGAGATATTAGGTGCTATCCTTCAGTTTCGAGCTCATCTGTGAAAGAAATCGAAGGATTGTATGCACATTTGAGGTACCTTGAGACGCGGTGCGCGGGCATCCTGCTCGAATGTCGCGTCTCAAGATAGTACGTGCTGCACTTAATATTTCTCGTATCACAGTCCGATCGCATGTGGTTTTTAAACCACATGCGATATATCGCACTGCGATGTGCGATGGGCTCCCACTCGGCGGTGATGTTCCAATCACGTGATTACTATGCGATCTATCGCACGATCGCGTGGTAATCACTTTGACAGTTCAGGTGCAATTTCATCGCACCTGAACTGCCGGTGCAATGTCCCGCAATTTTTCTTTTTTTATACTAATGTAACCCCCACTGCCAATTGTGCTAATGTCAGCACTGAGCGGTTAATGTAAGTTGAATTGTTAAGGGTTGTTCTGAAGGAAAGTGGACTCCTGTCTATGCTCTTCCCTCTCTGTTAATTGCTATAGAAGCCTCTCTCCACATTACCATACAGAGGATGGGGCTTCTTCCAAGCGAGGTACCTGAGACTGTCACTCTCCCCTCTTTCAGCTGTTACCTCACAGTTGTTTGCCTCAGTGCTCTTTATGAGGAGCTATAAACAGCATTGAAGCAAGCAGAGTGAACCGAAGTATGATGATGACCTATACACAGTGACAGGACACTACCACAGCACCATACAGCAGCAAGATGCAGCACAAGACACTGGACTTTTAGTCACCACAATGCAGCAATGATACTGAGCACAGATATTGAGCACTGTTCAGGATAATACAACTGCCACTCGGAAGCAAAATACAGCAATGGACTACTGTACTGTACTACTATATACTGGTCAGTGGTCACCACAATGCAGCAATGATAATAATGAGCACAGATACTGAGCACTGTTCAGGATAATAGAATTGACACTGTGCAGCAAAATACAGCAATGGATTACTGTACTGTACTACTATATACTGGTCAGTGGTTACCACAATGTAACAATGATAATAATGAGCACAGATACTGAGCACTGTTCAGCATAATAGATCTGACACTGGGCAGCAAAATACAACAATGGACTACTGTACTGTACTACTATATATATATATATATATATATATATATAGTAGTACAGTAATGCAGCACTGATACTGAGCACAGATATTGAGCTGAGATTTAGCTGATATTGGGCTATTCAGGCAGAGAACGTAGCCACGTCCTTTCGCTATCTCGACAATGCATGAGTGAAAATGGCGGCAATGCGCGTCTCTTTATGTGGAATCCGAATCTCGCAAGAATTCGACAGCGGGATGATGACGTTTTCCTCCGTTCGGGTTTTGCATGTAAGGCGGGAAGAACCGAGGCTGCCTTGAACCCGTGTAAACCACGTGAAGTTCGGGGAAGGGGGGGTTCGGATCTCGACGAACCGAACCCGCTCATCTCTAATTGAAATCCATCAAGTTCATGGGGTGAAAGTAATACGGTGCCAACACCACGTAGAGAGAGGTTGTCGGGTTGTCTCTGCTGAAAATGGAGAGTCCAGGGAATGAACCGTGGCTTCTGTTGATGTGTCTCTGAATTATAGAAGACCTAATTTTTGTGTGATATGCTCATTTTCATTCTTAATGTGTAAATGCAACTTATCTTCCATAGCTGGAGGAGTCGAAAGCCTGGCGACATCATCAGCTGTCTCCAAGGATTCTTTAAGAGAAACTGTGTGCATGTGGTGGCTCCACTTTGTGTGTACTACCAGAACCTATTACAGACAGGCTTGGTGTCACCCTGTGCAGTAAATGGACCCACAAGGGGGTGTAGCCTTGTGGGGACGGGTACATGGCCTGAAGTTTTGCCTTAATTTTGATCACTGTGTGCGCATGCCCAGTACTCACAGGAGACTCTTCCCGCACTGTTGGCTCTTCTTTAGTATCCAGGAGCTGGGTGCTGTTCTGTGACGTTATTGTGCAGTGCCTGCTCCTGGCTTCTGCAATTTGGTGTGTCCCCCTTTGGATGGTGTCAGCCATTGTGGTCTGCATCCCCTGCATCCCATAGTGATGCCACTGTTTTGGTGTTTATACAGTATCAGCAGAATATAGTTGAACAGTAGAAGAAATGTATTCATTTTTCATCTCCGCCATGACAATGGAGAATTGTGATTGAAACTACAGGGAAAAGGGATGTCATAGCCTCTGATTTAGATAAACTGAAATGAATCTGGGAATTTTCCATTGAGATTCAAGTTACTGTATGTAATTGAATGTGACTACATACAAAGTCGCCGTAAATCACCAAAATCAGTCTCCAGATGTAAAATCCAGCAAGTATGCAATTTGCCAAAAATAATCCAGCATGAGTCACAGAAGAAAAGATTTCCCTTTGGACAGTGAATAAGCTGTTAATGCAGTTATCTTGTCTGACATTAATAATACAAAACTAAATAAAGACAAATAAAAACACATGGTCTCTTTCACCCAAAGTAAAACTAGTACTAAGCTGGTATTGGAAAAATCAGGGGGTCACCTTGAAATGTCCATTACCAGCATTAGACATTACCAGCCAGGGCTGGTGGCACAATAATAGGGAGACACTAAACATGGTCTTCCCAGTCATAGCACAGGGAAGCTACCATGTTCTGACCAATCAGAATACTCCCATTCATTCATACGGCCATGGCTACGAGTGAACTGCCATTTACAATGGGAACACCTTAGATTTACCTTTGCTAATTTTTTTTATTATTGGCAAGTTTGTAAATGCTACTTGGAATGAAGAGGACCTTTCCCTCTGGCTATAAGTGATAGTATAGATAAGAACGAGCGGTGTAGGGGATTGGTTATTTAACAAAATGCAATTTCTACAGTGTTTGAGTACTGTTGTTTGTTTAATATTTTTTTTACACAGACACTGCTGGTGCCAACAGATCTCCAAGTGTCAGTTTGTCCTGAAAACCATTTAAAATGGGCATGACATGGCTAGCTGGTACCTATAGAACACCAGTAAAGCAATATTAATTATTCTTTTTTAAATGTTAATAGCACATTACCCAGCCAGAGTTGTGGAAAATAGATGTAGCGTGGTCAGCACAGGACTCATTATTCCTGGGAGTGGGGCGGGGTGGAGGGGTGGGGGGTGGGCATCATTATTTTTGTGGACCTCCTCACATCCCACTCCTTATGTTGACCAGCCTTGATTTGGCTGGCACTATGGAAAATCCCTCACACCGGGTGTACCCCTCTATACTGGCAGCAGCCCTGTCTGGTGTGGGTAATGGAAATTTTAGGGATACCCCACACTCTTTGTCCCTCGCCTAGGCTGAACTGCTAGTGATTATTTACTTTTATATAGACAACTTACACTTTTTCTTCCTTTTAGATTATTTTTATTTAAAAAACAGTAATGTAAAGTTGCCGGAATGCAGGTGATGTGTGGGTTAATGGGACTTGCGGTGAGCTAAATGGCTCAGTAGGCACTGGCTAACCCCAGAGCCAGATTTCCATGCAATATATGAGACAAAGGGTACATCTGGGCATTATACACAGGTGCAGCAGTATAAACTCCTAGAAATTTGGTGGGTTTTGATCTGAGAAGTGCAGAAAAGGTCAGCAGGTGAGGCACTGCCTCACCTGCCATAGACTTTTTACTTCAGAGTTTGGGCTATAAAAATTATTCGAATAATGTAAAGAAGATATTTCAAACAAATTATTAGTATTTTTCATATACTTTATTCGATCAAAACTCTGGTTTAAACGTAAGTATGACAGGAAAGGCTCTGCCTCACCTGCCTCACCCCACCGCACGTCACGGCCCCCACTGCAAGCTTTGCAATTATTACATCTCATGAGATTAGGGCTGGATATAGAAGGGCAAAAATAATACACACAAATCCAGGCTTCTTTTGCAAGTTCTATATTATTATTTCCTTGTAAATTCAAGACAAAGAAAAACAGATCTTTAGTAAATATTCCCCTATCCCACTGTAAGATAAACATGTTAATTTTGTTTAACTTTTAATCCTGAGAATAGGCTTGATTCAGAGTTGTACATAATGTTGATTTTACCGTAGTTGAGCAATTATCATCCAACTGCGCATGTGTCTAAGGGTGTGTACACACGGTGAGATCCTTGCTATGCCCGATTTTCACTTGCGATTTCCCTTGAACTTTTCTTGAGATATGGACTATGGGGGTAATTCTGAGGGTATCCGTTCACATGGTCGACCATGTTATGGTCGACAGTCATAAGGTCGACCACTATTGGTCGACATTGACATGGTCGACATGGACACATTGTCGACACATGAAATGGTCGACGCATGAAAGGTCGACACATGAAAAGGTCGACATGAGTTTTTTAACTTTTTTTTTCTTTTGGGGAACTTTTCCATACTTTACGATCTACGTGGACTACGATTGGAACGGTAATCTGTGCCAAGCGAAGCAAAGGCACCATGCCCGAAGCATGGCGAGCGAAGCGAGCCATGCGAGGGGACGCGGTGCACTAATTGGGGTTCCCAGTCACTTTACGCAAAAAACGACACTAAAAAAAGTAAAAAAACCTCATGTCGACCTTTTCATGTGTCGACAATTTTCATGTGTTGACCATGTGTCAATGTCGACCATGTCAATGTCTACCAATAGTGGTCGACCTAATGACTGTCGACCATAACATGGTCGACCATTCATACCGGAACCATTCTGAGTTGATCGCAGCAGGATTTTTGTTAGCAGTTGGGCAAAACCATGTGCACTGCAGGGGAGGCAGATATAACATGTGCAGAGAGAGTTAGATTTGGGTGGGTTATTTTGTTTCTGTGCAGGGTAAATACTGGCTGCTTTATTTTTATCTGCAATTTAGATTGCAGATTGAACACACCACACCCAAATCTAACTCTCTCTGCACATGTTTTATCTGCCTCCCCTGCAGTGCACATGGTTTTGCCCAACTGCTAACAAAAATCCTGCTGCGATCAACTCAGAATTACCCACTATGTGTGCTTACGATTTCGGTTTATGTGAGATTTTGGCTTATGTGAGATGTCATTGACATGTGAGATGAACTAGATAGTACACAGATCTAGCAAGGATTGACTTGCCTGCACAGTCTATCTTTTCTTGCGATGCCGACCTGGCGGGACCGCGCATCGGGATCGAATCGAGATCGCAAGGTGACTTTCACCTTGCGATCTGCACTAACTTTTCTTGCGATTTTGACTATATAGTCAAAATCGAAAGAAAATATCTCACCGTGTGTACACACCTTAAGCTGCACTACATACAGTATGTCCTGTGATGGTCTTGTGACAGTGGTCGCAAAGAAGATTTATTTGCAAAGTGATTGACAGGCAAAGGATCATTTATAGGTAGCAACAGGGGTGTGGCGACTCAAGCTAAGGCATGTCACGCCTGTTTTTTTGGGGGTTTCAGCCTGCTACTGTGATTCTGTACACAGTATAAAGGGTACTGGCATCTTACTTCCTGTGGTCCAAGTGGCTGCAGCATTAGCCCAATTTTGCACATTAGCTGCATATAAATTTACAGCTGCAAATGCATTCATGCACATCTCTGAAGCATCTCTGAATCAGGCCCAATGTTTCCAACCTATGAAGCGGGCAGATGTACTAAGCCATGGAGCGAGATAAAGTACCAACCAATCAGATCCTAACTAGAGATGAGTGGGTTTGGTTCCCTGAGAACCGAACACCCCCGAACATCATGTCCCAAGCCAGGATCCGAATCTGGGTCGGGACTTCCTGCCAGACTCAGAAACCAGAATGAGGCAAAATGTCATCATCCCGCTGTCAGATTCTCATGGGTTTTGGATCCAATATAAACAGCCATGCGTCGCCGCCATTTTCACTCTGGACTTGGAGAGTGAGAGAGACAGACGCCTGTCTCTCTCTATCAGGGGTGGTGTCGGGTGGTGTTAGTGTGTGCTCTGTAGGGGTGCTGCTGCAATCACTATGGTGTACCTGTGCTGTGTTAAGGGTGCTGTCCCGGCTGTCACTGGTGTTTCATGTGCTGCAGCTGTACATGGGTGTTGCTGTGCTGGCTGTCAGTTGTACAGGGTGCAGGGGCACAGTCCTCCTGTATGCTGGAAAATATAGGGGTGCTGCTGGCCCTATATGTTGTAAAAATTCAGGGGTGCAGTTGTTAAAAATTAAAAGCACACTGCTCCTGTATGCTTTACAATATAGGGGTGCTGCTGGCCCTGTATGTTGCAAAAATTCAGGGGTGCAGTTGTTAAAAATTAAAAGCACACTGCTCCTGTATGCTGTAAAATATAGGGTTGCTGCTGGCTCTGTATGTTGTAAAAATTCAGGGATGCAGTTATTAAAAATTAAAAGTACACTGCTGTATGCTGTAAAATATAGGGTTGTTGCTGTTCAAATAACATTACACTGACCCTGTATGCTATAAAAATTCAGGGTTGCAGTTGTTAAAAATTAAAAGCACACTGTTCCTGTATGCTGTAAAATATAGGGGTGTTGCTGTTCAAATAACATTACACTGGTCCTGTATGTTGTAAAAATTCAGGGGTGCAGTTGTAAAAAATTTAAAGCACATTGCTGTATGCTGTAAAATTTGAAGGTGTTGCTGTTCAAATAACATTACACTGGCCATGTATGTTGTAAAAATTCAGAAGTGCAGTTGTTAAAAATTAAAAGCACACTGCTCCTGTATGCTGTAAAATATAGGGGTGCTACTGGCCCTGCATGTATTAAAAATTCAGGGGTGCAGTTGTTAAAAATTAAAAGCACACTGCTGTATGCTGTAAAATATAGGAGTGTTGCTGTTCAAATAACATTACACTGGTCCTGTATGCTGTAAAAATTCAGGGGTGCAGTCAAAATAAATGTACACTGGCCCTGTCTTGTATGCTGTAATAATTATAGGGTGCAGTGAAAATCAATGTACACTGGCCCTGTCTTGTATGCTGTAATTATTCTAGGGTGCAGTGAAAATCAATGTACACTGGCCCTGTCTTCTATGCTGTAATAATTATAGGGTGCCGTGAAAATCAATGTACAGTACACTGGTCCTGTCTTGTATGCTGTAAAATTACAGGGGTTTTGTGAATATACAGGGGCACTGTCTGGGGTTGTGATGTCTAGGCCTGACCTTCACAACACTGTATGGGAAAAGGAGGCTCCTACAAGCATGTGCACACCCCCTGCAAGCGCTGGGAGGAGCACTGCCAGTCCAGTTGCTGATATTGAAATTGAGGATGTCACTGTAGAAGTACACCAGGATGAGGAGGATATGGGGGTAGCTGGTGCTGCAGAGGAAGTTGACGATGAGGATACTGATAGTGATGTGGTTTGTTTGAATAAAGCACCCGTGGAGACAGTTGTTGGCCATGGGATAAAAAGCCCATTGTCATGCCTGGGCAAAATACTAAAAAAGCCACCTCTTCGGTGTGGAGTTATTTCTCCACAAATCTGGACAACAGATGTCAAGCCATCTGTTGTCTTTGTTAATCCATAATAAGTAGGGGTAAGGGCATTAACCACCTTGGAACATCCTCCCTTATACGTCACCTGTAACGCATTCATCATAAGTCATTGTCAAGTTCAGAAACTTTGGGCAATAGCGTAAGCAGTCCACTGACACCTAAATGATCTGGTTTTGTGTGAATATTATTTTCTATGACTATGAGGATGTAAACACTGAAAGGGAGGGGGGGGGGAATCTGTTGAAGAGGACGGCATCTTGCCACTGTAGAGCCAGTTTGTGCAAGGAGAGATTAATTGCTTCTTTTTGGTGGGGGCCCAAACAAACCAATAATTTCAGCCACAGTTTTGTGGCAGACCCTGTCGCTTAAATGATTGGTTTGTTAAAGTGTGCATGTCCTGTTTATACAACATAAGAGTAGGTGGGAAGGCCCAAGGACAATTCCATCTTGCATGTCTTTTCTTTGTCTGCCACATCAGTCCAGGGGTGCTGCCTATGCTGTATAAGTACAGGAGTGCTGCTGTACTTGAGCCAAGGTTTAAATGAAAGCCTAGAGCAGATATGAAACAAGCTTCAACATCACAAACAGATTTGTGAAAACTAGCCGCAAAGGTGGAAGTGGAAAGATTTTATAAATAAAGTGGGGAGAGACCACATTTGTGGCCAAAGTCACTGTTACTCACAAGAGACTGAATCATAATCCAGCGCAACTGCCGGAGAGGTAAACATGATGTTTTCTGCCGAAGCATTACAGAGAGGTTCTTCTCAACTATTTCATGTTAGGGACTCACAGGGCCAGTGCTAGGGTGTTTGGCGCCCCCGTGCAAACTATAAATTTGCGCCCCCCCATACTTTACAAAGGTACAGCACACGTCGAAAAATGGATGTGGTCTCACAAGGAAGGGGCATGACCATACAATTGTACCCCCCATTTAAAATGCCTCAGTAGTGGCTCTACTTACACATACCATCGCAGTAGTAGCGCAGCTTACACATAACGGCCCAGTAGTAATGCAGCTTACAATTAACGCCCCAGTAGTAACGCCCCAGTAGTCATGCAGCTTACATGTAACGCCCCAGTAGTAATGCCCCAGTAGTAGCGCAGCTTGCACATAACGCCCCAGTAGTAATGCCCCAGTAGTAATGCATCTTACATGTAACGCCCCAGTAGTAGCGCAGCTTGCACATAATGCCCCAGTAGTAATGCAGCTTACATGTAACGCCCCAGTAGTAACGCCCCAGTTTTAGAGCAGCTTGCATGTAACGCCCCAGTAGTAATGCACCAGTAGTAATGCAGCTTACATGTAATGCCCCAGTAGTAGCACAGCTTACACATAACGCCCCAGTAGTAACACCCCAGTAGTACGCCCCAGTAGTAATGCAGCTTACATGTAACGCCCCAGTAGTAATGCCCCAGTAGTAACGCAGCTTGCACGTAATGCCCCAGTAGTAACTCCTCAGTAAAATCACACCTTACACGTAATGCCCCAGTAGTAACCTCCCAGTAGTAACGCAGCTTACATGTAACGTCCACAGAAATGCAGTTTATTCACACTCCCCCTTCCCTGCACACATGCACATAAATAAATACACATCCATACATACACACACACACACACACACACACACACACACTTTCTCACTTACTCTCCCTGGCTGGCAGGATCTGGAGCAGCATATCCTCCTCTGTGGCACTGCAGTCTGATGGTCCTGTGTAGCCCCACCCCATCTGCCCATTAAGCTCTGCCCTCTCTGTCAATGTAGCTCCGCCCCCTCCATCCAATCTGTCACAGGAGGGGAGGGGGAGAGGAGGCTTTCAGCTGCCGGTGCCGCTGCCTGTCATGCAGTGACAGGCACAGCGGCTGCAGCAGCAGGAGGCCCAGGCGCAGCAGTGGGGATGAAGAGCAGGTACAGCGCCTCTCCTGCCTGGCGCCTACCTGCTCTGCATCCCTTTGCTGAGCGGGTAGCGCCGGGCCTGGGGACTCACTCAAATGAATGGCTCCAATTAGTCAACCTTCATTTTGTTTTATTATGAATGTTCCACATTTTGGGATTATTTATTTAGAAAATGCGCATTTGTTGTACAGGGATCTTCTTTTCCTAAGTCTATGTAGGGTTATCACAAGACCTCGCGGTGTTAGAAGAACAGAGTTGCATCAGCTTTCCATTGCACTGCAGCAATAGATGGGCCAGGAGCTTCTGTGAGACACAAACAGTTACTGAATAAGGCCCAGTATGGAGTCTCATGGTGGCTTACAGCAGGGATGGGGAACCTTCGGCCCTCCAGCTGTTGTTGAACTACACATACCAGCATGCCTTGCTACAGTTTTGCTATTTGGCCATGCTAAAACTGTCGCAGGGCATGCTGGGATATTTAGTTCAACAACAGCTGGAGGGCCGAAGGTTCCCCATCCCTGGCTTACAGCCAGGAAGATGTCTGGCTTGCCAGGCTGAGGCATGATGTGGGCACGGAGGTTAGCATTGCTTCCTCCCACAGTCCTACTGATAGTATGAAATGAGTTTGGACTGTAGAGTGGTAAACTCCACTAAGGCAGGGGCTCAATAACAAAAAAAATTACTACACATTCATGCTTAGTACTTAATATGAATAAAATAAACAAGACACATTTATGCTCACACGCGTGTAACTGGGACACACAGATATGCACACATGTGTGTAACTGGAGCTGTGAAAAACAAAAATAAGGCATCTGCCACAAAATACAGTATGTAAATAAAAATGCAATAAAAAATGGGAGCTGTGAAAAACAAAAATAAGGCATCTGCCACAAAATATGTAAATAAAAATGCAATAAGAAAATGGAAAAAAAAGTAACCCACAAGATTTTCACAAAATAAGTCTCCAGACTCCATGGAGAGGAAAATATCCAATCTAATTTCTGTGGTATACACCAGTTTATTTGCATCCCAGCATTAAATCCGAGATTATCTTAATCCCTGTACATGGAGAAGGGGGTACAATTTTGGAGGTTTGGCAACTAGTTTTTCAGTTTGTCCAGTAATGTGGTAAATAATAGGTAAATATTTGCTTGGTTGAAGTCCTTTCTGTTCCACATCAGTATAGGAGTGGAGGTGAAAGTATGTGTTTTATTCCTGATTGCATGTACCTCTCTAATTTTTAATCACCTTCTTGACACAGTCCTCTTCCTCTTGCCTCTTCTCATAATGTTAAAAGTCATCAAAGAAGGAGGTGGTGTGTTTGTAGCTAGCTATGATTCGGAGAACTTGGCAAGCTTTTTCCAGGGGGACCACCTGTTGCTGAAATGATGGGTTTATTAAACTGTGCATGTCCTGTTTAAACAACATGTGGGTGGGAGGGGCTAAGACAATTTCATCTTGCACCTCCGGCGACCTTTGTGCACCTCTTTTTACTTTGCATTATGTGCTCTTTGGGGCCTAGTTTTTAAAAGTGCCATCCTGTCTGCCACTGCAGTGCCACTCCTAGATGGGCCAGGTGTATGTGCCGCACACTTGTGTTGCTTAGCTTAGTCATCCAGTGACCTCGGTGCAACCTTTTGGCCAAAAAACAATATTGTGAGGTGTTCAGAATAGACTGGAAATGAGTGGAAATGAATGTTATTGAGGTTAATAATACCGTAGGATCAAAATTACCCCCAAATTCTGTAATTTAGGCTGTTTTTGTGTTATTTTTAAATCATCTAGATCCAAAACCAAAACCAAACCCCAAAACCAATCCAGATCCAAAACACGAGCAGAGATCCAGATCCAAACCAAAACGCAAAACACGAAAAGTGCCCGCCGTACATCTCTAATCCTAACTGCCATTTTTCAGCCTGTAACATGACAGTTAGCAGTTGATTGGCTGGTTCTTTTAATCCCTTTACTTTATTGCTCTCCAAGGCTGAGTACATCTGCCCCAAGATCTCCTGTCTTTCATGAGTTCACAAGTAACATTCCTAGCAGTAAAAATATGTTGATATTACCTGTCTCTTATCCCCTTTTATGCTTCCTAGGATTTTCCAACTTTGTTTCCCAATGTCACAAAATGCTGCACATTGGCATTTGCATTCTGTGGGGTAAATTTACTAAGCTCCCGATTTTGACCGAGATGCCGTTTTTTCATCAAAGTGTCATCTCGGTAATTTACTAAGCAATAATCACGGCAGTGATGAGGGCATTCGTAATTTTTTGCAAGTCCAAGAAAAAAATTACGAATGAATACACCATCGGTCAAAACGCGGCTGTTTAAGTATGAATCTCGGTCATTTACTAAGAAGTGCAAAGCAAAAAAAAAACAAACACTGCCGTGAAAAATTACAACTCGTAAAAAAGTGCGAAAAAAAAACAGACCTTTTTTTTTTATTCGTGATTGGATAGGCATGCACGGATCCATGAGATCCGTGCATGTATATCAGTGGGAAGGGGTGGGAAAGTGCTTATTTTTTCAAAAAAAATTGCGTGGGGTCCCCCCTCCTAAGCATAACCAGCCTCGGGCTCTTTGAGCCGATCCTGGTTGCAGAAATATGGTGAAAAAATTGACAGGGGTTCCCCCATATTTAAGCAACCAGCATCGGGCTCTGCGCCTGGTCCTGGTTCCAAAAATACGGGGGACAAAAAGAGTAGGGGTCCCCCGTATTTTTAAAACCAGCACCGGGCTCCACTAGCTGGACAGATAATGCCACAGCCGGGGGTCACTTTTATATAGTGCCCTGCGGCCGTGGCATCAAAAATCCAACTAGTCACCCCTGGCCGGGGTACCCTGGGGGAGTGGGGACCCCTTCAATCAAGGGGTCCCCCCCCCCAGCCACCCAAGGGCCAGGGGTGAAGCCCGAGGCTGTCCCCCCCCCATCCAATGGGCTGCGGATGGGGGGGCTGATAGCCTTTGTTGTAAAAGAAAAGATATTGTTTTTAGTAGCAGTACTACAAGTCCCAGCAAGCCTCCCCCGCATGCTGGTACTTGGAGAACCACAAGTACCAGCATGCGGCGGAAAAACGGGCCCGCTGGTACCTGTAGTACTACTACTAAAAAAATACCCAAAAAAACACAAGACACACACACCGTGAAAGTATAATTTTATTACATACATACACACATACATACATACATACTTACCTTATGTTCCCACGCAGGTCGGTCCTCTTCTCCAGTAGAATCCAAGGGGTACCTGTTGAAGAAATTATACTCACGAGATCCAGGGGTCCAGGGTCCTCGGGGCAACCATTTGTAATCCACGTACTTGAAAAAAATAACAAAACGGACACCCGAGCCACGCACTAAAAGGGGACCCATGTTTGCACATGGATCCCCTTTTCCCGACTGCCAGAAACCCAATCTGACTGATGTCTAAGTGGGTTTCTACAGCCAATCAGGGAGTGCCACGTTGTAGCACTCTCCTGATCGGCTGTGTGCTCCTGTACTGAGTGACAGGCGGCACACGGCAGTGTTACAATGTTGCGCCTATGCGCTCCATTGTAACCAATGCTGGGAACTTTCTGCTCAGCGATGACGTCACTTTAGGTCAACCGCAGGGCAGAAAGTTCCCAGCATTGGTTACAATGGAGCGCATAGGCGCTACATTGTAACACTGCCGTGTGCCGCCTGTCACTCAGTACAGGAGCACACAGCCGATCAGGAGAGTGCTACAACGTGGCACTCCCTGATTGGCTGTAGAAACCCACTTAGACATCAGTCAGATTGGGTTTCTGGCAGTCGGGAAAAGGGGATCCATGTGCAAACATGGGACCCCTTTTAGTGCGTGGCTCGGGTGTCCGTTTTGTTATTTTTTTCAAGTACGTGGATTACAAATGGTTGCCCCGAGGACCCTGGACCCCTGGATCTCGTGAGTATAATTTCTTCAACAGGTACCCCTTGGATTCTACTGGAGAAGAGGACCGACCTGCGTGGGAACATAAGGTAAGTATGTATGTATGTGTGTATGTATGTAATAAAATTATACTTTCACGGTGTGTGTGTCTTGTGTTTTTTTGGGTATTTTTTTAGTAGTAGTACTACAGGTACCAGCGGGCCCGTTTTTCCGCCGCATGCTGGTACTTGTGGTTCTCCAAGTACCAGCATGCGGGGGAGGCTTGCTGGGACTTGTAGTACTGCTACTAAAAACAATATCTTTTCTTTTACAACAAAGGCTATCAGCCCCCCCATCCGCAGCCCATTGGATGGGGGGGGACAGCCTCGGGCTTCACCCCTGGCCCTTGGGTGGCTGGGGGGGGGACCCCTTGATTGAAGGGGTCCCCACTCCCCCAGGGTACCCCGGCCAGGGGTGACTAGTTGGATTTTTGATGCCACGGCCGCAGGGCACTATATAAAAGTGACCCCCGGCTGTGGCATTATCTGTCCAGCTAGTGGAGCCCGGTGCTGGTTTTAAAAATACGGGGGACCCCTACTCTTTTTGTCCCCCGTATTTTTGGAACCAGGACCAGGCGCAGAGCCTGATGCTGGTTGCTTAAATATGGGGGAACCCCTGTCATTTTTTTTCCCATATTTCGGCAACCAGGATCGGCTCAAAGAGCCCGAGGCTGGTTATGCTTAGGAGGGGGGACCCCACGCAATTTTTTTTAAAATATTTGACAGTGTTTAATTTAAAAAAAACAAAAAAAATGAACCCCAGCACGGATCACACAGATCCGGCCGAGATTCATTGTAAAAAAGTCGGCAGTGTTTTGCTAATCACTGCCGTAAAAATAGAAAAAAAACCACGAATGACATCGACATCGGAACAAAAGAAAAACCCGAATACGACAGCTTAGTAAATTAGTCGTAATCAATTCATAAAGTTGCAGTTTTACACTTTCGATGTCATTCGTGATTGAACTTTGACCTGAAACGGGAAAATACGAATCTTAGTAAATTTACCCCTGTGTTTAGTATCTCTGCTCCAGCTGGCAGCGCTATCACTTCTTTGTTGCTCTTGCATTGTGCCATGGTTCAAGGATCTACTACTTGTCCCTAGGTCCCTGTTCCACACATCATATAGCAGCTGATGTGCACACTACTCTCTTTCTTTTATCCTTGTGATCATGTGACTGATGATGTCAGAACTGATGCCAGATTCAAATGAGTCAGCTTATATAAACCTCACCTTGAGAAATTGAATGATGGTTACTGTATAATATTTGTGGTCATAGAGATCCATGCTGGCATAGGACAAAATATCCATTCACTGTAGGAATAGAAATTGATCAGAATAAAGCACAAAGTGACCCAGATGAAGAGACAAGAGAAATATTAAAAAAGATACATTGTGCCATATGGCTGAGTTATTGCTACATCAGAGCTACTTAAAAATGTTTGAATAGGATAACATTAACTCTGATTCATACGGTCACTAGTCTGGTGCTGTGTCATGCTCCAGTAATTCTCTGGTTTTGACTAATGGCTGCAGACTTGCAAATTGTAGTAAGGATTAAATAAAGTAAACAGATTCTTTATATTTCACAGGAACCCAAGTGTCTTGAAGACACAACAGCTCAAATACCCACAATGCCTGTCGCAACTGCAGCTGCATTATCCTGCACGAAAAGGTCATGAAAGGAAGGAAGACAAAGAAATGTTACAGGGAAAAGAGCCTCCAGCAAATAAGGTTTTCATGGGCACTGATGCTATTAGGACAAATGCTTCAGACATTGCGTAAATGTTGGATGGCACCATGTAGCCCGCCAGCATTTAATATTGATATTTAATAAAGGACTCACTTGACTCATTAAAAAGTACTCAGAACACATTATTATGGCATGTTCAATTTTCCTTCTGATCAGAGAGGGAGACTTAGCATATTGTGCACATCATGATGGATTTGTTTACTTACATGCAAGTGGGATCTACTGTATATAGAAAACCCTATTTCAAATAATACATAGGTAGTGCATACTGAAACAAATGTAATCATAATCTTAAACTGGCTGGATTTACTATACTAATTGCACTATATTGGTGTCTATTGAAATAACAAATCAATGGGTGACAATTAGGACGTTTTCCTTATTAATCTGACTAAAATAATTTGATAGAAAATTGGTAATCATTGCTTCTGTACACCCCAGACCACAGGCAAAAGTTAATGTATTCCAGATAATATTGTGCTTATAGAGAAATGTATTATCCTTCTGGGAGGGTATTAACACTTTGTAGCCACCAAGACATACAGTAAATACAATATATAAGCAAATAAAGCAGTGAAAATGATATGATAACCACATAGACCATCACTAGAAAAATACAGTCATCAGGAAAAGGGAAGTCAGACAGACAGCGAAATGTTTATATAGCAGGATATATAATCAGAAAGTCAGGTACAAAGCTAACAAGGCAAATAGTAAATAATTTCTAGCAGCAGCAGCCCCTGGGAGTGGGTATAAGGTTTCACACTCCTTTTAAGCCTGCCCCCAGACTCTCATTGGCTAGTCTCACAGGAGTCTGAGGGCGGTCTTAGAAGAAGTATGAAGCCTTATTTTGAGTCCTGGGTGCCGCAAGTTGTCTGATAGACTAAGCACTGCCAAGGGGAACAAGCCAGTACATATTTTACATACTGTACATCATAACAAGTATGTTTATATGTGCTAAGCAGATTCCCCCTGCACTATGTGGTTAGTGCTGCAACCACTGCTGATTCCTAGACAGGGTCAGGCTCTGCAGCTAAATAATTAAATAAATAAATAAAACTAAGGTACAGATGTGCCATCATACACAGGATGTCTTTATTCCATTTGGTGCGAGACGCCAGCAAAACAGAGACGTTCTGAGAAGAGTATCTTTAAATATTGCATCTGAGTCACAGTGTAATAGAGACACTGGACTATGGGGGTAATTCAGATCTGATCGCTGCTCTGCGTCTTCGGGGATGGTGTCTGATTTCAGCTTCGGCCCCGATTTTCGCAGCTCGGAGTACACATGCAATCACACACTTGCACTGCAAATTTACACTCCCCTTGGAGGCGAAGACTATCTGAAAATAGTTTCCGCCTGCAAAATTAGCAGCCCAGCGATCAGATCTGAATTACCCTCTATGTCTTTAACTGCACAGTAATCTGTTTTACAAAGGTACAAAGATGTAGATGAAGCACAATGGAACTTGACAGAAGGAAAAGCCGTGGACTTGCACACCCCAGCATGGGCGTATCTACCCATTGGCCAGGATGGCACTCTCCAGGGGCTCCAGATGAGCAGGGGGCGCTGCCCGACGGTGCCACCCTTGGCCAATGGGTGGAATCCCTTAAGCTGTAGTGTCAGGCAATACCTGCTGTGCTGAGCTGCCTGGGATGGAGGGTGGAGGATCGCTCAGCAGGTAGGAGCTGGTGTCGGTGTCCGGCACGGCAATGCACTACAGGGAAGAAACTGAAAAAAAACTACAACTCCCAGCAACCCTTGCTGTCGTGAGCTCTGGACACCGGCGCTAGCTCCTGCCTGCAGAGCGATCCTCTGACCTCCATCCCAGACAGCTTGGCACAGCAGGTATTGTCAGACACTACGGCTATATGCTGTGATGTTGTAGGGTTGGGACTAGGGCTATGTGCTGTGTGGGGAGGCTATGTATGTGCTGGGAGTGGGGAAGACTACTACTATGTGCTAAGGGCGGACTACAGCTATGTGCTGGGAGGGGGATGGGGACTATGGCTATGTGCTTGGGGAGGTGAGGGGCTATGTTCAGGGAGGTGGACTATGGCAGGGAACTTTTGTTATGTGATGGGAGGGGGGTGGGGACTACTGTATGGCTGTGTTGGGAGAGGTGGAGACTACGGCTATGTGCTGGGGAGACTACGGTTATTGCTTGGAGAGGTGGGGAGGATATGGCTATTTACAGGGAGGGGACTATGGCTATGTGCTGGGAGGGGGATGGGGACTATGACTGTGCTGGGAGGAGTGAAATAACTACGTGCTGTTTTCTGGTGGGGAATATGGCTTTGTGCTGGGAGGGGGATGGGGACTATGACTGTGCTGGGAGGGGGGGAAATAACTACGTGCTGTGTTCTGGTGGGGGCTATGGCTATGTGCTGAGTGGGGACTACAGCTATGTACATTTGAATAGGGGAGTTAGGTAGTGCCAGTGCTGCAAGTATGGCGGTACTGCGTACCGGTAAGAAATTCCGCAAGGCCGCCACCTTGCAGACACTGTGGAGAGAGAAGAGCACAGCATGCACCTCCCCTACCCTGCCCCCTTCAGTCCGTATACCGACGGTTTCTCCCCCATTTGAGTCCGGCAGCTGCGGTGGCGTGTACTCAAACGCTGGTTTGTGAGCCAATCAGAGCTCATGGACTGGCAATCAGGAGCCGCTGCTGCCAGACCACGAACTCTGATTGGCTCACGAACCAGCACCAGAATCTGAGCTACAGGACACCACTGCCGCAGGAGGAGACCGGACTGAGGGCAGGAGAGGCGCGTGCTCTCCTCTCCCCGACAGCAGCAGCAGACAGTTCCGGCCCCAGGCAGCAACAGCATTGAGTTTCACTGCTGGGGGCATATCTGGCACTATGAGGGCATATCTGCCATCGTGGGGGCATGTGTATCTAGCAGTGTGGGGGCATATCTGTCAACATGGGGAAATATGTGTATCTGGCACTGTGGGGACATGTGTACCTGGCAATGTGAGGGCATATCTGGCAACGTGAGGGAATGTGTGTATCTGGCACTGTGGGTGCAAATCTAGCACTGTGGGGGCATGTGTATCTGACAATGTGGGGGCATATCTGGCACTGTGGGGGCATATGTGTATCTGGCACTCTGGGGACATATATAGCACCATGGGGGCATATCTGGCACTGTGGGGGCATATGTGTATCTGGCACTATTGGGGTCATATGTGTATCACACTCCCATTTTCATTAGCCACGCCCCATGTGGCATGTGGCCACACCCATTTTTTGTAGTATGCACACCGAAGGCGCGTGCACACAGTACCACTAAGAGTTTTTTTCTACTTGTACCACTGGGTAGTGTGCTGCAGTGCACTCCTTTGCACTACTATTTGATTATACTACCTGGTGTTGGGTGGCATTGCCTCCTCAGCCAGGCCAGGCACTGCTGATGTCTCCTCAGTGTTATAAGAATTACTGTGTGGGCATAATATGTAAAGGGAATTGCTACTGTGTGGGCATGATGTGTATAAGGGTTACTACTGTGTAGCATAATTTGAATTGGGGGAACTATTGTAAGGTCATGCCCCTTTCCCAGAGGATCATGTCCCTTTTATGCACAAGCACCTTCTCTATTTCAAATATGGGAGCGCCAGTCCCTTACTTTTCTAGGGGTGCCCGTACCCCTAGATACACCCCTGCCTACCAGTAGTAGCACAAGACCTGGCAAGCCAAGAGGGGCTATCTGTAGTGACCAAAGACACCTCTGTAACACGAAAACTAATAACAGTAAGGACAAAGAAAACCATACACTATAGTATTGCTTTAAGGGGGGGATATTGTTCTTGATGACATGGGAAAAAGCATTATTTCCAATTTCAGCTAAAACAGGTATTTTATTTAGGGCTATTTAAGAAGCCTTTATGACCAGTAATGGCTACAGTATCACTATGTATTGCAGGTGAGACCCTTTGTCAGCTACAGTACAATGGTAAAAGCTCTGAAATGCTTATATAACAGAGAGAGGCACATATACTGCCAGCAGTCCTCCTATTATATTGCCCTTTCAGTATGCAGAAACCACTAGCAGAAAACGTCTCTTAACGCCATTGGCCAGCACAAACGGGCAGCGAAACACTGCTCACAGCAAACAGTTGCTGACAAATTGTGTTAATAAATTATTTTCTATCTCTGCTATAAGTGGTGATAGAAAATCTTTACTATCACCACAAATGAGAAATAGGCCTTTTAATCACATCCTCCTCCAGTCTTGCTGACATCTTATATAACCTACATAATTAGAAGTAATTATATTTATTTGAATACTGATTATCTTATCTGAAGAGATGGACCAATCTCTTTTGGTGAAATTAGACAATAGTATAAATGTTACTGATTATATGTATGCACTTTTGTCTTGCAATCATACTACTGTTCTCATAATCACAGAAATAATATAAAACAGTTAAGAGCTATTCATCAGAGTTTTTATTCTTCAAAAAATACTGTATAGTATAGCACAAAATTGCTTTTTTTTTTCTCCTAGTGTGTGAAAGGCTTGTATTTTGCATATACAATAACATCACATTGTGTTAAACCAAAAATAAACAAAAATATTTTTTTTCCTTTCAATTCTTTTATCTGTCTGACAGAAACTAGATTACAGTGTAAATCTGGATTCATCTCCCACTGGCTTCCACTGACAGTTAAGTCTGTGTCTAACTGATAATAAGGCTGCCAATAAGAGTTCACAGCAGGAGCAGGTAAGTAGAGAGCACAGGGCAAATACGAAGCAAGTACTGATGCAGGTGCAGAATAGGCAAATAGAAGTATGTACAGATACTGTAGTGGTCTGGGGAAATGGCACAAAATTATAGTCTGGGAAAACTGCGACAGAAATAAACAGATGTTTTCACTAGCAAAAGCCTTTGGTTTAGCAAATGTCACGGGAAGGTTTGATTTAAATAAAAGAACCACAAGCACATCAGAGATTTAAATGAGGGAAATAAATATGTTTCAGCTGCCTCAAATAAAGCTTGGTAGAGAAATATACACTAACAAATTGTAATAATATACAAGAAATATTTTGGGTTTATTTATTATCGATGGGCTCACAATTAAGTATCCTCCTCACTGCAAGTTGTGGCGGAAGATGCTTAACTACTGGAGCAATGCTGAATTGCCGCTATCAGTTTCACTACTTCAGAAGTGAGTTAATACTGCAAGACCTGAGGTAACACATGCACAAAGTCAAAGGTCACACTGTGTGTCTGTAGCAAAAAATTCCACTTAGATCCCGCTTTGCAACCCTTGACATCCTTTCCATATGATGAAGTATGGCTCTGAGAAGAGAACCAATGTCATCTAAAAACGGTGTCAGTTCTTGCACCTTTCAGTTTTCAGAGATTGCTGATTACAAGGTGGCCCCATCTGGCCCCTAATTAAGAATGTGGCCATTACTTAAAGCATGTGGCAATGCTAGCACATAAAGGGGCCATCAATAGACCCCTTAATTATTTATTATTTATTTATTAGCAGCTTCTTATATAGCGCAGCAAATTCTGTTGCGCTTTACAATTGGACACAAAGGGGGTAATTCTGAGTTGATCGCAGCAGAAAGTTTGTTAGCAATTGGGCAAAACCATGTGCACTGCAGGGGGGGCAGGTACAACATTTGCAGAGAGAGTTAGATTTTGTGGGTTATTTTGTTTCTGTGCAGGGTAAATACTGGCTGCTTTATTTTTACACTGCAATTTAGATTTCAGTTTGAATGCACCCCACCCAAATCTAACTCTCTCTGCACATGTTATATCTGCACCTTCTGCAGTGCACATGGGCCCTCATTCCGAGTTGATCGCTCGCAAGGCGATTTTAGCAGAGTTACACACGCTAAGCCGCCGCCTACTGGGAGTGAATCTTAGCTTCTTAAAATTGCGACCGATGTATTCGCAATATTGCGATTACAAACTACTTAGCAGTTTCAGAGTAGCTTCAGACTTACTCGGCATCTGCGATCAGTTCAGTGCTTGTCGTTCCTGGTTTGACGTCATAAACACACCCAGCGTTCGCCCAGACACTCCTCCGTTTCTCCGGCCACTCCTGCGTTTTTTCCGGAAACGGTAGCGTTTTTAACCACACGCCCCTGAAACGCCGTGTTTCCGCCCAGTAACACCCATTTCCTGTCAATCACATTACGATCGCCGGAGCGAAGAAAAAGCCGTGAGTAAAAATACTATCTTCATTGTTAAATTACTTGGCGCAGTCGCAGTGCGAATATTGCGCATGCGTACTAAGCGGAATTTCACTGCGATGCGATGAAATATACCGAGCGAACGACTCGGAATGAGGGCCCTGGTTTTTCCCAACTGCTAACAAAATTGCTGCTGCGATCAACTCAGAATTAGGCCCCATGATACAACAAAACTGGGTAATAAATAGTGATGTGCACCAGACATTTTTCGGGTTTTGTGTTTTGGTTTTGGATTCGGTTCCGCGGCCGTGTTTTAGATTCGGACGCGTTTTGGCAAAACCTCACCGAAAATGTTTTGTCGGATTCGAGTGTGTTTTGGATTCGGGTGTTTTTTACAAAAAACCCTAAGATACAGCTTAAATCATAGAATTTGGGGGTCATTTTGATCCCATAGTATTATTAACCTCAATAACCATAATTTCCACTCATTTCCAGTCTATTCTGAACACCTCACACCTCACAATATTATTTTTAGTCCTAAAATTTACACAGAGGTCGCTGGATGGCTAAGTTAAGCGACACAAGTGGCCGACACAAACACCTGGCCCATCTAGGAGTGGCACTGCAGTGTCAGGCAGGATGGCACTTCAAAAAAATAGTCCCCAAACAGCACATGATGCAAAGAAAAAAAGAGGCGCACCAAGGTCGCTGTGTGACTAAGCTAAGCGACACAAGTGGCCGACACAAACACCTGGCCCATCTAGGAGTGGCACTGCAGTGTCAGGCAGGATGGCACTTCAAAAAAATAGTCCCCAAACAGCACATGATGCACAGAAAAATGAAAGAAAAAAGAGGTGCAAGATGGAATTGTCCTTGGGCCCTCCCACCCACCCTTATGTTGTATAAACAGGACATGCACACTTTAACGAACCCATCATTTCAGCGACAGGGTCTGCCACACGACTGTGACTGAAATGACTGGTTGGTTTGGGCCCCCACCAAAAAAAGAAGCAATCAATCTCTCCTTGCACAAACTGGCTCTACAGAGGCAAGATGTCCACCTCATCATCATCCTCCGATTCCTCACCCCTTTCACTGTGTACATCCCCCTCCTCACAGATTATTAATTCGTCCCCACTGGAATCCACCATCTAAGGTCCCTGTGTACTTTGTGGAGGCAATTGCTGCTGGTGAATGTCTCCACGGAGGAATTGATTATAATTCATTTTGATGAACATCATCTTCTCCACATTTTCTGAAAGTAACCTCGTACGCCGATTGCTGACAAGGTGAGCGGCTGCACTAAACACTCTTTCGGAGTACACACTGGAGGGAGGGCAACTTAGATAGAATAAAGCCAGTTTGTGCAAGGGCCTCCAAATTGCCTCTTTTTCCTGCCAGTATACGTACGGACTGTCTGACGTGCCTACTTGGATGCGGTCACTCATATAATCCTCCACCATTCTTTCAATGGTGAGAGAATCATATGAAGTGACAGTAGACGACATGTCAGCAATCGTTGGCAGGTCCTTCAGTCCGGACCAGATGTCAGCACTCGCTCCAGACTGCCCTGCATCACCGCCAGCGGGTGGGCTCGGAATTCTTAGCCTTTTCCTCGCACCCCCAGTTGCGGGAGAATGTGAAGGAGGAGATGTTGACAGGTCACGTTCCGCTTGACTTGACAATTTTCTCACCAGCAGGTCTTTGAACCTCTGCAGACTTGTGTCTGCCGGAAAGAGAGATACAACGTAGGTTTTAAATCTAGGATCGAGCACGGTGGCCAAAATGTAGTGCTCTGATTTCAACAGATTGACCACCCGTGAATCCTGGTTAAGCGAATGAAGGGCTCCATCCACAAGTCCCACATGCCTAGCGGAATCGCTCTGTTTTAGCTCCTCCTTCAATGTCTCCAGCTTCTTCTGCAAAAGCCTGATGAGGGGAATGACCTGACTCAGGCTGGCAGTGTCTGAACTGACTTCACGTGTGGCAAGTTCAAAGGGTTGCAGAAGCTTGCACAACGTTGAAATCATTCTCCACTGCGCTTGAGTCAGGTGCATTCCCCCTCCTTTGCCTATATCGTGGGCAGATGTATAGGCTTGAATGGTATTTTGCTGCTCCTCCATCCTCTGAAGCATATAGAGGGTTGAATTCCACCTCGTTACCACCTCTTGCTTCAGATGATGGCAGGGCAGGTTCAGGACTGTTTGGTGGTGCTCCAGTCTTCTGTACGCGGTGGCTGAATGCCGAAAGTGGCTCGCAATTCTTCGGGCCACCGACAGCATCTCTTGCACGCCCCTGTCATTTTTAAAATAATTCTGAACCACCAAATTTAATGTATGTGCAAAACATGGGACGTGCTGGAATTTGCCCAGATGTAATGCACGCACAATATTGCTGGCGTTGTCCGATGTCATAAATCCCCAGAAGAGTCCAATTGGGGCAAGCCATTCTGCGATGATCTTCCTCAGTTTCCGTAAGAGGTTGTCAGCTGTGTGCCTCTTCTGGAAAGCGGTGATACAAAGCGTAGCCTGCCTAGGAACGAGTTGGCATTTGCAAGATGCTGCTACTGGTGCCGCCGCTGCTGTTCTTGCTGCGGGAGGCAATACATCTACCCAGTGGGCTGTCACAGTCATACAGTCCTGAGTCTGCCCTGCTCCACTTGTCCACGTGTCCGTGGTTAAGTGGACATTGGGTACAACTGCATTTTTTAGGACACTGGTGAGTCTTTTTCTGAGGTCTGTGTACATTTTTTGGTATCGCCTGCCTAGAGAAATGGAACCTAGATGGTATTTGGTACCGGGGACACAGTACCTCAATCAAGTCTCTAGTTGGCTCTGAATTAACGGTGGATACCAGAACCACGTTTCTCACCGCCCAGGCTGCCAAGGCCTGAGTTATCTGCTTTGCAGCAGGATGACTGCTGTGATATTTCATCTTCCTCGCAAAGGACTGTTGGACAGTCAATTGCTTACTGGAAGTAGTACAAGTGGTCTTCCGACTTCCCCTCTGGGATGATGATCGACTCCCAGCAGCTACAACAGCAGCGCCAGCAGCAGTAGGCGTTACACTCAAGGATGCATCGGAGGAATCCCAGGCAGGAGAGGACTCGTCAGACTTGCCAGTGACATGGCCTGCAGGACTATTGGCTTTCCTGGGTAAGGAGGAAATTGACACTGATGGAGTTTGTGGTGTGGTTTGTAGCAGCTTGGTTACAAGAGGAAGGGATTTAGTGGTCAGTGGACTGCTTCCGCTGTCACCCAAAGTTTTTGAACTTGTCACTGACTTATGATGAATGCGCTGCAGGTGACGTATAAGGAAGGATGTTCCGAGGTGGTTAACGTCCTTACCCCTACTTATTACAGCTTGACAAAGGCAACACACGGCTTGACACCTGTTGTCCGCATTTGTGTTGAAATAATTCCACACCGAAGAGGTGATTTTTTTTGTATTTTGACCAGGCATGTCAATGGCCATATTCGTCCCACAGACAACAGGTGTCTCCCCGGGTACCTGACTTAAACAAACCACCTCACCATCAGAATCCTCCTTGTCAATTTCCTCCCCAGCGCCAGCAACACCCATATCCTCATCCTGGTGTACTTCAACAGTGACATCTTCAATTTGACTATCAGGAACTGGACTGCGGGTGCTCCTTCCAGCACTTGCAGGGGGCGTGCAAATGGTGGAAGGCGCAAGCTCTTCCCGTCCAGTGTTGGGAAGGTCAGGCATCGCAACCGACACAATTGGACTCTCCTTGGGTATTTGTGAGTTAGAAGAACGCACAGTTCTTTGCTGTGCTTTTGCCAGCTTAAGTCTTTTCATTTTTCTAGCGAGAGGATGAGTGCTTCCATCCTCATGTGAAGCTGAACCACTAGCCATGAACATAGGCCAGGGCCTCAGCCGTTCCTTGCCACTCCGTGTCGTAAATGGCATATTGGCAAGTTTACGCTTCTCCTCAGACGCTTTTAATTTTGATTTTTGGGTCATTTTATTGAACTTTTGTTTTTTGGATTTTACATGCTCTCTACTATGACATTGGGCATCGGCCTTGGCAGACGACGTTGATGGCATTTTATCGTCTCGGCCATGACTAGTGGCAGCAGCTTCAGTACGAGGTGGAAGTGGATCTTGATCTTTCCCTATTTTAACCTCCACATTTTTGTTCTCCATTTTTTAATGTGTGGAATTATATGCCAGTAACTATCAATAGTAATGGCCTACTACTATATATACTGCGCACAACTGAAATGCACCACAGGTATGGATGGATAGTATACTTGACGACACAGAGGTAGGTAGAGCAGTGGCCTTCTGTACCGTACTGCTATATATACTGGTGGTCACTGTCAGCAAACTGCAAAACTAAAATGCACCACAGGTATAGAATGTAGATGGATAGTATACTTAATGACGACACAGAGGTAGGTACAGCAGTGGCCTTCCGTACCGTACTGCTATATATAGTATACTGGTGGTCACTGTGTCAGCAAACTGCAAAACTAAAATGCACCACAGGTATAGAATGTAGATGGATAGTATACTTAATGACGACACAGAGGTAGGCACAGCAGTGGCCTTCCGTACCGTGCTGCTATATATAGTATACTGGTGGTCACTGTGTCAGCAAACTGCAAAACTAAAATGCACCACAGGTATAGAATGTAGATGGATAGTATACTGTTAGGGTCTCCTGCCCTGTGCTGCCACGTCGTCATGGCAACCGGGAGACAAGTGCTAGCGGAGTAACCTGAGCGCAGCTGATACTCCGGTTCGGGTCTTTTGCTGTGCAGTGGTTACAGGCTCTGTGCACGGCAGGGGATCCGGTGCTGGTTTTTGTGCTCACAGTCTGTGAGGTCTGAGTGGGGCGTGGACAGCACCTGCTTTATAAGGCCTCTTCTCAGGTTAAGCAGATGCTGCTGAATCTTTGTTGGTTAGTCAGTTTCTGAAAGTTAGCCAGTACTGTGTAGCTTTGTATTTGTTGTTGCTTACTGCAAATAGGCCTGGGGATTTGGTACTACACTCTGCCAATCCAGATCTAGCAGTAAGACTGGAGTCAGTCGTTTAGCTTGCTGGGGTTCTTTTACTACTCTGTGAACTTAGCAAGTTTGCGGCTGTATTCTAAGACTTGCCTGCCTAATCCTGTCTCACTGTGCAAGGTGTCAGGTGTCAGCTTAGTGGCAGTAAGCTGAACCTGTGCACGGCAAGTGAGAATTAGGATTGTGGAGACTCTCCTTGTGTCTATCATTCCATCTCTGACCAAGGAGTTTACTGCCACACCCGTTGGTAACCCTTTAGGGTTTTGCTGTTGCCCTTAGCAACAGCATTTCGGGTTCTCTACGTATTAAAACACAACATCTTGCTTTTCCCATCTGAGCATTACTAATACTAGGGAGACACCCAGTTCCTTAGCCTCTGGGCTTCTCTGTTCACTTTGTGTGTATTTTGTTACCCTATCACCTTCTGTGTACGTAATGTCATATTTCCCAATCTGTCTGTGAGTTCATTTGTTTTGCATACCTATCCGTTCAGACACCAGTACATTCCTGCAGGCACTGGTGTGCATAACAGTTCAAACACCAGTACATTCCTGCAGGCACTGGAGTGCATAACAGTTCTGACACCTGTATATTC
This sequence comes from Pseudophryne corroboree, assembly GCF_028390025.1. NCBI lineage: Eukaryota > Metazoa > Chordata > Amphibia > Anura > Myobatrachidae > Pseudophryne > Pseudophryne corroboree. The sequence continues at coordinate 475,362,547 of NC_086445.1, read as the reverse complement.
CTGCAGGCACTGGGGTGCATAACATATTCAGCAGCCTAATACTCCTGTTGAAATTTTGTGGGAATATGGAGCATACCCCTCAAAATACGTTGCAACAGGTGGTCGATCAGGTGCAGGTTCTGACTCGACAATTTAATGATTTGTCCATTAAAATGCATACCTCCCAGGCCGCTGGCGGAGCTCCCGCAGCAGCAGCACCTTCAGGGGTTAAGGAGCCGAAAGTAAATCTCCCGGATCGTTTTTCTGGAGATCGCTCGCAGTTCTTTTGTTTCAAGGAGAGCTGCAAGCTATACTTCCGGCTTAGGCCTCAGTCTTCTGGGTCGGAGATTCAGCGGGTGGGCATAGTAATTTCCTTGCTACAAGGAGACCCACAGGTCTGGGCATATGGGTTGCAGCCTGACTGTCCGTCGCTTAAAAGTGTTGATGCTTTTTTTACGGCACTGGGCATGTTGTATGATGACCCTGACAAGACGGCCTCAGCCGAGGCTCAGATTTCGATCCTTAAGCAAGGGCGAAGGCCAGTTGAGGTTTACTGTACGGAGTTTCGGAGGTTGGCCCATGATACCCAGTGGAATGACCCAGCCCTGAGACACCAGTACCGAAGAGGTCTTTCTAACCAGATAAAGGACCAACTGGTACAATATCCCTTGCCTGATAGCTTGGATCAGCTCATGCAGTTATCCATCCGGGTGGATAGACGGCTGAGAGAGCGTAGGCTTGAAAGGGAGACTGAGGTTACCTTCTTTCCCAAGGGAACCTCAGACTCTGAGGAATTTTCCGAGGAGCCTATGCAGATTGGGGCTACCCGCCTCTCCTCGCGTGAGAAGACGCGGAGGAGACAGCTGGGGTTATGTTTGTACTGTGGGAATAAAGGTCATGTGGTAGTATCATGCCCAGAAAAGCCGGAAAACTTCAGGGCCTGAGGGTGATGGGAAATATCCTGTCAGGCCAGAAGTCAGAATTTCCCAAGAAGACTTTTATCATTCCGGTGACCTTGAAGATCCTCGGTCAAACTGTCAAGACTGAAGCCTTTGTGGACAGTGGGGCCGACGGGGTTTTTATGGACCGCCAATTCGCCCTGAAACACTCTGTTCCCTTAGTACCCTTGGCATCGGAAATTGAGATTTGTGGGTTAAACGGGGAACCATTATCCCAAGGTAAAATTACCTCTTGCACTAGCCAGATTTCTTTGTTTATTGGAGCCACACACTCTGAAAAATTGTCCTTTTATGTGACTGTCTGTACTTTTGCCCCATTGGTGTTGGGGTTACCCTGGTTAAGGGCCCACAATCCTCAATTTGACTGGGTCTCTGGGGAGATTCTTAGTTTGGGTACTGATTGTTTCAGGAGTTGCTTGAGCCTTCCAGTCAGGCTCTCGCAGCTAAGTTTGCCAGGATTGCCAGGGTGTTATGCAGATTTTTCGGACGTGTTCTCCAAAAAAGTTGCAGAGGTACTACCTCCCCATCGCCCCTATGACTGTGCCATTGATTTGTTGCCAAATGCTAAGCTTCCCAAGAGCAGGTTGTACTCCCTGTCACGTCCTGAGACTCAGGCTATGGCAGAGTACATTCAGGAGAACTTGGCTAAGGGATTTATCAGACCTTCACAGTCTCCAGTTGGGTCAGGGTTCTTCTTTGTGGGTAAAAAGGACGGTTCGTTGCGACCCTGCATCGACTTCAGGGAATTGAACCGTATCACGATTAAAAACTCATACCCACTGCCTCTCATTTCGGTCTTGTTTGACCAGCTTCGTACTGCCACCATTTTTTCTAAGATTGACCTACGCGGTGCGTACAATCTAATCCGAATAAGAGAGGGGGATGAATGGAAGACTGCCTTTAATACCCACTCAGGGCATTATGAATATTTGGTGATGCCTTTTGGGCTCTGTAATGCCCCGGCAGTCTTCCAGGATTTCATGAATGATGTGCTCAGGGAATATTTGGATAGATTCTTAGTTGTATACTTAGATGACATCCTAATCTTCTCCCATTCCCTGGAGGAACATCGGAAGCATGTACGCTTAGTCCTCCAGAAACTCAGAGACCACCGGCTTGGGGCGAAGCTGGAGAAGTGCGAATTTGAAGTTCAGCAAATAGCATTTCTAGGATATATTATCTCCCCAGAAGGTTTCCAAATGGAGGGTTCCAAGGTACAGGCAGTCCTGGATTGGGTGCAGCCCACTAGTTTGAAGGCGCTTCAGCGTTTCCTGGGCTTTGCGAATTTTTATAGACGATTTATCGCTGGATTTTCGTCTATAGTGGCGCCCTTGGTGGCACTCACTAAGAAAGGGGCGGATGTTGCTCACTGGTCTTGTGAGGCTAAAGCGGCTTTTGCCCGTCTCAAAAGGGCATTTGTATCGGCCAAGGTGCTGCGACACCCAGATCCAGAGCGTCCTTTTGTGGTGGAGGTGGATGCCTCTGAGATGGGTATTGGGGCAGTGCTTTCTCAGATGGGAGTGTCTGATAATCGCCTTCATCCCTGTGCTTACTTTTCCCGTAAATTTTCGCCTGCCGAGATGAATTATGACGTGGGTAACCGGGAATTGTTGGCTATTAAGGATGCACTCGAGGAGTGGAGACACTGGCTTGAGGGGGCTAAGTTTGTGGTCTCAATTCTCACCGACCATAAGAATCTGGCATATTTAGAGTCAGCGAAGCGTCTCAATGCCAGGCAGGCACGATGGGCTTTGTTTTTTGCTCGCTTTAATTTTTTGATAACATATCGCCCTGGGTCAAAAAACATCAAGGCTGATGCGCTCTCGCGGAGTTTTGCTCCAATCCAGGAGACCACCGAGGAGCCGTTGCCCATTGTGTCCCCATCATGTATTAAAGTGGGCATTACCCAGGACCTCTTATCATTAGTCCTTAGAGCACAGGAGCAGGCTCCTCCAGGCCTTCCGGTAGGTCTTTTGTTTGTGCCTCCTAGGTTAAGACAGCGAGTGTTCCTGGAATTCCATGCCAAGAAGTTGGCAGGTCACCCGGGTATTGCCAGAACTCGGGAGTTGCTATCTAGGGCGGTGTGGTGGCCCTCGGTGGCTAAGGATGTGGATCAGTGGGTTCGGGCATGTGACATCTGTGCCCGAAATAAGACTCCTAGAGGGGTTCCTGTTGGCCCATTACATCCACTCTCTATCCCATCTAAGCCATGGACTCACATTTCAATGGATTTTGTGGTGGACTTGCCCAAATCCTCGGGGATGACAGCCATCTGGGTTGTCGTTGACAGGTTTTCGAAGATGGCGCACTTCGTTCCACTGGTTGGGCTGCCATCGGCCAGACGCCTGTCTGAATTATTTATGCTGCATGTTGTGCATCTCCACGGGTTGCCACTTGATGTGGTCTCTGACCGCGGATCCCAGTTTGTGGCCAAATTCTGGAGGGCATTTTGTTCCGATCTCCAGATTTCTGTTAGCTTGTCGTCAGGCTACCATCCGCAGTCTAATGGGCAGACTGAAAGGGTGAACCAGTCCTTGGAGCAGTTCCTCAGGTGTTATGTCTCCAAGTGTCAGACTGACTGGGTTGCTCATCTGTCCATGGCGGAGTTTGCCTATAACAACGCGGCTCACTCTGCTACAGGGATCTCTCCCTTCCTTTGTGTGTTTGGGCATCATCCTAAGGCCAATTCTTTTGACCCCCTGGACTCCACGCCTGGTGGTTCCTCTGTGGTTTCGGTCCTTAGAGGTATTTGGCGGAAAGTGAAGAAAGCCCTTGTGTCTGTGTCATTAGTGACCAAAAGGGTTTTTGATAAGCGGAAAAGACCCTGCAGCTTCAAATTAGGAAACTTCGTCTGGTTGTCTACCAAGAATTTGAAGTTGAGACAGCCATCTCATAAGTTAGGCCCCCGGTTCATCGGCCCTTATAAGATCACCAGGGTTATCAATCCGGTGGCATTTCAGTTAGATCTGCCCCGTTCTTTGGGTATCAATAAAACATTTCTTTGTTCCCTTTTAAAACGGGCGATTAGTAATCCTTCTTCCAGTGGAAGACCTTCCCCTCTTCTGATACGTGGCCAGAGGGAGTTTGTTGTTGAAAGGATTCTTGACTCCAAGATGGTTCGGGGTCGGCTGTCATTTTTGGTGCACTGGAAGGGGTATGGCCCGGAGGAGCGGTCGTGGGTGCGCAGTTGTGATCTTCATGCCCCCAGACTGATACGCTCTTTCTTCTCGCAGTTCCCCCGATAAACCCGGTGGTAGGGGTTCTTTGACCCCTCGTCAGAGGGGGGGTACTGTTAGGGTCTCCTGCCCTGTGCTGCCACGTCGTCATGGCAACCGGGAGACAAGTGCTAGCGGAGTAACCTGAGCGCAGCTGATACTCCGGTTCGGGTCTTTTGCTGTGCAGTGGTTACAGGCTCTGTGCACGGCAGGGGATCCGGTGCTGGTTTTTGTGCTCACAGTCTGTGAGGTCTGAGTGGGGCGTGGACAGCACCTGCTTTATAAGGCCTCTTCTCAGGTTAAGCAGATGCTGCTGAATCTTTGTTGGTTAGTCAGTTTCTGAAAGTTAGCCAGTACTGTGTAGCTTTGTATTTGTTGTTGCTTACTGCAAATAGGCCTGGGGATTTGGTACTACACTCTGCCAATCCAGACCTAGCAGTAAGACTGGAGTCAGTCGTTTAGCTTGCTGGGGTTCTTTTACTACTCTGTGAACTTAGCAAGTTTGCGGCTGTATTCTAAGACTTGCCTGCCTAATCCTGTCTCACTGTGCAAGGTGTCAGGTGTCAGCTTAGTGGCAGTAAGCTGAACCTGTGCACGGCAAGTGAGAATTAGGATTGTGGAGACTCTCCTTGTGTCTATCATTCCATCTCTGACCAAGGAGTTTACTGCCACACCAGTTGGTAACCCTTTAGGGTTTTGCTGTTGCCCTTAGCAACATCATTTCGGGTTCTCTACGTATTAAAACACAACATCTTGCTTTTCCCATCTGAGCATTACTAATACTAGGGAGACACCCAGTTCCTTAGCCTCTGGGCTTCTCTGTTCACTTTGTGTGTATTTTGTTACCCTATCACCTTCTGTGTACGTAATGTCATATTTCCCAGTCTGTCTGTGAGTTCATTTGTTTTGCATACCTATCCGTTCAGACACCAGTACATTCCTGCAGGCACTGGTGTGCATAACAGTTCAAACACCAGTACATTCCTGCAGGCACTGGAGTGCATAACAGTTCTGACACCTGTACATTCCTGCAGGCACTGGTGTGCATAACATATACTTAATGACGACACAGAGGTAGGTACAGCAGTGGCCTTCCGTACCGTACTGCTATATATAGTATACTGGTGGTCACTGTGTCAGCAAACTGCAAAACTAAAATGCACCACAGGTATAGAATGTAGATGGATAGTACACTTAATGACGACACAGAGGTAGGTACAGCAGTGGCCTTCCGTACCGTACTGCTATATATAGTATACTGGTGGTCACTGTGTCAGCAAACTGCAAAACTAAAATGCACCACAGGTATAGAATGTAGATGGATAGTATACTTAATGACGACACAGAGGTAGGTACAGCAGTGGCCTTCCGTACAGTACTGCTATATATAGTATACTGGTGGTCACTGTGTCAGCAAACTGCAAAACTAAAATGCACCACAGGTATAGATTGTAGATGGATAGTATACTTAATGATGACACAGAGGTAGGTACAGCAGTGGCCTTCCGTACCGTACTGCTATATATAGTATACTGGTGGTCACTGTGTCAGCAAACTGCAAAACTAAAATGCACCACAGGTATAGAATGTAGATGGATAGTATACTTAATGACGACACAGAGGTAGGTACAGCAGTGGCCTTCCGTACCGTACTGCTATATATAGTATACTGCTGGTCACTGTGTCAGCAAACTGCAAAACTAAAATGCACCACAGGTATAGAATGTAGATGGATAGTATACTTAATGACGACACAGAGGTAGGAACAGCAGTGGCCTTCCGTACCGTACTGCTATATATAGTATACTGGTGGTCACTGTCAGCAAACTGCAAAACTAAAATGCACCACAGGTATAGAATGTAGATGGATACTATACTTAATGACGACACAGAGGTAGGTACAGCAGTGGCCTTCCGTACCGTACTGCTATATATAGTATACTGGTGGTCACTGTGTCAGCAAACTGCAAAACTAAAATGCACCACAGATATAGAATGTAGATGGATACTATACTTAATGACGACACAGAGGTAGGTACAGCAGTGGCCTTCCGTACTGCTATATATAGTATACTGGTGGTCACTGTGTCAGCAATCAGCAAAACTAAAATGCACCACAGGTATAGAATGTAGATGGATAGAACACTTAATGACGACACAGAGGTAGGTACAGCAGTGGCCTTCCGTACCGTACTGCTATATATAGTATACTGGTGGTCACTGTGTCAGCAAACTGCAAAACTAAAATGCACCACAGGTATAGAATGTAGATTGATACTATACTTAATGACGACACAGAGGTAGGTACAGCAGTGGCCTTCCGTACCGTACTGCTATATATAGTATACTGGTGGTCACTGTGTCAGCAAACTGCAAAACTAAAATGCACCACAGGTATAGAATGTAGATGGATAGTACACTTAATGACGACACAGAGGTAGGTACAGCAGTGGCCTTCCGTACTGTACTGCTATATATAGTATACTGGTGGTCACTGTATCAGCAAACTGCAAAACTAAAATGCACCACAGGTATAGAATGTAGATGGATAGTATACTTAATGACGACACAGAGGTAGGTACAGCAGTGGCCTTCGTACCGTACTGCTATGTATAGTATACTGGTGGTCACTGTGTCAGCAAACTGCAAAACTAAAATGCACCACAGGTATAGAATGTAGATGGATAGTATACTTAATGACGACACAGAGGTAGGCACAGCAGTGGCCTTCCGTACCGTGCTGCTATATATAGTATACTGGTGGTCACTGTGTCAGCAAACTGCAAAACTAAAATGCACCACAGGTATAGAATGTAGATGGATAGTATACTTAATGACGACACAGAGGTAGGTACAGCAGTGGCCTTCCGTACCGTACTGCTATATATAGTATACTGCTGGTCACTGTGTCAGCAAACTGCAAAACTAAAATGCACCACAGGTATAGAATGTAGATGGATAGTATACTTAATGACGACACAGAGGTAGGAACAGCAGTGGCCTTCCGTACCGTACTGCTATATATAGTATACTGGTGGTCACTGTCAGCAAACTGCAAAACTAAAATGCACCACAGGTATAGAATGTAGATGGATACTATACTTAATGACGACACAGAGGTAGGTACAGCAGTGGCCTTCCGTACCGTACTGCTATATATAGTATACTGGTGGTCACTGTGTCAGCAAACTGCAAAACTAAAATGCACCACAGATATAGAATGTAGATGGATACTATACTTAATGACGACACAGAGGTAGGTACAGCAGTGGCCTTCCGTACTGCTATATATAGTATACTGGTGGTCACTGTGTCAGCAAACAGCAAAACTAAAATGCACCACAGGTATAGAATGTAGATGGATAGAACACTTAATGACGACACAGAGGTAGGTACAGCAGTGGCCTTCCGTACCGTACTGCTATATATAGTATACTGGTGGTCACTGTCAGCAAACTGCAAAACTAAAATGCACCACAGGTATAGAATGTAGATTGATACTATACTTAATGACGACACAGAGGTAGGTACAGCAGTGGCCTTCCGTACCGTACTGCTATATATAGTATACTGGTGGTCACTGTGTCAGCAAACTGCAAAACTAAAATGCACCACAGGTATAGAATGTAGATGGATAGTACACTTAATGACGACACAGAGGTAGGTACAGCAGTGGCCTTCCGTACTGTACTGCTATATATAGTATACTGGTGGTCACTGTATCAGCAAACTGCAAAACTAAAATGCACCACAGGTATAGAATGTAGATGGATAGTATACTTAATGACGACACAGAGGTAGGTACAGCAGTGGCCTTCGTACCGTACTGCTATGTATAGTATACTGGTGGTCACTGTGTCAGAAAACTGCAAAACTAAAATGCACCACAGGTATAGAATGTAGATGGATAGTATACTTAATGACGACACAGAGGTAGGTACAGCAGTGGCCTTCCGTACCGTACTGCTATATATAGTATACTGGTGGTCACTGTGTCAGCAAACTGCAAAACTAAAATGCACCACAGGTATAGAATGTAGATGGATAGTATACTTAATGACGACACAGAGGTAGGTACAGCAGTGGCCTTCCGTACCGTACTGCTATATATAGTATACTGGTGGTCACTGTGTCAGCAAACTGCAAAACTAAAATGCACCACAGGTATAGAATGTAGATGGATACTATACTTAATGACGACACAGAGGTAGGTACAGCAGTGGCCTTCTGTACCGTACTGCTATATATAGTATACTGGTGGTCACTGTGTCAGCAAACTGCAAAACTAAAATGCACCACAGGTATAGAATGTAGATGGATAGTATACTTAATGACGACACAGAGGTAGGTACAGCAGTGGCCTTCCATACCGTACTGCTATATATAGTATACTGGTGGTCACTGTGTCAGCAAACTGCAAAACTAAAATGCACCACAGGTATAAAATGTAGATGGATAGTATACGTAATGACGACACAGAGGTAGGTACAGCAGTGGCCTTCCGTACCATACTGCTATTTTATTATTATTATTATCCTTTATTTATATGGTGCCACAAGGGTTCCGCAGCGCCCAATTACAGAGTACAAATGCATATAAAAAATAGGAAAACAGTGACTTACAGTTGAATACAATATAGGACAAGTACAGGGCAACTAAGCATAACTACACCAGTAAACAGAGATAAGTTCCGGGTGGTCAAAAAACTGTGGGATCTGGGCAGTTGAGGATTATTAAAGTAAGAAAAGTATAAGCACATGAGGGAAGAGGGCCCTACTCGTGAGAGCTTACATTCTACATACTATATATAGTATACTGGTGGTCACTGTGTCAGCAAACTGCAAAACTAAAATGCACCACAGGTATAGCATGTAGATGGATAGTATACTTAATGACGACACAGAGGTAGGTACAGCAGTGGCCTTCCGTACCGTACTGCTATATATACTGGTGGTCACTGTGTCAGCAAACTGCACAACTGAAATGCACCACAGGTATAGAATCTAGATGGATAGTATACTTAATGACGACACAGAGGTAGGTACAGCAGTGGCCTACTGTACCGTAATGCTTTATATTATATACTTGTGGTCACTGGTCAGCAAAACTCTGCACTGTACTCCTCCTATATAATATTATACTGGTGGTCCCTAATCCCCACAATAAAGCAGCACACTGAGCACAGATATGGAGTGTTTTTCAGGCAGACAACGTATACTGGTGGTCACTGTCAGCAAAACTCTGCACTGTACTACTGCTGCTATATAATACAGCTGCTCCCCAGTCCCAACAATTAAGCAGTGTGCACACAGATATATGCAGCACACTAAGCACTTGTTTTTTTCAGGCAGAGAACGGATAACTGGTGGTCACTGATCAGCAAAAGTCTGCACTGTACTCCTCCTACAGTATACAGCTGCTCCCCAGCCCTCCCCACAATTAAGCAATAGTGCACAATCAAGTTCAACAATAACGGAGTGGACGCCAGCCACGTCTTCTCCCTAACATTTCCAATGCACGAGTGAGAGACAGGATGGGGATTAACCCCTGGTGTCCCCCAGCACACCAAACTATATGGGTAACATGACTTGAAAACATACATATAATAGAAATCCAGAGGTCTTCGTTAAATATATCTGCAGAAATATGGCAAAGCCACCAGGCCTCGACAAGGCTCCTCTGATGCTGGTGGTCCTAAACCTAATACTATATCTGGGCCTGGGGTGCAGAACCCCACAAACCGGCATAGGCCAGCCACCCCAAGGCAGCACACATGTGAGAAGGTAAAGTGTTAGTATGTGTTAATTAAAGGGAACGCAAAATCTGTATACAAAAAGTGATACACTAGTGACGGTGTAATTAAAAGACCTAAAGGATTAATAACAGTGTTAAGGGGGGTGCTAAATAAATATAATAGTGTGCTACCCCACAGCAGCCCAGCCACTCCAATCAGGGGGAACTGCACCCCAGACCCATTTCCAGTACTAATAATAATAATAATAATAATAATAATAATAATAGCCCTTCTGGGTCATACTAAATATAGTGCCACATGATAATGGCACCTAACAGATATACCCAAATTGAGAGCTAACTTACCTGGAGCCACCCCTGGGATCTCCATATGGCACTGTAGGAACCAGCATGCCCTCCAAACACTGGTCCCATCTATGCCTCTCATACTAGCAAAACAGAATGCAAGTTGCTCATATCAATTTGACAATATACTTCAGGTGCTTGAAAGGGAGGGGTAATTCTAAGCAAGAGACAGGATGGGGATTAACCCCTGGTGTCCCCCAGCACACCAAACTATATGGGTAACATGACTTGAAAACCTACATATAATAGAAATCCAGAGGTCTTCGTTACATATATCTGCAGAAATATGGCAAAGCCACCAGGCCTCGACAAGGCTCCTCTGATGCTGGTGGTCCTAAACCTAATACTATATCTGGGCCTGGGGTGCAGAACCCCACAAACCGGCATAGGCCAGCCACCCCAGGCAGTGGCGTAACTAGAAATTTTTCTCCCCCAAGCCAAAAAATCCTTCGGCGCCCCCCCCCCCCCCATACACCCCGTAATTGGCACTAGCAAAGGTAGAAAAATGCATGCGCCGCAGGCGCGCGCTGGCAAAAAGGGTGTGTGGCTTTGTTGAAATGGGCGTGGCTTTGCGTGGAGGGCGTGGCATTGCAGGAGAAGACTACCTTATACCCCAGTTTTGCAACCTGCACGCCCAGACGTTGGCCACCACAGGAAAGAAAAATAATCCTGATTCATGCCCCTTACATTATTTGTCATTTTTCCTCCTTATAGTAATGCCCAGTATACATTATGCCACATACTGCAATGGCCCTTAGACATTATTCCACACACAATCAGTGATCGCGCTGAGCCCAAAAAAAAAAGTGGGTCCCAGGGACCCTTCACTTTTAAAAATTGGGGTCCTACCGGTCTTTTTCTGGGTCCCATCGGAATTAAGGTTCTTATTAATTTTAATCTTGTTTGGACACTCCAAAAGTGTTGCAAGATGGGGGGGATGGGGTGACAATGCTGCTGGGCTGTGTAGCATGCAGGACACCCTGCACCAGAGCTGTAACTAGACATTTTGGTGCCCTTAGGCAGAAAGTGAATTGGTGTTAGACCACTCAGACCTTAAAGAACAGGTAGTGCGCGCCGTAGGCGCGCCGCAAAATTTTAGGGGCGTGGCTTCATAGGGAAGGGGCGTGACCACATAATAGTGTCAATTCACATTACACCACACAGTAGTGGCGCTTATACACATTGCACCAGGTAGAACCTCCTATGCACACTGATCCAGGTAGATCACGTCATACACTTTGCACCAGGTACAGCACGTCATGCACTTTGCACCAGGTACAGCACGTCATGCACTTTGCACCAGGTACAGCACGTCATACACTTTGCACCAGGTACAGCACGTCATGCACTTTGCACCAGGTAGAGCACGTTATCATACACATTGCCGCTAGGTAGAGCACGTTATCATACACAGTGCGCCAGGTAGAGCACGTTATCATACACAGTGCGCCAGGTAGAACACGTTATACACACTGCGCCAGGTAGAGCACGTTATCATACACATTGCGCCAGGTAGAGCATGTTATCATACACATTGCCGCTAGGTAGAGCAAGTTATCATACACATTGCGTCAGGTAGAGCATGTTATCATACACATTGCCGCTAGGTAGAGCAAGTTATCATACACATTGCGTCAGGTAGAGCATGTTATCATACACATTGCCGCTAGGTAGAGCAAGTTATCATACACATTGCATCAGGTAGAGCATGTTATCATACACATTGCCGCTAGGTAGAGCAAGTTATCATACACATTGCGTCAGGTAGAACACGTTATTATACACAATGCGCCTGGTAGAGCACGTTATCAGCCACATTGCGCCAGGTAGAACACGTTATTATACACAATGTGCCTGGTAGAGCACATTTTCATACACATTGCGCCAGGTAGAACACGTTATTATACACAATGCGCCAGGTAGAGCACGTTATAATACACATTGCACTAGGTAGAACACGTTATTATACACAATGCGCCTGGTAGAGCACGTTATTATACACAATGCGCCTGGTAAAGCACGTTATCATACACATTGCGCCAGGTAGAACACGTTATCATACACATTGCGCCAGGTAGAGCACGTTATCATACACATTGCGCCAGGTAGAACACGTTATTATACACAATGCGCCTGGTAGAGCACGTTATTATACATAATGCGCCTGGTAGAGCACGTTATTATACACATTGCACTAGGTAGAGCACGTTATCATACACATTGCGCCAGGTAGAACACGTTATCATACACATTGCGCCAGGTAGAGCACGTTATCATACACATTGCCCTCAGTGCTGGGTATATGCCCCCCCACTGCCAGGTATATGTCCCCAGTGCCAGATCTGTCCCCCCAGTGCCAGGTATATGTCCCCAGTGCCAGATCTGTCCCCCCCAGTGCCAGGTATATGCCCCAGTGCCTGCTCCCCCGCCCCCCCCCCCCCCTATGTGTTGGAGGGACACGAGCGCATCGCGCGTCTCTCCTGTGTCCCTCCTGGCTCTCCCCCGGCCGGTCTAAGGAAGCAAGTGCCGTTCGTGAGCCAATCAGAGCTCACGAACGGCACATGCTTCCTTAGACCGGCCACAGGAAAGAAAAATAATCCTGATTCATGCCCCTTACATTATTTGTAATTTTTCCTCATTATAGTAATGCCCAGTATACATTATGCCACATACTGCAATGCCCTTAGACATTATTCCACACACAATAATGCACGACACAATATGCACACACTGTAATGCTCCCGACACATTATGCCACACACCGTAATGCCCGTGACACATTATGCCACACACCGTAATGCCTGTGACACATTATGACAGGAATCGCAATGCCCGTTATACATTATGCTACACACTGCAATGCCCCTGATACATTATAGCACATACAATGTCTGTGACACATTATGACACACACCGCAATGTCCGTGATATAGTATACCATACACCGTAATGCCTGTGGCACATACCGCAATGCCCTGCCCGTTACACCCTATGCCACACACCGCAATGCCCGTTATGTATTATGCCACACTGAAATGACCCTGAGACATTATACCACATACCACAATGCCCGTGATATAGTATACCACACACCGTAATGCCTGACACATTATGACACACACCGCAATGACCGTGATACATTATGCCACACACTGCAATGACCCTGAGACATTATACCACATATCACAATGCCCGCGATATAGTATACCATACACCGTAAAGCCTGTGACACATTATGAAACACACCGCAATGTCCGTGATACATTATGCCACACACCGTAATGCCCATTACACATTAAGTCCTACAGTAAGGCTTCTAATTACTTTTAAATTACCTGCTCGTTGCCAGGGGTTTCATGCACTGGGTGTCATGCTCGTTGCCAGGGGTTTCATGCTCTTGGTTCCATGCACGGTGCCAGAGGTTTTCATGCTCAGGGTGTCATGCTCGTTGCCAGGGGTTTCATGCACTGGGTGTCATGCTCGTTGCCAGGTGTTTCATGCACTGTGTGTCATGCTCGTTGCCAGGTGTTTCATGCACTGGGTGTCATGCTCGTTGCTAGGGCTGTGCTCCCAGTGCCACATATGTCCCCAGTGCCAGATATTCCCCCACGGTGCAAGGTACTCACATGCCCCAGTGCCAAATATAGCCCCCCCCCATGTGCCAGGTACACATATACCCCCCCAGTGCCACATATGCCCCCAGTGCCAGATATTCCCCCGCAGTGCCACATATGCCCCCAGTGCCATATATTCCCCCCCAGTGCCAAATATGCCCAGTGCCATATATTCCCCCCCAGTGCCATATATGCCCCCAGTGCCAGATATGCCCCCCCCCGCAAGTGCCAGATATTCCCCCCCCCCAGTGCCATATATGCCCCTAGTGCCAGATATTCCCCCCCAGTGCCATATATGCCCCCAGTGCCAGATAATGCCCCAGTGCCAGATATCCCCCCCCTGCCAGATATTCCCCCCCAGTGCCAGATAATGCCCCAGTGCCAGATATCCCCCCCTGCCAGTTATTCCCCCCCTGTGTCATATATGCCCCCAGTGCCAGATAATGCCCCAGTGCCAGATATCCCCCCGTCAGTTATTCCCCAGTGCCAGATAATGCCCCAGTGCCAGATATCCCCCCCCCCCCGCCAGATATTCCCCCCCAGTGCCAGATAATGCCCCAGTGCCAGATATCCCCCCCCCCCTGCCAGATATTCCCCCCCCCCAGTGCCAGATAAAGCCCCAGTGCCAGATATCCCCCCCTGCCAGTTATTCCCCCCAGTGCCAGATAATGCCCCAGTGCCAGATATCCACCCACCCCCCAGATATTACCCCCCAGTGCCAGATAATGCCCCAGTGCCAGATACCCCCCCCCCCCCCTGCCAGATATTCCCCCCCAGTGCCATATATGCCCCCAGTGCCAGATAATGCCCCATTGCCTGATATTATAATCCCCCCCCCCCCTCTCCCCAGCCGCCGCCGCCGCCGCCGCCGATTTGTGGAGGGACACGAAGGGCACAGCCTCTCCTGTGTCCCTCCTGCTGCATCATCTCCAGCGGCCGCGGGTCTAATAGGGGGAAGTGCCGTCCGTGAGCCAATTAGAGCTCACGGACGGCACTTCTCCCTATCAGACCCGCGGCCGCCGGAGATGATGCAGGAGGGACACAGGAGAGGCACACGCTGTGCCGTCCGTGTCCCTCCAACAAGCGGCGGATGGCAGGAGAAAGCAGACTGACATGCGGGCGCTCGTCCGCATGTCAGTCTGCTGTAGTCAGTGGCGCCCCCGCAGCCCCTCGCCCCCAAGCCACCGCGAGGACTGCGGGGGCAGGAGTTACGCCACTGACCCCAGGGCAGCACACATGTGAGAAGGTAAAGTGTTAGTATGTGTTAATTAAAGGGAACGCAAAATCTGTATACAAAAAGTGATACACTAGTGACGGTGTAATTAAAAGACCTAAAGGATTAATAACAGTGTTAGGGGGGGTGCTAAATAAATATAATAGTGTGCTACCCCACAGCAGCCCAGCCACTCCAACCAGGGGGAACTGCACCCCAGACCCATTTCCAGTACTACTAATAATAATAATAATAATAATAATGATAATAATAATAGCCCTTCTGGATCATACTAAATATAGTGCCACATGATAATGGCACCTAACAGATATACCCAAATTGAGAGCTAACTTACCTGGAGCAACCCCTGGGATCTCCATATGGCACTGTAGGAACCAGCATGCCCTCCAAACACTGGTCCCATCTATGCCTCTCATACTAGCAAAACAGAATGCAAGTTGCTCATATCAATTTGACAATATACTTCAGGTGCTTGAAAGGGAGGGGTAATTCTAAGCAAGAGACAGGATGGGGATTAACCCCTGGTGTCCCCCAGCACACCAATCTATATGGGTAACATGACTTGAAAACCTACATATAATAGAAATCCAGAGGTCTTCGTTACATATATCTGCAGAAATATGGCAAAGCCACCAGGCCTCGACAAGGCTCCTCTGATGCTAGTGGTCCTAAACCTAATACTATATCTGGGCCTGGGGTGCAGAACCCCACAAACCGGCATAGGCCAGCCACCCCAGGGCAGCACACATGTGAGAAGGTAAAGTGTTAGTATGTGTTAATTAAAGGGAACGCAAAATCTGTATACAAAAAGTGATACACTAGTGACGGTGTAATTAAAAGACCTAAAGGATTAATAACAGTGTTAAGGGGGGTGCTAAATAAATATAATAGTGTGCTACCCCACAGCAGCCCAGCCACTCCAATCAGGGGGAACTGCACCCCAGACACATTTCCAGTACTAATAATAATAATAATAATAATAATAATAATAATGATAATAATAATAGCCCTTCTGGGTCATACTAAATATAGTGCCACATGATAATGGCACCTAACAGATATACCCAAATTGAGAGCTAACTTACCTGGAGCCACCCCTGGGATCTCCATATGGCACTGTAGGAACCAGCATGCCCTCCAAACACTGGTCCCATCTATGCCTCTCATACTAGCAAAACAGAATGCAAGTTGCTCATATCAATTTGACAATATACTTCAGGTGCTTGAAAGGGAGGGGTAATTCTAAGCAAGAGACAGGATGGGGATTAACCCCTGGTGTCCCCCAGCATTACCCCTCCCTTTCAAGCACCTGAAGTATATTGTCAAATTGATATGAGCAACTTGCATTCTGTTTTGCTAGTATGAGAGGCATAGATGGGACCAGTGTTTGGAGGGCATGCTGGTTCCTACAGTGCCATATGGAGATCCCAGGGGTGGCTCCAGGTAAGTTAGCTCTCAATTTGGGTATATCTGTTAGGTGCCATTATCATGTGGCACTATATTTAGTATGACCCAGAAGGGCTATTATTATTATTATTATTATTATTAGTACTGGAAATGGGTCTGGGGTGCAGTTCCCCCTGATTGGAGTGGCTGGGCTGCTGTGGGGTAGCACACTATTATATTTATTTAGCACCCCCCTTAACACTGTTATTAATCCTTTAGGTCTTTTAATTACACCGTCACTAGTGTATCACTTTTTGTATACAGATTTTGCGTTCCCTTTAATTAACACATACTAACACTTTACCTTCTCACATGTGTGCTGCCCTGGGGTGGCTGGCCTATGCCGGTTTGTGGGGTTCTGCACCCCAGGCCCAGATATAGTATTAGGTTTAGGACCACCAGCATCAGAGGAGCCTTGTCGAGGCCTGGTGGCTTTGCCATATTTCTGCAGATATATGTAACGAAGACCTCTGGATTTCTATTATATGTAGGTTTTCAAGTCATGTTACCCATATAGTTTGGTGTGCTGGGGGACACCAGGGGTTAATCCCCATCCTGTCTCTTGCTTAGAATTACCCCTCCCTTTCAAGCACCTGAAGTATATTGTCAAATTGATATGAGCAACTTGCATTCTGTTTTGCCAATGCACGAGTGAAAATGGCGGCGACGCGCGGCTGCTTATATAGAATCCGAATCTCGCGAGGATCCGACAGCGGGATGATGACGTTCGGGCGCGCTCGGTTTACCCGAGCCATACGGGAGAATCCGAGTATGGCTCGGACCCGTGTAAAAAGGGTGAAGTTCGGGGGGGTTCGGTTTCCGGGAAACCGAACCCACTCATCACTAGTAATAAACAAACAGTCAGAGGTAGGAAGGCCCTGCTCACAAGCTTACAATCTATAGGGAAATAGGCATTGATACACAAGGAAAGGAATTATCTATTGCATATTTGTCCACCGGATTGCAAAGGTTCTAGTGGGTTGCATGATATCACAGCACAGCAATGATGAACCCTGGTCAGAAAGAAGGGAAAGTGAAGAAAGAGAAAATATGTGGAAGATATGTGCGGACTGTACAGTGGGGATAAAATCGGATAGGAAAGCTTATGAAGGTTGAGTGAGCAGTTCTGGAATGTGATAAGCTTGCCTGAAGAGGTGAATTTTCAGGGAACGTTTGGAGACTTGGGGAGAGTCTTATTGTGCGTGGTAGGGCATTCCACAGAGGTTTATTCATAATTCAGGCTCAGTCGAACAAGCATTCTGAGAGTATTCATGGACCATGATAGAGAAGAGGAAGGGTAAAGATAGCATAGAGTATGTTACATTAACCTATTTTTACACAATATAATAATGTGTTGAAGTTTCATACAGTATACACATGAGAGAATAGTGTCTTATTAATAACATTTATTATTAGAGAAATTACATGATAAAATATAAATAAATAAAAAAACACATATACAAAATCAATGTGATACAGGCATATGTTGTTTTCCCTTAAACCTCCTAATGATAATGTGTGGACCCCTTATTCAAAAGTAAAGCATTCAGTACCTTTAATACCAAGAAATAATGACACGGAGACTTGAATTTGGCAGAAAATTGTTAGCTATTTATTGTACCCTAACCATTAGAAAACCTGTAAAATGAAAATTTAGTTAACATGCCAATTCAGTCCGTATATGGTGGCAGAAAAAAGAACGGCTATATTCAACTGACGATAACCTCAAAACATTAAATTTCCAAACTATCCTAATTTTAACACAAACTATAAAATAGGTAATAGGTGCCCGACTCAGACCCCCACGGTGACTACCCACCCTGATGGGTGATGACGCTGCCCCCGGACGGGTGGTCAAGCGGCCTTAAAAGTCAATAGAGGTGAGTGCACCTAAACCACACCAAAATGTAAATCACTGCAACTAACAAGACAAACTACAACCTGCCGTTCTTTTCCGCCAACAAATAGCCAACGATAAAACCATACTAACAATTCAAAGCCAAGGCACTCCGTGCCAGAACCTCTACCAAACAGGGTGGGAGGGCGGGAAGGCAATTCAGCAGCAAGAGAGACCAAGCTGGCCTAGCAGTCCCTATATATACTGAACCCTCCCCTCTCTATCATGGGCTGTACTTTTCCTCACAGCTAGGTCCACCCCTCACAGGAGGTTTAACTCTCTCTATTCCTATGCAGTCATTTCGCTCTCCTAAACCTCCTAATGATAATGTGTGGACCCCTTATTCAAAAGTAAAGCATTCAGTACCTTTAATACCAAGAAATAATGACACGGAGACTTGAATTTGGCAGAAAATTGTTAGCTATTTATTGTACCCTAACCATTAGAAAACCTGTAAAATGAAAATTTAGTTAACATGCCGATTCAGCCGGCATATGGTGGCAGAAAAAAAGAACGGCTATATTCAACTGACGATAACCTCAAAACATTAAATTTCCAAACTATCCTAATTTTAACACAAACTATAAAATAGGTAATAGGTGCCCGACTCAGACCCCCACGGTGACTACCCACCCTGATGGGTGATGACGCTGCCCCCGGATGGGTGGTCAAGCGGCCTTAAAAGTCAATGGAGGTGAGTGCACCTAAACCACACCAAAATGTAAATCACTGCAACTAACAAGACAAACTACAACCTGCCGTTCTTTTCTGCCAACAGCGAAAGACTCCTCCCCAGAGTCTTCGCACCGCCACCATACCCTCAACCTAACTCCTGCAACACGAGAAACAGATCCTCCAGGAAAAGCATCATCCCCTCATTGGACAGATGCACACCATCAGGCCGAAAAAGGTGACTGTCACGAAACCGAATCCTAGGGTGGCGAACCACTTTGCCTCCGTGGGTCAACACCCACTTCGCCACCGCCCCATTCACCTTTTGCCTGGCCTCATGAATCAGGCGACCGTCCGCCACACCTCGCCAACTCAACCTTGGCACCATCATAGAGAACACCAAGACGCAATTGGTCCACGCTGCGGCCACACTGGCCAGATCCTTCATCATGGCCCACCGCAGCTCCAAAGATGTCCTCTTACCCAGGTCGTTGCCACCTAAATGGACAACCAGCACCCTAGGGACTCCATGCTCGCTGACCTGACTGACCAATCTACTCTTCAGATCTTTCCACATCATCCCCCGCCAACCAAGCCAACGAACGCCATGAGCCCTAAGAAACATCTGTGAACCCTCCAAGGCCAAAAACCTGGCTGCCCAGTACACATAAGAGTGGCCAACCACCCAGATTGTCAAATCATCTTCTACCCAACCTGAAGAGAAGGAAAGGGGTAAAAAATTGGTTAATAAGAATCTAAAGCAGAGTTTATTAAACGCATTAACCTGAAGGATCTGCCAAAAGAAAAATGGGGTTTTCGTGTCTTGCAGAAGTAACGGCCTAGCCGATCTGCACAAGCTTCCAGCCAATTGAAGCAGAACATAAACACACAATGGAAAAAATCAAAATAATATAAGGAAAATAAACGGGGGGGGGGAAGGGGGGTATAAAATGGGAAAAACATGTAAGAACTCAGCTGGAGGTGAAAGCGTAAAAACCTGCGGAGGGACTTTTATTTGAACTGATCAGCCGAATTGTAGATTAGAATTCAGTCCGTCTAGTCAGGCAAAAAATCGCAAAAGAACTCCAGACCCCCGCTGCCAGCAGCAGCGAGTGGCTAATCCCTGAGTAGGATAAACAGAGGAGACAAACAGACACACAACACAAGGACGTACTGAACTTTACAACATGACTTATACAACTACAAATAAACAGAACCGTAAGTCAAACAAACAAATCATGCAACGGGGCGAATATATCGTCTGTAACTCGACGACTTCCATCGCCCCACTGCCTGGATTTCAGCCACGGAAAGCCCCGCCGATGCAGCCGACGTCGCAGCACCGATGCGGAAGGAATGCGTCCCGAAAGCAGCGGGTGGAAGGCCCAAACTCGCCAGACAGCGACCCAGCATCCAACTAAACTGATATTTCGTCAAGGGCAGACCGTCATAATGCAGCAACCACGACCCCCGACCACCGGGCCGAACTGCCGCATATTTCACTGCCAACCTCACCGGGCAAATGCTCTCCTCCAGCGCTGAAACCAAGGTGACCCATCGACCTCTACCAACTTGGTCTGTCTTAGAGCGACGCAATCTGCACAGCATGGACCTCTCACCCACCACCACGTCCTCGAGAAGCATGCGCGAATCCGCCCGCTTAGATGGCGCCACCAGCTCCGAAACCCGGAAGGCTCCGTGGTAAGCCATGGAGAACGCCAAACGGAACAGAAGCGACTCAAAAATAGACGACGCAATACCGCCAACCGCCTTGATGACAGCCGGTAGCAAGGCCGCATCAATGGGCCGCCTCCTATCAGCCGGAGTTGGCGCCACGCACGCCCACCCCTTCATCGCCTTAAGCAGAAGCCCGCTCTTTGTCACGTCAGGGACACCCTTGATTTTGTTAAAGAACGAAATACCAGCTAAGTACCGGGACACCACCACTCTGGACCTACCCGTAACAAACAGCTGCCAAATAAAAGAAAGCATCATCCGATGCCCGCTCTTACCTTGTTGACTTCGTCCTCTGACAAACTCCTCCCACTCGCTCCAAGCTTGTCCGTAAGCCTTGAGCGTGTTCGGAGCGACTGACCGCATCGCTAGATCCTCCAGTCCGGCCCGATCACCTGCCAGACATAACCGGGACATTGAAACCCTCGTTCATCGGCCTCGGGTGCCAACAAACGAAATCTCTCCCACTGGCCAAGTGACAACGCGTCGGCAATTCCGTTCTCCAGACCAGGCACATGCTGCGCGCGGAACCACACATTCCTATGCAAGCAAGTCAGCAGCAACCGCCTCAGCACCCTCAGGACCACCAGCGACTTCGCCCTCTGGTTATTGATCGCATGCACCATGCCCAGATTGTCACATCTAAACAAGATGCTGCGATGAGCAAGACGATCGCCCCAAACCTCCAGCGCCACCATAATGGGGAAAAGCTCCAGTAGCAAAAGGTCCTTAGTTAAACCCTCGCGATGCCATTCCTCCGGCCACGAAGCCACGCCCCAAGATCCCTCAAGGTAGCAACTGAACCCAGAGGAACCCGCCGCGACGGTAAACAGCTGCAGCCGAGCGCTGTCGACCGTTGGGGCCTGCCAGATATGCACCCCGTTGAAGTCCCCCAGGAACGAGGCCCATACGGCCAAATCCCTCTTAATCTTGGAGGACAAGCGGATGAAATGATGCGGCCTGGCACACCCCACCGTCGCCCTCTCCAGCTTCCGGCAGAAAACCCTGCCCATCGTGATTACCCGACAAGCAAAGTTCAAAAGGCCCAGCAAGGACTGCGCCTGCCTCAGCGTGACTTTGCGCGACCTTACAAACTGGCAGATAGCTTCGCAGGAGCTTCGCAACTTTGGCTTGAGGCAGGCGACACGACCCCGCTACCGTGTCGATTTCGATGCCCAAGAATGATAGACAGGAAACCGGCCCCTCCGTTTTATCTTCGGCCACCGGAACGCCAAAGTGAAAAAACAGAGCTCGGATGCTGAACAGCAAGTCGCCGCAGCGTGGCGAATTCGCCGGACCCACACACAGGAAGTCATCGAGGTAATGTGCGACTCCATGACCCCCTGACGAAGACTCCACGCACCAATGTAAAAATGTGCTAAAACGTTCAAAAAACGAGCAGGAAATAGAACATCCCATCGGCAAACATTTGTCGATGAAATACTCCGCTCCGATCCGAAAACCCATAAAACGGAATGAGTCCGGATGCAATGGTAGCAACCGAAACGCGGATTCCACATCGATCTTAACCATCAGGGCCCCAGGGCCGTAACTACGGACCAACTCTAGCGCCTCGTCAAACGACTGGTACACCACCGAGCAATGAGCCGGTGGTATCGCGTCGTTGACCGACGACCCTGATGGGTAAGACAGATGCTGAATGAGCCGAAAAGCGCCTGGAGTCTTCTTGGGAACTACTCCCACTGGGGAGATGACCAAGTCATCCACCGGGGGTGAGCTAAACTGTCCCTCCATCCTACCCAGCCGTAACTCCTTATCAACTTTCTCTCGCAGAACCGACGGCAAGGCGCGAGCAGACTGGAGGTTCCTGTGAGCCCGGACCGAAACCCCGCTCACAACAGGCAAGCGAAAACCAAACTGAAAACCCTGAAACAAAAACTGAGCGTCTGCACTATTTGGATACCACTCCAACCATTTGGCCATGGCATTCAAATTAATTGGCGTTGGTGCCCTGCAGAGCGCTCCCGCTCGCGCCGGGTCTTGTGTAACTTTGTTTACCCCGTGCACCCTGGCGACTGCCTTTAAAACAGGCAGAGGCTGGGTGGGAGCCGCCACATTGCAAGCACAAATGTCGAAACCGACACTGCTTGCCGAAGGAACAGGACGCATTGTTAAATGCGAAGCACTTTCCTTTCGCGGCGGCCTGCCCCCCCCCACGGACGGCCAATCTACCTGTCTTGCCCGATCCACCATCCGTGCCGGTCCCTTGGGCGGACGACCCTGCGCGGTGCCCGTCCGCCCCCGGATTCCGGGGCTCCCTAGCGGGTTGAGAAGTCCGGGTGACCTGGAGCCAGACTTCCACGTCCTTGCAACCAAAATCAATCACCTGCAAGCAGTCCTGTTTCTCCCGGAATTTCTCATCATACACCAGCCATTCGATGCCTGACGATGTGCGCTGCATATCGTGTATTAAGTGCAGGTACCTAATGACGTTCATATGTTTGTCAGGCCTATCTTCTAGGTAACAAGCCGCAAAGACGCAAAAACCGGCCAGCCAGTTTTTGAAGGTACGGAAAGCCTCAGCCCCGATGCCCTTCTTAGCTGTCGCTGACTTATAGTCCTTCTTTGCGTCCTTCGTCAGAACGAACATATCAACGTAATCGCCCCTGCAGATCTTCCTACGGCAGCTATCCCGCAACCCCCGCAGCACGGCCGTGTAATTGTAGTGGACTACCCCAGGCAAATCGCGGCGCTTCTTGGCCCTGCGAGCGGCCTCGCTAAGCCGCTTACGTCTCTTCCGCCTCTCCTGCTGCCCCGCCGCTCTCTTGGCGTATTTTGTCGCCCGCTTTTTCGCCCTAGTCGTGCTACTGACTTCGGACGCCGGCGATGACAGGGAAGAAGAAGAGGAAGAACCGAGAGAACTGGAGCGCGTGCTGGAGCCCGACGCCGACTGCTCAACCTCACCTGAAGCTGTCGACTGCTCGGACTGGGAATCCTCCGGTGTGGAAACTGCGAGATCCTCTTCGTCGCTCCCAACCATCTCAACTTCACCACGATCACCTGAAGAAGAAGACAGAGCAAAGGACCCAGAAACCAATCAGGGCACATGCCTATCACTCCGGGGCGAAGGCGTCCCCACCTTGCGCCCTCGCTCGTCCCGCACGGGACGGCGTCCTAGCTGCGCCGTGCCCGCCCCCAGATCACGGCAAGCACGAGCAATTCGCTGAGCCGCCGACCCCGGCCACACACCGGACACGCTCGCTACCGCGTGCGTGCCGGAACGCTTTGCCGCCCCCGGGGATGCGGCAGCGGCCAGTGGGCCCAACGCCGCCACCACTGTTGACAGGGCCGAAGCCAACTCTCCGGAGGGGTCCTGACCTCCCCAAAAATCACTGCTGGCACCCGCGGGAGCCCCCGCAGATGCCAGCGCGCGCCTCCCTGCCCGGCAGGCGCCAACAGGGGGCCTGATGTCCGAAGCACCTACTGGCCCGCCAGGGAACCGGTGGCGCCCCTGATCACAAGCGGCGCGGTCCCCCACCAGTCACTGCTCCCAACATGTTATCCACCGGGGGCGTGCCGTCCTTCGCCAGCGCTGCTCCCGCCGCTATCGGCCCCCCCGCGCGCGCCCTCCCCCTGCAGGCCGGAGCTCCCTCCGCCCACAGGGAGGGCGCCTCGGCGGGATTCCATGCTGCCCTGCTCGCCCCCGTTACGTCCCCCCCGCCGCCGCTCCCCGTCGGACTCCGGCTGCAAGGGAGGCAGCAGGGGAGATGAGGACACCAGTGGCGCCGCTGCGTGCACACGTGCGCGAACGGCGCCACCTGTTGAGAGCGCGGGCGTGCGCGCACTCTGGGCGCGCGGCCCGCCGCTTCCCGCCACTAACCCTCCGCTACTATGCCCCGCTGAGAGGACCGCCGGAATAGACCATCGCGGCTGCGACAAGGGGGAAGAGATGGGAGACGAAACGGCAGCCTCAGTCGGTCGCCTCACTTGGCGCGCCCGCGGGCGCCCGAACGCAGCTCCGGAGCCACTAACACTGCACCCGGAGGTGAGGGCCGATGCCCGGCCACCTCCGGGCGTCCTGCTTGTGCCCCCAGCCCTCCCCGCCGCCCGCGCCCGTCCGGTAAGACCGGACCGGAAACCAGCGGCAAGGAGGACCGAGTCCGCCGCGCCCCGTCCACACCGGCGCCCGCGTCGGCCCCGGAAGACGGGTAGCCGGCAGCAGGGCCAGCCAGTCCATCCTCGGGCCCAGACCCACCGCCTGATGAGCGGTAGCGAGCTGGGGTCCCAGCGGCACGGCGAGGGCGAGAGGCGGCCATCCCAAGCAGAGTGTGAGTTGAAGGGGAGTGGCAAGAAACACAAGGCAATGTAAAGCTAGTAAAACAAGCTAAAAATTCTAGTGACTCTGCAATACAGCACTCACCAGAGGCAATTCAGCAGCAAGAGAGACCAAGCTGGCCTAGCAGTCCCTATATATACTGAACCCTCCCCTCTCTATCATGGGCTGTACTTTTCCTCACAGCTAGGTCCACCCCTCACAGGAGGTTTAACTCTCTCTATTCCTATGCAGTCATTTCGCTCTACATACAAATAAATGGCAATTATTTCCTGCTACAGTTCAAATAGAAATATAAATTATGTAATGTGAATAGACGTCCATGATTTCATATAATATAGCAGCCACACTAATGAATGTAGTACTATCAGCTTGAGGGATCACGATAAGCCATTCAGAAGCACCTAACTAGTGCAGCAACCCTCCAGCACACCAGAGTTTGTACAATGTGATTCATTATAATAATGACGCAGATGAAACTGACGACACTGTAAATGTAAATAGATGAATCTTGTAACTGTGCATATTTTCAGTTTCAGATACAGTAATACCTGTACATGCAACAGCTTTGTATCAGAACTACTTCATATGTTTCACATCGCATACTTTAATGGGTTGATGCACTAGCTATTTGATAATGTAAACTAGGAGAGGATTATTTAACAGACTTTTAATCATTATGGCCAGAAATGACCTGTGAGGTTATTATGAATAAGTACATATTACAATGTTTCAAAGAGCAACACCTTTATAGTCCAGTAACAAGATTGTGCAATGATTAAATAAAGTTAAATATCAGATGCAGACTATAAAAATGCTTATTTAAAAAAAAATATGAAAATGCTAAGATGCAACATGATTATCACTGTTCTCCGTTATCATGTTGACAGTCATCAGGTTAATGTGAGAATTTTAATGTGGACGAACTGTCGACGTGCTTAGCATGCAGGTCAGAGCATCAGGATTGCACACAGGTTAAAATCAGACAATAATCTCCCACTGCACCTAATGGCAGCAACTCGGAATCCACACAGTATGTAACTTGAATAGCTTTCAGCAATAATTATTATAATAGGAGGGTAAAGTTTGCACAGCATACACATGAATAACAGAAGTTCTTATAGTTCAAGATGGTAATCAGCAGAATGGTAACACTGAGTAAACATGGACACATATGGCTTTGCAGTTGACCAGCATTGGACGTGTTGCACTGCCTGGGTAATAACAAAGGTAAGAACCAATCGGCAGCTGTAGAGAAGACCAGCCTCTCTAATGAAATACTCACTTCAGCTACTCAAGGGCACGTACAGCCAAGCTCTGGCTGCAAGTAATTCTAGATCCAGAGTGCCCTGCAGCCACCCGGTGGCTTAGTTGCTCAGCAATTGGCGGGACCAGCGGTCCATGCAGAAGAGTGACATGGCGTCCCAGCATCCTAGTAACATCCAGAACCTGCAGAAGTGATGAGCCATGCTGGCGACTGATAACACCAATATAGAAGCGCAAAAGCTCATTCTTACTCTATATATAATTTTTGATTACTGATAATGCCTTAGAACTTTTTGATTCTCTGGTTTATTTACCTGAGTGAATTTTTATTTAATTTGCTCTTAACCATTGTCATTCTAAGCATGTCGACATTTCACATAGTGACATTTCAGATGTTGCTAATGTGAACATCTCATCATTGTTAGGATGTCGACATGGTGCCTGTCAACAGTTTGCATTGCAACATTGTGGTGTTGACATGATGGATGTCAACATGATAGCTGTAGCTTATGTGGACTGGACACCCTTTTAATGTCTGTAATATTCTGCATACAATTCTAACAAATTAGTAGCAATTTTTTATAATGTGTGTGTATTATGTATTCTATACTTTTAAGTAACAGTTGAATGTAAAACACTCATGTATTGTATTACTCTGCAGTAGTGATGTGCACCAGAAATTTTTTGGGTTTTGTGTTTTGGTTTTGAATTCGGTTCCGCGGCCGTGTTTTGGATTCGGACGCGTTTTGGCAAAACCTCCCTGAAAATTTTTTGTTGGATTCGGGTGTGTTTTAGATTTGTTTGTTTTTTTACAAAAACCCCTCAAAAACATCTTAAATCATAGAATTTGGGGGTCATTTTGATCCCATAGTATTCCACTCATTTCCAGTCTATTCTGAACACCTCACACCTCACAATATTATTTTTAGTCCTAAAATTTGCAAAGGTCGCTGGATGACTAAGCTAAGTGACCCAAGTGGCCGACACAAACACCTGGGCCATCTAGGAGTGGCACTGCAGTGTCAGACAGGATGGCCGATTTAAAAAATAGTCCCCAAACAGCACATGATACAACGAAAAATAGAGGTGCACCAAGGTCGCTGGATGGCTAAGCTTAGCGACCCAAGTGGCCGACACAAACACCTGGCCCATCTAGGAGTGGCACTGCAGTGTCAGACAGGATGGCTGATTTAAAAAATAGTCCCTAAACAGCACATGATGCAAAGAAAAAATGAGGTGCACCAAGGTCGCTGGATGGCTAAGCTAAGCGACCCAAGTGGCCGACACAAACACCTGGCCCACCTAGGAGTGGCACTGCAGTTTTCTAACGAGAGGATGAGTGCTTCCATCCTCATGTGAATCTGAACCACTAGCCAAGAACATAGGCCAGGGCCTCAGCCATTCCTTGCCACTCCGTGTAGTAAATGGCATATTGGCAAGTTTACGCTTCTCATCAGATGCTTTTAATTTTGATTTTTGGGTCATTTTACTGAACTTTTGTAGTATACTTGACGACACAGAGGTAGAGCAATGGACTACTGTACCGTACTGCTAAATATATACACATGGTCTGCAAAATTCTGCACTGTCCTCCTACTATATAGTATACTGCGCACAACTAAAATGCAGCACAGGTATGGATGCATAGTAGACTTGACGACACAGAGGTAGAGCAGTGGACTACTGTACCATGCTGCTATATACATACTGGTGGTCAGCAAAATTCTGCACTGTCCTCCTACTACATAGTATACTGCGCACAACTAAAATGCAGCACAGGTATGGATGCATAGTATACTTGACGACACAGAGGTAGAGCAGTGGACTACTGTACCGTACTGCTATATATATACTGGTGGTTAGCAAAATTCTGCCCTGTCCTCCTACTATATATACTGCGCACAACTAAAATGCAGCACAGGTATGGATGGATAGTATACTTGATTACACAGAGGTAGGTAGAGCAGTGGACTACTGTACCGTACTGCTATATATACTGGTGGTCAGCAAAATTCTGCACTGTCCTCCTACTATATATACTGCGCACAACTAAAATGCAGCACAGGTATGTATGGACAGTATACTTGACAACACAGAGGTAGGTAGAGCAGTGGACTACTGTATCGTACTGCTATATATATATACTGGTGGTCAGCAAAATTCTGCACTGTCCTCCTACTATATATACTGCGCACAGCTAAAATGCAGCACAGGTATGGATGGATAGTATACTTGACGACACAGAGGTAGGTAGAGCAGTGGACTACTGTACCGTACTGCTATATATATACTGGTGGTCAGCAAAATTCTGCACTGTCCTCCTACTATATAGTATACTGCGCACAACTAAAATGCAGCACAGGTATGGATGGATGGTATACTTGATGACACAGAGGTAGGTAGAGCAGTGGACTACTGTACCATACTGCTATATATATACTGGTGGTCAGCAAAATTCTGCACTGTCCTCCTACTATATATACTGTGCACAACTAAAATGCAGCACAGGTATGGATGGATAGTATACTTGACGACACAGAGGAAGGTAGAGCAGTGGACTACTGTATTGTACTGCTATATATATACTGGTGGTCAGCAAAATTCTGCACTGTCCTCCTACTATATATACTGCGCACAACTAAAATGCAGCACAGGTATGGATGGATAGTATACTTGACGACACAGAGGTAAGTAGAGCAGTGAACTACTGTACCGTACTGCTATATATATACTGGTGGTAAGCAAAATTCTGCACTGTCCTACTATATATACTGCGCACAACTAAAATGCAGCACAGGTATGGATGGATAGTATACTTGACGACACAGAGGTAGGTAGAGCAGTGGACTACTGTACCGTGCTGCTATATATATACTGGTGGTCAGCAAAATTCTGCACTTTCCTCCTACTATATAGTATACTGCGCACAACTAAAATGCAGCACAGGTATGGATGGATAGTATACTTGACGACACAGAGGTAGGTAGAGCAGTGGACTACGGTAACATACTGCTATATATATACTGGTGGTCAGCAAAATTCTGCACTGTCCTCCTACTATATAGTATACTGCGCACAACTAAAATGCAGCACAGGTATGGATGGATAGTATACTTGACGACACAGAGGTAGGTAGAGCAGTGGACTACTGTACCATACTGCTATATATATACTGGTGGTCAGCAAAATTCTGCACTGTCCTACTATATATACTGCGCACAACTAAAATGCAGCAAAGGTATGGATGCATAGTATACTTGA
Source organism: Pseudophryne corroboree (assembly GCF_028390025.1). Taxonomy (NCBI): domain Eukaryota; kingdom Metazoa; phylum Chordata; class Amphibia; order Anura; family Myobatrachidae; genus Pseudophryne; species Pseudophryne corroboree. The sequence continues at coordinate 475,332,877 of NC_086445.1, read as the reverse complement.
TGACACAGAGGTAGGTAGAGCAGTGGACTACTGTACCATACTGCTGTATATATACTGGTGGTCAGCAAAATTCTGCATTGTCCTCCTACTATATATACTGCGCACAACTAAAATGCAGCACAGGTATGGATAAATAGTATACTTGACGACACAGAGGTAGGTAGAGCAGTGGACTACTGGACCGTACTGCTATATAATACTAGTGGTCAGCAAAATTCTGCACTGTCCTCCTACTATATACTACAGTGCAGCACAGATATGGAGCGTTTTTCAGGCAGAGAACGTAGATATTTTCAGCACACTGAGCACAGATATTTGCAAGCACATTGAACACAGATATTTGCAGCACACTGAGCACAGATATTTGCAGCACATTGAACACAGAAACTGAGAGAACACTGCACGTCCTCTCGCTATCATCTCCAATGCACGAGTGAAAATGGCGGCGACGCGCGGCTCCTTATATAGAATACGAATCTCGCGAGAATCCGACAGCGGGATGATGACGTTCGTGCGCGCTCGGGTTAACCGAGCAAGGCGGGAGGATCCTAGCCTGCCTCGGAACTGTGTAAAATGGGTGAAGTTCGGGGGGGGGTTCTAATTCCGAGGAACCGAACCCGTTCATCACTAATATACACACACAAAATTATTTAGAAAATTAAAACATATTTTAAGACTCATTTTATAAATGAAGTTTATTCAGATAATTTGGATATTTTATACAGAAACTTATGTCACTGCAGTGTATACAGAAAGATCTATTGGAAGGAAATCAAAGGCATTCTTTTAGATTGTCAAACTAGGTAACAAATCATCATCACTTCTGATTCATGTAACTATGGATCCACAGATAGGAGAATCACAAGTGAGAAATAAGAAGTTTCTGGTTTTTAAAAGAACATAGTGATATAGGTAATGTAATGCATGTACTATTTTCAGTAGGGTGTTGAACAGTTGCTACAGGTAATATTACATTTTACTGTATGCTTTCTCTAGATCACAGGTTCTCAAACACAGTCCTCAGGATCCCACACAGCGCATGTTTTGCAGGTCCCCTCACAGAATCACAAGTTAAATGATTAGCTCCACCTGTGGACCTTTTAAAACGTGTCCGTGAGTAATAAATACACCTGTGCACCTGCTGGGCTACATGGAAAACATTGACTGTTTGGGGTCCTGAGGACCGAGTTTGAGAACCTATGCTCTAGATTATATTGGATGTTGCTCTTCTCATGTTCAGTTTCAAGTGTCCCAGAATTGTAAGTGTTCTACGATAAGTTTATTTACTAAACTATTCACTAGTAGGTCACACTTAAATGTTAATTTACTAACAAAAAATACTCTGATCGTTGGTTTGCTTACACCTGATTAGTGTGATACCATTTTGATGTATCAGAGAATGGTATCCGGTCTATAGATCTACACTAAAAAGGTCTACAGTCAATAGGTGACTGACCACTAATGGTAGACATGAATTAGGTCAAAAGGGTAAAAAGGTCAACATGCAGAAGGTAGACAGTTCAAAAGGTTGATGGGTCAAAAGGTCGACTTGTAAAAGATAGACAGTTCAAAAGGTTGACAAGGTCAAAAGGTCAACAGTTCAAAAGGTCGACTTGTAAAAGGTAGATCTTTTTAAAAGGTTGACAGTGCTGAAAGGTCAACATAACAATGGTCAACACACATATGGTTGACACATTTTATTTTTATTTTTCAGTAATTTTTTTAAACTGAACACAGAAACTGAGAGAACACTGCACGTCCTCTCGCTATCATCTACAATGCACGAGTGAAAATGGCGGCGACGCTTGGCTCCTTATATAGAATACGAATCTCACGAGAATCCGACAGCGGGATGATGACGTTCAGGCGCGCTCGGGTTAACCGAGCAAGGCGGGAAGATCCGAGTCTGCCTCGGAACTGTGTAAAATGGGTGAAGTTCGGGGGGGTTCGGATCTCGAGGAACCGAACCCGCTCATCACTACTCTGCAGTATAATGAAGTGCTCAAAACTTACAAAGGGATCTTTAAGGCGTCATAAAACTGTGTTTTCAGAATTTTTTATTAAAATGCTTTTCTAGTGTCTCATATATCTATCGATAGACTAGAGAATTTGAAAATATATTGAAAGCAAATAATATTTGACCTCACACAGGTCTATATATCTTTGTTAATCAATTGCCAGAAACAAATGAAAATCAATATATTTTATTTGGCGAAATTTATACTAAATTAAATATTTTTGCTTTGATTTTATTTTCCTTGAATAAAGACAAGTCCAACTTAACATAATACAGAAACGAATACTAAAACTGCAACTGCTGACGATCGTATGGTGGGGTGGCCTAGCACAGGGGCAGGGCCGTCCATCATACTAAGCAGTGGCAAATTTCCCATTAGGCATGTGAGGCACATGCCTAGCGGTGGCACTTGTTTGGGGCCGGCATTTGGATGCTTGTGTTTGTACTGTCAGCTCAAAAAGTGCCAGTAACTCCAACATATTTCCACTGTACTGTACCATATGGCATCTTGAATGGAGTGCAAATGGGCAGATCGTGCACATACTGCCCCTGTAAGCTGTGCTACTTACAGTAGTTAATATGTTATACATAATAAAAAATTGTCATAGTGGCTTTTTTATTATTCTATTTGGCTGTCATCAAATGATAGCTTATAACCAATCACTAAATTAATAAAATTAGTCAGGGGCAGGGGGTAGCCGTTACTGTTGTGCCTAGGGGCGCCTTCACCCCTAAATCCGACCCTGATGCTAAGTGCCGCCCAGCGCTGCGTTTAAAATCTAATTGCAATCCCATTGCAATTAGATTGCAGCAAACAAGGGTAGCTCCTGCCTGCGCAGTCTGGCTGTGAAGGCAATTGGACGGCTGGTGTTTTTCACGTAACACGGCTGCCCTGAAAACGGCCCGGACAATCGCATTTGCTGGCCCACACACGCACAGAATGGGCCCTGCATGTGCACACTGGACCAATCCAACCTGAATAAGGCCCAGTGTGCTGTAGTACCTGACTATGGTAGTATGAGGATCTTGTCACCCAAAGTAATGAAGCTAATCTGTTCTATTGACCCCATACAGTATAATATCATTTGGTGGCTAATGTAGAATTGGAAGTACAGGTTGAGTATCCCTTATCCAAAATGCTTGGGACCAGAGGTATTTTGGATATCGGATTTTTCCGTATTTTGGAATAACTGCATACCATAATGAGATATCATGGTGATGGGACCTAAATCTAAGCACAGAATGCATTTATGTTACATATACACCTTATACACACAGCCTGAAGGTCATTTTAGCCAATATTTTTTATAACTTTGTGCATTAAACAAAGTGTGTCTACATTCACACAATTCATTTATGTTTCATATACACCTTATACACACAGCCTAAAGGTCATTTAATACAATATTTTTATAACTTTGTGTATTAAACAAAGTTTGTGTACATTGAGCCATCAAAAAACAAAGGTTTCACTATCTCACCCTCACTCAAAAAAGTCCGTATTTCGGAATATTCCGTATTTCGGAATATTTGGATATGGGATACTCAACCTGTAACTGTTTTCTGGCAAAAATCTGCATGTTCACATAAAACTTGCACACTTCCTTCTGTACTGTGTGTACATTTGGTTGCATTTTTCACTTATTACTGCCGACACTTAAGATGAATAAGGAGTAAAGGGTCGTGCAAATGTAGGCAGAGAAAAGTATTTCATGTAAATGAATCTCTAGTAGATGTACAGTTAGTATAGGTTGAGTACCCCATATCCAAATATTCCGAAATACGGAATATTCCGAAATACAGACTTTTTTGCATGAGAGTGAGATAGTGAAACCTTTGTTTTTTGATGGCTCAATGTACACAAACTTTGTTTAATACACAAAGTTATTAAAAATATTGTATTAAATGACCTTCAGGCTGTGTGTATAAGGTGTATATGAAACAAATGAATTGTGTGAATGTAGATACACTTTGTTCAATGCACAAGGTTACAAAAAATATTGGCTAAAATTACCTTCCGGCTGTGTGTATAAGGTGTATATGGAACATAAATGTATTTTGTGCTTAGATTTAGGTTCCATCCCCATGATATCTCATTGTGGTATGCAATTATTCCAAAATATGGAAAAATCCGATATCCAAAATACCTCTGGTCCCAAGCATTAAGGATAAGGGATACTCAACCTGTATATGCAACTTGCAGGAGGTGTATTACTTGTGTCTGATCCATGGTACAAAATTTACACTGATGATGATGATGATGATGTTGTTCAGCTTTGGTTCTTGATTGAGTGCTTCATGATCCCTTCCACTGATATGATTGCTATTGCCATTACTAGTGTACTTGATTCACTTTACTCACATTATTTATTTGATATTTGCATTCAGTCTACAGATAAAATAATATTCAGTCCTTTCAGTACTTTTTAAAGGAAGGAAACTACGATATGTTTGTACTTAATTGAAACTACTGTAATTAGTACCTTTATTTTGTAATTATGTAGTTTTTAATTGTATTTAACATGGTTAATACAACTTTAGTACATTGTCCATGCACAAACATATTGCTTTAATGTTATGATACTTTATTAAAGTAATATATTGTGTACTGTAATGTAACACTTATTGCTGTACTACTAACACAGTTAAAGAACACATACTGTTTTAAAGCAGGTACATATACTACTGCTTTATTATTATAAAATGAACCTGGTGAATATGCTACTGCGTTTTCCTGTTTAAAACTGACACATGCTACATTTGTTTAGTGAGATGCGTCCAGCTGAGCAATATGATCAAATGGAGTCTTTTTTGTGCACATCTTACATCCAACTCTACATCAGTCTGTCAGTGGATTTGTTATTATGATGTCATGAGGTGTGTACTACAAGCCCCATGCTATTCAGCAGTGCTCTTGATGCTTTCTAACTGGGAATGAGTAATTCAGCATACTGCTGTACCTGAAGCCCAAGCTTTTCTTACACTTAAGACCTCTCTGTCTGTCCATTAACAGCCAGTATTGTTTAATTACCCACTGTAAAGTGCAAAGGAATAAGCTATCATTAAACATATATATGTTAAATAAATAAAAGTTAATAATAATACATTTAGTCATGGATTTGAATAGGTTATAAGGGTGACTTCAAGCATGCTGCAGTTGTCTGCAAGGTATGCGGTCAAGATGCCGCCGGCCGGAATCCCGGCGGTCGAAATACCGACGCCGGAATCCCGACCGCCACAATCCCGACATATTCTCCCTCTGTGGGTGTCCACGACACCCATAGAGGGAGAATATAATAGTGTGCCGAGCGTAGCGAGGCACCGTGCCCGCAGCGTGGCGAGCGAAGCGAGCCTGCAAGGGGCTGCGTTCCGCTCGCCACCCCTGTCGGGATTGTGTGGTCGGGTTTCCGGCGTCGGTATTTCGACCGCCGGGATTCCGGCCGGCGGCATTTAGTACTGATCCCATCTGCAAAGACCACCTTAGGTTTGGTTAACATTTTGACATCAGTTTCATGTATATTTTATAAATACTGTATGTACAGCTTAAGGGGTACTCCAGCTCCTCAATGTGTGTGTGTGTGTGTGTGTGTGTGTGTGTGTGTGTTTGTGTGGGGAGGGGGTGGGTGGGAATGTAGCAGTGGTGGAGGCTGCGGCAGCAGCAGGTAGTTGGTAGGGGCATCGGGGGGTGGGGGGTAGTGAGGATCAGAACAGAGCCAAGGTAGCAAGGATGGACAGAGTGGAGGACAGAATGGGTTTGAGACCGAGGTCACCTGGCATGTAAACTAGTAATACTGTATGTTGGAAGTAGGAAGCACAGTTTCTATCTTTTTAGGTTTTTTTTTACTTTGACAAAGGCCAAATTGTGATGGCTAGATGACTGGTCAGAGTATATACAAATCGACAGTTGTTGTGGGGTGTTCCTGGTATACAGTGGTTAGTACTTGCCAAGAAAGGGCAACCAGTAATCCAGTGACAGAGTCATGGGCACCCAAGGCTCATTGGTGTGTGTTGTGAGAGAAGGGTAGCTTGTCTGATCAAATTACACAGGAGAGCGAGCTACTGTAGCACAAATTGCTGAACAAGTTAATGCTATATATGATAGCAAGGTATCAGAACCCACTTGCATTTTAACTCTCTGCATATGGGACTGTATAGCCGCAGACTGCTCAGATTAACCATGCTGACCCCTGTTCACCACTGAAAGTGCTGTACAATATGCACATGACTGTTGGAACTGGAACATGGAGCAATGGAATACGGTAACTTGGTCTGAATCACTTTTCCTTTATATGGCCTTTTCTAGCAGGATAATGCACCCTGCCACACAGCAGAGCTTATTCAGGAATGGTTTGAGGAGCATGTCAATGACTTCTAGGTGTTGACTTGGTTTACAAATTCCCCAGCACTAAATCCAATCAAGCATCTGTGGTATGTGATAGAAAAACAAGTCTGAGCCATGGAGGCTCTACCTCTCAAAGAACATGACATCTTCTTGTCAGTGCAGGAAACATGAAGAGGTCCTGTGGAGTCCATGCCTCATTGGGTCAGAGCTGTTGTAGCAGCATGAGGGGGACCTACAAAATATTAGTGCAGGGCAAAAAAGTAATTTCTTATAACATGTAAGAGCAGGGCCGGCTCTACCATTAGGCATCTTTAGGCGGCTGCCTAGGGGCGCCGGGCCCTGGAGGGCACCACTGAATTAATGTAGCAAAAAAATGAAACTGTGTTCGGCCTCCTCCTTTTACACTGCACTGGCTGCCGCTACTGGTCTAATCAGGTGCAGCCGCCACTATCAGGCTGTACCACATAGTACATCAGCGCATCCTTCATGCCGACACATGTAACATCAAGTCAGGTGAAGGCACATAAGAGGCGGATGTATCTATGACTCCTGAGGGGCGCCCACACAGCCGCTCCTCATAGCCCTGATGCACCTCCTCTAGACTTCTGGATCCCGGATCTCTAGCAGCAAGCAGCACCTGACTACATGTCTGGAACAAGCAGCGTCGCTGTAATGCTGCTGTCATCCTAAAAGGGGAATAGTGCCAATGCAGAGGGTAAACAAGAAAACAACTTAAGGTAAGCAAGCCATGGGGGTTTGGGGGGTCCGCAGACAGTACAGATCTTACAGCCCGATGGGTGGTTTGCATTTGTAAACAAGAGTTGGGGGTGGGAGACCTGGCGCTGGCTTAAGTTGGCCGGCATTCCAAACCCAACCCTAATAAAATATCCCCAGACCCCATATACAGTATATATATATATTTATATATATATATATAAAAATTGTAGAATTGGCCTCATTGTCCTATATGATTCCTACCATGCTGGCTAGAGTGTATACATAAAGAATAGATGCAACTCAAGGACTTTCACAGTGAAAGCAAAATTTGGTGACAATGGGGGTCATTCCAAGTTGATCTCTAGCTGCCGTTGTTCACTGCGTAGAGATTAGTGAAAAAAATGGCTAATCTGCGCATGCGAATACACTGCAATGGCACGCGCGTTGTACAGGAGCGAAGTCCTTTGTGGTTTTGCACTGGTTCAAGTGACAATTCCAATCGCACAGCCGAACACAAGGAGATTGACAGGAAGAGGGCGTTTCTGGGTGTCAACTGACCGTTTTCTGGGAGTCTTTGGAGAAACGCAGGCGTGGCCAGGCATTTGCTGGGCGGGTATCTGACGTCATTACCGTGTCACTTGTCACAGCAATCATCGCACAGGATAAGTAACTACAGGGCTGGTCTTGTTTTGCACAAAATGTGTTTGCAGGCGCTCTGCTGCACAGGCGTTTGCATTACTGCAAAGCGAAAATACACTCCCCCGTGGGCGGCGACTATGCGTTTGCACGGCTGCTAAAAACTGCTAGCGAGCAATCAACTCGGAATGACCCCCTTTGTTACAATATACTTTATCACTTCAAAAGTCTTTGAGTGTTGTCCATTTTCTCTGTATATGTATAATGATGCATTTCACCCCAGCCCTCCTAGTGGCCACCTGCATCTCCCATCCGGGAGGTTGGGGGTGATGGGGACGAGAGTATTTGTAGATTAGGGGGCGCTGGGCTGAAGTTTTGCCTAGGGTGCAGAGAGATCTTGCACCGGCCCTGTGTAAGAGTTCTCAATTGGAAAATGCAGCTGGGACCTTGTGAGATTCAGAGCCAGTTTAAACCATAGTGTACTATTGCAACTACAAAGTATTACACTAATAAACTGGAGCCGATTGCACCCGTACTTTAAAAGTTAATATAACATGCTTATCTCAAATGTGATGATCTTTACTCGATATTGGTGATATTATAGGTGACTTGTTATAATCGGACATCTATGAAAGTATTATAAATGATAATACTATAATATATACCATTTAAAGTTATAAAATGGTAACTGCTCAATCAATTTAGTAGTACTTTTCAACAGACATGCCGCCAGAGACACAGGATGGACACAGGAGAGGCGCACGCTGTGCCCTCCTTCACGGACTGTACCCTCCTTCCCGGACAGCACAGCAGCGGTGAGTGGGGGGAGGGTGTATACCTGGCACTGGGGGGACATACTTTGCACCCTGTGCATACGTGTATCTGGTACTGTGCGGGCATATGTGGCACTGGAGGCATATGTGTTTCTGGCACTATGGGGGCATATTTTTATCTGGCACTGTGGAGGAATATCTGGCACTGGTGGCATATGTGGCACAGGGGCACACCACTTTCAACAAGTATTACCCCCTGGTAACAATCACGACACCCAACTCAGGAAATCCCTGACAACAAGCATTACCTTCTAGCAAAGAGCATGACACTTTGTGCATGAAACCCCTGGTAATACATATTATCCCCTGGCAATGAGCTTGACACCCAGCACATGATATCCCTGGCAACAAGCATAACACCTAGCGCATTAAACCCCTGGAAATGAGCATAACACCCTGAGCATGAAAACCCCTGGCACCATGCATGGAACCAAGAGCATGAAACCCCTGGCAACGAGCAGGTAATTTAAAAGTAATTAGAAGCCTTACTGTAGAACTTAATGTATAATGGGCATTACGGTGTGTGGCATACTATATCACGTACATAATGGTGTGTGTCATAATGTGTCACAGGCATTACGGTGTGTGGTATACAGTACTATATCAAGGGCATTGTGGTATGTGGTATAATGTCTCAGGGGTATTGCAGTGTGTGGCATAATGTATAATGGGCATTGCGGTGTGTGTCATAATGTGTCACAGGCATGACGGTGTGTGGTGTACTGTATCACAGGCATTGTATGTGCTATAATGTATACAAGTGGAAAAAAGTTGCAGGTGCACTATCTCACACCAGCTCAACCTGTAATAACCGAAGGCATTTAGCATAATCCTGGCCAGAGATATGAGCTTACCCACCGCGCAAAGGTAGCCTCTCATTGGTTAAGTCCCTAACACTAACTATAGGGGTTCAGGTCCGGGAGGGGGGGGGGGACAGGACACCCCAGAGCCACCTAGCCAAACAGCCCCAGGGCACCGCAAGAGTGATACAAATATAGGGTTAAAGAGGTAGGAGCATCTGCTGCTGCATGTGTGAGTGATGTGAGGAGTAAAAGATAATTATGTGAAAGTGTTACATATATATAAAACAAACTATAAGAGTGCTGGGCTATCTATTTAAAAATATAACACTATTTCAATACACTATGGCACTTATAGAATGTCTTAGCTTGGGGGAGAAAAAATTCTAGTTACGCCATTGCCCAAGTACAGATAGTGTCTCTTAAACCAAGCTCTCTTAATTTGAAGATCAGTCTTTTATGTGGCACTGTGTCAAAGGCTTTAGCAAAATCTAAATAAACCATGTCCACTGCATTTCCATGGTCAAGATTTTCACTCACTTTCTCATAGAAGCTAATTACGTTAGTTTGACATGACCTGTCACTCACAAAACCATGCTGATTCCTATTAATAACCTTGGCATTATCCAAGTACTCTTGTATGCTATCTCTTATTATACCTTCCAGTAATATCTCCACTATAGATGGTCACGATGGTGATATACAGTATTGCTGCATCTTCAGATTCAGCACTCAGTTCACATATGCATGTAGGAGACCCTAAGCTCAGTGTATTCTTGTTTTGTTGGCAGGTGCATAAAGCAGCAAAGTCCACAGAAGCTACAGTACTTGATGTACTTTCAGCCACTCCTCTGTTACCTGTGACACACTTACCACCTACCATTGCCACCCTGCAACCAGCGTAGGTACTAACCAGGTTACATGAAACCAGCAGTCCTTCTGTACTGCAGTGACACTGTTTTATACCCGGCTGGCCTTGTGATGACTTGTTGACTTGTAATGGCCATGGAACAGCTTTCAGCCCTTAACTTATCTAGAGAAAAGAAACACAGAGAACTGGGTCTAGCATACATATAGAGTTATAGAAGACATTATACAATTAAGAACAGAAAAGTGGTAATAACTTTAAAGGAAAAAAAAACAAAGCATAACTCCTGTCCTCATGCAATTAGTTATTTGCAAATATTACGCACATTATAAGAGATTTATAGGTATATTCAATTGCGGTCGAATTCCGGCATGAATTCGACCGTTTTTGGATTCGACACAATTCGACAGGCGAAATCCTCCAGCCAGGACCCAAATTCAACATATTCAATAAATAACTGATTTGACAGTCCCCCTGTCGAAAAACGGACCAATTGACAAATAGTGGGTGGCCTGGATTCGACTTGGATGGACTTGGATGGATGGACATCACAAAAGTGTTCAATAAATCCTGAAAAAAATTGCGTGGGGTCCCCCTTCCTAAGCATAACCAGCCTCGGGCTCTTTGAGCCAGTCCTGGTTGTAAAAATACGGGGAAAAAATTGACTGTGGTTCCCCCATATTCAAACAACCAGCACCGGGATCTGCGCCTGGTCCTGGTGCAAAACATACAGGGGACAAAAGACCTAGGGGTCCCTGTATTTTTTCCACCAGCACCGGGCTCCACTAGTCAGAGAGATAATGCCACAGCCGGGGGACACTTTTATATAGGTCCCTGCAGCCGTGGTATTAAATCCCCAATTAGTCACCCCTGGCCGGGGTACCCTGGAGGAGTGGTTACCCCTTAAGTCAAGGAGTCCCCCCTCCAGCCACCCAAGGGCCAGGGGTGAAGCCTGAGGCTGTCCCCCCCATCCAAGGGCGGCGGATGGGGGGCTGATAGCCTTTTGTGACAAAAAAAATATTGTTTTTTGTAGCAGAACCACAAGTCCCAGCAAGCCTCCCCCGCAAGCAGGTACTTGGAGAACCACAATTACCAGCATGCAGGGGAAAAACGGGCCCACTGGTACCTGTAGTTCTACTACAAAAAAATACCCCCCAAAAAAACACAACACACACACCGTGACAGTACAACTTTATTACATACATGCACACCTACATACACACATACTTACCTATGTTGACACGAAGCAGTCGGTCATCTTCTGCAGTAGAATCCAGGGGTACCTGTAAATAAAAATTATACTCACAAACAATCCTGTGTAGATCGGTCCTCTTCTTGTTTGTAATCCAGGGACTTGGTAAAAAAAAAAAATGAAGAACCTGAACCACGCACTGAAAGGGGTCCCATGTTTATACATGGGACCCCTTTCCCCGACTGGCGGGACCTCCCGTGACTGCTGTCAAAGAGGGTCCCTTCAGCCAATCAGGGAATGCCACGTCATGGCACTCTCCTGATTGGCTGTGCGCGCCTGAACTGTCAGTCAGGCGGCGCACTCGAGATACAATGTAGCGCATAGGTGCTCCATTGTATCCAACGGTGGGAACTTTGCGGTCTGCGGTAGGCCGCAAGGTTAAGTGGGGGCAACCACAAGAGTGACCACACTTAACCTCGCGGTCTACCGCGGACCGCAAAGTTCCCACCATTGGATACAATGGAGCTCCTATGTACTACATTGTATCTCGAGTGCGCCGCCTGACAGTTCAGGCTCGCACAGCCAATCAGGAGAGTGCCATGATGTGGTGCTCCCTGATTGGCTGAAGGGACCCTCTTTGACAGCAGTCACGGGCGGGGGATCGCGCCAGTCGGGGAAAGGGGTCCCATGTGTAAACATGGGACCCCTTTCAGTGCGTAGTTCGGGTTCTTCATTTTTTTTTACCAAGTCCCTGGATTACAAACAAGAAGAGGACCGATCTACACAGGATTGTTTGTGAGTATAATTTTTATTTACAGGTACTCCTGGATTCTACTGGAGAAGAGGACCGACTGCTTCATGTCAATATAGGTAAATATGTGTGTATGTAGGTGTGCATGTATGTAATAAAGTTGTACTGTCACGGTGTGTGCGTTGTGTTTTTTTGGGGGTATTTTTTTGTAGTAGAACTACAGGTACCAGCGGGCTCAATCCCCCCCCGCATGCTGGTACTTCGGTTCTCCAAGTACCAGCTTGCGGGGGAGGCCTGCTGGGACTTGTGGTTCTGCTACAAAAAACAATATTTTTTTTGTCACAAAAGGCTATCAGCCCCCCATCCGCCACCCTTGGATGGGGGGGACAGCATCGGGCTTCACCCCTGGCCCTTGGGTGGCTGGAGGGGGGACCCCTTGATTTAAGGGGTCCCCACTCCTCCAGGGTACCCCAGCCAGGGGTGACTAGTTGGGGATTTAATGCCACAGCCGCAGGGACCTATATAAAAGTGTCCCCCGGCTTTGGCATTATCTCTCTGACTAGGGGAGCCCGGTGCTGGTGGAAAAATATGGGGGACCCCTACGTCTTTTGTCCCCCATATATTTTGCACCAGGACCAGGCGCAGAGCCCAGTGCTGGTTGTTTAAATATGGGGGAACCACAGTCAATATTTTCCCCGTATTTTTACAACCAGGACTGGCTCAAAGAGTCCGAGGATGGTTATGCTTAGGAGGGGGGACCCCACGCAATTTTTTTTCAGGATTTTTAACACTTTCAACACCCCTTGCAACTGAAAAACATGCACTGATCTCTCCATATTATTGTAGTCAGTAAAAAAAAAAAAAAAATATGTATATTTTAAAAAATCAATTAATAATACTTGTGTCTCCTAAATAGACAAACCTAGTAGATAATCCCTTCAAATAAAAATAGATATGCTATTAGCAATCAAAAAAGCTCCAAAAAATACCTTTTTAAAAAAAAATATTAGATCACGACAGAAAAATGAGGCGGAATGAAATTGACGAAATGATTGTCGAAAAGCACTGTTGTCGAATCGACATTCTTCAATTGAATATACTTTTGTCACTTTTTTAACATTGCAGACATGTCGAATTGAAAAAAAGTCGAATTGAAAAAAGTCGAAAATGAAACGGCAGGTTTTTTGTCGAAAAAGTACTCTATTGAATTGTCGAATTAAATTCGACAGGTTTTTTGTGTCGAAAATGACCCGTTTTTCGACAATTTTGGCAATTCGACCGCAATTGAATATACCCCATAAACTGATTTTGAGTACTTTGTATGAATTACAAATGTGTGAATACACTGACATACAGTATCATTGAAAGTGTATGGACCAGACACAGTCATGGGTAATATTAAGTACTCTTTCAGTACTGGGCACATACTGTATTTCAGGAGGGACTACATACTTTGCAATGGATGCTGAGTAATTGTTAAATTGTAGGATACACATTTTTAGAATTTTTTTAAGATAGCACTGTTGTGTAATATACTTAATGTGAAATAGATGGCTATCACCGATGACCTAACCTGCCTCCCACTCTCTGTGCTCACAGGATCACCAGATAAAACCAGTAGCCCTGCCTGCTGTCTGCACATTGCATAATCCAGCAGTGGCGGTTGATTCTGGCACAGATTATGCAACATGCAGCAGAAGCACACAATGTTACAGATTTTATCAATACTATACAGCATAGTCCCTCCCGATCTATCTAGACAACGGAGCCTAGAGTTAAATAGTCCAAATGCACATTCTATCACAAATCGAGTGGACTTGTGATCTGCAGGACTATTAGGAAGTGACAATAGAGTCAGAAGCCAGGCAAAACATCCATACCTTTAGTCCTTTGAAAGGCAATTAATACATTTATTTAAAAATTAACATAACAACATTTGTAGGTGAGTATTGAGGAAATAACCAGAGAAATGTGTACTTACCAATCAGCCATCCCTCCGGCGTTTGTTCCGCCTCAAATTTAGCACACATGGATGACTGACTGAGGATAAGGGAATCATGGCATAAACCAGGATAGCCAACCACAATGCTCATGATTCTTTGGTTTGCATCACATCCTACCTGCACATTTGTGGAATACGTGTGGTGGCGATAAAGGAACACATGTGTTCTTGCCCTAGGTTGTCTCAGCTCAATGTGGGTGCAACCTATAGTACCCAGGTCATTTGACATGCATGCAATACTATAAAATGTAACCTGACATAATCCTACTGTGACTACTGGCTAGGGAAGCAGATATAGGTGCAGGAGAGGGTTTTCAGTGTGGCAAGGACTTGGGCCAGGTAGTGTGAGAAGGTGGCTTGGGACATCCCTACAACGCTCCTTGTCACTTACTGAAAGTTCCCAGTAATAAAGAAGTGCAGAAAAGCCAGTGGTTTGTGTAGATCTGATAAGGCTCGAAACTGTGCAGTGTCTAGCTCAAGCTGAGTTTTGACAAGGTCATACAGGTACATTAAGTTTGTGTAATTGAGGCAGAATGTCTGCATAACCTCATCACCAGAGAGTATATTGAGGTTCAATCATCCTAGAACTTAGGCCTACATAGGCTCTTCAGTACCCCTACCGACTGGTTCCTGTGTTCTGTTTCTTGCTCCTGGGCCCTTTCAATCAGCTTATGCAGCTCACATGAAATCACTGCCTACATCCAGTCTACTCCAAAACCTGCCTCTGCCATGATTGAGAGCAGGCAGTGAGTGATGCAGGTGACTTGGTGGGCTTTCATTAGCATTCTTGGCCAGAAATAAAATGGTTTTCATGTTGCTTTTTGGAAGTGGTGCATTGAGGTGCGATTTTTATGCGACTTTGGTGCGATTTTATGTGCATACAAAAAGACAAACCTTAGTAAATGCGGGATTTTCACTGATATCAATGTTATTTTGACAATGTTCTCCGGTGATTTGTCACAAATTGGAGTGTGAAGTTGTATTTTACATGAGACTTCTATGTGAATTAATCGTTAGTAAATTCACAAAAATGTGCTCCCATCCTGAAGTGCCATCGCCGCTGCCTATTATGAGAGGAGGTTTGTGGGCCTGGCCCAGACCTCCAACACAACAGCTCTTGACCTGGTGAAGAGTTTCTACCCCCCCCTTCCCCCTTCCTTTGTGCACCCCTGGATATACTTATAGTCATAAGGTAATGTAATTTGCCACCCAAAAATAGGTCTCCTTATAATCGAATCCTGATTTTTGGTTGAAACCTCTTGCAACCAATCAGGCCTTGTGTTGAGCTCTACTTCCATCTGCTTTCATCTTCCTGTAGAACACCCATTTACTTTTAACTATCTTGCAATGAGTTGGTCTCTGAACTATAGTCCACAATTTTTTTTCACAAGCAATTTAATCTCTGTCTATCACTGACTTCCAGTCAGACCAGTCAAAACTTGACTTGCTAAATGCAGTGTTTGCAGATTCCTCATCTTACCTCTTAGGTGGTTTGATGATATTTGAATTTACAGAATTTTTTTTCTGTGGTTGAACCTCTACACTGTCTCTGCCTCAGATATACACTTACTTGTTCTGCATGTAAACGTCCAGCTTTTCTACAATTTGCACTGTGTCTTTGAAGATAACAGCTCTAGACTTTAGCTTTTGGTATTTTTGTTCTAAAATCTGTGGCCTTTGCTTTGGGTTTGGTATGTGTGACTGGCGGATTGAATGCTGGCTGTCCGAATATTGATGCGGAATCGCAATGTTTTAAAGTCCCTTCTCTCTAGTCCTAAACCTTCCGTCCGACAGCCTAACCCTAACCACCCCATTCGTGCTTAAGTGTGGTGCCTTACCCTTCCTTCCCGCAGCTTAACCCTAACATCCACCACCACAGCCTAACCTTAACCACCAACCTCATGCCTTTATATAGAGCCGCTTATTCACATTACACCACAGTAGAGCCCCTTAAACACGTTACACACTTTGATACATTACACACCAGTAGAGCCATTTATAAATGTTACATCGCAGTAGAGCCATTTATACACGTTATGCCACAGTAGAGTTGCTTATACATGTTACTCTACAGCTTCTAATGCAGTGAGAGGTGCTGCAGCAGCAGCTGGGGCAGAGAGAGGTGCTGCAGCATCAATATAAAGAGAGGTGCTGTAGCAAATGGGGCAGAATAGGGTGCTGCAACAGCCAAGGCAGAGAGAGGTGCTGCAGCAGCCGTGGCAGAAAGAGGTGCTGCAGTAGCTGGGGCGCAGAGAGGTACTGCAGCACTGGGGTAAAAAGAGGTGCTGCAGCAGCTGGGACAGAGTGAGGTGCTGCAGTAGTTGGGGCAGAGTAAAGTGCTGCAGCAGCTGGGGCAGAGAGAGGTGCTTCAGCAGCGGGAGCAGAAAGTGGTTTAGCAGGACAGTAGTAACCCTGCTGCTCAGCTGCAAGCAGACAGTGAGACGTACTGTATAAAGAGCGCAGAAGAGCTCCATCATGTGCTGGCTGTCAGGGTCTCCTGCTGTCGCCTCTGGCCTGCCCTGTACCCTACCTAGTCTCCGAGTCCAAGTCAGTGTGCACCTCTCTGCTTCTGCTCCTCCTGCTCTGAGGCTGCCTGTATAGTGGGCCATGATATAGCGGGCATAGGGAGGGGGAGTGGTCAGGCTGTGGCGGGCCCTCTACGATTTCCAGTGCCTGGAGTTCACGCTCCACTGGAGCCACCCTCACTACACCCCTGCTTGTGTGTCTGGGTGTCTCTGTGCCTGGGTCCATAAAATGTTCTAAATAATGTGTGTATAAGTGATGATTTTGCTGAGTTATATAGGCACACACCAGCATCCAGGTTTCTTAATCAGTGGGATTATTGATAGATTGTAGGTACAGCCATATTCACATTCACATGTACAGATGTAGCCATGCTTAGCTTTGCTGTGGTGCAGCATGCTGCAAACCGGCTTTCTGCATGGAGCACCGGGCTGTGACTATTACCCGTTGCGATGCTGAACCACTCTCTCCCGGTTCCCTGCTCTTCCAGTCAGGCTGCTGCTCTGTGAGCTCTGGCTAAAGATGGTTCCAGACAGGTAATGTACCGGCGTGCGTGTGGTACTTCAAGATGGCTTTGATACCACCCTGCAATGTCACATAGACCGTACATTGGAGCAGCAGTGTAGGGTGGTCTTGCAGTGCTAATTTAATACTATTATGCATAGTTATCACTGGCGGAACTACAGCCCCCACTACCATTGCGGAGGCTTTTAGGCAACAGGCTTAGGGGTTGCCACCACTATTGAATAGAGATGAGCGGGTTTGGTTCTCCGAGATCCGAACCCCCCCGAACTTCATCTATTTTACACGGTTCCGAGGCAGCCTCAGATCTTCCCGCCTTGCTCGGTTAACCCAATCGCGGCCGAACGTCATCATCCCGCTGTCGGATTCTCGCGAGATTCGTATTCTATATAAAGAGTCGCGCGTCGCTGCCATTTTCACTCATGCATTGGAGATTGAACGGAGAGGACATGGCTGCGTTCTCTCCCTTCAAAGCTCCGTAATCTGTACTCAGTGTGCTGCAAATATCTGTGCTCAGAGTGCTGCAAATATCTGTGCTCAGTGTGCTGAAAATATCTACGTTCTCTGCCTGAAAATGCTTCATATCTGTGCTCAGTGTGCTGCAAATATCTGTGCTCAGTGTGCTACATTGTGAGGACTGGGGACCACCAGTATATAATTATAGTAGTACAGTACAGTAGGCCATTGCTGTATCTTGCAGCTCTGTGTCAAGTATACTATCTCTGTGCTGCATTATTGTGAGCAGTATATAGTAGGACAGTGCAGCATTTTGGTGACCAGCAGTATACATATAGTACAGTACAGTAGGCCATTGCTGTATCTTGCAGCTCTGTGTCAAGTATATTATCTCTGTGCTGAATTATTGTGAGCAGTATATAGTAGGACAGTGCAGCATTTTGGTGACCAGCAGTATACATATAGTACAGTACAGTAGACCATTGCTGTATCTTGCAGCTCTGTGTCAAGTATACTATCTCTGTGCTGCATTATTGTGAGCAGTATATAGTAGGACAGTGCAGCATTTTGGTGATCAGCAGTATACATATAGTACAGTATAGTAGGCCATTGCTATTGATATATTACTGGCATATAATTCCACACATAAAAAAATGGAGAAAAATGTGGAGGGTAAAATAGGGAAAGATCAAGATCCACTTCCACCTCATGCTGAAGCTGCTGCCACTAGTCATGGCCGAGATGATGAAACGCCATCAACGTCGTCTGCCAAAGGCCGATGCTCAGTGTCATAGTAGAGAGCATGTAAGATCCCAAAAACTAAAGTTCAGTAAAATGACCCAAAAATCTAAATTAGAAGCATCTGAGGAGAAGCGTAAACTTGCCAATATGCCATTTACAACACAGAGTGGCAAGGAATGGCTGAGGCCCTAGCCTATGTTCATGGCTAGTGGTTCAGCTTCACATGCGGATGGAAGCACTCATCCTCACATTAGAAAACTGAAAAGAATTAAGATGGAAAAAGCACAGCAAAGAACTGTGCGTTCTTCTAAATCACAAATCCCCAAGGAGAGTCCAATTGTGTTGGTTGCGATGCCTGACCTTCCCACCACTGGATGGGAAGAGGTGGCACCTTCCACCATTTGCACGCCCCCTGCAAGTGCTGGAACGAGCACCCACAGTCCAGTTCCTGATAGTCAAATTGAAGATGTGACTGTTGAAGTACACCAGGATGAGGATATGGGTGTTGCTGGCGCTGAGGAGGAAATTGACAAGGAGGATTCTGATAGTGAGGTGGTTTGTTTAAGTCAGGCACCTGGGGAGACACCTGTTGTCTGTGGGATGAATATGGCCATTGACATGCCTGGTCAAATTACAAAAAAAAAAATCACCTATTCGGTGTGGAATTATTTTAACAGAAATGCGGACAACAGGTGTCAAGCCATGTGTTGCCTTTGTCAAGCTGTAATAAGTAGGGGTAAGGACGTTAACCACCTAGGAACATCCTCCTTTATACGTCACCTGGAGCGCATTCATCAGAAGTCATTGACAAGTTCAAAAACTTTGGGTGGCAGTGGAAGCAGTCCACTGACAACTAAATCCCTTCCTATTGTCCCCAAACTCCTGCAAACCACACCACCAACTCCCTCAGTGTCAATATCCTCCTTAGACAGGAACGCCAATAGTCCTGCAGGCCATGTCACTGGCAAGTCTGACGAGTCCTCTCCTAACTGGGATTCCTCCGATGGATCCTTGAGTGTAACGCCTACTGCTGCTGGTGCTGCTGTTGTTGCTGCTGGGAGTCGATTGTCATCCCAGAGGGGAAGTCAGAAGACCACTTGTACTACTTCCAGTAAGCAATTGACTGTCTAACAGTCCTTTGCGAGGAAGATGAAATATCACAGCAGTCATCCCGCTGCATAGCGGATAACTCAGGCCTTGGCAGCTGTGTTGGTGTTAAACGTTTGTCCGGTATCCACCGTTAATTCACAGGGAATTAGAGAATTGCTTGAGGTAGTATGTCCCCGGTTCCAAATACCATCTAGGTTCCACTTCTCTAGGCAGGCGATACCGAGAATGTACACAGACCTCAGAAAAAGAGTCACCAGTGTCCTAAAAAATACAGTTGTACCCAATGTCCACTTAACCACGGACATGTGGACAAGTGGAGCAGGGCAGACTCAGGACTATATGACTGTGACAGCCCACTGGGTAGATGTATTGCCTCCCAAAGCAAGAACAGCAGCGGCGGCACCAGTAGCAGCATCTCACAAACGCCAACTCGTTCCTAGGCAAGCTACGCTTTGTATCACCGCTTTCCATAAGAGGCACACAGCTCACAACCTCTTACGGTAACTGAGGAACATCATCGCAGAATGGCTTACCCCAATTTGACTCTCCTGGGGATTTGTGACATCGGACAACGCCACCAATATTGTGCGTGCATTACATGTGGGCAAATTCCAGCACGTCCCATGTTTTGCACATACATTGAATTTGGTGGTGCAGAATTATTTAAAAAATGACAGGGGCGTGCAAGAGATGCTGTCGGTGTCCCAAAGAATTGCGGGCCACTTTCGGCATTCAGCCACTGCGTGCCGAAGACTGGAGCACCAGCAAACACTCCTGAACCTGCCCTGCCATCATCTGAAGCAAGAGGTGGTAACGAGGTGGAATTCAACCCTCTACATGCTTCAGAGGATGGAGGAGCAGCAAAAGGCCATTCAAGCCTATACATTTGCCTACGATATAGGCAAAGGAGGGGCAATGCACCTGACTCAAGCGCAGTGGAGAATGATTTCAACATTGTGCAAGGTTCTGCAACCCTTTGAACTTGCCACACGTGAAGTCAGTTCAGACACTGCCAGCCTGAGTCAGGTCATTCCCCTCATCAGGCTTTTGCAGAAGCAGCTGGAGAGATTGAAGGAGGAGCTAAAACGGATCGATTCCGCTAAGCATGTGGGACTTGTGGATGGAGCCCTTAATTCACTTAACCAGGATTCATGGGTGGTCAATCTGTTGAAATCAGAGCACTACATTTTGGCCACCGTGCTCGATCCTAGGTTTAAAGCCTGCATTCTCTTTCCGGCAGACACAAGTCTGCACATGTTCAAAGACCTGCTGGTGAGACACTTGTCAAGTCAAGCAGAACGTGACCCATCAACAGCTCCTCCTTCACATTCTCCCACAACTGGGGCTGCGAGGAAAAGGCTAAGAATTCCGAGCCCACCCGCTGGCAGTGATGCAGGGCAGTCTGGAGCGAGTGCTGACATCTGGTCCGGACTGAAGGACCTGCCAACGATTACTGACATGTCGTCTACTGTCACTGCATATGATTCTGTCACCATTGAAAGAATGGTGGAGGATTATATGAGTGACAGCATCCAAGTAGGCATGTCAGACAGTCCGTACGTATACTGGCAGGAAAAAAAGGCAATTTGGAGGCCCTTGCACAAACTGGCTATATTTTACCTAAGTTGCCCCCCCTCCAGTGTGTACTCCGAAAGAGTGTTTAGTGCAGCCGGTCACCTTGTCAGCAATCGGCGTACAAGGTTACTTCCAGAAGATGATGTTCATCAAAATTAATTATAATGAATTCCTCCGTGGAGACATTCACCAGCAATTGCCTCCAGAAAGTACACAGGGACCTGAGATGGTGGATTCCAGTGGGGATGAATTAATACTCTTTGAGGAGGGGGATGTACACAGTGAAAGGTGTGATGAATCAGACGATGAGGAGGAGGTGGACATCTTGCCTCTGTAGAGCCAGTTTGTGCAAGGAGAGATTGATTGCTTCTTTTTTGGTGGGGGCCCAAACCAACCAGTCATTTCAGCCACAGTCGTGTGGCAGACCCTCTGGCTGAAATGATGGGTTTGTTAAAGTGTGCATGTCCTGTTTATACAGCATAAGGGTGGGTGGGAGGGCCCAAGGACAATTCCATCTTGCACCTCTTTTTTTTCATTTATCTTTGCATCATGTGATGTTTGGGGCTAATTTTTTTAAGTGCCATCCTGTCTGACACTGCAGTGCCACTCCTAGATGGGCCAGGTGTTTGTGCCGCCCACTAGGGTTGCTTAGCTTAGTCATCCAGCGACCTCGGTGCAAATTTTAGGACTAAAAATAATATTGTGAGGTGTTCAGAATAGACTGGAAATGAGTGGAAATTATGGTTATTGAGGTTAATAATACCATGGGATCAAAATTACCCCCAAATTCTATGATTGAAGCTGTTTTTGAGGGTTTTTTTTTTTAAAACACCCGAATCCAAAACACACCCGAATTCGACAAAACATTTTCAGGGAGGTTTTGGCAAAACTTGTCCGAATCCAAAACACGGCTGCGGAACCAAATCCAAAACCCGAGAAAAATTCCGGTGCACATCTCTACTATTGAAGCAGATTCCCATGCAGACTAGCCATCCGCATGTAAATATTCTTAACATTTCGCCTCTTAGGAGACGATGCATGACACCCAGTAGCATGAAACCCTTGGCAATGAGCACGGAACCAAGAGAATGAAACCCCAGGCAATGTGCATGGAACACAGAGCACGAAACATCAGGCAATGAACAGGTAATTTAAAAGTAATTAGAAGCCTTACTGTGGGGGAATAGTATGTAATGGGCATTGTGATGTGTGGCACAAAGTCTCACAGACATTGCGGTGTGTGGCATAATGTATAACTGGCATTGCGGTGTGTGGCATAATGTATCACTGGCATTGCGGTAGGTGGTTTAATGTGTCAGCGGCATTGTGGTGTTTGACATAATGTATCACGGGCATTACAGTGTGTGGAATAATGTATCATGAGCATTGTATTGTGTGGCATAATGTGTCACAGGTATAATGGAGTGTGGCATTATGTATCACAGCATTGTGGTGTGTGGTATAATGTGTCAGGGGCATTGTGGTGTGTAGCATAATGTATCATGGGCATTATGGTGTGTGGCATAATGTATCATGGGCACTGTAATGTGGCATAATGTCTCACAGACACTATGGTGTGAGCTATAATGTTTGAGAGGCATTGGGGTGTGTGGCATAATGTATCACGGGCATTATGGTGTGTGGCATACTGTATCATGGGCATTGTGGTGTGTGGCATAATGTGTCATAGGCATTGCGGTGAGTGGCATAATGTGTCATGAGCATTACGGTGTGTGGCATAATGTGTAAGGAACATTTTGGTGTGTGTGGTATAATATATCATGGGCATTGCGGTGTGTAGCATAATGTGTAAGAGACATTATTATAAGGCAGTAAAATTACAAAAAATGTAAGGGGCATGAATAAGGATTTTTTTTTCCTGTGGTTGCCAAAGGTCCTTGGGGGTAATTCAGAGTTGATCGCAGCAGCAAATTTGATAGCTAATGGGCAAAACCATGTGCACTGCAGGTGGGGCAGATATAACATGTGCAGAGAGAGTTATATTTTTACACAGCCATTTAGATTTCAGTTTGAACACACCCCACCCAAATATAACTCTCTCTGCTATATCTGCCCCCCCTGCAGTGCACATGGGGGGTCATTCCGAGTTGTTCGCTCAGTAAAAATCTTCGCATCGCAGCGATTTTCCGCTTAATGCGCATGCGCAATGTCCGCACTGCGACTGCGCCAAGTAAATTTGCTATGCAGTTAGGAATTTTACTCACGGCTTTTTCATCGTTCTGGCGATCGTAATGTGATTGACAGGAAATGGGTGTTACTGGGCGGAAACAGGCCGTTTTATGGGCGTGTGGGAAAAAACGCTACCGTTTCCGGAAAAAACGCAGGAGTGGCCGGAGAAACGGGGGAGTGTCTGGGCGAACGCTGGGTGTGTTTGTGACGTCAAACCAGGAACAACAAGCACTGAAATGATCGCAGATGCCGAGTAAGTCTGGAGCTACTCAGAAACTGCTACGAGGTGTGTAATCGCAATATTGCGAATACATCGTTCGCAATTTTAAGATGCTAAGATTCACTCCCAGTAGACGGCGGCTTAGCATGAGCAAATCTGCTAAAATCCGCTTGCGAGCGAACAACTCGGAATGACCCCCATGGTTTTGCCAAACTGCTAAAAAATTTGCTGCTGCGATCAACTCTGAATTACCCCCATGGTTTTGCCCATTTGATAACAAATTTGCTGCTGCGATCAGATCTGAATAAGTCCAATGTCTTGACGTGCTGGTTGCAAACTTGGGGTATAAGAAACTTTTTTGGGCAGGGCAGAGCAACATTTATAGTTACACCACTGACGGGCATTGCCCCGGGTCTCCACAAGCTTTAATTTGGCCCTGGCCACATTTTTGTTTATCTCTGTGCCCTTCCTCCCCCATCTCTCTCTTCTTTGTTTCCCTCAAACCTACTAGAATGTGAGTGTGAGTGTGTGTGTGGGGGTGGGTTGGCTCCAAGTGCTGACATCGCTCTCTTGCTGGAAACTGAGGCTGTTGCTGTGTCTTGCAGGCAGACACAGCCAGTGGGAGGAGTTAAGGGTTGGTAAGGGTGAGGCCTATTTGCAGCTCTCTAATGCAAGGGTTCCCAACCACAGTACTGAAGGCTCACAGATAGAACCGTTTTTCAGGTTAACCTAATTTAATTTGGTTTAAACATCTGTGCTAAAACATGGCTATTAATTAAACCTGGACTGTTGGCGTAGATATATATATATATATATACACACACACACACACACACACACACACACACACACACACACACAATGATTTAGAAATGAAAACATATTTTATGACTCATTTTATAAATGAAGTTTATTCAGATGATCTGGATATCTTATACAGAAACTTATGTCACTGCAGTATATACAAAAAAATCTATTGGAAGGAAATCAAAGGCAATCTTTTAGATTGTCAAACTAGGTAACACATCATCATCACTTCTGATTCACGTAACTATAGATCCACAGATAGGAGAATCACAAGTGAGAAATAAGAATTTTCTGCTTTTTAAAAGAACAGAGTGATATAGGTAATGTAATGCATGTACTATTTTCGTAGGGTGTTGAACAGTTGCTACAGGTAATATTACATTTTACTGTATGCTTTCTCTAGATTATATTGGATGTTGCTCTGCTCATGTTCAGTTTCAAGTGTCCCAGAATTATAAGTGTTCTACAGATAAGTTTATTTACTAAACTATTCACTAGTAGGTCACACTTAAATGTTAATTTAATAACAAAAAATACTCTGATCATTGGTTTGCTTACACCTGATTAGTGTGATACCATTTTGATGTATCAGAGAATGGTATCCGGTCTATAGATCTACACTAAAAAGGTCTACAGTCAATAGGTGACTGACCACTAATGGTAGACATGAATTAGGTCAAAAGGGTCAAAAGGTCGACATGCAGAAGGTAGACAGTTCAAAGGGTCGACGGGTCAAAAGGTCGACTTGTAAAAGATAGACAGTTCAAAAGGTTGACAAAGTTAAAAGGTCAACAGTTCAAAAGGTTGACTTGTAAAAGGTAGATCTTTTCAAAAGGTTGACAGGGTTGAAAGGTCAACATAACAATGGTCAACACACATATGGTCGACACATTTTTTTTAATTTTTCAGTAATTTTTAAAAACTTTTTCATACTTTACCATCCATGTGGAGCTCGATTGGAAATAGTAACCTATGCCGAGCGCAGCAGAGCGAGGTGCCTTGCCCTTGAGTCATGCAAGAGGATGCAGTACACTAATGGGGCTTGCTTGTGGCAGAAAATTGACAAAACACCCACCAAAAATGATGTCTACCTTTTTCGTGTTGACCATTTTCATGTCGACCTTTTGACCGTCAACGTTTTCAAATGTCTACCTAGTCTATGTCAACATTTAGACCCGGTTGACCTAAGGCATGTCTACCATTTGCACTACTACTGTAGACCTTTTTAGTGTAGATCTAATAATCCACACCGTCTGGGAATATTGAAAGTACATTTACTGAGGGCCTCTCTTCTGTTACTGCTACTTTTGCAGAACTGTCCTTTAATATGTATACTCACTTTGTGATATATGTGGATATGGACACAAATGTAGTTTATGAAGATACAGGGTGGATGGGTGAGTTGTGAGCAAAGCAAACAGCAATTAACTTTGCACTTGGGCAAACCATGTTGCAATGTACAAATACTTTTTTTTTGCATGCATGCAGGGTAAATACTGTCTGCTTTTGCATATTGGGGGTCATTCCATGTTGATCGTAGCCGGGCTAAATTTAGCACAGCTACGATCATTCACACTGACATTTGGGGGGATACCCAGCACAGGGCTAGTCCGCCCCACATGTCAGTGCCGGCCCCCCAGCAGAAGTGCAAAGGCATCGCACAGCAATGATGCCTTTGCACTTCAAGAGTAGCTCCCGACCAGCGCAGCTTTAGCATGCTG
Organism: Pseudophryne corroboree; assembly: GCF_028390025.1. Taxonomy (NCBI): domain Eukaryota; kingdom Metazoa; phylum Chordata; class Amphibia; order Anura; family Myobatrachidae; genus Pseudophryne; species Pseudophryne corroboree. The sequence goes on along the minus strand of NC_086445.1, from coordinate 475,306,854 downwards.
GCTGGGAGCTACTCATCGCTCTCTGGCCCGCAGCGGCTGCATGTGATGTCACGCAGCCGCTGCGGCCCGTCCCCCGTTTGGTCTGGCCACACCGCCATTCCACCCCCTCCCGCCCAGCGACTGCCCCTGCCTGTCAATATGGTGCCCATACACAGAGGCGATCGCAGCCCTGCTACGGCCTTTGGCCATCTGGCATGTGCCGGCACACTACGGCACCGGCGCATGCAATGTAGAGACCCGTTCGCTCAGCTGCGACAAACAGCAGCGCGCGAATGGGTCAGAATGACCCCCATAGTTCACAAATGCTGGCCAACTTATTTTTCCAGTATACTGCAGCCCAGTGACGTGCGGTGGGGTGAGGCAGGTCAGGTAGCGCCTTTCTTGTCTTAAAAACATTTGCGCCAAAGTTTGACTATATAAAGTATCTTAAAAATACAAAGAATATGTTAGAAATACCTTCAAATTATTCTAACCATTTTTATAGTCAATATACTGGAGTAAAATGTCTATGGCAGGGGAGGCAGTGCCACCCTGCCTACCTTGTCCGCACATCTCTGATCAAAACTTACCAAATGTCTGGAAGTTTACAGTATATCTCTGCACCTTTACATAATGCCCACATGATCCTTGACTCATATATTATGTGTAAATTTGGCTCTGGTACTAGCCAGTGCCTCCACAGCAATTTACCTCAATGCACATCCCTGCTACAGTCCAGATATATTATAGATGCCTACCCACCACCCTGCAGGAGGCTCCCATTTCAGTCATAAATCTCCTGCTCTCCTGCTTTGTAGGTTAAATCTCCCGGATTCTTTAGATTCTGCCAGGGGTGCACCTAAGGTGTTTCTTTGCAAGGACAGTGATTTACTGTAATCACTGTGATTTGTTGTAGCTGCTGACTCTCATTAGCCCCCCTTTTGATAACCCCTGACAGGAGAAAGAGAAATCAGCACATGATCACACACAGGGTACACCTATCTGTGCTCTGTATGAGTGAGAATAGTGATTTATAGCATGCTGCTGCTATTGAGCAGTGAGTTAGTGTAATGGTGCCCATACACTAGGGCGATATCGGGTTCAATCATGCGAATGCAACTGCATTGGTGTGATATATCGCATGGATTGCATGTCAATCGCATGTGTCCCCCGATGTGATGCGCGGGTACACGGGTCGAATCTCTCATCTCAAGATATTATGTGCTGCACTTAATAGATATCGCATCACATGTGTGATCGCATGTGTTTTGAGCTCACTTCCTGGACACTCCCCTCCATCCATTTTGCTGAGGATACAGGAAGAGACTGAGGAAGTATGCTGCTCTGCTCTGTGATATAAACAAGGTATGTAGGCTACACCACTGATTTTAGGTCCCAAGGGGCATGCCATTTATTGCATGATCACATGCACATCGAATGCAAAAAAAACCTGCTTCAGATGCGATTTATCGCTGCCTTGCCTACAGGGAAAATCGCAGCGCAATATCGCATTGCGGCCAATCGCACAAGTGTATGGGCACCATAAGAATTTTTATTATAATCTTTCTTTAATTAAACATATTTGTAGATGGTGCTATAATTGTATGGAAAACAGCACATCCAATAAATATAGTTAGCTGCAGGCAGTCCAGTGTTCACAATAAAATAACATTTAATACATGGAAAAAAACACTTATATGTTTAGAGATGAGTTCATACAAGGTCAAATTGCAAAAGGAAATTATTGTATAGGCATCACATTTATCATGTATATTGATGGTCATTCCTAGTTGATCGCTAGCTGCCGTTGTTCGCAGCGCAGCAATCAGGCTAAAAATCTGCACTTCTGCGCATGCGTATGCGGCTCAATGCGCACGCGCGACGTACTTTCACAAAAGCCGATGCAGTTTCACACAAGGTCTAGCGACGCTTTTCAGTCGCACTGCTAGCGTCAGAATGATTGACAGGAAGTGGGTGTTTCTGGGAGGTAACTGACCGTTTTCGGGGAGTGTGTGTAAAAACGCAGGCGTGTCAGATACAAACACAGGCGTGCCTGAGGAAATGTGGGCATGGCTGGCCGAACGCAGGGCGTTTTCGTGACGTCAAAACAGGAACTAAATAGTCTGAAGTGATCGCAAGCTAGGAGTAGGTCTGGAGCTACTCTGAAACGACACAATTTTTTTTGTAGCGGCGCTGCGATCCTTTCATTCGCACTTCTGCTAAGCTAAGATACACTCCCCGAGGGCGGCGGATTAGTGTTTGCATGGCTGCTAAAAGCAGCTAGCGAGCGAACAACTCGGAATGAGGGCCCTTGCGCTAAGTAAGAAGAAAATAAATATCACAATGAATATATGGTTGCAAACAAACACCATATTTCAGTCATCAATGTTAGTATCGCAACAAGCATGTAAGCATAGACACGCCAATTAGTGGAGCTAGGCAAACCCATTGGGCAGAGTATGACATGCCCCTCAACATCGCGCTGTGGAAGCACGGCACATCCTACTGCAATCTCCCTGATTCTAGTTTGCAAAAGTAGGCCAATATGGTTTAGATGTGAGTTAGACACACTCCTCACAAATCTAAATCTCTCTGCAAATTTTACTTCCGGTTTCAAAGGTTTTACATACAGTATGAATAGATCTCCAGTTCCAGAAATTAACATCCCTAGAACATTAGTGCAGCCAGCCACACCATTTTAAGTCCCAAATCAGTAGTTAAGGGCTCTCTACAATGACCCTCACTCACTGCTCCCTAAACCCATCCTCTGTGCTCTCCACCCACCCCCACTGCTCTCTGCTCTTACCCTCACTTATGCACTCTACACCAAACGTCACTCACTGCTCCCTAAAATGACCCTCACTGCTCCCTACATCCTTCCTCACTGTTTTCTAAACTCACCCTCACTCACTGCTCCCTACACTCCCTCTCTCTGTTCACTACACTCACCCTCACTCACTGCTTCCTACACCCTTACTCCTTGTGCCCTTTATAATACTGTGTGGCATAATGTAAGGGGTACTACTATGTGGCATAGTGTGTATAAAGGGTACTTCTGTGTAGCGTAATATGTATAAGGTGTACTACTGTGTGGAATACTGTATATAAGGGGTACCCTGTGGTGTACTGTGTATAAGGGTTCTACTGTGTGACATACTGTGTAGCAGGTATACTACTTTTTGGCATACTGTGTGTAAGGGTACTATTGTGGCGTAACCTGTATAAGGGTTACTGTTGTGGCATAACGTGTAAAAGGTGTAATACTGTGTGAAATACTGTGTATAAGGGGTACTACTGTGGTGTAATGTAAGTAGGTGAAACAAATGTGTGATGTACATGCAAAACCATGTCCCTTTTTTTGATGTGTGTCCAGTGCTCTTTCTGGCACAGAGCACCAAAATGTTTAGTTACGGCTCCCACAGTAGGATCCACAAAGGTTGGAATTATAGTAACAGTTAACATTGATGTGTTGGAAATTTGTTAAATTGGGGATTTATCTACTGTATAATCGTGGTGTTTGTAAAAATATTTGTCTGCTATTCTCCCAGCCAAATTAGAATTAGAGATGAGCGGGTTTGGTTCTCAGAGAATTGAACCCCCCCCGAACTTCACAATCCAAGCTGGGAACCGAGTCCAGCTCGGGACTTCCCGCGACACTTGGATCCCAGAACAAGGCAAAACATTATCATCATTCCGCTGTCGGATTCTTGTGAGTTTTCGATGCCATTTTCACTCCAGACTTGGAGATTGAGGGAGACTAACCTCTGTCTCTCTCTGTGGGTGGTGGTGTTGGGTGGGGTCAGTGTATGCTCTCTAGGGGTGCTGTTAGGGGTGCTGTCCTGTCACTCACTGTTGTGTCATGTGCTGCTAGGGGTGCAGCAGCTGTACATGGGTGTTGCTGTCCTAGCTGTCACTGTGCTATACAGGGGCACTGTCGTCCTGTATGCTGTGAAAATACAGGGGTGCTATGAAAATACAGGGGTGCTGGCCCTGTCCTGTATGCTGTAAAAATTCAGGGGTGCTGTGAAAATAAATGTACACTGGCCCTGTCTTGTATGCTGCAAAAATTCAGGGGTGCCATGAAAATAAATGTACACTGGCCCTGTCTTGCATGCTGCAAAATTACAGTGGTGCTGTTGTTAAAATAAAAGTATGCTGGCCCAAATACAGGGGTGCTGTTGTTAAAATAAAAATACACTGGCCCTGTCTTGTATACTGTAAAATTACAGGGGTGTTGTTCAAATACAGGGGTGCTGTCCCTTTCCTGTATGCTGTAAAAATACAGGGGTGCTGTTGTTAAAATAAAAGTACATTGGCCCAAATACAGGGGTGCTGTTGTTAAAATAAAATTACACTGGCCCTGTCTTGTATACTGTAAAATTACAGGGGAATTGTTCAAATACAGGGGTGCTGGCCCTGTTCTGTATGCTGTAAAAATACAGGGGAGCTGTTGTTAAAATAAAAGTACACTGGCCCAAATACGGGGGTGTTGGCCCTGTCCTGTATGCTGTAAAAATACAGGGGTGCTGTAGTTAAAATAAACGTACACTGTCCCAAATACAGGGATGCTGTTGTTAAAATAAAATTACACTGGCCCTGTCTAGTATGCTGTAAAGGGGAATTATTCAAATACAGGGGTGCTGGGCCTGTTCTGTATGCTGTAAAAATACAGGGGAGCTGTTGTTAAAATAAAACTACACTGGCCCAAATACAGGGGTGCTGGCCCTGTCCTGTATGCTGTAAAAATGCAGGGGTGCTGTGAAAATAAATGTACACTGGCCCTGTCTTGTATGCTGCAAAAATTCAGGGGTGCCATGAAAATAAATGTACTCTGGCCCTGTCTTGCATGCTGCAAAATTACAGTGGTGCTGTTGTTAAAATAAAAGTATGCTGGCCCAAATACAGGGGTGCTGTTGTTAAAATAAAAATACGCTGGCCCTGTCTTGTATACTGTAAAATTACAGGGGTGTTGTTCAAATACAGGGGTGCTGTCCCTTTCCTGTATGCTGTAAAAATACAGGGGTGCTGTTGTTAAAATAAAAGTACATTGGCCCAAATACAGGGGTGCTGTTGTTAAAATAAAATTACACTGGCCCTGTCTTGTATACTGTAAAATTACAGGGGAATTGTTCAAATACAGGGGTGCTGGCCCTGTTCTGTATGCTGTAAAAATACAGGGGAGCTGTTGTTAAAATAAAAGTACACTGGCCCAAATACGGGGGTGTTGGCCCTGTCCTGTATGCTGTAAAAATACAGGGGTGCTGTAGTTAAAATAAACGTACACTGTCCCAAATACAGGGATGCTGTTGTTAAAATAAAATTACACTGGCCCTGTCTAGTATGCTGTAAAGGGGAATTATTCAAATACAGGGGTGCTGGGCCTGTTCTGTATGCTGTAAAAATACAGGGGAGCTGTTGTTAAAATAAAACTACACTGGCCCAAATACAGGGGTGCTGGCCCTGTCCTGTATGCTGTAAAAATACTGGGGTGCTGTAGTTAAATTAAAAGTACACTGTTCAAAAACAGGGGTGCTGTTGTTAAAATAAAATTACACTGGCCCTGTCTTGTATGCTGTAAAATTACAGGGGAATTGTTCAAATACAGGGGTGCTGGCCCTATCCTGTATGCCATAAAAATACAGGGGTGCTGTTTTTAAAATAAAAGTAAACTGGCCCAAATACAGGGATGCTGTTGTTAAAATAAAAGTACATTGGCCAAAATAGAAGGGTGCTGTTGTTTAAATAAAATTACACTGGCCCTGACTTGTATACTGTAAAATTACAGGGGTGTTGTTTAAATACAGGGGTTCTGGTCCTGTGTGTATGCTGTAAAAATATAGGGGTGCTGTTGTTAAAATAAAAGTACACTGGCCCAAAAACAGGGGTGCTGTTGTTAAAATAAAATTACACTGGTCTTGTTTTGTATACTGTAAAATTACAGGGGTGTTTTTCAAATACAGAGGTGCTGGCCCTGTCCTGTATCCTGTAAAAATACAGGAGTGATGTTGTTAAAATAAAAGTACACTGGCCAAATACAGGGGTACTGTTGTTAAAATAAAATTAAACTGGCCCTGTCTTGTATACTGTAAAATTACAGGGGAATTGTTCAAATACAGGGGTGCTGGCCCTATCCTGTATGCTATAAAAATACAGGGCTGCTGTTTTTAAAATAAAAGTAAACTCGCCCAAATACAGGAATGCTGTTGTTAAAATAAAAGTACATTGGCCAAAATAGAAGGGTGCTGTTGTTAAAATAAAATTGCACTGGCCCTGACTTGTATACTGTAAAATTACAGGGGTGTTGTTTAAATACAGGGGTTCTGGTCCTGTGTGTATGCTGTAAAAATATAGGGGTGCTGTTGTTAAAATAAAAGTACACTGGCCCAAAAACAGGGGTGCTGTTGTTAAAATAAAATTACACTGGTCTTGTCTTGTATACTGTAAAATTACAGGGGTGTTTTTCAAATACAGAGGTGCTGGCCCTGTCCTGTATGCTGTAAAAATACAGGGGTGCTGTGAAAATAAAGGGACACTGTTCTGTGTGCTGTAATAATAAAGGGATGCTCTCCTGGGAAATGGAGAACTAAAATTTGGAGGCAATATAGTGAAAGATCAGGAACCACTTCCAGTTCATGTCATGTCACGGCGCCCCCACCCACCACACACACATACATACGTACGTACGTACGTACGTACGTACGTACATAGATTCACACACATTTAGGCACAGATATACATAAACACACAAATACAGTATACACAGACACACACACACACACACACACACACACACACACACACACACACATAAACACATAAATATACACACACATATACACACAGACATACACATATACACACAGACATACATAAATATACACATATACTCACACATACTGTATACAAAGATATATATACACAAATACACACATACAAGTATACACATTAGCACACAGACATATACACACACATTTACACACAAACACAGACATATACACATAAACACACAGTATACACAGACATAAACACACAGTAATTCTTACCAAGAGGCCAGCAGCATAGCAGCTCCTCGTTCCAGTCTGGAGGGGCGGAGCTTCTATGTGATTGACAGGCTGGACCTCCGTGGGTAGAAGGAAAGGACTGAGGAAAGGGAAGGGGTGACCACCACACTGCCTGCATGTTCCAGATCACTGAATGCAGATCCCTGACATCCAGGAAAGTTCTTCTGACAAGCCTTCAACACACCAAACTGCACTGCACTACACTGGACTCTGTGCACTGTGCAATCAGTGATATGCAACATGCAGGCAGTGTGGTGTCCACCCCTTCCCTCTCTTATAGTCATTTACTCCTACCCCTGCCAAAGATCCCGGCTCTCAGCTGTGCAGTGAGCGAGCGCCTTCTGTCACCAGCGGCGCCACTTGTTCCACCCTCCCTACGCCCCTGTATGTCATTCTTGACACAAAGTGGCAAGGAAAGGCTAAGGCCAAGGCCTATGTTCATGACTGGTGGCTCAGCTTCTCATGAGGATGGAGCCCTCCTCCCTCTCAAAATTTAAAAAAATTAAGCTTGTTAAAGCACAGGAAAAAACAACTGAGCGTTCAGAGATATCATAAATCCCCAAGGAGAGTCCAAGTGTGTCCGCGGTTAAGATGTCTAGGCCTGACCTTCACAACACTCTATGGAAAGCGGAGCTACTACCACCATTTGCACACCCCCTGCAAGTACTGGGAGGAGCACCGCCAGTCCAGTTGCTGATATTGAGTTTCAGGATGTCACTGTAGAAGTACACCAGGATGAATATAATATTGGTGTAGCTGGTGCTGAGAAGGAAGTTGACAATGAGGATTCTGATGGTGATGTGGTTTGTTTTAATAAGGAATCAGTGGAGACAGTTATTGCCCATGGAATGAAAAAGCCCATTGTCATGCCTGGACAAAATACCAAAAAAGCCACCTCTTCGGTGTGGAATTATTTCTGCACAAATCCCGACATCAGGTATCAAGCCATGTGTTGCCTTTGTCAATCCATAATAAGTAGGGGTAAGGACATTAACCACCTAGAAACATCCTCCCTTATATGTCACCTGCAGCGCATTCATCATAAGTCATTGTCAAGTTCAGAAACTTTAAGTAATAGAGTAAGCAGTCCACTGACACCTAAATCCCTTTTTCCTGTTGTACACAAGATCCTGCAATCCACACCACCAACTCCCTCAATGTCAATTTCCTCCTCAGTCAGAAACGGAAGTAGTCCTGCAGGCCATGTCACTGGCATGATGATGAGTCCTCTCCTATCCGGGATTCCTCTGGAGGATCCTTGAGTGGTACGTATACTGCTGCTGCCGCTGCTGTTGTTGCTGCTGGGAGTCATCCCAGAGAGGAGGTCGGAAGACCACTTGTACTACTTTAACTAAGCAATTGGCTGTCCAACAGTCTTTTGCGAGGAAGATGAAATATGACAGCAGTCACCCATTTGCAAAGCGGATTACTGAGGCAATAACAACTATGCTGGTGTTAGATGTGCATCCAGTGTCCGCCATTAGTGCAGTGGGCTTTAGACAGTTGATGGACGTACTGTGTCCCTGGTAAAAAAAATCCCATCTAGATTCCACTTCACAAGGCAAGCGATTCCCCAACTGTACAGGGACACTAAGAATAGTGTCATCAGTGTCCTGAAAAATGCAGTTGTATCCACTGTCCACTTAACCACGGACATGTGGACAAGTGGAGCAGGGCAAACTAAGGACTACATGACTTTGACAGCCCACTGGGTAGATGTATTGCCTTCCGCAGCAACAACAGCAGTGGCACCAGCAGCAGCATCTCATAAGTGCCAACTCATTCATAGGCAGGCTACGCTGTGTATCACCGGTTTCCATAAGAGGCACACCACTGACAATCTCATACGGAAACTGAGGGACATCATCACACAATGGCTTACCCCACTTAGACTCTTCTGGAGATTTGTGATATCTGACAACGCCACCAATATTGTGCATGCATTGCATCAGGGGAAATTACAGTATGTCCCATGTTTTGCAAATACAATACATTTGGTGGTGATACATTTTTTCAAAAATGACAGGGACATGCAGGAGATGCTGCCGGTGGCCCGAAAAATTCCGCAACTGTGAGCCAAAGACTGGAGCACCTGATCCTGCCCTGCCATCACCTGAAGCAAGAGGTAGTAACGAGGTGGAATTCAACCCTCTATGTCATAGGTCTGCAAACTTGGCCCTCATTACCCCACACAGTGCATGTTTTGCAGGTAACCCAGCAGGTGCACAGGTGTATTAATTACTCACAGACACATTTTAAAAGGTCCGCAGGTGGAGTTAATTATTTCACTTGTGATTCTTTGTGAAGGCCTGCAAAACATGCACTGTGTGGGGTAATGAGAACCGAGTTTGCAGACCTATGCTCTATGTGCTTCAGATGATGGAGGAACAGCAAAAGGCCATTTAAGCCTATACATCCACCTATGATATAGGCAAAGGAGGGGGAATGCACATGACTCAAGCACAGTGGAGAATGATTTCTGTGTTGTGCAAGGTTCTCCAACCCTTCGAACTTGCCACATGTGAAGTAAGTTCAGACACTGCCAGCTTGAGTCAGGTCATTTCCCTCATCAGGCTTTTACAGAAACAGCTGGAGAAATTGAAGGAGGAGCTAAGATGGAGCGACTCCGCTAAGTACTGTATGTGGGACTTGTGGATGGAGCCCTTAATTTGCTTTGCCAGGATTCAAGGGTGGTCAATCTGTTGAAATCAGAGCACTACATTTTGGCCATCTTTCTCGGTCCTAGGTTTAAAGCCTACATTGTATCTCTCTTTCTGGCGGACACAAAAGTCTGCAAAGGTACAAAGACCTGCCAGTGAGAAAATTGTCAACTGAAGCTGAACGTGACCCGTCAACAGCTCCTCCTTCATTTTCTCCAGCAACTGGGGCTGCGAGGAAAACAATAACATTTCTTAGCCCACCTGCTGGCGGTGATGCAGGGCAGTCAGGAGCAAGTGTTGACATCTGGTCCGGACTGAAGGAGCTGCCAACAATTACTGACATGTCTACTGTCACTGCATGTGATGCTGTTACTATTGAAAGAATGGTTGAGGATTATAACCTTCCATGTAGGCATGTCAGACAGTCCGTATGTATACTGGCAGTAAAAAAGAGGCAATTTGAAGGCTCTTGCACAAACTGCCTTTATTTTACCTAAGTTTTCCCCCCTCCAGTGTGTACTCCAAAAGAGTGTTTAGTGCAACCGACAACCTTGTCAGCGATCGGCGTAGGAGGTTACTTCCACACAATGTGGAGAAGATGATGTTCATTAAAATGAAATATAAATTCCTCCAGGAAGACCTTTACCAGCAATTGCCTCCAGAAAGTACACAGGTACCTGTGATGGTGGATTCCAGTGGGGAGGAATTAATGCTCTGTGAGGAGGAGAATGTAAATACTGAAAGGGGTGAGGAATCAAAGGACGAGGATGAGGACGACATCTTGCCTCTGTAGTGCCAGTTTGTGCAAGGAGAGATTGATTGCTTCTTTTTTGGTGGGGGCCCAAACAAACCAATCATTTTAGCCACAGTTGTAATTATTGGTTTGTTAAAGTGTGCATGTCCTATTTATACAACATAAGGGTGGGTGGGAGGGCCCAATGACAATTCCATCTTGCACCTTTTTTTTTCTTTGCATTATGTGTTTCTTTGGGGCCTAGTTTTTAAAATTGCCATCGTGCAGTGCCACTCCTAGATGGGCCAGGTGTTTGTGCCGCCCACTTGTGTCACTTACCTTAGTCATCCAGCTACTTTGGTACAAGCGTTTGGCCTAAAAACAATGGGGGTCATTCCGAGTGGTTCGCTCACAAGCTGCTTTTAGCAGCTTTGCACACGCTAAGCCACCGCCTACTGGGAGTGAATCTTAGCTTCTTAAAATTGCGAACGAAAGATTCGCAATATTGCGATAAGACATCTCTGTGCAGTTTCTGAGTAACTCGAAACTTACTCTGCCAGTGCGATCAGTTCAGTGCTTGTCGTTCCTGGTTTGACGTCACAAACACACCCAGCGTTCGCCCAGACACTCCTCCGTTTCTCCAGCCACTCCCGCGTTTTTCCCAAAAACGGTAGCGTTTTTTCACACACTCCCATAAAACGGCCAGTTTCCGCCCAGAAACACCCACTTCCTGTCAATCACATTACGATCACCAGAACGAAGAAAAAACCGTGAGTAAAATTCCTAACTGCATAGCAAATTTACTTGGAGCAGTCGCAGTGCGGACATTGCGCATGCGCACTAAGCAAAAAATCGCTGCGATGTGAAGAAATTTACCGAGCGAACAACTCGGAATGACCCCCAATATTGTGAGGTGTCAGGTGTTCAGAATAGACTGGAAATGAGTGGAAATGAATGTTATTGAGGTTAATAATACTGTAGGATCAAAATTACCCCCAAATTCAGTGATTTTCGCTGTTTTTATATTTTTTTTTAAAAATCCAAAACCCCGAAAGGGTGGTTTTGGCAAAACCAAGCCAGATCCAAAACACAAAAAGAGATCCAGATCCAAAACCAAAACACAAAACCCGAAAAGTGTTCGCCGCACATCTGTAATTAGAATAGATGGAGCCTTGAACATGATGCAGCTGCTCTAATTAATAAAGTGATGGAGCTATGTGTTCCCCAATAAACCTATCTGTGCATCCAACCCTGCATACTACATAAGAAATGTCCTTTTTTGTTATACTGTATTCCACACCCTCCATGTTCAGTGCACTTTGGTCTGGAATCCAGCAGTTAGTGAATGTCACATACCCTGAGGAAAACAAAAATAATTAAAATTTTTGCTCTTTACTACTAGTCTATAAGTGAAATTCTTAGCACAAATTTGCGCAAATGTGTGCTAAATACTTCACTTATACTCCATGTTAATTGTGAGGTTTTATCAAAATAATTTTTACTATGAGTATTCTTAGTGCTAATGAGTGTGCATCAGCATTTTTCTTCCTCCAGCATAGTATTAGAAGCCCTAGAATAGTAGCACCTCATAACAACTTACCTCTGGTATTGGCACCTCTCACATTTGCCCTCAGGTGTTTTAATTAGCACAGGTTCCTTCATTGCAGATCACACATTAACAAGGGCTCTAGTTGAAGGTAAGACCTAATTGAATTTATATAATGTGATAATATTAGAGATGTTAGGGACCCATGCAATGAAGTCACCTGGTCGCGGTGCATGTGCCCACATATTTGCTCAAAAGTGTTCCAAGAACTTCACTTATACTAATTATTGAGGGTTTATCAAAGTTATTTTACTATCAGTGTTTTTAGTTCTGAGTGTGCATCAGCATTTTTCTTCCTTTAAAATACATTTTGTCTAACGAAGTAATAAAAAAATATAAAATTTTCTATCCTCAGCCTACATGTACCCATAGCTGAGAGCAAGCTAGTGTGTACAATGCACAACAGCAATCCTCCTAGTAACCAATATACTGTACAATACTGAAAACATTCTTGTCACCACCAAGCAATGCAAAGATCATTCCAGGGACAGTCAAACACTACAGTGGGAATGCAATGATAACGATTCCATATAAAAAAAATATCAGTTACAACAAATAAATTCAGAGAGGAGCCTTTTGTCACCAAACAATCCTAGTGAGGGTAATACAATACAGAAATTATCCTGGTGAAGTCATACAATACAGAGACCATACCAATGATTGACACCTAATACAGATTGAATCCAACTCACCATAAGAGAATACAAATAGTATCCAACTGACCATCATAGAATACAAAGATCATTCTTGTGAATTTCATGCAATACAGAGAGCATCCAAGTGACCACCATTAGAAAGATAATGTCAATGACTGCCATGCAATACAGAAAGCACCTTAGCAGGTACCATACAATACAAAAATAATCATAGTAAGCTCCATATAATATAGAGAACATACCAGTAACCCCGTACAATACAGACATCATTTTAAAAGAAAGAAAATTTATACATAGAACATCTTAATGACCATTATAAAATACAGAAAGCATCCTAGTGACCACCATAAAATACAGCATTTTTGTAACCACCATAGAAATTAGAGGACATCCTTGTGACCACCATATAATAGAACATTCTGTGTGAATTCCATACAATATCCTCATACAGAATATGTCTAACCCCCTCCACAAATCATTAACTCCATCAGCATACTGTAATTGTAAGAACACCATTCAACATAATTCCTTTACATTAATTACCTACAGGTACATTTATTTCCCATGTCAATTAATACACAATCATCAACTAATTCATAGTCATTCATAATCATTAACCCTCTAATTATCTCATCAACAGAACTCTTCATCTTAATTAACCCCAGTGTGAGCATTGGTTCCTTCACCCTCATACCATCATCCTAACTAATCCCCTTGTCCTGTGTATTAAATTCCTCAAATGGGCAGGTGCTAGACCTTGTGGCGCCCAGGACAAAAGTTTCCTTTGGCACCCCCCCCCCCACCACCTTACAGGCAAAACAGGCTTTGTATGCGCCAAAATATAGGGGCGTGGCATCATAGGAAAGGGGCATGGCCACAGAATAGTACCAATTACCATTTCACCACACAGCAGTGTCCGCCAGTCACATTATACCACAAAGTAGTGTCCATCAGTCACATTACACCACCAGGTGTGCCCCCAGTAGTTGTGCCCCCAGTAGATTTTCCCCATTAGATGTGCCCCCTGTAGATTTTCCCCCAGTAAATGTGCCCCCTGCAGATTTGCCCCCAGTAGATTTGCCCCCTGTAGATGTGCCCCGATTAGATTTGCCCCCAGTAGATGTGCCCCCTATAGATTTGCCCCCAGTAGATGTGCCCCCTGCGGATGTGCCCCAATAGATTTGCCCCCTGTAGATTTACCTCATGTAAATTTGCCCCTGTAGATGTGCCCCCTTTAGTTATGCACCCAAGTAGCGCTGCTTACACACACAAATAAAAACAAAACAAACACAATACTCACCAGCCCTGCTTCTGCTCTCGACCGTTGCTGCCCTCCGTCTCTGGCTGTCCACTCCTCGGATCCATAGGAGAGACATCATGATGTCTCTCCCACACCACCGCACAGACACTAGAGGTCAATTAGGACCTCTAGTGTCTGACAATGGTGCCGGCTGCAGCGGGCGCCCACACAGCCCACGGTGCCTGCTGCAGCCAGGAACTGCGATATGTGGAATGCGGGGTGGGCGATGGGCACCTGCACGGGGACTTCCGCCCGCGCCCGCATGCCGTAGTGCCCCGGGCACAGACCTGGCTTGCCTGCACCTAGAACCGCTCCTGTTCCTCAGCTATACTTATTCCCGTCACATGTTGCTAATATGGCCTACCTGTCTGCTCCAACATTTAGAAGTACAGCCTTTGTGTATAGAAAGAAGGTTCATTAACCACATGTGAGGTAGAAAGGCCGGGTCGTCTTCTGGTTGCCGGCGGCCGGCCTCCCGGCGACCACCATGAGGGGCTCATTTGCGCTTGCCCAGCTGTCGTTATGCCAGCGCCGGTATGCTGGTTGCCGGGACACCGACCGCCGGCAAACCATACTACACCTGAAAGACCTTACACTGTATCAATATGCATTGTGGCCCTTACAAAGGGATGGATGCAGTAAAGTACATTATTTGTATAGCCGCCTGTCTACATTCCCGTGTAGCTTCTCACTTCCCCCTACCCCACCCATCTCCCCAGTGACTGAAGTAAAATACATATTTAGTAAAAGAAAAAGAACATGCAGACTTTGGGTGGCATCATGATGTCACCAGTATACTAACAAATATAACAAAGTGGGATTGTATCTGCACACACACAATTGTATTATATCAAATTTGGAACTGTATACAGCTCCAAAATAACCCCTATTATATTCAAGTAATCACAATTGTTTGTGGGGGTGCTATCGGGAACGCGATGCAGCTATCAGCCGTCACCATGGAGACCAAAGTATACTGTGATTGGCTACATGGAGCATGTGACCGCAAACGGGGCACAGTGATTGGCCAGTTACCACACGTGACCAGTCAGATCACACTGATTGGCAGACGGCAATAGCTCAAATATCATGCCAGGAGAGGCATTCTGGTTCAGCCCTGACGAAGCTGTCAGAGTAACGGCGGAACACGCGTGTGGGCAGCGTGTGTCCGCGTGTCAGTTTATGTCCTTGCTCATAAATCAATTCAATGTATAACCAGTTCTGATTATGTGATTAGTTAGATTCCAATGGTATCCACAGCATTGAATAGCAGGCAGATGGATAAATGGTGCTAAGCTAGCAGACACAGTCAGTCTATCGATGTCCGTGAGAAAGCAGTAATTGACAGTGTTGTGGCTTATACAGATAGAAAGGCTACAGTGTTTCACAGCTGACTCTTTAAGCCACCTGTGAGTCAGGAGGAGACATGCATGATACAATTTAACCAATGCCAATAGTACAAACGTTACAGTTTCAATCTGTGCAGCAGATATAGAAACTGTTAGTCAGGAGGAGATATGTATGATACAATCTAACCAATGCCAATAGAATAAACACTACAGTTTCAATCTGTGCAGCAGATACAGAAACATTATAAGAAACATCCCCCAAATCTGTGCTGTTTGAAAATTATCAGCACATACAATACAGCATATTTTTGTCTTTAGAAGGAATAATTAAGCCAGCAAGGTTCCAATTATAACTGTTTGGTCATCTATAATTTAAAAGGCATGTGGAAACACATACGATACAATTTAATCAATGCCAATGAATAAAGTGCAGCAATATCAATTTATGTAGTAGGTATATTGATACTATAACAAATACCTCAGAGCCCGCACTGTTTATTTAACAATTAACCTATCTAATTCAACATTGATACATCTTGTGTGGTGGGAATATAAACCACCATTATATAACTTACTATCAATAACCAGCTGGCCCTCTATAACTGACAGGGGACACAACTAGCCCTATCCAAATCAGATATATTTAGTCTGTTAATATAGGAGGTGTCACCTTTAAGAGGGGTATTGTAGCACGGTATACTGCTGCACATTCATAATATCGATATTGAAGTGTGAGGTAAATATTCACTCTCACTATAGGAATGGCATGTCTCCTGATATAATTATCCTACATGACTACAGAGAGTCTAAAGGGGGGTACTCACGGAGCGATATTCTAAGCAATCTGACTAGATTGCTTAGAATATCGGCAGGATCGCTCCGTGTGTAGCCCCCTCGGCGATAGCGATGCGCGGCCCCGCACATCGCTATCGCCGCTGCTAGATTGGCCTGCATGCAGGCCAATCTAGCGGGTCGCTCACCTCACCCGCTGGGTGAAGTGAGCGGCCCCCCCGTCTCCCCCCGCACGCTCAGCACAGATCGCGCTGTGCTGAGCGGCAGGAGAGATGTGTGCTGAGCGGTTCGCTCAGCACGCATCTCTCCTTGATCGGCCCGTGAGTACTGGGCTTTACTTAAATTAAGGGTGCACGTAACATAACTACATAGAGATATTGGTACATTGTAACCTATTTGTACTGCCTATAATAATAATTTACACACAAGTACCAACTAATATATTGAATGTGTCAACTCTTAAGCAGAAGAAGTCAACCAGTATTCTTAATGAATGCCCTTGAGAAGGCTCAGGAAAGATGCATTTAATATTGAATAAATGATATATACATAAATGATAAATGATAGTCGATCCTGACAAAGCTGCATATCAGTATATAAAAGTATACAGACTGAGTGTGACCCACTTAAGTGTGATTAAAAGCACTTTATTGGAAGTGGGGAATAAGATAGACCATCAAGCCTAGAATATAAGATGTACACAGTGTGAATATTATAGACACCATTGGAATCATAGTGTCAGCTACAATTATAAACATAGGAGTGGGACACTCCAGACATTATAAATACTGATAAATAGTCATATGAATATATGAAGACCAATTGCTGACAACGATCATCAGACTGAGTAAAAATTGTAAGCAATATCACATAACTGGATAGAATAACAGACACGCGGATACATATTTTAATCTTTAATCACATTTATTGTTTCATTGCACTTGTGGTATATGTTGTATATGTCTTGATTTTAACCTCTATGTTTCGTCTATACTCGTAGTTTGTGTGTTAGTTATTGTCACACTATTTTAATTTGACACAAATAAAAGTTAAATCTTAGCAATTTTTCAGAAAGTTGTGACAATCAGGTCACCCTTCTCCTTGTGCATCGACAAATACAGTCCTTTTTTCTTTTTCTTCTGCTTACTAACAAATATATCAAGGAGACCTACAGTCAGTATGCCCCCGGGACCATGTACTTGTATAACATGAAACTTTATGATTCTAGAATTAGCTATAAAAATGAACAATGATACAAGAAACAATTACACAAACAAAAAGGGTGCTAGTATTGTTTACCCTTGCCTACCATCAGACAATAATGCAAAGGAAGAAAGGAAATTTGCTGTGGTTGCTTGCATTGTTAAACAAGAAAACTGTTTTATTATATATGTAATTGAACATTTTGAACATTACTGAAAAAGACCAAGAGCACATAAGAGAACAGTGATTCTCAGATCCTTTTAATAATCACAGACATTTTACACATTCTATTAGCATTGTGAATGAGTATCTGTCTCTGTGTATCTGCCTTGTGGGGCATTTTTTTCATATATAAATACAAAACATTAACTTCCCTGCAGCTACTACTTGGTGGCTTGAACAATGAAAAGATGTAATACTTATAAAAGCCTTGTAGCAAGTGGGTGATATAACATCTTCTACAGTGAACACAAGCTTCTGGATTAAGCAGTGATCCATGAACAGAACTGTCCACGCTTCTTCAACACTGCACATTCCCTGTCACAAGTGGCATGAATAATTCACACTGGACGCATGCAGACACAAGATACTCTGTTGTGGAGAGCTCTGAACCATATTCACAAATCCATGCGATTTAAATTGATGCTAAGACTCCAGTTACTAAAGGATTTCTGTCTCACTGTTTTTAAAGCAATGCAATAAAAGGCAAAAGCTTTCTACATTAATTCTCTGAATCATATGTATTTTGTTTTATTGCTTCTTGCTACGGAACCAAACAAGTTGTGTTAGTATAAAAGAAGCTAATTTACTTTGGAATCATAATAGTAATGCACACTTTTAAAGTAACTAATAAATTGAAAATATACAGTATTGACATATATGTATATAACATTCTATACACTTCCCTTCTGTCCCGATTTTCGCAGGACTGTCCTGTTTTTTGGAGTCTGTCCCGCTTTTGTGTCCCGCTTTTGGGGGGGGGGGGGGGGGGGGGCAGTTGGGAGGCTCCTTACCACTTGCTACTCTACTTAGTTCAGAGCAGAGCAGCGGTGAATAGACGCTGCGCGCACGTGCACAGCGTCTATTCCAGTGAGCCAGAGGGACTGGGGGCATGGCCAGCAGCTCATAGAGCACTGGCTGTGCCCCCACTGTGACAAAAAAGGGAGGTGTGACTCGTGAACGCCGCATTCATGCAAAGTTATGCCCACTTTTCAGCAGGCCACACCCCCTTTTTGGGTCCCATCTTCAGACCTTTAGATGTTGGGAGGTATGTAGATGTATAGGGGCAGATATATTAAGCCTGGAGAAGGGATAAAGAAGTGATAAATGCAAGGTGATAATCAGTAGTGGATCTTGCTACGGGCATGCAGGATTTTTGCCTGGGGCGCTGCCTTCCGGAGGGCGCCGCTGCGGTGGCAAGATCCGCTACTGGTGGTGCCCCCCGGTGCTGTGCTGTGCGTGATGATGGCATTGCGCACCGCACTGCATTGTGGGTCCGGCACATAGATGCTAGGGGTCATAATTGACTTCTAGTGTCTATGCTGTGCTATGGGAGAGATGTCATGATGTCTCTCCCATAGATCCGAGGTGCAGTGCCGGCGGCTGGAGATGGAGGACAGCAGCAGATGGGAAACAGGAGCGGGGATGGTGAGTTTTATTTTATTTTTTATTTTTCTTTATTTTTTTGGGTGATTGGCGCTACTGGGGGCACAGTACTGGGGGCACAACTGCTGAGGGCACATCTACAGGGGGCATAACTGACCATGCTTTCTCTAAAGCCACGCCCCTATTTTTTCGCCCTGGGTGCCACAAGGCCTAGATCCGGCCCTGGTGATAATGCACCAGCCAATAAGCTCCTGTTGATTTACATATTGGAGCTAATTGGCTGGTGCGTTATCACCTTGCATTTATCAGTGCTTAATCACTTCTCCAGGCTTAATACATCTGCCCCATAGTTCAGTGTGCGTATTTGTAAGGCATAAAAAATCTGGTACCTAGAATATTGTATGTGATGGCCTATTTGCTGCTAAGGACAAGTGGCACTCATACTCCTCCGCTATACCACATAACTGTAAAGGGTGAGTCCCATCTGTCCTCAACAGTGCACATGGTTCTGGACAAAAAAAAAATACCCATGGTGAAAAATCAATATTCAAAAAAGTCATTTCGTGCATGCGAGACAAAATCACAGAGGGTCCATCATGACTAAGATAAAAGAAGCAAGGGAAATTGTCAGACACGAAAATTATTTTCTTTTATCCTGGCTCCAACATGCATAAATGGGATGGGGTGTCAGAAAAGAGTTTATTGATCTCAACAACACTGCCTGTCATTAACAAACTCACTTTTTGGCAGTGCACGGCCTCAGTGTCTTCCCTTACTTTAGCTCAGATAGAGAACCAATATATCTTTTCCAGCCTACTATATAGCCTACTATATTACTTAGTTTCTGGTATTGTTGATTGGTGTTTCAAATATATTTAATGCCAGTTTCAATCGTAAAGTAAGCTTTTTCGAAAAACATATACTTCTCTATGGGCAATCAAGTATTGACAAGCACATTCAGCTCTAAGGGAAAGAAGCCTAAGGTTAAGAAAATAACGAGCCTGGTCCTGGAGTTTCAAATTGGAAATTTAGTGTGTGGAATTAAATTTATATGTTCCTGTTACATAAAGAAAAACTTTGCACATGTTTTGTCCATTCAAATGACTTAGATAATACAGTAAAAAGAAGATCAGCTCCAGAATTTGCTGAGGTGAGGATGTTGCAACTACATTTGCCACTTAACTGCCAAATATTTTGTTTTACAAAAATGTTATTAGACATTTTTTATTTAACTAAGTCAAGAGGTAGTATTTAAAAGAGTATTTAACGATTTTGCTAAATAAAATACACCTCCCTTCCTCCCTTCATCCCTCCTACACCGCCTTTCTCCCAACCACACTTTCTCCCTCCCTCCCTCTCGCTTCTCTTCTTTCCTCTCTCCCACACTCTCTCCCATCTACAGTCCCGCTTTCCCACCCATGTTTTCTCCCTCCTGTTATGGTCAAGAGATTGATTTCTCCCTGTCAGTGGTAGGGAGAATGGCAGGACATGACAGGATATTGCAATAAAGGATGGTCAGCGGCAGTCAGTTCCGGTACACAGAGAAAAATAAAGCATAGGATTCAGACAGAGGTCTAGTCGAGGACAATCCATGGTCGGTATATGAATGGTGGACAATAGAATGCAGGATGCAGCAACTGGAAACAGATTACTGGCAGGAGCATAATAATCCTGCAAGGAAGACAGGAAAAGGCAAGATTTATAT
Source organism: Pseudophryne corroboree (assembly GCF_028390025.1). Taxonomy (NCBI): domain Eukaryota; kingdom Metazoa; phylum Chordata; class Amphibia; order Anura; family Myobatrachidae; genus Pseudophryne; species Pseudophryne corroboree. The sequence continues at coordinate 475,286,205 of NC_086445.1, read as the reverse complement.
AGAAAGTCAAAGGGGTGGAGATAGATCATGCTGAAGCATCAGGAGAACAGTCAAGCCAAGCAAGAACAAAGAGTGAAAGAAGAAACTTTCTAGCAGCCAGAATAGCTCAGTCAGCAAAGCAGCAGTCTGCAGAAGCTCTGGGTTTAAATTCTGACACATCCACCCCCTTTCTCCCACCCACACTTTCTCCCTCCATCCCAAACTTCTTCCTTTCTGACATTTTTATACCAAGCAGTGACTTTTATGACAAAGCTGACCTCCAGCGATCTCAGACTCCATTATATCCCACTGAATAACTTAGTATAGTTTACGGTTAAATTATGCAGTATAAACTGTACACAATAGAACCAGCGAACCCCGTGCGACTTGCAATATTTTCAATTTTGCATATTTACAGAATTGCAGCTTTTTAGTGCATGTACTGTTTTTCACGACTGCACAGTTAAGATTAAATGTTGCATCATAGTGTTTATGTCAATACAGATAGCTACAGTATAGTGGACATATTCTTTATATAAAGAAGAAGTCACACAGTATTAATTAATACAGTACTTTGTTAGTTTTGTTTAATTATAAAATTGGATGGCAACACTTGGACACACTTCTCACACCACAAAATGACTGCAGGTATTTTCAGTTAAAAGAAACAATCCAGTAAAGTGTATGTTGCTTATACATGATATACTTTAAAATAATATACGGTAGTACATCAATTAAACATTGCGGCACAACAGCTGCAGACAGGATGGCAGTTTGAGAAATTATACGATCCCATGGAAATAATTTTTTTATTAATTAAGAAGAGGGCCCAAGGCAGTACAGGGAAATGGAGGTGGAGTATGTAATAGCAGGGATGTAAAGCATTGATTGATTGATTGATTCATTGTTTGAAAATGTTTTATTAAATAATTGATTGAAATTGATTAATTTAGAATATTAAAATTAAAGACTTAGAAATCGAACACAATGTTAATATCCAAGGATTTCACAAGGGTGGAAAGAGAAGCTAGGAAAATAAATAATTGCACTGCAGAGCTGCAATCTCCAAAACAGTCTATTACACTACCAAATTTTAGTAGGCTGACTGGCTGGCCATATTACTACCCCCCCCTCCCTTCACCCTCCTTCCTAATTTGGTAACACACCCTTGTAGTACACTTATGAGGAGCACCAAAGACTGACTGAGTAAGAAATGTTTTTTCTCCTAATCCACAAGCAGAAATTTTCTTATTATTATGATCTACTGTACAAGCTTACAAGCATTTCTGTTGTTTATTGTGAATAATTTCTCTTGTGCAAAATGCTGAATAATACTACAGTCAATATGATTCTGTTACTTAGTTTTTTTTGTAAGGCACCACATTATTTATGGTTAAAAATGTGTTGCAAATTAGTAATGTATTAGAGCAATAACCAATAAAAATAGTTGTCTATGAAAAAAAGACCATCAACAATGTCCCCTAAAAGAGTATTATAATATTATCATTATTTCTAATTAATTTATTATACACTGCCAGTCAAGCACACAAGACAGCATGATAAGAATTAAGCATGAGCTGATAAAGGATAGACTTGTGAGAGACAGAAGACTTCAACAATGCCCCCCAAAAAATACAGCCCATAATGAAAAGTGGTGCATGATGGAATTAACTTTGGTCTCTCCCACCTACTCTTACAGTATACTGTATTGTAAAAAGAATATAAATAGTTTAACAAACCAAGCACTTCAGTATCAGGAACTGCCACTTATGTGGATGAACTGCTTGGTTTGTTTGTTCCCCTATAAACCAAGCTACCAATGGGCATAAGGCAGGTGACAGTGTTTTGTTATTCCTCATCACATTAGGAACATGTCATCCTCCTCCTCATCATCCTCATCATCAGCACTCTCCTCACTGTTAATATCGTCATCATCATCACACAATATTAGCTCATTCCCACTGGAATCCACCATAACAGAAGAAGTTTCTGCTTTTTGGTGGCACGTCTTCCTTATCAAATTTGTAATTAATTTTAATGAACATTAGTTTTCCCTTATTTTTGGAAGTAGTGTCTTCATCCTGGTGCACTTCCACAATAGCATCCTCAATTTCCATGTCTAAACCATGACCATCCTTTCTTTTACTACTACTCGTCCTCATATTTACAAAGGGTTCAGAAACAGTGAAAGGAGGTTTCTTTAGGATTACAGAGTCAAAATTAGAAATGTCTCAGGAATAGCTCACTTAGACACCCCAAAACTCTCCTTAGGGATTTGAGAAGTTTCTGAACATAAAATTTCACTGGCTTTCACAAATTCCTTAATAAGCCTTTTATTGCATGAAACAGCAGTATCAGGACCACTTGTAAATAAAGGCCATGGTCTGAGCCTCTTCTTCCCCCTTTATGTGGTGAGTAGCCTGTTAGCAGTTTACATTTTGGGGGCATTTTCCTCTCTTATTTAGTTAGTTTAGTAATGTTTTCTTAACCATTGTGAAGTCCTGTTTAAAGTGCTCTTTTGTACAACTTCATTCCCTTTAAGAAGATGTTGAAGAAGTACTATGACTGGCAGCAGCTAAAGTGCTAGCACTGGGTTGCTCCTGCTCTTCTCTAGACTGATCCATGACTGTGCTAATTATTATTTGATGAAAATATGTGAAAAAAAGATGACAGACTCTATGTAAATGTTAAAAGAGTAGGAACAATTGGCCAACTTTAATTAAAACTATTATTTTCTAGTAAAAAGATAGGCAGTACATAATGTATCACACAGGCCATGCACACAGTATGTATTATGTTTATGTAGCACAACCCAGTTAGTATGATTATTATTATTATTATTATTATTAGTAGTAGTAGTAGTATTATCGTTTATTTATATGGTGCAACAAGGGATTCGTAGCACCCAATTACAGAGTACATAAAGAAAAATAATCAAAAGTGGAAAATAATGACTTACAGTTGAAGACAATATAGGGCAAGTACAGCGTAAATAAACATAGCTACAGCAGCAGACAACACTGACATAAGTATCAAGGTGGCAGAAAACCATGGGATTTGGTGCCATTGAAGATGGTTTAAGTAAGCGAGGGATAAGCACATGAGGGTTGAGGACCCTGCTCGTGAGAGCTTACATGCTAAAGCAGTCATTTTCAACCTTTTTTTACTCACGGCACACCCAACAATATTTTCAAATTGCCAAGGCACACCATTAGTTCCCCACAGAAAAAAAACAAAAAATACACATTGGCCGTCACAGTAGAAAAAAATCCACACATACGTTGGCCTACACAGAAAAAACTATCACATTGCTCCCCACATAAATCATGTTGCTCCCCACATGAATTATTCACATTGTTCCCCCCATAAATCCTAATTCTCCCCACATAAATCCTATTGTTCCCCACAGTATAAATAAAATAACAAATATTAGCCCCTCCGGGTCAGCTGTCCTCCTCCCTGTCCCTCAGTGGCAGGCGTTGTTCATAGTGGAGTGCTGCGAATACTGAGCAGTGGGCGGGCGGGCAGGTGTAGATGTGGGTGGGCAAGGAAAGCTGTGTATGCATGCGGAAATTGGAAGATGTGTATGCAGGTGGGTGGGCTGGCTAGGTGGTGAGACAAGGCGGCGGTGACCTATGATATCACACCGCTGTGTCTTCAAGGTATAGGTCACAGCCAGAGCACGACTGATCCTCTAAAAAGAGCCTGGGCCAATAGTTCACTCTGAAGGTGCAGGAAGCTGCTCTGGCTCCGCGGCACACCTTGCAACTGGTCGCGGCACATTAGTGTGCTACGGTACACAGGTTGAAGAAGCCTGTTCTAAAGGGAAGGGGCAGATAGACAGTGATGCAGATGATATGCTGCATCACTTGTTTTCATTTTTAATAACAGCATCAAGAACAACTGGTCAACTTCAGTAATAATAATTATTTCCTAGTAGACAGATAGGTGGTATGCAATGTATCATGCAGGCCAGGCATATATAATGTTTAACACAACCCAGCTAATATGATATGCTGCATCACTTGTTTTATTTTTTGATAACAGTGCAGAAGCAATTGGTCAACTTTAATAAGAATTCTGTTTTCTAGTAGACAAAATAAGAATTTACTTACCGATAATTCTATTTCTCGGAGTCCGTAGTGGATGCTGGGGTTCCTGAAAGGACCATGGGGAATAGCGGCTCCGCAGGAGACAGGGCACAAAAGTAAAGCTTTTACAGGTCAGGTGGTGTGTACTGGCTCCTCCCCCCATGACCCTCCTCCAGACTCCAGTTAGGTACTGTGCCCGGACGAGCGTACACAATAAGGGAGGATTTTGAATCCCGGGTAAGACTCATACCAGCCACACCAATCACACCGTACAACTTGTGATCTAAACCCAGTTAACAGTATGATAACAGAGGAGCCTCTGAAAGATGGCTTCCTAAACAATAACCCGAATTAGTTAACAATAACTATGTACAAGTATTGCAGATAATCCGCACTTGGGATGGGCGCCCAGCATCCACTACGGACTCCGAGAAATAGAATTATCGGTAAGTAAATTCTTATTTTCTCTATCGTCCTAAGTGGATGCTGGGGTTCCTGAAAGGACCATGGGGATTATACCAAAGCTCCCAAACGGGCGGGAGAGTGCGGATGACTCTGCAGCACCGAATGAGAGAACTCCAGGTCCTCCTTTGCCAGGGTATCAAATTTGTAAAAATTTACAAACGTGTTCTCCCCTGACCACGTAGCTGCTCGGCAGAGTTGTAATGCCGAGACCCCTCGGGCAGGCGCCCAAGATGAGCCCACCTTCCTTGCGGAATGGGCCTTAACAGATTTAGGCTGTGGCAGGCCTGCCACAGAATGTACAAGTTGAATTTTGTTACAAATCCAACGAGCAATCGACTGCTTAGAAGCAGGTGCACCCAACTTGTTGGGTGCATACAGTATAAACAGCGAGTCAGATTTTCTGACTCCAGCCGTCCTTTAAATGTATATTTTTTAAGGCTCTGACAACGTCCAACAACTTGGAGTCCTTCAAGTCGTCTGTAGCCGCAGGCACTACAATAGGCTGGTTCAGGTGAAACGCTGATACCACCTTAGGGAGAAAATGCGGACGCGTCCGCAGCTCTGCCCTATGTCGAATGGAAAATTAAATAAGGGCTTTTATAAAACAAAGCCGCCAGTTCAGATACTCTCCCGGCCGAAGCCAGGGCCAGTAACATAGTCACTTTCCATGTGAGATATTTCAAATCCACATTCTTTAGTGGTTCAAACCAATTGGATTTGAGGAAATCTAAAACTACATTTAGATCCCACGGTGCCACCTTAGGCACCACAGGAGGCTGTATATGCAGTACTCCTTTGATAAAATCTGGACCTCAGGGACTGAGGCCAATTCTTTTTGGAAGAATATTGATAGGGCCAAAATTTGAACCTTAATAGATCCCAATTTGAGACCCATAGACAATCCTGATTGCAGGAAATGTAGGAAAACGACCCAGTTGAAATTCCTCCATCGGAGCACTCCGCTGCTCGCACCACGCAACATATTTTCGCCAAATACGGCGATAATGCTTCGCGGTGACTTCCTTCCTTGCCTTTATCAAGGTAGGAATGACTTCTTCCGGAATGCCTTTTCCTTTTAGGATCTGGCATTCAAACGCCATGCCGTCAAACGCAGCCGCGGTAAGTCTTGAAAAAGACAAGGACCCTGCTGAAGCAGGTCCCTTCTCAGAAGTAGAGGCCACGGATCGTCCGTGACCATCTCTTGAAGTTCCGGGTACCAAGTCCTTCTTGGCCAATCCGGAGCCACTAGTCTTACTCCTCTTTGCCGTATAATCCTCAATACCTTTGGTATGAGAGGCAGAGGAGGAAACACATATACCGACTGGTACACCCAAGGTGTTACCAGCGCGTCCACAGCTATTGCCTGCGGATCTCTTGACCTGGCGCAATACCTGTCCAGTGTTTTGTTGAGGCGAGACGCCATCATGTCCACCATTGGTTTTACCCAACGGTTTAATAGCATGTGGAAAACTTCTGGATGAAGTCCCCACTCTCCCGGGTGAAGGTCGTGTCTGCTGAGGAAGTCTGCTTCCCAGTTGTCCACGCCCGGGATGAATACTGCTGACAGTGCTATCACGTGATTCTCCGCCCAGCGAAGGATCCTGGCAGCTTCTGCCATTGCCCTCCTGCTTCTTGTGCCGCCCTGTCTGTTTACATGGGCGACTGCCGTTATGTTGTCCGACTGGATCAACACCGGTCTTCCTTGAAGCAGAGGTTCCGCCTGGCTTAGAGCATTGTAGATTGCTCTTAGTTCCAGAATGCTTATGTGAAGAGACTTTTTCAGGCTCGACCACACTCCCTGGAAATTTCTTCCCTGTGTGACTGCTCCCCAGCCTCTCAGGCTGGCATCCGTGGTCACCAGGATCCAATCCTGCATGCCGAATCTGCGGCCCTCCAATAGATGAGCCTCCTGCAACCACCACAGAAGGGATACCCTTGTCCTCGGCGACAGGGTTATCCGCAGGTGCATCTGAAGATGCGACCCTGACCATTTGTCCAACAGATCCCTTTGCATGGAATCTGCCGAAAGGGATTGCTTCGTAAGAAGCTACCATTTTTTCCCAGGACTCTTGTGCATTGATGTACAGACACCTTTCCTGGTTTTAGGAGGTTCCTGACCAGGTCAGATAACTCCTTGGCTTTTTCTTCGGGAAGAAAAACCTTTTTCTGAACTGTGTCCAGAATCATCCCCAGGAACAGCAGACGAGTTGTCGGCATTAATTGGGATTTTGGAATATTCAGAATCCATCCGTGCTGCTTTAGCACCTCTTGAGATAGTGCTAAACCCATCTCTAGCTGTTCTCTGGACCTTGCCCTTATTAGGAGATCGTCCAAGTATGGGATAATTAATACGCCTTTTCTTCGAAGAAGAAATATTATCTCGGCCATTACCTTTGTAAAGACCCGAGGTGCCGTGGACAAACCAAACGGCAGCGTCTGAAACTGATAGTGACAGTTTTGTACAACGAACCTGAGGTACCCCTGGTGTGAGGGGTAATTGGAACGTGGAGATACGCATCCTTGATGCCCAAGGATACCATACAGTCCCCTTCTTCCAGGTTCGCTATCACTGCTCTGAGTGACTCCATCTTGAACTTGAACTTCTTTATGTACAGGTTCAAGGACTTCAGATTTAGAATAGGCCTTACCGAGCCATCCGGCTTCGGTACCACAAAAAGAGTGGAATAATACCCCTTCCCTTGTTGTAGAAGAGGTACCTTGACTATCACCTGCTGAGAATACAGCTTGTGAATGGCTTCCAAAACCGTCTCCCTTTCTGAGGGGGACGTTGGTAAAGCAGACTTCAGGAAACGGCGAGGTGGCTCTGTCTCTAATTTCAACCTGTACCCCTGAGATATTATCTGCAGGATCCAGGGATTTACCTGCGAGTGAGCCCACTGCGCGCTGTAATTCTTGAGACGACCGCCTACCGCCCCCGAGTCCGCATGCGAAGCCCCAGCGTCATGCTGAGGCTTTTGTAGAAGCCGGGGAGGGCTTCTGTTCCTGGGAAGGAGCTGCCTGTTGCTGTCTCTTCCCTCGTCCTCTGCCTCGTGGCAGATATGAATAGCCCTTTGCTCTCTTATTTTTAAAGGAACGAAAGGGCTGCGGTTGAAAGGTCGGTGCCTTTTTCTGTTGGGGAGTGACTTGAGGTAGAAAGGTGGATTTCCCGGCCGTAGCCATGGCCACCAATCCGATAGACCGACCCCAAATAACTCCTCTACGCATCGCCTGTCCACTGTCGTGTCCATAAAACTCTTCTGGCCGAAATGGACATAGCACTTACCCGTGATGCCAGTGTGCAGATATCTCTCTGTGCATCACGCATATAAAGAAATGCATCCTTTATTTGTTCTAACGACAGTAAAATATTGTCCCTGTCCAGGGTATCAATATTTTCGATCAGGGACTCTGACCAAACTACCCCAGCACTGCACATCCAGGCAGTCGCAATAGCTGGTCGTAGTATAACACCTGCATGTGTGTATATACCTTTTTGGATATTTTCCATCCTCCTATCTGATGGATCTTTAAGTGCGGCCGTCTCAGGAGAGGGTAACGCCACTTGTTTTGATAAGCGTGTTAGCGCTTTGTCCACCCTAGGAGGTGTTTCCCAGCGCTCCCTAACCTCTGGCGGGAAAGGGTATAAAGCCAATAACTTCTTTGAAATTAGCAGTTTTTTATCGGGGCACCCCACGCTTCATCACACACGTCATTTAATTCTTCTGATTCGGTAAAAACTACTGGTAGTTTTTTCACACCCCACATAATACCCTGTTTAGTGGTACCTGTAGTATCAGCTAAATGTAACATCTCCTTTATTGCCAAAATCATATAACGTGTGGCCCTACTGGAAAATACGGTTGATTCGTCACCTTCACCACCGGAATCAGTGCCTGTGTCTGTGTCGACCGACTGAGGCAAAGGGCGTTTTACAGCCCCTGACGGTGTTTGAGGCGCCTGGACAGGCACTAATTGAGTGTCCGGCCGCCTCATGTCGGCAAACGACTGCTTAAGCGAGTTGACGCTATCCCGTAATTCGACAAATAAAGGCATCCATTCTGGTGTCGACCCCCTAGGAGGTGACATCCTCATATTTGGCAATTGCTCCGCCTCCACACCAATAACGTCCTCATACATGTCGACACACACGTACCGACACACAGCAGACACACAGGGAATGCTCTATACGAAGACAGGACCCACTAGCCCTTTGGGGAGACAGAGGGAGAGTCTGCCAGCACACACCAAAAAACGCTATATATGACAGGGATAGCCTTATGATTAAGTGCTCCCTTATAGCTGCTTTTATATTAATATATTGCCATTTATTTTGCCCCCCCTCTCTGTTATACCCTGTTTCTGTAGTGCAGTGCAGGGGAGAGACCTGGGAGCCTTCCTGACCAGCGGAGCTGTGACAGAAAATGGCGCCGTGTGCTGAGGAGATAGGCCCCGCCCCTTTTTCGGCGGGCTCGTCTCCCGCTATTTAGTACATTTAGGCAGGGGTAAATATCTCCATATAGCCTCTGGGGCTATATGTGAGGTATTTTTAGCCTTTTTAAAGGTTTTCATTTGCCTCCCAGGGCGCCCCCCCCCCAGCGCCCTGCACCCTCAGTGACTGCCGTGTGAAGTGTGCTGAGAGGAAAATGGCGCACAGCTGCAGTGCTGTGCGCTACCTTAAGAAGACTGCAGGAGTCTTCAGCCGCCGATTCTGGACCTCTTCTTGCTTCAGCATCTGCGAGGGGGCCGGCGGCGTGGCTCCGGTGACCATCCAGGCTGTACCTGTGATCGTCCCTCTGGAGCTTCATGTCCAGTAGCCAAGAAGCCAATCCATCCTGCACGCAGGTGAGTTCACTTCTTCTCCCCTCTGTCCCTCGTTGCAGTGATCCTGTTGCCAGCAGGAATCACTGTAAAATAAAAAACCTAAGCTAAACTCTCTAAGCAGCTCTTTATGAGAGCCACCTAGAATTGCACCCTTCTCGGCCGGGCACAAAAATCTAACTGGAGTCTGGAGGAGGGTCATGGGGGGAGGAGCCAGTACACACCACCTGACCTGTAAAAGCTTTACTTTTGTGCCCTGTCTCCTGCGGAGCCGCTATTCCCCATGGTCCTTTCAGGAACCCCAGCATCCACTTAGGACGATAGAGAAATAGGCAGTATGTATTAGACAGGCACCCAGGGGCAGATCCAGAACAAAATGACAGTGGGGGCACCATGATAGGGGAAGGCAGGGGACGACGACTTTTACGCACGCTCCTGGGAAGGTGGGTGTGGTCTCATAATAAGGGTTGTGGCGTCACAGTGCCATACCAACCAGCCACAACCTCATTTTGGTCACGCTGTGGGCATGGAGTACAGGTCTGGTGCGTGACAGGGTGAATATACAAGGACAGGTCTGGTAGGGGACAGGGTGAGTGTGCGGTGACAGGGTGTGTCTGCAGAGACAGGTCTGGTAGAGGACAGGGTGAGTGTGAGGGGACAATTCTGGTAGGGGACAGGGTGTGTGTGCAGGGACAGGTCTGGTAGGGGACAGGGTGAGTGTGCAGAGACAGGTCTGTTAGGGGACGGTGAGTGTGCAGGGACAGGTCTGGTAGGGGATGAGTGAGTGTGCGGGTACAGGTCTGGCAGGTGACGGAGTGAGGGTGAGGGGACAGGTCTGGTAGGGGACAGGGTGTGTGTGCAGGGACAGGTCTGGTAGGGGACAGGGCAAGTGTGCGGGGACAGGTCTGGTAGGGGGCAAAGTGAGTGTGCGGGGACAGGTCTGGTAGGGGATTGAGTGAGTGTGTGGGGACAGGTCTGGTAGGGGATGGAGTGAGTGTGCGGGAACAGGTCTGTTAGGGGATGGAGTGAGTGCATATATAGGGGGTATCACCTCATACAGGGCACCTCATACAGGGCACACAGTATATAGGAATAGTATGGACAGGTATACAGGGGGAGTCACCTCAGTACACATGGCACAGTTTATAGGATATAGGGGGTATGACAAACAGCACATATGGGCAATTACACTATAGGTATATAAGGGGGGTCTTACCCTGGCGTAGGAGTCGGTCATATCATCCTCATGGTCGTCGTGACCGTGACCCATTGCGGTGGACACGGGTACCTTAGAGGCCAGAGTGGAGCTGGTGTGGAGATTTTGCATGCGGGAAGAGCGCAGGAACCTGCACCCCAGGAGAGCAGCAGCGCCCGCACACACAAGGGCATCTCCATGAACAGGCTGCCCTGACTGACAGCGACCGCAGCGGGTACAGACAGCGGTGGGACCTGGCCACAGTAGTCCGGGCTGAGGGGAAGTAGAAGGAGTGCCTCCAAATCATGAATATATCCTGAACGACAGGGGGGGCACGTGCCTGGGTGCCCCCCCCTCTGAATCCGCCACTGCAGGCACCAACAACCCAGCTAAAAATATCATTATGGTATTTAGTATATGCTGCATCACTCGTAACAAATTAAATTAAGTGGTGGTGGTGGGGTGGAGGGGGGTTAAATGGGATTCTTTTTAATAAATTATTATTTTTTTATAACAGCTGGGAAAACTAAAAAGATGACTTCTTGTTCTGCAAAGTGTGTGTGTATTTGTGCACTGTGCAGTGTGTGTGTGTGTGTGTGTGTGTGTGTGTGAGAGACCTCTCTTACTACACCTTTGTCATTCATAAATAGAGGATGAATTCTACTTCACTCTAATTACTTTCTGTTTTTTTTACTGTCTTTATATAGAATTAAGGGACATCTTGGAAGTATTTGCATATGATCAGATGTGTGAGGGCCAAATAAAGAGTACATTAACAAAAAAAGAAAAAAAAAGCTGCAGATGGAAATCAAACAAGAGTACATAAACAAAAAAAGGAAATGGAAATTGCATATTTACTGTATGCTCAAATGCTGAGGCATACACTTCAAAAAATGCATCCAGCTCTACATTGGTAGCACTAACACTTTAGCCTATTACTGGTGTGCTGCCCTGGGGTCTCTGGTCTTTGCTGGTTTGTGGGGTGCCGTACCCTGGACTTAGGGGGTCATTCCGAGTTGATAGCTCGCTAGCTACTTTTAGCTGCCATGCAAATGGATAATCGCCGCCCACGGGGGAGTGTATCTTCACTTTGCAAGTGTGCGAACGCGTGTGCAGCCGAGCAGGACGAAAACGTTTTTTGCAGTTTCTGAGTAGCTCTGGACTTACTCAGCCCTTGCAATCACTTCAGTCTTTTTGGTCCCGGAATTGACGTCAGACACCCGCCCTGCAAACACTTGGACACTCCTGCATTTTTCCAAACACTCCCTGAAAAGGTCAGTTGTCCCCCACAAACACCCTCTTCCTGTCAATCTCCTTTGCGATCGGCTGTGTGAATGGATTCTTCGTTAAATCCATCGCCCAGCAATGATCCGCTTTGTACCCGTACGACGCGCCTGCGCATTCCGGTGCATACGCATGCACAATAGTAACCTGCTAGCTGCGCTGCAAAAAACGGCAGTGAGTGATCAACTCAGAATGACCCCCTTAGACTTAATGTTATGTACTCCCAGTACTCAGAGATTCCTTTCCTGTTGCTGTTCTGAGAGGCACGGATAGGATCAGCATTTGGAGGGTATGGTGGTTCCTGTAGTACCAAAGGAAAATATAGGGGTATTTACAGGTAAGCTTGCTCCAAATTAAATATATTTGTGTATGTGCCATTACCATGTGGCCCTGTATTAAGCAAATGTATGCTGTTATTAGTTTTGAGGATGGGTTTGGGGTACAGTGCTCCCTGGACTGGTGGGGCTGGGCTGCTTTGGGGTAGCACACTGTAATATTTCATTTAGCACTTTCATATAATTTTCTACTAATACCACTGTTTTAGTTACACTTTTCACATGTGTATCATCTTTTAAATATAGTTCTTATAGTTAAATATAGTGCTTCCTAATATTTACTAACAATTTAACCTCTCACTGGTATGCTGCCCTGGAGTGTTAGCCCTTACTGGTTTGTGAGGTGCCACACCCCGGACTTAGGTGGTCATTCCAAGTTGTTTGCTCGCTAGCTGCTTTTAGCAGCTGTGCAAACGCTAAGCCGCCGCCCTCTGGCAGTTTCAGAGTACCTTCAGACCTACTCAGCACTTGCGATCACTTCAGACTGTTCAGAGTTGGAAACAAAATTCTTAGTAATCAAAAAAATTCATACCAATTGGAGAGGTGGAAACATCTCTGAAGAATTAAAAATGGTAGAAACCAGATGGATCTTTGATTTAAAAACCATGACCCCAAAAGGTTTAAATGTAGAAATCGAACTCAATCCATTCCTTCGAAAATAATAATAAAAATAGGCTAATCATATAAAAAATAAAAATAGGATATTTTTTATATAAAATTATAATCATAATAAAGTCAACATTAATTTTAAAATTAAGAGATGATAATTATTTTAAGCGGTACCAGTCATAATCACTTTAAAACTTTCTTTATTTTGTGTTTAACAGTGTGAAACCAAACATATGGTTCCCACCAAAAAATGAGGTCATTTCCACCCGGAAGTTCCGGTATTTTTAATATAAATAAAATCAAATAAAAATAACTTTTTATTCATTTTACTCCTCGAAAAAGTGCATCAAATTGCATGAAACGCGTTGGAGAACATATACACTTCAAGGAGGAAGCCTTCTGCACGGCCACAACATCGGCCGCAACACGAGCAGCATAAACATTTGCTGCACCTAAAGCTGGGATCAACATCACGCCGGCGTACAGCCCGCAGGACACAGCGGGTCACGCAAGCGCTGCCAGCACAGGACACAGCGGGACACACAAGCGCTGCCAGCCCCGCTGATAACCAACAGCCGCAGAGGAAAACCATCAGAGCCGCAGTGCTCCCAGCGGCTCTCAGCGCTCTCAGCAGCTCTCCCAGCGGCATTCATCGGTCGCAGCGCCCAGTGTTCTCAGCGGTCCCGGATTAAAGCATAGGGAAAGGTAGGAAACCACGGTAATTCAGGACAAATAAAGTGTTGCTGGCTACCTCCTTCACCATATTCACTCAAAAGAGTGTAAACAATTTATCATTAACAATAATTTTTCTTTTTTACAGGTACCGCTTTTCATATAAATTTTTTTTATATATATATAAAATATTTGTTTTTTATATATTTTTATCACTATATAATCAATGCACATATTTAATATCCATAGCGCTTTCCTCTAAACATCATACCTTCAGACCTACTCAGCACTTGCGATCACTTCAGACTGTTCAGTTCCTGATTTGACGTCACAAACACGCCCTGCGTTCGGCCAGCCATGCCTGTGTTTTCTAGATCACTCCCTGAAAACAGTCAGCTGACACCCAGAAACGCCCCTTTCCTGTCAATCACTCTGCGGCCAGCAGTGTGACTGAAAAGCTTTGCTAGACCTTGTGTGAAAGTACATCGGCCGTTGTGAAAGTACGTTGCGCGTGCGCATTGCGCCGCATACGCATGCGCAGAAGTGCCGCTTTTTTTAATGCTGCGCTGCGAACGAAAACAGCTAGCAAACAACTCGGAATGACCACCTTAGACTTAATGTTAGGTACCCCCAGTTCTCAGAGACACCTTGAAGTTGGCATGGGAGCTTACCATATCTTTGCAAATATAGATAACTGAGATCTCTGAATTAACTACCACTATGTAGTTTTCAAATCCCCCCATGTGCTGGGGGATCAGAATAACACCTCCCTTTCATGCACCTGGATGACATTAGTAATTGGATTGAGCAGTTACCAAATTTATTGTTGCTACATTAGTAGCATAGTATATGTGCCTGGTCGACAGTCAATAGGTTGATGACAAATGGTCAACATGCATTCGGTCAACATGGTCAAAAGGTCGACAGGTTCAAATGGTTGATACATGAAAAGGTTGACTTTTTTTCAACTTTTTCATACTTCCACATGGATTACCATTGGGAATAGTAACCTGCATTGAAGCATGGTGAGCAAAGCGAGCCATTTGAGGGGACAAGGTACACTAATTGGGGTACCAGGTGCTGAAAGGTAAAATTTGGCACATAAAAACCACAAAAAGTAATGTAGACCTTTTTATGTATCAACCATTTGCATGTTGACCTTTTGGTCCCGTCGACCTTTTCATCATTTCGACCTTGTGCATGTTGACTATTTTGTGTTGACCTAGACATTGTCGTCCTTTTGGCTGTTGACTCATTGACCATAACCATGTGTTAGATATACAGAGGGAAAAAAAGTGTATGCACAATTTTAGTGGTTTATATAGAAACCCTCTATAATTCAGCAGATATCATATTAATTACCCTGGTTAACAAAATGTTATTAAGTTATGTCCCAAAAAGTAAAATAGGTGAAACATACAGTATTTTAGACACTTAATTCAAATCTTGTTTTAGAATTTTCCTATTAGACATACTTCTTGAGAAATAGATGAATACAATTTTACGGTGTACAGATGTGTCCTCTTGCATCTTGCTCCATACGTCATGTAGTGTGCCTTGCCATGCAGCTGCCTAGCGTTCTCGCTTGCTGTAACAAAACATTGTAACGTAACATACTGAGGTGCTGGAAAAGACGGAGACTGTAATACATCTTTCGGTCCACCAGATGTCGCTTTACCTAAACTGCACAGGGCATGTGTCAAATAGCTGACTGTAGCACCGCGTGCTGATTGGCTTATGGAAATTATCATTCATTACACTATACAGTAATACTGAACAGCGTTTTGTCATGAATGTAGAGATGCAATTCACTGTGTAATAAAGAATTTATTCATTTGGTGTGTGGGTCCTTTGCCAACAAGGGCCCTCATTCCGAGTTGATCGCTCGCTAGCTGCTTTTAGCAGCAGTGCAAACGCTAAGCCGCCGCCCTCTGGGAGTTTATCTTAGCTTAGCAGAAGTGCGACCGAAAGGTTAGCATAACTGCTTGAATATATTTTCATGCAGTTTCTGAGCAGCTCCAAACCTACTCCTACCTTGCGATCACTTCAGTCAGTTTAGTTCCTGCTTCGACGTCACAAACACGCCCTGCGTTCGGCCAGCCACTCGCCCGTTTCCCCAGGCACGCCTGCATTTTTACCTGACACGCCTGCATTTTTTAGCACACTCCCGGAATACGGCCAGTTACCACCCAGAAACACCCACTTCCTGTCAATCACTCACCGATCAACAGAGCGACAGAAAAGCGTCGCTCGACCATGTGTAAAACTGCATAGTTTTGTGTGAAAATACTTGGCGCGTGCGTACTGCGGCCCGTAAGCATGCGCAGAAATGCAGATTTTTAGGCTGATCGCTGTGCTGCGAACAATGGCAGCTAGCGATCAACTCGGAATGAGGGCCAATATGTTAAACCGCTTTTGACATTGTATTCAGTGCTTTACCAGGGCCGGCCGTAAAGTGTTGTTACCTGATGTGTAGAAAATTCTGTTGTAAAGACACACAGGAAGTTTTTCAGAAAGACAGTTCATTTCAGCGTCAATATTCTGAAAATACCCGGCTCCTATCTGTTTCTCTGCGCTCGTTCTCTCCCATGTGATAGGCCACCCATCTGCATTACACTCTTAGCCACTATTCATGACTTATTGATGATCATACTGTATTCTTAAGAAACTGCACATTACTGTACTCTACCGAACTCAAAACATTACTCCCACCTTGCCATCACCGGACTTTTCTACCTACAGTACAGTAGCTTAATTTTACTCTAAATCACTACTACTGTAACATGTACTGTATTGATCACTTTAGTGGGCCGTCCTGCCTGCCATCTGCATCATGTATCCTACTATGCATGCTCATTCCTGTCAATATGTCGGTCATATACAGACCTTATCACACCGGCGAGCTAAAAATATTGGTGCGTTGGCGGGACAGGGCCCTTGTAAATAACAAGGAGAAGTGGTGGGCTTACCAAAAAGCCCAACGTGGATTACAAATGAAATATGGGTTTTCCTGCTGTATTAGATTGCTCCAGAGGCACTGGAGTGATCTTGTGAGAAGGGACCCCAAGCGCTTGCAGCGCCTGAGGCTGGACGTAAGGGCCAGTATAATATAACACATGTAACTGTGACTTGGAAGATGGGCCCCTCTTAGCTCTGGGCCTCATAGCAGCTGCACTCCCTGCAACTATGGTAGCTATGCCCTTGTATATAACCCATGTAACTGAGAAGATGGGCACCTCTGGGCCCCACATCAGCTGCACTCCCTGCACATATGGTAGCTACGCCCTTGGATATAACACATGTAACTGTGACAGGAAAGATGGGCCCCTCTCAGCTCTGGGCCCCATAGCAACTGCACTCCCCCCACCTATGGTAGCTACACCCTTGTTTATAACACATGTAACTGTGACAGGAAAGATGGCCCCTCTCAGCTTTGGGCCTAATAGCAGCTGCACTGCCTCCACCTATGGTAGCTACACCCTTGTATATAACACATGTAACTGTGACAGGGAAGGTGGCCTCTTTCTAATCTGGGCCCAATGCAGCTTTACTCCCTGCACCTATGGTAGCTATGCCCTTGCCAGTAAGTACAGGACTTTACGGGACTTAGACGCCACAACATACCAGAACTTGGAGGCTTGAATGCTGCGCTCAGAGCAAAGATGCAAGAGGACACATCTGTACACTTTTTTCTCCAATATGGCTATTATTACATGTATAAGATATATAAATTTACCTTTAAAATGAAGAAGTGTATGATTTTTGACTATATTTCGACACAGGAACATATTTTTCCAGTGTTTAGCAATAGTCACTGGAAAAAGATGTTCCTGCGAAGATGTAAACTTTTCTTTGCACCACTTTTCCATCTCAAAGATATACTGAAGTATCCTGAAGTAATTGCTCTCCGTATTCATAACTGATTGCCCCAAGATTTTCTGGTAAAAAATCTAAGCGTGAGTCCAAAAAGCATGGGGCTGATGCTGAGAGCTACTGATAGAGCTGTATAGGAAGCCTGACACATGCAGTATACAGTGGTGAGCTATACACATGTAGCATATTGCAGATGAGCTCTGTACAGTGGTCAGGTCACTGAGTGTTCAGTCCAGGAGCATTTTAACAGAGGATGGGGCCCGTGTGCAGAATCCAGGTGGGCCCCTTCCTCTTCACGGTGTAGTAGGCTCCGGCATTGAGACAGAGTCTACTGTGCATGCGCAGGTCTCCAGAACCATGGCAGTCATGTTGGCGGTGGGTGGTTTTTGCCGCAGCTGCAGCTCCTGATGCACGACTCTGGAATAGTAAGCAATAAAAGTAAAAAAACATTGGTGCAGTCATTATAGAATTTATATATATATATATATATATATATATATAGAATGGATCAGACTATTTCAGGTGTACAGGTTTATGATATCAGTGTGGCTTCAGTAGAGTGATAAGTGTGTATCAGAGGTGGAATATTAGTGTGGCCTGTGTGTATGAAGCATATGATGTCAGTGTGGCATGTGTATACTGAGGTATCTGGATGATACTTTAAGTCAACAGTGAGAAGCAATAAGTTGACACCAAATTGTCTACAGTCATATGGTCAACATGGTCAAAAGGCCAAAGTGGTTAAAAGGTCGACGTGGTCATAAGGTCGACTTGGCAATGGTCGACACATGAAAAGGTTGATAACAGTTTTGGGGATTTTTTTTTTTTTTTCATTTTTAGGACTACTTATTGAAAACGGAACCGAAGCATGGTGAGCAAAGCGAGCCATGTAAGGGGATACAGTGTACTAATTGTGGGTACACGTGCTGGAAGGAACATTTTCTCCTTCACTTGGATCTGTACAAACTACTCCTTCTTTTGGTTGCTGTTCTTTCTTTAATTTCTGTTGATTCCTTCCTGACATTATTTAGTTCTATTTTGTATTGTTAGGAGCAAATAGCTTGACTAGTAAGCTGTCTAACTGTGATGATTGCAGTTGTGGGTTCAATCACCAAGACTGACATTACTGAGAAATGCTTGTCCTCAATATAGTTTTGCTGTTCCTTTATTTTTGAGCTGTGAGGCTGTGGCACCTTAACAGCATGGCATCCTTGCTGTTAAGAGGTCTTCAGGTTCTATGGTTTGGGGTCTGGGGCCTGCCCTGTTGAACATTGTTCTTTGATGTAAGCTGTGCTGGGAACACCCATACTGGTTAGTGATTCCTCTTGGTGGCATTGACATTGGGCAGTTGAAGGGCATTGATTTGATCTTGCTAGTGATGACTGATTTGTCCACTTTTCATGCTCAGTGGCCTGAGCTGCCGATGGTCTGATTGGAGATTGTACCTCAGCTTGTGTGGTGGTGTTATTGGAGCCCTGTTGCCTTGGATAGGGCTTGCAGGCAGTTCAATGAGGCTGTTTCTCTTTGTTTCCAGTTCTGGTGGTTTGGGGGATCTACACCCATGGTTACAAATAGCTAGTTATCTCATTGTTTCCTCCATACCAGGATCCATTTCTCTGAGTTGTATCTTAGAGTTTTCTTGGGGGGTTGTGTTATCTTTTCTGGATTGGGTCTGGTTGGTGGTTTTGAGGTGGCAGGCTGTGGCTCTTTGAACCTGTCGATGGTGGGATGGCTCTACAAACCAGAGGCCACATAAAGTGTAAGAAGCCATCGTGGAGCACATGCCCTGTGAAGGGCGGCTAGTATGACCTACTTCTGCTGGAGGACTCTGGGCGTCTGTCCATGTGGACATGCCAGTAATGTCTGTTGGAAGGGATTGTGGGTAATTGCAGCTCAGCTTACATTTGTCACCTTTAAACCAAAGCAGCCTGTGTATGTGTGGTTATTTTCAGTGATTAGATAGTTATATAAGTTGTATATATTGGTTAATTGCAATACAGTTATGGACACCTTAAATAAGATGGGAGCTAAATAAGCTTAAGGATATATAACAGTCCTTATTTTTTGCATTTGGTTTCAAATTGTCAACTGTTGCTAGGTGGTTTGGGGAATTTTGTGATTGGTCAGGTTTGCTCGGCAGCCATCTTGCTGGATGGTGTTTGTCCTTCCCTCCCTCCCCATTTTTCTCTTATTCTTTTTGTTTTTACTAACTCTTTGTTTATAAGGTGCTGTTAGGCAGGAAGGTGCTACAAACCAGTGGCTATTGCGAAGCACATACTCTGTGAAGGGCAGCTAGTATGCCCACTTCTGCTGGAGGACTCTGGGCATCTGTACCTGCAGATGTGCTTGTAATGTCTGTTAGAAGGAGGATTATGGGTCTTTGCAGCTCAGCTTACATGTGTCATGGGGGAGGGACATATCAGTCACCTCCTAATTTCGTTTAGAATAATATGGCTGGTGCTGAGTGTTTATAATGTCCTTCTTTGCACCCCAAAAATTAAGTAAAAGCTCACTGTCATATTATTAATAAATGAAATTATGACCTTTAAACTAAAGCAGCCTGTGTCTGTGTGGATATTGTAGTAATTAGATAGTTATAGAAGTTGTACATATTGGTTAATTGCAATAAAGTTATGGATGCCTTATTTTATCATTGCTGCTACAATGTACTGTATTTTCAACTTCTATTTATAATACCATATATTATACTCAGGCCTGTCGAAAGCGGGGACAGGCCCAAGTATTGGGGGTGCATGGCCAAATCAGGCAATCATGGCGAGGCACCTTCTCCCATAAAAGTTTATGAAATACTATGCATGTCCCCACATTCTAAGCACAGGGGCGGCACCCTCTGCACATCATTTAGGGAGAGAAGTAATTGCTTGTCCTAAGTGGTAGCACCCTTCCTGGACTCTTAGCAGCCTAGCACACACCAGCAGTCTGCTGTCTCAAGTAATACCAGTGGGGTGGGAGTGGGGGGTGCACACCCGACCTGGGTCTCCACCGGTCTTCTCTATTAAGCCCAGGCCTCAGACAGTAGTGCCCCCTGTCTCCTCCTACTGTCCCTACTGTTTTGTTTTGTCCCTACGGTTTTGCCCTGTAGACTATAAACTTGCTAGCAGAACCCTCTTACCTCTATCCTTCTAGTTAATATGCAGTCATAATTTTGAAACATTGGAGAGTACGATGGATTTATTTAGATGGCTATAATTACTGCTATGTCCATTATTGTAAGCTTGCGAGCAGGGCCTTCCTACCATTATGACTGTTTCTTATTACCCAGTTGTGTTATATCATTATTTCCAATTGTAAAGCGCAACAGAATTTGCTGTGCTATATAAGAAACTGTTAATAAATAAATAATAAATGATTAAAAATAATAATAATAATAATACAAAATGTTGAAGTGATACATAAAACACATCTTACTTAGTATTCACACTACTGTACTGTAGTTTTATTTTCTTTAGAGTGGACAGCATTTAGCACACTTTATTGCTTTCTACTGCTGAAGTACATGATTAATGGACAAAACAACAGGACTCCCTAACATAAGTGACTCATAAATTTTAACACAGCATTACAGAGTTCCTGGCCCCTGCCTACACAATAACATCCTTGCAGCCAACAGATGCTTTCAATTACACATCAGCTACAGCCTCCAACGGCCTACTTTTGGTACTGAAACTGAAGCGGAAGCTGGCTCACAGTACTGTGCAAAAGGTTAAGGAACCTGTATCACAGATCTCAGTAAACCATTTTACAGACAAGTACTGTACATACTCCATTTCAAATAGAACTGTGAAGTTTCCCTCCTTGTTTCCAGTGATCTATGCAAATTGGACCTAGGAGGCCACAGTCATTTTATGGACAAAATAGTACCACAGGGGAGGACTAGATTTTTAATTTATGGAAAGAATAAGGATACAAATGTATTTCAATTGCTTTCTTTTAGCTACTCACTTATGTGCTTTCACAAAAATATAAAAAATATGGAATACAACATGTTAATCTGTATATTGTAGACAGCTTAGTCTGGATTTAGCTTGGAATTCTTATCAGCCATATGTAACCCTTGCAAAAACTGTGATGTAACTCCTAACTTATTCTTCTCATCTACAGGCAATGTGGAACTACTGCTCCCAGCAGACTCTAATGCATTTGTCTCAATAAGCACAGCTTTGAGTAACATAACTGCATTCTTTTGGTAATGTGCAATATTTTTTAGAAGCAACCTTAAGCCTGATTTATGTTTGGATTTTTTTGTGAATCTGTGATGGTATCAAACCCCTCTCACCATTTGTTTGTTTTAGTTTTCATTGTGCACCTGCTCAGTGGGTGTTGGCCACTGAAGTGGGGTCTCAATCAGTGAACATATGAACACATGTTTGTGTCTCTACTTATTATGGGATAGGAGGCTGAATAAGCGATTGGCTGATATAGCAAGTGTGGAGATTTTAAGTGTGAATTTTATAATAGCCTGGACAAAAATAAAAAAAGAAACATCTAACAACTAATACAACAACAGATGAACTTTTTTTCAACTTCAAATGTATGTACATGTCTATCACCCTGCAGTGCTCACTCATTGAACACTATACAACTATTTTGCATTTAGCAACATTTGTAATTTCATGATTTGCATGCAATTGTAAAAACTTGTACTTCAAATTTTGGTCAGTGAGACACAGTTAATAAAGGCATACTGAACTGTTGTTTGCATAGTTAAATACAGTATAGTCTATCACCTTTAATCAGCTCACTGGTAGCCTGCATTAATTAGCCATTGTTTTCCTTTAGATGCTATTTGGGTCAGCTGTGCTGGTCAATGTGCGTTCACATACACAAATTGTTCATAACACCATGTGTTTGAAACAACATCATTAAACAGGTATTTTAACATTTAACTTTTACAATTGCAACTTCATTATGCTCTAAACCTAAATAACTTTAGATTTATTTCAAAACACATCATGTACCACAAATTGATTTTCTTAATTTCACTCCATGGTATTTTTTCCACAGCAATTGCACCCTTTATTCACATTGCCGCACATTGGGGGTAATTCCAAGTTGATCGCAGCAGGATTTTTGTTAGCAGTTGGGCAAAACCATGTGCACTGCAGGGGAGGCAGATTTAACATGTGCAGAGAGAGTTAGATTTGGGTGGGGTGTGTTCAATCTGCAATCTAAATTGCAGTGTAAAAATAAAGCAGCCAGTATTTACCCAGCACAGAAACAAAATAACCCACCCAAATCTAACTCTTTCTGCACATGTTATATCTGCCTCCCCTGCAGTGCACATGGTTTTGCCCAACTGCTAACAGAAATCCTACTGTGATCAACTTGGAATTACCCCCATTGCCACCTCAATTATCCACTCCCTCTTATTAACACTCATAAGCTTTTTACTTGTCATTATACATTGACAATAACATCTACAACCTGTCACCATAACAATCATTCACAAGGGTGTGGCCTAGCTGTAGACTAGAGCAGACGTGTCTCACTGCAGTTCCCACAGAAACCGCTTTTTGGTGGTAGAGTGGATATCCCCTCCAGCCTCAAATTGCTCTCCCCGGGCCCTCCCAGACCCTCGCCATGCACCTGACTTTCTCCTAGAGGTCTAGAGAGCTGGCAGCACTACACCCGGCTGCAGCCTGCTCACCACCTTGAAGCCACGATCTGGAGCACTGTTGGCGTGGTTAGCACTATCTCCACTGTGGCTCTCACTGACATTTGCCGCTGCCTCCTGGTAACCCTACTGCAGGGGTGATGCCATCCTGGCTCCCAGTACCACTCTCTCCCTCCTAAGTGAAGTCCCGTGAAGTGTGGGGGGCCACCATCTTGAAGCTGGGTGCTCATAACGTGGTTCTGACCTGCAGTAGTGGCCCACCTGAATGCTATGCTATGGGCGCTTACCTAAGGCTGTCCCTCCTCACTTTGGAGTGGAGGGCTGGACTCACTAGAGTCTGAGATGCTTCTTGAGGCTTCCCCTCTTTGGACCATGGATACTTGCTGGTATCGCCGATTAACAATAACAGAAGCCTGACTTTAGTTGCCTGGCGCCTTGAGGCCTACCAGACTATTTGAAACTGCAGCTTCAATTTCGGAGTCTTAGTATCGAACCACATGACATTGTCGCCCCGGTCACCACTGCAACTTATGTCTGCTTCCTCACACTAGTTCAATGTTCCCATATAATGTTCCTCACCTAGGAAGACCTCTGGAAACCAGTAACAGTACAAGCACTGGAAGCATTTGGAAACTACTAGAGGCCGTCATATTGTTTCTCCCCTTTGTCACCATTGTATGCTTGAGTCAAGCCCATACTGTTTCATCCATTACCTGATATACACCCCATGGCTCCACAACCTCCTGGGCCCCTCGCCTTGCAGGTTCGTAACTGACTACCCCTCGTTAGCCAGCTGCTACTGGCTAACAGTGTCCAGTCTATCTCTATCTACATGATACCTACGTGATTTGCCTCATTTACACCCATGAGACCTCAATTGCCTATCACTGATCTAGAACCACACCTGCTACCACATTTGGCCTTTTTATTGTTGTCTATTGCTTCATTCCTCAGACATTCACCATGTCTGCTAAATGGGGCAAGATTTCTGCCCTTGCTCCTTGAACCAGTGCCTGTTGGAAGACGGTGTGGTATCTACCCCCACAGCCACCACTTCAACACATTCTGATCCTGGACCTGACCCCTCTGCTGATACTCCCTTTATGGTCTGCATGCTCCTTCAGATGCTTCAGTCTCTCTATACAGGTCTCACCTCTGAACTTTAGTCTTCCATCACCCACTTTACTGGTGAGCTGACGAATATTGGCGTCCGTACTAATAATCTGGAGAATAAAGTGGAGGAGTTGGCTTCCTCTCACAATGATCTTCTCACCTGCCACAATTCAGTCTTGGCAGAGCTCTTAGCAGTTAAAGACAAGCTGTCCGACTTGAAGGACAGATCCAGAAGGAACAATGAGGTAGATGTATTAACCTGGAGAAGGCATAAGGAAGTGATAAACCAGTGATAAAGCAGTGTTAAGTGGAAGGTGATAATGCACCAGCCAATCAGCTCCTAACTGTTAATTTACATATGGGAGCTGATTGGCTGGTCTGTTTATCACCTTGCATTTATCACTGGTTTATCACTTCCTTATGCCTACTCCAGGTTAATACATCTGCCCCAATGGGCCTAATTCAGATCTGATTGCTGAGTTGCATTTTTTGCTGCCCTGAATTCAGATAGTCCCCGCGTACAGGGGAGAAGAAAAGCGCTGTGCAAGTGTGCGATCACTTCTGTTACAGAGCTGCACAAAAATCAGTTTGTGCAGTCTCTGCGCAGCCCAGGACTTACTCTTCCTATGCGATGGAATCCTACTGATTGGGGATGGAGCTGACATCAGACACCCACCCTGAAAATGCCTGAGCCCACCTGCATTTTTCCGGACACTCCTGGAAAATGGTCAGTTGCCACCCACAAATGGCCTCTTCCTGTCAATCTCCTTGCGAACGCATGTGCGTTTGGATTTTTTGCACCATCCCGTCACTAGGCACTGATGTCTATTGCTGTTGTTTGACGTGCCGGCACAGTGCGGCACTGATACATGTGCAGTTCAGATCTGAATTACCCCCAATTTCAAGATTAGAGGTGTGTCTGAAAAGCTATCAGCTGATGATCTCCAGGATTTTGGCTTAAATCTCTAAAAAAAATTGTTACCATCGGCAGAGGACTGGGATTTGCTGATTGATCGAATTCACTGACTGCCCAAACCCCACTCTGCCCCCAGCGGCTCACCTTGAGATACCCTTCTGCGTCTTTACTTCTTTCATATTAAGGAGGATATTCTTAAGGCTGCTCATCTCGTGGAGGATACTGATGTTTTAGATAACATACAACTCTTCTCGGATTTATCAATTCATACCATAAACAAACAAAGATCCTTCCAACCTATCACAAAAGCGTTATGTGATAAGGACATATAGTGGCAACGGGGATTTCCGATCAAATTGTTGGTGCGGAAAGAACGATCTACTTTTGTCATCTCGTCTTTGGATGCTTGTGTCAAACTCTTAACGGAATGGAATATCCCTGTTTTGACTTATTCATCATCTCGGGGTCCTCCACTGCAATCAGATTGGTCCAAGGTGGGATAAAAGATACTCGACCCCATCACTTCTATGTTTACAAGATAATTGCTGGGCACAACGGACTCGTATTGTACTGGGTCAATAACAACGTATTGACTTTGCTTATTGTTGATCAGACCCCTATTCGAGACGCAGTCTGCTTAGAGACTTTTGCTTCAGTGCTTTACACTTAGGCGCTTGGTCCTGTCATCTCGACCACAAGTATTACTTGATTATGGACTCTATATTTGTCATATTTAATCTGTTCCTATGTCTTTTTCACACTTACATTGTTACAGTATATATGGTATCCGGATGATAGACAGTGTCTAGTTAGACAGTCAATAGATAGACACCACATGTTAGACAGAAATTAGGTCAACATGGTCTAAAGGTCGACATGAAAAAGGTAGACAGTACAAAAGGTCGACAGGGTCAAAAGATATACAGGGTCAAAAGGTCAACATGAAAATGGTCAACATAAAACAAGTAGGCACAGGGTTTTTTATTTTACATGTTTTTGGACTTTTTCATACCTTCTCTATCCATATCGGCATAGAGTTAGTTATAAATCTTGTGGCAAGTGCAGCAAGCCATTGAGCCCGAAGTATGGCAAGCAAAGCCTATCTACAATTAGGGGTCCCAGATCACCAAAAATGCAAAAATGGCGTCTACCTTTTTTATGTCGACCATTTTAATGTCGACATTTTGACCCTGTCTATATATTGACCCTGTTGACCTTTTGCACTGTCTACTTTTTTCATGTCGACCTTTTGACCCTGTCGACCTTTTAAATGTATACTTATGGGGGAGACAACCAGTCCAAGGGGACGATGCACAGGTCTATTAAGTAATGTGGAGAAGTTTGAATATTAACCAACCAATGTAAAGTATCAACAGAGCTATCTGCATATAGGTTAATAATTATAGAGAGTTGGAGGTGCGCCCCTAAGTTTTATGTAACATGTAGGGGGGATCGGTGAAAACCACTAGTTTTACACTTGTAGAGAATTAGTGTGTGGCGCACTCTTTTTAAATGTTGGGATAAAGTAGTTAAAACTTAACTTTTATTCATATATTCCTAAAATGATTTTTAGAACAGGCATGAGAACAGTTATCTGGTTGCCTGAAGGTATAAATAATAGATCGATATTACCCTCTTATTATTTCATAAATTTCACAAATTGAGGCCATTATTTTACTTCATTGTGCATAAAGCGAGGGTAAAAGATATGTGAATATAGCGAAAATATATTAACTATAAGAAAAATTCATAATTAATAAATAGTATGGCAATATTGATTACCCACTAAAGGTTAATTTTGGAGATCTTTTTATAGATTCTGATCTCTTTGAGTAATCTATTGCCTGCGGCTTCCTTCAGGGTATTCCTCCTCAACATACATCAATAACAGTATTGCTATTCGGGTGTAGTCACCTTACCGACGCCGGGATCCCGGCAGCATACCGACGCCGGGATCCCGGCGGGGAGGGGCGAGTGCAGCAAGCCCCTTGCGGGCTCACTGCGCTCGATCAGGATAGTGAGCCGTCGGGCTCACGGAGGAGGTCATGTGACTGTCGGTCAGCTGACCGGCGGTCACATGAATACCACCCATTGCTAACAATGCTCTGATTAGTAAGAGCTTGGGAGAAGATGAGGCACGTACTGTATGTCCATGCCATGCTGGTTAGAGTTATTGTGTAAGAGAATGTAGCTCTGCTAGGTTAAATGCAGTTGATTCCCAGGCTGCTTTTCAATATACCTTGGTAAGGAGTCACATATATCATCCCAAAATTTGCATATCAAATGAATCACTGCATCACATCAATTGAATAGTACAGACTCATATGTATACATACATATCAAAAAATTGCGGGCAATGGTGTGATGATTTTAAATAATATACAGTGTCTAAGATAGATAGGATGAAAGTTCCTCAGTGAAAATGGCGGACCCCCCTTCTACTGTTGCTCCATGTGCCAAAGCAGTGAATGGAGCAATGCAGCAATGAGAGCGGGGAGAGACATCAGCACCAGGACGGATAGATAGATAAAGTGCGAGTAGCCTCTGCTGCCCCTCAACCATGTACCTCCACCCCTGGTGTGCTGTCACATTGCAAGGGGGCTGGTAGATGGCGGGGATGAGAGAGCCGCTCTGAGTACCTGATAGCTGCGGCTACTGAGAGAGCATGGCCGCAGTGGAGGAATAGCCGTGTTAAGTAAGGAGCCACTGGAGACCTAGACGCCGGACCGGGTGTATGTCCCGCCCATCTGAGAGGAGTGTAAGTCTAGGCTAAAGATGACGTACGTTTTGCTGTGGCTTGGTCACATCAGTCCTAAATGTCCTTTTAAATGTCTAACATGTGGTGTCTTTCTGTTGATTGTCTAACTAGACACTGACTATCTATTATACCACACCCGTTATATATTATGTTTATTTCTCAAGATATTCTAGGATCTTTTTATTGCTATGACAGTTCTTATAGTTTGAGTACTGCCTTGGAGGTCCTATAACATATATAAGCTTTTCTATGTGTTGCATTATTTTATATGCTCTGGTTTAAACAAGGTCTCATGGGTGGGGTGTGCAATGGCCTGCCCCCACAAGCTAACTATGTTGCTGTATCTGCTCCTTATGGCAACTACTGTGGCTCAATATACTGGGCCTTTTGGGTTTTTCAATTTCCTCTTGTGTTTCTTTACCTTTTATTTGCTTCTATTCCTCCTCTCCCTCAGTTTTTCATGACAGGTACACCTAATGCATCCTTGTACTCCTGTTTCCTCAAATTGTTTAATGGTTAAGGTCCTCTCCTTTAATGTTAAGGGTCTCAATTCCCCACATAAATGGTGTTTGTCCCTTTCTACATTTCACCAATACAAAGCTAATGTTGTGGCCCTTCAGGAGATGCATTTCTCCTCCTCAGCACCCCCTGTTTTTAAAGATCATAGATATCCCACATGTTATAACACTAATGGCACTACCAAACACAATTGTGTTGGTAGATTATTCAATAAGAAAGCCTCCTTTACTTTACACCGGAAATACAAAGATAAAAATGGTCGATATCTCATTCTTATAGGTACAATAGACTATACCCTGGTTACTCTGGTCTCTATGTGCCCCTAACTCCCATCAAATCCCTTTTCTTCTAAATACTTTTGAAGAAATACATAAAGTTAGACAAGGACCACTCATGCTAATGGGTGACTTTAATTTAGTCCTTGACCCTATGTTGGATAGAACCTCTCTCCAAGGCCACCACTCCTCTCCTAGAGATATGTGTCCTTCCCTGGCTTTTAAGAAGCTACTTGCAGAGTTTGGCTTGTATGATGCTTGGTGCATCTCCCTGCCTGAAGAGAGGGATTATGCCTTTTTCTCTGCCATCCATAATAGTTATTTTAGGATAGATCTCATTCTATTAGATAAGAGGGTTCTCCAACACACTCAGAGACTCAAAATCCTTCCTCTCACAAGGTCTGATCATGCTTCTGTTTTATGGACCTGGGATATGGGTCAACATTTTCCTCCTGCAAGCCTTTGGAGATTCCCAGAATACCAATTAACTGATCTTGAGACTCTATATGCCCTTACTGATTCTTTAACACTGTATTTGCAAACTAATTCCCCCAACAATATGTCTATTTTTACTTACTGGTGTGCCTTGAAAGCAGTATTTTGCAGTATATCTATCCAGAAGGGTGCAAGAAAATTGCAAGCTGATTTACAATTAACCCTCCAGTCTTTGGAGTCTCAGTATCAGGCCCATCCCAATAGAGCTTTACGTAAACAACTTCAAGAGGTGAGACATCAGCTTCAGATACTTTTAATGCTCCGCATGCACTCTGCCCTTGCTCGCCTCCGCCTTAAATTTTACACAGCTGGGAATAAGGCTTCCCATCTACTGGTGCGTAAACTCCATGGTCGGCTTTCCCGCAACCACATCAAATGTCTCATTGCTCCCTCATGTAAACAATGTCTTAATCCCCTTGATATTGCTAACTTGTTCTCAAAGTTCTATGCTAAATTATACAACCTACACGAGGACTCCTCTATTCCCCAACCCTCTGATGCTACCATCTCATCATTTTTATATACCCTTCCACTTCCTTCTTTAGATGAAAACAGCCTGTCGTCCTTGAACGCCCCTTTGTCCTTAGAGGAGATACAACTAGTAATTTGACAGTTGTCAAAAGGGAAAGCTGCTGGCCAGATGGCTTTATTAACTATTTCTATTCTGCATTCAGCAAGGTCCTTTCCCCTCTTCTTTTACAGCTATATTCCCCAGCTACCAGTGCTAGGTCTTTCCCAGCAGAAATGGTTGAAGCTAAAATTGTGACTGTCCCAAAGCCTGGTAAAGACCCCTCTGATTGCAAGTATTATCGACCAAAAACTCTCCTTAATACAGATTAAAAATCTATGCCAAAGTAATTGCTAATTGCCTAAACCTTTTTCTTCCTCAGCAAATACATCCAGACCAGGTGGGTTTGTTCTTGGCCACCAGGCTCCTGATAACACCTGTAGGGTTCTAGATTTGATTAAATGATCTTCACGCAAAGATTCACAACTCCTTCTTCTCTGCCTAGATGCTGAAAAGGCATTTGATTGTCTTCACTGGGTATATATGTACAGAGTATTATCCAAGTTCAGACTACAAGGGGACATTCACCATTCCATATTAGCCCTCTATAGTGGCCCCTCAGCTAGAATTTTTAGTAATGGCTTCCTGTCATCTCCCTTCCAAATTTCTAATGGCACTAGACAGGGGTGCCCCCTTTCCCTATTAATATTTGTGTTAGCCATTGAACTTCTTGCCCAAATGGTATACTTAGCTTTGGAATTTTCTAGCCTTTTGGTTTACAATAACCCCCCATAAGTTATATCTCTTTGCTGATGACCTCTAATTGTTTGTAACCGACCCAGAGACCTCGTTGCTTTCCCTATGTGCTATACTTGAAAAATATAGTGCTGCCTGATATGTTATCGGTCACATTTTAATATCCACCATTGACAAACCTCCTACAAGTGCAGGAATTCTGGTAGCTCAGTCAAAAATCCTATTGTTTGCTAACACATGGTAGTGGAAGTGTCCTACATGTATGCATCAATTATATGGGACCAATAGGATCTTTGACAGCATTACCAGCATTGCTATACTTATGAAGACCCGCTATTTTGGTTAATTTAACCTATAACACAGCTTTATTACAAGGGTCTCGACAATCTCAATTCACTGGATTGTAATATCACATAATCTGGAATTTTATTTGATTACCTTTCTCCCACTTATTTCACATTTTTTGGGATTATCTAGACAGCCATTAACAACAGTGATTTGCAGGATGGTTCCCCATCCAAAACAATTGTAATCACTGAAACAGTTGCTGTTACATACAAACAATTTTTAAGTTTATATTTTATTATAAGTGTTTATGTGTCATTACCCACTGGCCTAACAAGATGGTTGATAACAATAAAAGTTTTATTTTATTATAATCTTTAATTATATGTAAGAGTGCCCCAAAACCAGAGTCCTCCTTTCTCTTTGAAGTTTGACATTACTGCCCCATTTGGATCCTGGGAGCACCACAAACGTTAAGCATTACCCATAGTATAGTATGGTGACGGCCGTTGCCGGGCAGCGACTCCTCCAATGAAGAAGATTGACAGGAGGAAGGTGTATCCGGGCATCAACTTACCATTTTCGGGGCGTGGAGAGACGAACGCAGACGTGTCGAGGTGTTTGGAGAGCGGCTATCTGACGTCAATTCCGGGACCTGCAATGCTGAAGTGATCCCACAGGATGAGTAACTCTTACCCTAGTCTACTTCTGCACAAAACTTTTTTGCATAGCAGGGCTGCACAAGCGTTCGCAGCCTTGCTATGCAAAATCCACTCCCCCATAGGCGGCATCTAGTTGATCGCACGGGCTGCAAAAAGTTGCAGCGTGCGATCAACTCAGAATGACTCCCATTGTTAGTTGTATAAATTCCACATACTAGGATATATGTGTGATCTTATTTGATATGTTCTGTGTGGAATCTGACCCTCTCTTTCATTGAAAAGTAGTGAATGCAGGCTTTGGCCTGCATTTGTTAAGAATGTATTTGTCATTTCAAGGACACAGTTAGAACCAGAGTTGATATTCCATCTTTCCTTTATTCACATATAAAAACCATCTTCACGTTATATATCTGAGTTTCCATCTCTCTTTTGCTACACCTTTCACACCCCAAAAAAATTTGTCTGCAACTGTGATTCTGTCTGCAATGCAACACCCCCTCTGCTAATTAGATTGCTGAAAATACTGATTAACACTCCTCCCCCTGTGCCAGCTGATACAGTGTGTAGTATAGTATTTGTATCTGTATTTGTTAAGAATGGATTTTAAGGATGTAATTTCAAGGATGCAGTTAGAACCGAAGTTTAAACTTTTTTGGACTTTGGACAACTCTACAATCTAAAATGAAACATTTTTTACAAACACTGCATTATGTGACCTCTCCTCACCCCTGCCATGATAACACCAGAACCATGCCTACCACCCCTCTGGCTGAGAACAACAGGACTGCACCCGGACTTACCCCTCAAGGTTAGCAGGGATCTATGAGGGAGAGCACAAGGACCATACTGTTGCCTTATAGGTAATTGTCTGCACTTAGTATAATATTAGGGCAATGGATATTGTCTGAATTAAAATAATTTATTATAAATAAGTGATGTAACCATAGTGTATAGTGGATATATATAGTAAGGAATAGATATGAAATAAGTTTGAATGTATGAGGTAATGTTTAGCTGATTTAAGAGATTAGGTTTGTGTATGTGTTTATATAGATATACTGTATATTTGTGTTTTACTGCAAGATGGTAAAACAGTGTAGGGAACAGGTTTATTCTGCTCTAGCCATAAATAAGGCTAGAGAGGTCACAGTAAGATCAAGAGTCATTGTAGAGAAAAGGTATTAGGCCATAAATGATAATAGGTGTGTGACAGAGCTCTGTTGGTCATTGGAATTCACAGGTGTGCTTACAGTAGATCAGAATCAAGGTTTGCAATACCTATCGCAATTATAAAACTGGTTTGTCTATTGTCCAGTAAAGGTTAAAGCTAGGGAGCATAAATTAACTACTATGAAAAGAGATCACATCCATTGATAAAACATGGTGTAACCCACCCCAGGAAAACTTATCAATACAACAGAACTTTGGATGAAAAGACATTCCAGATTTTACAATACTATACTTGCTTAAGGCAGTGTGGACACCACACTTTTATGACACCATGCCTCCGTGAACAGGACACGACAGCCCAGTTCAATGTTTGTTTTATTACACCTTGGAATCTGACAAACCTATAATTACCTATTCCATTGGAAACTATGAGAATATGATAGTTTGAATTGGTAAAATATGGGATAAAAGGAGCAGGCTTTTTAGTTAGGAGTTAGGAGAAGGAAGAAGGAGAATAAGGAGAAGGAAGGAAGTCAGTTAGGAGGAGAAGAAGTCATGGAGAGAACATGCAGGAGGAAAGGATATGTAACTTGCAAGTATACACTTTATGTTAGTAATTGAACTGTTTGTGAAACTTATGTCATGTTGTTTTATGTTATATAACGAAGGAAGCATTAGATAAATAATTAGTATATATATCACTACTGTGTATATCTTATTCTGTACGATTTGATCTGCCTGTAAATAAATAATCATATAAAAAGAGCGGTAATATTCAAGCTTGAACTCTCTTTAAGGAATCTTAACTTCATAAATTAATAAGTCATATATATAAGGACTGCATCTATTTATCAGTTTGTAAGCCTGACATAATATATTTGCAGATATATGATAACGCATATTAATTAAAATATATCCATATATTAAATACCATATATGATATATTAAATATTAATATTCAGAAATATGATTCCATAAATCAATATTGGCGACCACAAAGGGACTTGTTATTACTGTATCTGAGTATCTGATTTTAATATTTATGAGGAGTAGCAAATGCTATAAGCTGGCTACCAAATCTGCAGAATCACGGTGGGGATGTATCTATGAAAATTTATTACCATTGTGTAATGTTATCTTGTATTCTGTATAACCTAGGATAAATGTGTTAGTGCAATATACGTTATTTTAACTAACATAATATTTATTAGGAAGCAGCACCAATGGCTGTAAGCCTGCTGGCAAATTACAAGATCACAGTGGAATAGGTTACAAATGAGAATAAAGAATTTAAAGGCCTAGAATAGAAAATGTGCACAGTGGAAATGAGTATTTCCAAATAAATGAATATATGTACCAGGTATTAGAGTTTAACCTTAAGACACCGGTCAATCTTAAGGAGAGGATACCGTGGGTACTAAAAACAAAGAATAGAAAAATTTAGCATTGTAAATGATTGCAATGTTAAAAATGCAAAAGTTTTCTGTAGCATTAGGAAAAATGCGCAGAAGTGCGGCTTTAGAAGCCAAACAGAAATGTAAAGAAAAATCAGGTTCCCGTCTTCGTAAGGCGTGCCTGACCATTAATGCAAAAATGCATTCATTATTTAAGTCCCTTAAACAGGAAAATAAACAGAAAAGGTGTGGGGCAAAAGAAAAAAGTCTGGCAGTTTGTAATCAAATTGTCAAGATCTCTCATGAAGAGATAACATCCAGCAAGCAAGCTGAGGTTATGGAAACACCTAACAGAAATAGTGTAGTATGTGAGACACTGTCTACAGGATTCAGAAATGACTTAATCAGTCAAGATCCTAAAATGAATAAAAGTTACATGTTGCAGGACTGCATCAATGTGCAGCGCATGGAGTCTGTTATGGTCACACAGACCACAAGCAGAACAGCCTCTGTGGTAAATGAAGAAAGTAGCAATGTGCCGGATGTGTCTATCATCAGACAGCACATTAATGTAAAGGAGGTAGCAGCAATAGGAGATGTCCCCTATACTGTTTCTACTAAAGGGGAAGATTATTGTAACTCAGATTATGAGTATTCTGCTGAATACACTCTCAGAGTTCCCAATGTAAATGAAGAATTTGTTATGCCCTTAGGCAAAGGTGAATTGTCAGCAGATTTAAACACTGATAGCTGCAGTACAGTGCACACAGGGGTGGAGAAGTTCCCCATGGTGAAAACTCCCATGGCAACCAGAGTTGCAAACCTTGAAATGTATTCACCTGGAAACATGTTTAAAGGGAAAATACATGAAATTAATTCAGGAATGCATGTTTACAAACAAAGTTCCCAAACTTATGTAACCCCCACCGAGCACTCAGAGACTTCTAGTGATGGTGCAAATGTTTGCATGCTCTCAGAGAGACCACATGCAGAGTGTCATTCTGCAAACCACACACCAATTAACAATGACAAAAAGGATCACCAGGATGAAAATGTTTTTATGCCCTGGTGCCATAACCATTTTATTACAGGTGTGGAAAGACAGAAAGCCCTGGGACCTGCAATACATATTTGGCAAAGTCTAACAAGTTTCTCTCTCCACAAAAGTAGTTTTTTTCAGAAGCTCCAAGATTCTTCCAGACTAAGGAGCCATGCCAAGCAGCAAACGCTATGGTTGAAGACAGTCTGGGCCCAGGCTGCGTCACAAGGGAGTATGGTCACAAGTGAATACGGTAGTATCATTCCTTTACTTGTTAGATCCAATGTAGCCATTGTTTGCTTTGATGTTCAAACAGCCACAGTTTCCAAATTAAACCTGCATCATATCTGCAGCGACAATTGTGCTGTCATTGACACACAATGTGACAGGAAAGATTGGCACAGGCCAGAAACAATTGTTTGTTTGTTATTCAATCTTTAAAGACACATTTGTAAATTCTGTACCTGATAACATGCAGCGGGTAGGACAGAATGCATAGCAAGCTATGTTAAATCACTGTATAAATATCTGCGATATTCATTGTATGTATTTTTGTTTGATTCATAGTAATCCTGGCAACCTGTATACAGAATGGTGCAAGACTCCAAAAAGACTCCAATTTACAAGGGAAAGGGTCTTCATTAACCCTTTCATCGCTGCTATCCAGCAAAATCTACATAGCATCCCTAAAGACTGATATATGGACAAATCCTCAAGGAGTTTTCCAGTTTCACAAGAAAGGGGAAGGTTTTCATTAACCCTTTCATCACAAGTAATCATTATTTGTCTTTCAAACTACATGTACACTCCCACAACAGTGTACAGCACATCTCATCACTGTGATTATACAGAACTGTCTCATCCCTTCATATACCTTAATCACATATATGTAAACATTTGTCTGAGATATATTTTATATCATTGTATTATATACCTTGTAAATATTTTATGTTTTTTTTTTATATTACACAATAGATACTACCTATGCTTCCTTCGTAAAAGCTTCAAAAGTAATTAAATATCTAATACAGGATGGTATACCGCGTTATAACAAATTGGGCTGAGATTATTAAGTGGGATGAATAATTCTCTTAATAAAGACTGTAACAAGTCAAAGAGAATTATTTGTAGCATAACAGGGTCACTGTATATGCACATGGCTGCATATAAAATAATACTGGATGGAATTAGATTTAGTCAAAGCCATTCCTAAATGATATTTAATATCTGTTTGAAGCAAAATTATATTCATTTATTGTATTGATAGGATGTTGCTATAGACATGTCAAATCATTTTAAATAGCATTATTAGTCAAAATATAGATAGGATAGGAAACGCTTTTATATGGGTTAAACTGGTATAAGGTTATTTAAGATTCAGATGTATAAATAGGTTCAAGGTAGAATAAGGAGACTTAAGACTGCATGGTAATTTATTCAGTGAGGAAATACAGTAAACAGAGTAGGTGTACTACTTGCAGCCATTTGTGGTACTATTGCCCGAAGACAATTAAGACCTACTATTAACAAGCAAGGAAAGAAAAAAAAAAAAAAAAAAAAGAGACTGGTTCATATATGCCTGTTCTATTCAAAATCACAACCTGTTTTGTGCAAAGCAATATGGAAACTGGTCACAACTGTGGCATTGGATAAATGCAAAGGAAACAGAACTGCTAAGGACTGTATAAAGACCATTACCGAGGGTCATCACAAGTACTGAGTTGCAAACTCAAGATCACAGTACGCAAAATACACAGCACACAACGTACAAAGCCCTCTGCCTCAAACAGCGAAATGACAAGCAAAGGAGCAGCTGCTATAAAGAATTCTACTTCAACTGCCTCCATAATGCAAACGCAAGGCGTCTCCAATTGCAAGCAAACAACGCAGATGACAGTCTTATCCCAGTAAATTGCTACAGCCAAGAACAGCAAAAATGTCCAAACGTACTGATCCAGATACAGAAAAAAGGTCTACAATTGGGCTATGGTATTCCAAATGTCTGTAGAAATTAGTTTTCCTCATGAATACTGAATAAAACCTCAGTCTTGGTCTGCTTTAGTTAAAAGTAAAAGTAGAATAAGGTTAGGTAAGCTAAGAATTTTTAGAGATTTTTTAAATCATAATGGTTATTATTACACTTATGGTATATATTATGGTTACAACGAAAGTTATGTTTGAAGGAATATTTTGAAATGTATTTGGAAGCAATTACGCTAGTTTAATGTGTGGCCAATCAAAATAATTTCTCATGGCCACAAGGGGGCGACTGTTGCCTTATAGGTAATTGTCTGCACTTAGTATATTATTAGGGCAATGGATATTGTCTGAATTAAAATAATTTATTATAAATAAGTAATGTAACCATAGTGTATAGTGGATATATATAATAAGGAATAGATATGAAATAAGTTTGAATGTATGAGGTAATGTTTAGCTGATTTAAGAGATTAGGTTTGTGTATGTGTTTATATAGATATACTGTATATTTGTGTTTTACTGCAAGATGGTAAAACAGTGTAGGGAACAGGTTTATTCTGCTCTAGCCATAAATAAGGCTAGAGAGGTCACAGTAAGATCAAGAGTCATTGTAGAGAAAAGGTATTAGGCCATAAATGATAATAGGTGTGTGACAGAGCTCTGTTGGTCATTGGAATTCACAGGTGTGCTTACAGTAGATCAGAATCAAGGTTTGCAATACCTATCGCAATTATAAAACTGGTTTGTCTATTGTCCAGTAAAGGTTAAAGCTAGGGAGCATAAATTAACTACTATGAAAAGAGATCACATCCATTGATAAAACATGGTGTAACCCACCCCAGGAAAACTTGTCAATACAACAGAACTTTGGATGAAAAGACATTCCAGATTTTACAATACTATACTTGCTTAAGGCAGTGTGGACAACACACTTTTATGACACCATGCCTCCGTGAACAGGACACGACAGCCCAGTTCAATGTTTGTTTTATTACACCTTGGAATCTGACAAACCTATAATTACCTATTCCATTGGAAACTATGAGAATATGATAGTTTGAATTGGTAAAATATGGGATAAAAGGAGCAGGCTTTTTAGTTAGGAGTTAGGAGAAGGAAGAAGGAGAATAAGGAGAAGGAAGGAAGTCAGTCAGGAGGAGAAGAAGTCATGGAGAGAACATGCAGGAGGAAAGGATATGTAACTTGCAAGTACACACTTTATGTTAGTAATTGAACTGTTTGTGAAACTTATGTCATGTTGTTTTATGTTATATAACGAAGGAAGCATTAGATAAATAATTAGTATATATATCACTACTGTGTATATCTTATTCTGTACGATTTGATCTGCCTGTAAATAAATAATCATATAAAAAGAGCGGTAATATTCAAGCTTGAACTCTCTTTAAGGAATCTTAACTTCATAAATTAATAAGTCATATATATAAGGACTGCATCTATTTATCAGTTTGTAAGCCTGACATAATATATTTGCAGATATATATGATAATGCATATTAATTCAAATATATCCATATATTAAATACCATATATGATATATTAAATATTAATATTCAGAAATATGATTCCATAAATCAATAATGCTCAGCAGGGACATTTCCATCGGACATTAGTGTGTTCACCACATTTTCTTACCCACCTGTACTGCTCCTAGAACATTTATAATTTTATCAAAATAACATGTTATCTCAAATTTGTCCCTTCCATTGGTTACCTGCAAACTTGTTCTTACAGCATATTTCCGCCCCGTGTGATATTACTGTAATGTGTACCTCTACTGATTGCACACCGTGCCAGCGGCAACCTAAGCAGTGGACCCCAGATGGTTGCCTCTGCAGGTAGGATGTATAGTATTTCATGTGGATCTTTCTGTACAGGGTATATCATACTACTACTCAAGTTCCAGTTTTCCTATATATATATATATATATATATATATATATATATATATATATATATATATATATATATTGAGTCCTTGTATGGCTCACCTCTGATAGTGTAACCTTCATAGTGCACCCTCCTGGCTACCTCATCGGGTACGCTTGTGTATGGTATAAAAAATACATAGACCTGATGGTTTTAGTGGGACCCTACTCTGAGTGCTAGGATGCTGTAATCACTCCATTTTGCGTCACCACTTCTAGGTAGAGAATATTCCTCACAGGGTAATCGTATGAAGTGCACCTAAGATGGCTGCCTAACCTTGTACCTTATGAGGGTGTAATACACAACTCGTGGAAGTTATTCACAATTTCTATACCAATCCTGCGTTATGCTTGCTGTGCAGCTTGTCTGTTGCTTTGTTAGTTAAATCTTCTCTAGTATGTGCATTGTTTTTGATATCTGTAAAGAGCATTGAGTCCTGTTGGAGAAAAAGTGCTCTATGAATAGAATAATAGTAATAATAATAATTATTATTATTATTATTATTATTGTCTAGTTACTGCTAAGTCTAAAGGCCATTATTCAGTTTTTATTCTTCTATATCTCTCTGCTGCTTTTGAAACTGTTGACCACTTTCTTCTCATGCAAAAACTACAAACCCTTGGTCTTCAGGACACAGCTCTTTGTTGGTTCTTATGCTACCTTCTAATTCCTCTTTTAGTGTCTGCTTCTCTGAATCCGCCTCCTCTTCGCAGCCTCTATCATTTGGAGTATCGCAAGGCACAGTCTTAGGTTCTCTGCTTTTCTCAACCTTTACCACATCTCTTGGCAAACTAATCAGCACTTTTGGATTTCAGTATCATCTGTACTTGGATGATACTCAAATCTATTTATCCTCCCCAGATCACCATCCTTATTGATCCATGTCACTGAATGTCATTTCATCTTGGATATCATCTCGTTACCTCAAACTTAATGTTTCCAAAACAGAATTATAATAGTTCCACCGATCAATAGTAGTCACCAACCTGATATCTCAATCAGTGTTGAGAACTTAACACTCATTCTTACCTCACAAGCTTGCTACTTAGGTGTCAACCTTGATTGTGCTTTTTTCTGCAAATTTTGTCTGTCTCAAAATCATGTTACATGCATGTAAAAAACATATCCAATATATGACCATACATTCCAGTAGACACTGCAAAAACTCTAATCCATGCTTTCATTATCTCCTGCATTTTTTATTGCAATAGTCTTCTTACTGGTCTTCCTAAAAAGAGACTCTCTCCACTACAATCCATTCTGAGTGCAGCTGTGAGGCTAATCTTCCTCGATAGACATTCACTGTCTGCTGATCTGCTCTGTCAGTCCCTCCATTGGTTACCTGTATTCTGCTGCATTCAACATAAAATACTTTTACTCACACACAAGGCCATTACCAAACAGCAATGTACATCTCTTAGCTTATCTCAGACTATTTACCAACCCAACCTTTTTGCTCTTCCCAAGGTCTATGTCTCTCATCCACACTCATTATTTGCTCTCATTCATGTTTGCAGGACTTTCTTTGGGCTGCACCCACTCTATGGAATGCCCTCCCATACACAATCAGAAACTTCTCTAGTCTCCAAAACTTCCCTGAAAACTCAACTCTTCAGGCAAGCTTATCAAATTCTAGAGCCGCCCACATAAGATTCATAAACTTTCCAATCCAATTACATTCCCATTGTGCAGTCCATACATATCCCCACATATTTTCTCTTTCTCCAATTCTCCATCCTCTTTACCCCAGGCCAACATTGCTGTGTAACTTTTGCAATCTGATGGACCATTATGCTATAGATAACACTTATCCATGTTAATCAATGCCTATTTCTCTGTAGATTGTAAGCCTGTGAGCAGGGCATTCCTACCTCTATGACTGTTAATACCCAGTTTTGTTTTATCACTGTTGTTTCCAATTGTAATGCACAATGGAATTTGCTGCGCTATATAAGAAACTGTTAATAAATACTGGATGTGTATAGAAAAGGTACAATAGGGTGCGCTTAATCTGTGAATAACAATTTCATGTTTAAGCCCTTTTGACGTGAAAAAAATTATTAAAACAATACTTCCCTTAATACTTCATATATGAATTCACTCTTAATTATGTTCCATATGCAAGGAAACAAAAGAAATAACATATAGTGTAGTATAATTATGTAGGGAAGATTTAATACAAAAATAAAATACTGATAAAACAATTATCACACATTTAAAACACGTCTTTTTCTCAAAGTTCCAAAATGGAGGGTAATAGGGTGGATGATTACCAGAATAAAAGTGTTAGTGGGCGTTCTGGCTCCGGAACCTGGTTCCCTCGTCCACGACACAGTTGTCTGGTCAGCCTTTTCCCTGGGTCAAATACGATAAATGCTCCTCTCTCCTGCTGCTACACGTTTCGGGAATGTCCCTTCATCAGGCAGTGAGAGAGGAGTGCACAGAGCTTCCAATTTATACCTTCCATAGTAATTACTTCCGGTTCAGAGGTCAGAAGCCGGAGCTGAAAATTATTACTTAATATCCATAATTTGGTCAGTTATATACATTACAGACAGGCATGCCTATTGATTTTGCTGGAAACATGAAATCTAAACATCAAAGCAGAAATAAATTAGAAAGTCCGTGTCTCAGTGACCGGAAGTGATGCACCCGTCACTTCCGGTTGCGACCGTGATAGTCCATTGTATACCGATCTGCCTTTGTAATTAATAAGGCCCTCAAGTCCCTGTGACAAGCCACCTAGGGTTCTCCCTGGTGGGTTGTCCATACCCAAGTCTTGAACGCCATGGGCACGGAGCGCCGATTCCTGCTCCGCCGTGGAACGCACATTGGAACGCACCGAGTCTTCCGGTGACGCACTTCCGGTGAAGTCCATCGTATATTTCATTACGTATTTCAGTCCAGCGCCCCTACTGACCACATGGAGCAGGAGGATAAATGCACCTCTGGATGTCCAGTAACTTGTTCCCATAAAATAAACATAGTAAACATTTCATACATCGGAATACTGTTAATAAATACTGTAAATAAATTTCTGCAGCGGGGTACACTGGGCTCCACAAGGAAAGACATAGGGGTGTAGAGTAGGATCTTGATCCGAGGCACCAACAGGCTGAAAAGCTTTGACTGTTCCCAGAATGCATAGCGCTGCCTCCTCTATAACCCCGCCTCCCTGCACAGGAGCTCAGTTTTGTAGTTGGTGCCGCAGATAGCAGGCACATAACAGAGGGGCTGCTCTGGGCAGCCCTAAGAGCTTTTTGAGAAGAAAAGTGAAGACATCAAGGGCTGCAGCAGTGTGTATATGTCCTTTGACATTTACTGCTGCAGCTCCATCTCTCCCCAGCGGCGCTGTACACTCCCGAGCCCTGGTTGCCGGGTAACTACAGCAGGAGGCTCCGGTTTTCTTCCATGGTCAGGCACACATGACGGGGGCTCTCCGGGATCGCGTGGCCGTGCTTCGGGAGGTGGTGATTGGGTCCCGCTTGCGGGACCCATACTTTATCGCGATCCAGCGCGGTCAGTGGGAGACGGGCCGCGCGCACTGGCAGTGGACACTGTGGCAGTACAGGCGATCCCACTAGATCACCAGGACATGGGTGCAGGTCAGGTTTTCCCTTAAAACCATTTTAATAGTAGCCCACAGTACCCGGTGGTTTTGCCAGCAGGGGGATAAGGTTTAGACCTGGAGCCACTCCCCGAGCCCCAGGGCGCCATTTCCCGCAAATGTTCCCACCCTGGAGCTGCATATCTGTCTCTCCCTTACTCCCTGTCAGTGTCTGGGTGCCATTTCTCTCACTATTGCAGCAACATGGGCTGCAGAGGCTATTGAAGCATGGGCCTTGGAGTTAGAAGCTGAAATCTCCTCTGACCATGCTAGACAATGCTTGTCATATATTGTCACAGCTTCTCACTATATTAAAGAGGCAGCTTCTGATGCCGGTATCCAAGCAGCCAAGGCCTCTACTACATCAGTCCTGGCTCACCGGATATTGTGGCTGAGATCCTGGTCTGTGGATCTGGACTCTAGAAAAACCCTGGAGGTACTCCCTTTCAAGGGAGATATTCTGTTTGGGGAGGACTTAAATAAGATAGTGGCTGACTTTGCTACTGCCAAAACTGCCTGTCTGCCATGTACCGTTCCTTCTGTGTCGAAGGCTAAAGGTACTTCCTTTCACCCCTTTCGTCCTTCAGGTAAAGCAAAAGGTCAGGCGTACAACAAGCAGGCCCGTACTTCCAAACCTGGTTTGCCGAAGCCCAAAAGAGCCTGGGTGGCCCATCAGCCAGCTTCCAAGACAGATAAGCCTGCCGCATGATAGGGTGGGCCTCCCCCTGGGGGATCCCAGGGTGGGGGGCCGGCTTCTAGGGTATACCCAGGAATGGTTGAAGACCACTTCAGATGCCTGGGTACGGGAAGTCGTCACTCGAGGTTACGCCATAGCCTTCA
Organism: Pseudophryne corroboree; assembly: GCF_028390025.1. Classification (NCBI taxonomy): domain Eukaryota; kingdom Metazoa; phylum Chordata; class Amphibia; order Anura; family Myobatrachidae; genus Pseudophryne; species Pseudophryne corroboree. The sequence goes on along the minus strand of NC_086445.1, from coordinate 475,242,983 downwards.
AAAACCGACCCCCTCATCGATTTTGCTGGGCAGACATCCCGTTGGACCAGACAAATGCAAATACTTTACATTCGGTGGTACAGACCCTCCTGGATACAGGAGTCGTAGCACAGGTGCCTTTTGCACAGAGGAGCCGGGGGTACTATTCTCCGCTGTTTCTAGTCCCGAAACCAAATGGGTCTTCCAGGCCCATTCTCAACCTCAAGGCATTGAACAAGTTTGTGAAGGTTTCCAAGTTCCGTATGGAAACCCTTCGCTCTATAGTTCTGGCCTTGGAACCTGGGGACTACATGGTCTTCCTGGACATACAGGATGCTTACCTGCATATTCCTATAGCAGCATCACATCAGCAATACCTGAGGTTTGCGATTGGCAACCTCCATTACCAGTTTCGGGCATTACGTTTTGGTTTAACTACGGCTCCGCGAGTCTACACCAAAGTTATGGTGGTGATGACGGTGGTACTCCGCCGTCAGGGGGTCAGGATACTGCCGTATCTGGACCACTTGTTAATCCTGGCAAATTCCCCAGAACTTCTCCTACGTCATCTGGATAGGACTGTCCGGTTTCTACAAGCCCACGGGTGGCTCATCAACTGGAAGAAATCCTCCCTGGTTCCTGCTCAGAGCATGGTGCACCTGGGAGCGCTGTTGGACACTCACAACCAGAGGTTGTTCTTGTCTCAGGAGAAAGTCCTGAAGCTTCAGGACAGGATTTGTTGCTTCCTTTCTCGTCCGCAAGTGTCGATACATTCGGCGATGCAGGTGCTGGGCCTCATGGTATCAGCAGTCGACATGGTGGAGTATGCTCAATTCCATTCTCGCCCCCTCCAGAAGCCGATTCTAGCCAAGTGGGTCGGCCTGCCTCACCGGATCAGGTCTCACATGGTCTCATTGACTACGGAGGTCCGTCTGTCGCTGCTCTGGTGGCTCCAGGACCGACAATTGAGCAGGGGGCCTCCCTTCTGGATATCCAACTGGGTCCTGTTGACGACAGATGCCAGTCTAAGAGGTTGGGGCGCGGTGCTGGAGCAACACTCCCTTCAGGGTCGGTGGACCAAGGAGGAATTCCTCCTCTCGATCAACATTCTGGATTTGGGGGGGCGGTCTTCAATGCGTTGAACCTGGCCCAGCATTTAATTCAGAACCATACTGTTCAAATACAGTTGGACAACACGACCATAGTGGCTTACATAAATCATCAAGGTGGCACTCGAAGCCGTTTGGCAATGAAGGAAGTCTCACGGATTCTACATTGGGCAGAACGCCATCTACCGGCCACATCGGCAATATTTATTCCGGGAGTCCTGAATTGGGAAGCGGACTTTCTCAGTCAACAGGACGTACATGCCGGTGAGTGGGGCCTCCATCCAGAAGTGTTTCAACTCCTAGTGGAAAAGTGGGGCCTTCCAGACGTAGTTCTGATGGCGTCTCGACACAATCACAAGGTTCCAGTCTTCGGCGCAAGGACAAGGGATCCTCAAGCAGCATTTGTGGATGCGCTGGCGGTGCCATGGAGGTTTTGGCTGCCGTACGTGTTCCCTCCGGTGTCACTCCTGCTCAGGGTAATTCGGAAGTTCAAGCAAGAAAAAGGAATTCTGCTTCTCATAGCTCCAGCGTGGCCCAGACGGCACTGGTTCTCAGACCTGCAAGGCCTATCGTCAGAGCGTCCAAGTCTACTTCCTCAACGCCCAGACCTCCTCGTTCAGGGCCCCTGTGTCTACCAGGACCTAGCCCGGCTTTCTTTAACGGCGCGGGTCTTGAAGCTTCCGTCTTAATGGCTAAAGGGTTTTCTGAGGCGGTCATTCAAACTATGTTGCGGGCCCGGAAACCAGCTTCGGCTCGGATTTACTATAGGGTCTGGCATTCTTTGTTTGGTGCGCATCTAACGTTATGACGCTTCCAAGTTTAGTATAGCCAAGTAGTTGGCTTTTCTTCAGCAGGGCCTGGACTTAGGCCTGCGTCTGGCCTCCCTCAAGGTTCAAATATCTGCCTTGTCGGTGTGGTTTCAGAGAAAAATTGCAACCTTACCTGATGTGCATACCTTTACTCAGGGTGTGTTGTGTATCCAACCTCCATATGTCCTGCCTGTGGCTCCTTGGGACTTGTCGGTGGTTTTGGAGGCGTTACAAGAGTCTCTGTTTGAACCTCTTGGTTCAGCTGATCTTAAGTGGCTTTCCCTTAAGGTGGTGTTTCCGCTAGCTATTGCTTCAGCTAGAAGAGTGTCGGATTTGGGTGCCTTGTCCTGCAGTTCCCCATATCTGATATTTCACCGTGACCGGGTGGTTTAGGACTCGTCCCGGATATTTACCGAAGGTGGTTTCTTCGTTCCACCTTAACCAGGAGATTGTGGTTTTGGCACTTGTTTCTCCTGATCTGTCTCCCAAAAAGCGGTCTTTGGATGTGGTACGGGCTCTCCGTACCTATGTGAAGAGAACTGCTTCTATTAGGAAATCTGATTCTCTCTTTGTGCTGTTTGGATTTCACAAACGGGGCTGGCCTGCTCATAAGCAAACTTTGGCCAGATGGATTAGAATGGTAATTGCACATGCTTATGTGAGGGCTGGTTTGTCAGCTCCTGCTCACAATACGGCCCATTCTACTCGGTCTGTTGGACCTTCTCGGGTGGCCCGCCGTGGTGCGACCCTTGAACAATTGTGCAAGGCGGCTACGTGGTCCCCTGTGAACACGTCCATAAGGTTCTATGCCTTCGATACTGCCGCTTCCCAGAATGCTTCCTTTGGATGCCGGGTTCTTGTGCCCGCTACAGTGCATCCCGTCCCATTAGGAACTGCTTTAGGACATCCCCTATGTCTTTCCTTTTGGAGCCCAGTGTACCCCGCAGCAGAAAACGAGTTTTATGGTAAGAACTTACCTTTCTTAAAACTCTTTCTGCGAGGTACAGTGGGCTCCACAAGGTGCCCACCCTGACGCACTTAGCTTCTTTGGGTTGGTATGGCATGAGCCGCTGACACTTCTCCTGTCGTGAGAGTGTGGTGTATGTGGCTACTAACCGTTGTCTCTTTTCCTGCTACTGCATTGGGCTGGTTAACTAAAAACTGAGCTCCTGTGCAGGGAGGCGGGGTTATAGAGGAGGCGGCGCTATGCATTCTGGGAACAGTGAAAGCTTTTCAGCCTGTTGGTGCCTCGGATCAAGATCCTACTCTACACCCCTATGTCTTTCCTTGTGGAGCCCAGTGTACCTCGCAGAAAGAGTTTTAACAAAGGTAAGTTCTTACCATAAAACTCGTTATTCAAATGTACATAGCAATACTAAATATAAGTACAAACAACAAGTTGAGTACACAATGCACTGCTCCACACCTCCTGCAGTAACTCAGCTTTCAAACATCTTTACGGGGCTGAGGCTGACCTTGGGAGTCCTCAGTTGTAGGGGCTGGAGTGTAAGTGAACCGAGATGGTTGGATAGGGTTCTTAGACATGCAGAGGATTAGGCACTGAAGCCCAAAGGCGTGACAAAGACAACGTGGTAAAATAAAGTCTGTTTATTAAACACACAGTTCTGATACACCTAGGCAGTTCAGGTAATTCAACGGTAGATTGTGCAATGAAAACAACAGTACAGTTACTTTAGCACAGTAGTAGAAAGATACTGTGGCAATATAGAATGAGTTGGTAATAAAGTCACTGCAAGACCCGGAGATGTAATGTCCATTGGCCACAACTAACCACTGTAGAGGGAAACAAGCAGGTACTGACCAGCAGGTTATACTCTGAGAGCTGGAGTCGAGACAGATGCACAGAGGTTGAGAAGAACACAGGAGAACTGCCGGGGATGCCGGATGGAACCTGACCAGACGGGAAGGTGTTGCAGAACTCACTGATGATGTTAGAGTCCGATGCTGAGTACCGATAGTGATAAGTATCGATGGTGGAACACTGATGGAGCTGGAGATTGATGGCGGAACACCGATGGAGCTAGAGATCGATGGTGGAACACCAATGGAGCTAGGCAGAGCTGCAAACAATGGGAGTGGAGAGATACCAGAACACTGCTGGAAGTTGGAAGCGGAGCAGAGTCCAATGCCAGAAGCTGAAAGCCGATGTAGGTATCACAGCAGATAATCAAGAAGCAGAGCTGGAACACTGCAGTAGCCAGGCTGCACCGCAAGCTGGTAATCGGTGAGGGTATGTAAGTGGAGCTGAATCACAGGAGTTGAACACAGGAGCTGGAATACCTGGAGACTCGAACTGTAGATTCCACAGACAGGAGAGACACGTGTACAAGGTTTGACAACCAAAGCACTGACGATTAGGCAGCCTTGATGCAGTATATTTATACCAGCTGGGAAGCAGGTATTGGCTGGGTAATCAGGCAGAATCCAGAGTGCAGCTGATAGGCTGTAAAGCAACATGTGATGAATCCAAACATGACTGCGCCCATGTTTGAATCTGGAGGGAAAGTCTGTTTGAACTTTAGCATGTGAGAGACTGAGGCCATGTTACACAGCGTGCTGCACGCAGACAGTGCAGGTGGAATCCAGGCATTGAGCGCTGGGCCAGTCTCAGAAGACACTTGGAAGGTAAGAAATGGTGATGAATTACCCGGACCGTGACAGCACCCCCCCCCCCTTTAGGGGTGGCCCCAGGACACCTCTTAGGCTTGCGAGGAAATCTGTCATGGGAAGCCGGGACCAACTTGGGAGCATGGACATCTGATGCATCTGTCCAGGAGCATTCCTCAGGGCCATAGCCCTTCCAATCAATCAAGTATTGGAGGTGACCATACCGGAAATGTGAGTCCAGAATCTTAGCGACCTCATACTCAACACCTCATTGAGTCTGGACCTTGGGTGCAGTAGGGAGCGCTGAATGGAAACGACTCAGAATCACTGGCTTGAGGAGAGAAATATGAAAAGTTCTCAGGATTTTCAGAAACGGAGGCAACTGGAGCTTATAAACGGCAGGATTAACAACTTGTTCAATCTAGAAGGGCCCGATATACCGAGGAGCAAACTTCATACTAGGAACCTACAATCTCAGATTTTTGGTGGACAGCCAAACACAATCTCCTGGTTTGAGGGCAGGGATAGCCCTACGCTTCTTGTCCGCGAACCTCTTGTACCTTGATGACGCTTTTAGCAGAGCTGCCTGAACATTCTTCCAGTTTTGGGAAAACTGATGAAGGGTGATATCAGCTGCAGGTACTGATGTTGCTTGAAGAGGTTGAAACTCAGGGACCTTGGGATGGAACCCGTAGTTGGTAAAGAATGGCGTGGAAGAAGATGAAGAATGGTATTGATTGTTATGGCAAAATTCGGCCCACGGAAGAAGATGAACAGAGTTGTCTTGAGAAGAAGAGATGTTAATGCGGAGGAAGGACTCCAAGTCCTGATTCACCCTCGGTTTGCCCATTGGTTTGGGGGTGATAGGCAATAGAAAACTTTAACTTGACTTGGAGTGCCAAACACAAACTTCACCAGAATTTGGCTACAAACTGAACACCTCTGTCAGAAATAATCTCTTCAGGGAGACCGTGTAATCTGAAAATCTCTAGCATGAAAACTTGAGCCAGTTTGGAAGCTGACGGAAGACTGGTGAGAGGGACGAAGTGAGCCATCTTGGTGAACTGGTCAACTACCACCCAGATGGTATTATATTTGATATACTTAGGAAGATCTGTAATAAAGTCCATTGATAAATGGGTCCATGGATGATGATAAATAGACAAGGGTACTAGTTGTCCAGAGGGCGACTGTCATGGTACCTTGTGCTGGGAACACTTGGGGCAGGATGCATTAAATTCTGTAATGTCCTTCTTTAGGGTCGGCTACCAGTATGATCTGGAAACAAATTCGAAGGTCTTCTGAATACCTGCGTGTCCGGCAAAGCGTGAGGAATGTGTCCATTGCAGGAGATTCCTTCTAAGAGCCGGTTTAACGAGGCTTTTCCCTAGTGGAAGCATAGAGACCAATCCCACGGTGGCGAATGCCACTGGATCGATGATAGGATGATTACCAGTGGTTTCAGACTCATTTTCTTGCTCCCAGGAGCAGGAAAGAGCATTAGCCTTACGATTCGGTGACCCTGGACAAAACGAGAGTTTAAAGTAAAACCTGGAAAAGAAAAGTGCCCATCTGGCTTGACGAGGATTGAGGCATTGAGCAGCTTTCAAATACAGAAGGTTCCTGTGATCGGTCAGAATAGTGATGGTATGAGAAGCTCCCTCCAATAAATATCTCCATTGTTCGAGAGCGAGCTTGATGGCTAGAAGTTCTTGGTCACCAATGGCGTAGTTGCGCTCAGCCAGAGAGAACTTCCATGAGAAGAATCCACAGGGATTTACGTGGCCATCATCGGCTCTTTGAGACAGAAATGCGCCGACTCCAACTGAAGAGGCATCCACGTCCAGGATGAAGGGTGAGCTGGTATTAGGCTGTTTCAGAACTGGAGCAGAGACAAGCTTCTGTTTAAGAAGATAGAAGGCTTGGGTAGCTTCTTCGGGTCACTTGGAGGGATTGGCCCCTTTTTTTGTTAGAGCGGTGATTGGAGCTACCACAGTAGAAAAGCCCTGAATGAACCTTCTGTAATAATTGGTGAATCCCAGGAACTGTTGAACACCTTTAAGTGACGTGGGTATCGGCCAATCACGAATAGCTTGGAGTTTCTCAGTATCCATCTTTAATCTGGAACTGGACACAATGTAACCTAGAAATGGAATCGATTTGACCTCGAAGACACACTTTTCCAACATACAATAGAGATGGTTGGCACGGAGACGGGACAGGACTTCCTTGGCCCAGTAACGATCATTGGCGAAGATGAGAATATCATCGAGGTAGACCACGACATGAAAAATTTTGTTCAAGAAATGCTGAAATACCGCTGGAGCATTGCTGAGTCCGAAAGTTATGACGAGGTACTCATAATGTCCATCACTGGTGTTAAATGCGGTCTTCCACTTATCACCCTTCCGGATACGGATGAGGTTGTATGCACCCCTCAGGTCTAATTTTGAGAAGATGGTGGCTCCACTGACACGATCAAATAGCTCGGTGATGAGAGGCAAAGGATACCGATTTTTCACTGTGATGTCGTTAAGCCCACGGTAGTCAATACATGGTCGCAGACCGCCATCTTTCTTTTTCACAAAGAATAATCCTGCGCCAGCTGGAGAAGAAGAAGGTCGGATGAACCCTTTGGCAAGGTTCTCTTTTATATACTCTTCCATGGAGTGCGTCTCTGGAAGCGACAGCAGATAGGGGGTAATTCCAAGTTGATCGCAGCAGGAATTTTTTTTAGCAGTTGGGCAAAACCATGTGCACTGCAGGGGAGGCAGATATAACATTTGCAGAGAGAGTAATATTTGGGTGGGTTATTTTGTTTCTGTGCAGGGTAAATACTGTCTGCTTTATTTTTACACTGCAATTTAGTTTGCAGATTGAACACACCAACCCAAATCTAACTCTCTCTGCGCATGTAATATCTGCCTCCCCTGCAGTGCACATGGGGGGTAATTCCAAGTTGATCGCAGCAGGATTTTTGTTAGCAATTGGGCAAAACCATGTGCACTGCAGGGGAGACAGATATAACATGTGCAGAGAGAGTTTGGGTGTGGTGAGTTCAATCTGCAATCTAAATTGCAGTGTAAAAATAAAGCAGCCAGTATTTACCCTGCACAGAAATAAAATAACCCACCCAAATCTAACTCTTTCTGCACATGTTATATCTGCCTCCCCTGCAGTGCACATGGTTTTGCCCAATTGCTATCAAAAATCCTGCTGCGATCAACTTTGAATTACCCCCATGGTTTTACCCAGTTGCTAAAAAATTTCCTGCTGCCATCAACTTGGAATTACCCCCATAACATAGTAACATAGTATTTGAGGTTGAATAGAGGCAAATTGCCCATCGTGTTCAACCTGTTTAAGTTGTGATGATTCTACATACTTGCTAAATAATGTTTTATGACTAGTTAGCTACTATAACTCATGTTACCCCCGGATTAACCACGTTGATATTTTAAGTATTCTAACCTTGGATAGCTTTTTCATTCAGAAATTTATCCAATCCTTTTTTAAATCCAATTACAGAGTCCGCCATTACCACCTTCCCTGGCAAGGAATTCCACATCCTGATTGCCCTAACAGTGAAGAACCCTTTCCTCCGTTGCGTTCAGAAACTTTCTCTCCTCCAGTCGCAGCGAGTGCCCATGTGTCCTAAACTGTGTTCTTTTAATAAATAATTCCTCTGATAACTCTTTGTGATGTCCCTTTACATGTTAGAAGATATTAATAATATCTCCTCTTAGGCGTCTCTTTTCTAGTGTATACATATTCAGCCTAGTAAGTCTTTCCTTATAGTCCAGTCCTTCTAGGCCTTTAATCAATTTAGTAGCTCGCTTTTGAACACTTTCGAGTTCACTAATGTCTTTTTTATACAATGGTGCCCAAAACTGAACACAAGATTCCAGGTGCGGACGTACCAATGCCTTATACAGCGGCATGATTACATCCGAGTCCCTTGTCTCAATTCCCCTTTTTATGCACACTAGCACCTTACTTGCCTTCTTTACTGCGTTTTGACATTGTGTACGGTTAATAAGCCTATTATCAATGAATACCCCCAAATCTTTTTCCAACTCTGTTTCCCCTAGGCGTTCCCCATTTAATATGTAGGATGCAAGTTTGTTTTTAGTCCCAAAATGCATAACCTTGCATTTGTCTGTATTGAACCTCATTTTCCATTTAGACGCCCAGAGTTCAAGTTTAGATAGATCATTCTGCAAGGACTCCACATCCAATTCTGAATTAATTACCTTACACAGTTTAGTATCATCTGCAAAGATTGACACTGTGCTTTCCAGGCCTATTTCTAGGTCATTGATAAATATGTTGAACAGTAGTGGTCCGAGTACAGACCCTTGTGGTATTCCGCTGACTACTGGGGACCAAGTTGAGGACTTCCCGTTGACCTCTACTCGCTGTACCCTGCTATCCAACCAGCTGCTTATTCATGTGCAAATAGTTTTTCCTAGGCCAATCTCCTTTAATTTGATCATCAGTATCCTGTGAGGAACTGTATCGATGGATTTTGCAAAATCTAGGAAGACCACATCCACTGCTTTTCCTTGATCAAGATTATTGCTCACTTCCTCGTAGAAGCTAATTAAGTTAGTCTGACATGACCTGTCCCTCACAAACCCATTCTGGTTCTTGCTAATAATCATAGCGGACTTTAGATACTCCTGTATGACGTCCCTTAGAATTCCTTCCAATATTTTTCCCACTATAGATGTTAAACTAACTGGTCTGTAGTTTCCCGGAATATTTTTGGATCCCTTTTTAAATAGTGGCACTACCTCAGCCAATCCTTCGCTACCATGCCTGATCTAATTGAACTATTGAAAATCAAGTATAGAGGTCATGCTAGTTGTGAACTAAGCTCCATAAGAACCCCTGGGTGAAGTCCATCAGGACCAAGTGATTTATTAATCTTAATTTTGCTTAGTCTCTCCCGGACTACTTCTTCGCCTAAACAAGTATCTAACCATGAATCATTACTGTCACAATTGTTATGCTCTACTCCCACCATCAGTTCTTCACTGATGAATATTGATGAAAAGAATTTGTTCAGTATTTCCACTTTTATTTCGTCATCATTTATCAATTCTCCTAATTCATCTTTTAATGGACATATATTCTCCTTTTTTAACCTTTTACCATTTATGTATTTAAAATACTTTTTAGGATTGGTTTTACTCTCTATAGCGATTTGCTTTTCATTTTCCATTTTAGCTGCTCTTATTGCTTTTTTGCATTTCTTATTACACTCCATGTAATACTTGAAAGACTCCTCCTTTCCATTAGATTTAAATGCTTTGAAAGCCTGCTTTTTTTATCCTTTTCTGCCTTAACCTTCTTGTTAAGCCACATCGGTTTGAGTTTAATACTCCTGCGTTTACTGCCCATGGGAATAAAGTTATGAATATTGCTATCCAGCAACCCTTTTATAACATCCCACATTTCCAAAGTGTTCTTGTTATTAAACAGAACCTCCCACTCTATGTCGTTAAGTGCACATCTATGCATACTGAAATTAGCCTTCCTAAAGTTAAAAGTTTTGGTGGAACCCCTGTAGCTATGTTTCCTGAAACTGATGTCGAATGTGATCATATAGTGATCACTGTTACCCAAAGTCTCCCCAACTTTAGTGTTTGATATAATGTCCACATTATTAGTAATTACTAGATCCAGGGTAGTTTTACCCTTAGTTGGGTCCTCGACTAATTGAGACAAGTAGTGATCCCTAAACATATTTAAGAACCTGCTGCCCCTCGCTTTAGCACATGAATCATTACTCCAGTTTATATCCGGGTAATTAAAATCCCCAATGACCAGGATATCCCCCAATCCCGCAGCCGTTTTGATTTGCTGCAATAGTTGTTCTTCCTCATGTATGGTAATATCCGGCTGTTTGTAGCACGTGCCTATGACTAGTTTTTTTGCATCAATTCCCCCACTTGAGATTTCTACCCATAGTGACTCCACATTATCGCCAGTCTCCTCATAGATAACCTCCTTTAGGTATGGTTTAAGTGTTGGTTTAACATAAAGACATACACCTCCTCCTCTTTTGTTAGCCCTGTCTATCCTAAAAAGAGAATACCCCTCCAAGTTAGCAACCCAGTCGTGAGAGTCGTCCCACCATGTTTCCGTAATACCTATAATGTCATACTCAGCCTTTGATGCTAACAATTCCAATTCCCCCATTTTACCTGCTAGACTTCTTGCGTTTGCAAGCCTACATTTTAGTTTATCGGTTCCTTTATTTGTTTGTTTTCCTAAAGATTTCCCATCCTGGTTAACTAGTGCATCCGTAGAGTTACGGATACACACTGTCCTCTTCGCTCCCTCTCCAACCCCACCGTACTTAGTATTGCCCACCTTACTTTTCTCTTTGGTCAACCCAATGTTCCCATCTAAAATCACCGCCCTGACATAAGTATTTTCCCTTAAGTCCCGTACAACATTTTCTATAGTCTATAATGTTGACACATAATTGTTAATATTTAATGCTTTAGCAATACTTTTCTTAACACCCTTAATAGAACCCATGTAAAAACCCTTACCGGCTGCACTTTCCCTCCCCCTTCTCCACCCCCATTTATCTCACTACCACCATCACTACTATACTCACTGCGTGACGCATAGTTTCTAGCAAAACCCTCCCCCCAGGCTCCTGGTTTAAAAGCTCCTCCAACCTACTAACCATCCTACCCCCCAGCACCACAGTCCCTTCCTCATTCAGGTGCATTCCATCACAAGAAAAAAGATAGCGCCTGACTAAGAAGTCTGCCCAGTGTTCCAAGAACACAAACCCCTCCTTCCTACACCAGTCTCTGAGCCACACATTTACCTCCCTAATCTCCCTCTGTCTCCCTGGGCTAGCGCGTGGCACTGGTAATATTTTGGAGAAATTACCCTGGATGTCCTTTTTTTTAGTTTCTGGCCTAAGTCCCTATAATCTTTCTTCAGGACATCCCACCTACCGCTAACTTTGTCATTGGTGCCAATGTGCATCAAGACTGCCGGGTCTTTCCCAGCCCCTCCCAACAATCTATCTACCCGGTCTGCGATGTGCCGTACCCGAGCACCCGGGAGACAACAGACCGTACGGCGATCATGGTCCCGGTAGCAGATTGCCCTATCTGCCTTCCTAATGATAGAGTCCCCTACCACCACCATTTGCCTGGGCGTCTCTCTAGCTTTCATCCCATCTGAGCCAGAGGGACCACTCCTCCGGTTGCTAGAGTGAGCAGTCTCCTCCAGCTCCGTCATTTCATCGCTATCATCCACCGAATCTTCGTCCAACCGAGTAAATTTGTTCGGGTTTGATAGATCCGAGATGTCATGATTCCCCCTCTTTTCTCCCTTCTAACAGTGACCGAACTGCCTACCTGATTTTCCTCATCTACCAGTGACCCCTGCTGCAACTCCTCTACCATTCTATCTAAACTTCGCTCGAGATTGTAAATATCCCTCAGTCGTGTAACGGTCTGCTCTAGATCAGTTACCTGGGCTTCCAGGGCAACCGTTCGCTCACATCTCGTGCATATGTATTTGACCTGGGTCGGCTGCTCCAGGTGTGCATACATCTTGCATGACACGCACTGAGTGAGACAATGGGCGCCTCCCATTGTTTGAGAACTCAACTCTCTATTACCTTTCGAAAGTACAATAAAGAGAATAAAAATCAACTAACCAATACAGTCAATACAAAATAAGTAAGTAATCAATACTTATCTGAGTGGGACCTCTCCTGCGGCACCGATACTCCACCTAGCAGTTGCAGTTGTTCCAGCTCACTGCACCTCCTTTTCACTCATCTTCCGGATCCTGCTTCTGTTGATTCCAACTCACATACACTTGCAAATCCAAGCAACACTTTAAAATACAAGCTCCCTTACAATGAGCAAAAAGCTCCCTTACAATGAGCAAAAAGATAAGGATAAGTGCGTCCCCGAGGTGGAGTTTTCCCTGGAATGAGATCAATAGGACAATCCCACTCCCTGTGAGGAGGAAGAATATCAGCGGAGGACTTGCTGAAGACAGTGAAATCTTGGTATGGTGGAGGCGGAACATCAGAAGACTTGGAAGAAGAAGTGCAGGCTTGAAGTACCTTTTGAAGACAGGTCCTGGAAAAAGAAGGACTCCATGCCAGAATGTGCATAGTCATCCAATCAATCTGTGGATTATGGAGACGAAGCCATGGAAGGCCCTAAACCACAGGATGCGTAGCCTTTGGAATGACTAGGAATGATATCAGTTCAGAATGAAGAGCTCCTACCGTCAGATGGATAGGCAGAGTCTTGAAGTTAATGACTGCATCAGAGATCCTGCTGCCATCAACAGCAGTCAGGCACAGGAAGATTAAAGTCTCTTGGTCGGTAAGGACCACCGTTTAACAAATTCTGCAGTCACAAAATTCCCAGCTGCTTCAGAATCCAGGGGGTAAATTTACTAAGGTGCGAGATTTTTAGAACTGGTGATGTTGCCCATAGCAACCAATCAGATTAGATCTATTATCTGCTAGAAGCAGCTAGATAAATGGTAAGTAGAATCTGATTGGTTGCCATGGGCAACATCACCAGTTCTAAAAATCTACCACCTTAGTAAATTTACCCCCAGGAGAGCGATGAGATTCCTAAAGCGCTGAGATACTTGAAGACACACAGGGAGATTGCAATCACATGAAGATGGAGAGGAGTTCAATACTCCTAGCCAGCACTCTCCTTGACTGGCTAGGATTTGGAGTTTCCCTTACGCTTTGGACAAGCGTTGATTACATGAGATGGAGCAGCACAATAGAGACACAGGTGCTCGGACAGACATCTTCTATGCTCTGCAGGCGACAGATGAGAGCGGTTGATCTGCATGGGCTCATCTTTTTGGTGGAGATGGTGGACGAGGAGGATTAACGGCAGATGTCTTTGGAAGTGTAGACCTTCCTCGCTCAACCGCCCTTTCATGGAATCGGAGATCAACTTTGGTGCAAAGGGATATGAGCTCATCTAACTTTGGAGGTAAGTCTCTGGTAGCTAGCTCATCCTTAAACCGTTTGGATAACCCATGCCAGAAGGCTGCATACTAGTATCATCGTTCCAAGAAAGTTCAGACGATAGGATCTGGAATTGAACCAGATATTGACCGACTGTCCGTGTCCCCTGATCAAGCCGGAGAAGATCAGTGGAGGCAGATGTCACACATCCAGATTCATGGAAGATGCGCCTGAAGGTTGCCACAAAGACTGCATATGAAGAGAGCAGAGCATCCGACTTCTCCCATAGAGGTGATGCCCAATCTAGGGCGGAGCCACTGAGGAGGAAGATGATGTAAGCAACCTTGGTGTGGTCGGTTGGGAAATTGCCAGGCTGTAACTCAAAGTGTATCTCACACTGATTTAGGAAACACCGACAGGCTTTTGGGGAACCATCGAACTTAGCAGGTGTCGGCAAATGGAGAAGAGCAGCTGAAATGGGAATGGTGGGTGGGGAAACCACCTGAGGTACTGTAGTCAGTACACTGGATGCCCCTGAACCACGGAGGGTTGCTTGAATTCCATCCAGGAGGAGAGGTCCTGGAGACAGTGAATCACTTGTCCCTTTGCAACCTCTTGATGTTCTAGGTGGGCTGCCAGCTGTTGCACTGGACTGGTCGCTTGGGCCTGGTCTCCGGCCGGATTCATCTGGTCAGTGCTTACTGTCAGAACTGAGGGCTGAGGCTGACCTGGGGAGGCCTCAGTTGTAGGGGTTGGAGTGTAAGTGAACCGGGATGGTTGGATAGGGTTCTTAGACATGCAGAGGATTAGGCACTGAAGCCCAAAGGCGTGACAAAGACAACGTGGTAAAATAAAGTCTGTTTATTAAACACACAGTTCTGATACACCTAGGCAGTTCAGGTAATTCAACGGTAGATTGTGCAATGAAAACAACAGTACAGTTACTTTAGCACAGTAGTAGAAAGATACTGTGGCAATATAGAATGAGTTGGTAATAAAGTCACTGCAAGACTCGGAGATGTAATGTCCATTGGCCACAACTAACCACTGTAGAGGGAAACAAGCAGGTACTGACCAGCAGGTTATACTCTGAGAGCTGGAGTCGAGATAGATGCACAGAGGTTGAGAAGAACACAGGAGAACTGCCGGGGATGCCGGGGATGCCGCACCAGACGGGAAGGTGTCGCAAAACTCACTGATGATGTTAGAGTCCAATGGTGAGTACCGATGGTGATAAGTATCGATGGTGGAACACTGATGAAGCTGGAGATCGATGGCGGAACACCGATGGAGCTGGAGATTGATGGCAGAACACCGATGGAGCTAGAGATCGATGGTGGAACACCAATGGAGCTAGGCAGAGCTGCAAACAATGGGAGTGGAGAGATACCAGAACACTGCTGGAAGTTGGAAGCGGAGCAGAGTCCAATGCCAGAAGCTGAAAGCCGATGTAGGTATCACAGCAAATAATCAAGAAGCAGAGCTAGAACACTGCAGTAGCCAGGCTGCACCGCAAGCTGGTAATCGGTGAGGGTATGTAAGTGGAGCTGAATCACAGGAGTTTAACACAGGAGCTGGAATACCTGGAGACTCGAACTTTAGATTCCACAGACAGGAGAGACATGTGTACAAGGTTTGACAACCAAAGCACTGACGATTAGGCAGCCTTGATGCAGGATATTTATACCAGCTGGGAAGCGGGTATTTGCTGGGTAATCAGGCAGAGTCCAGAGTGCAGCTGCTGGGTAATCAGGCAGAGTCCAGAGTGCAGCTGATAAAGCAACATGTGATGAATCCAAACATGGCTGTGCCCATGTTTGAATCTGGAGGGAAAGTCTGTTTGAACTTTAGCATGTGAGAGACTGAGGCCATGTTACACAGCGTGCTGCATGAAGACAGCGCAGGTGGAATCCAGGCTTGGAGAGCTGGACCAGTCTCTGGAGACACTTGGAAGGTAAGAAATGGTGATGAATTACCCGGATCATGATATTGGAAATGCAA
The DNA here is from genome assembly GCF_028390025.1 of Pseudophryne corroboree. Lineage (NCBI taxonomy): Eukaryota > Metazoa > Chordata > Amphibia > Anura > Myobatrachidae > Pseudophryne > Pseudophryne corroboree. The sequence goes on along the minus strand of NC_086445.1, from coordinate 475,227,462 downwards.
GGGGGTGTACATTGTTTAATCGTTGTCATTGCCATAGATATGATGCGTTGGGTATGTGTGACTGGTGGTCAGGAGACCACCGGTCACAGTACCAACAGCGGTATTCCTGCTGTCGGATGGCCGGCAGGGGCGAGTGGAGTGATGCCCCTTGTGGACTCTCTGTGCTCACCACGCAGTGTGCTCTGTGGCTCGCTGAGCTCGCCACCAATTATATTCCTACTCTGTGGGTGTCGTGGACACCCATGAGTGGGAATAGTCCATATTGGTTGGCATGCCGACCACCGGGATTTTCAGATGCCGGGATCCCGGCGTCGGTATTGTGACCAGCGGTCTCCTGACTGCCGCTCACATAAACATAACCCGATATGATTCTGCTCATTAGTCTAGGCAACGGTCATTAGCTTTTTCACTAGATATCATTGACAGCAATTGACCATCAATGGTTTACAGTATATCAATCAATGACTTATTTCTTATAGTAAATAGTTAACATTGATGGGGAGTTCCAATTGCAAAAATTCCCATCACTTTAAGGTACTACATAGCCACAGTCCCCATTAGTTTGCACTATATGAAAACATGGGGTAATTCAGTAGGTGTTGCAAATTCCTTTAAAATTAGTAATATGCTTCCTTGATTTGTGGGAAGAAAAAAGAAAAAAAGTGAACACTGATACTGGAAATATTTAAAATAAAATAAAAATGCAATTTCACGCTATTGGCCGTGGATGGTGGCCATGTAGTGATACTGTATATTCTGGAATGTCTTTTTTTCTCTTTTCTCTCAGTGCGTACTGTAAATATGGGTAGACTGTGCCCTTGGCTTAATTTGGAATAAATTACTTTGTTAAAGATGATGATGCACCTTGGACATTTAAATAAACCGTCCTGTCCCTCAGTGTCCCTCAGTAGGATAAAGCCAGATGAATTGATATACTGTAATTAGGCACATATTATGTGGGGCTGTTTTACTGTAGGTTGCTAAAAAAAAAACACTAAGACTTATTGAATTAAAAAGTATATACTTTTAGGCATATATAGTATAAAAACATTATAAAAACAGATGTTCACAATAACGTGAAAAGATAAATAAAATATATATAATATTATAATACAAAAGAAAAACTGAAAGACAATATACTAAAGTAGTTAATAATAGTTAGAAATAAAAGTTGTGTTTCCTGCTGTGGCAATGCATATTGTGGACCTCATGTCTTGGCACTAGATTCAGTATGATTATTTTCAATAGATATGGTTATACACATCATACAAGGAGGGGAGGTTGGGTATGCGTGACCGGCGGTCAGGAGATGGCCAGCGAGAAGAGGGGGTCGAACGCAACAAGCCCCTTGTGGGCTTGCTGCGCTCACCACGCTGCAGGCTTGGTGGTGAGCTATGCTCACCAAAGGTTCTATTCCCACTCTATGGGTGTCCTGGACACTCAAGAGTGGGAATAGTCCCTGCTAGTTGGCATGCTGACTGTCAGGATTGTAAGGGGGCGGATGTAGGGGGGAGGTATAGGGACTGGCGGTCTCTCGACTGCCGTTTACATATCTACATTCCCTATTAATCCAAGCTGCAATTACAGCTCTCTGCTCTGATATTGTCACCCTGATATGGCGCTACACATTATCAATGTTATCAGATATAGCTCTTTATATTAGTCTTGCCATCAGACAGATTCTTCATATTAATATGGGTATCAGTTATGGATCTGCACATTTCTGAAGGGACCAAGGGAGAGTGTGCATATTAAAATGTCCCATCAGGCATTGCTCAGCATGCTAAACTTAGCAACAGATATTGTTAATACCCTAACATTTGATCTGTCTTTCAGCACTTAATCTGTGCAACCAACTGGAACCCCTAGCTTCCATCTGTCTTTGTCTATCCTATTGTCCCTTAATCCATGCTGCCAAGTTGGGTTAGACCAGTGGTCGCCAACCCGTCGCTCGCGAGTGATGGGTAGCTCAGCACCACTTCTTAAGTAGCTTGCAGTGGCGGCAGTGAGTGCACATTAATATGGTGATGGCCGCTAGCCAATTAGAGCTTGCGCGCCGGCTCGTGATTGGCTGGCGGTCCACACCATATTTCAAATTATGTCCGCAGCGATGGTACTTCAGACTGAGGGGACGCGCTGTGCTAGTGGGCAATCCTCTCCTCCACTCAGACACAGCGGCGGATGCGGGGGCAACAATTGTGAGTGCTACTGTTGTATCTGTCACTAATCACATGTATATGGCACTGCTGGGAGGCATTATTTGTATATCTGGAACTGCAGGGTGCATTAATTGTATATCTGGCACTGCTGGGGCATTATTTTTATATCTGGCACTGCTGGGGGGCATTATTTGTATATCTGGCACTTCTGGAGGGCATTATTTGTTTATCTGGCAATGCTTGACGGCATTATTTGTTAACTGGCACTGCTGGGGGGGCATTATTTGTATATCTGGCACTGCTGGGGGGCATTATTTGTGTGTCTGGCACTGCTGAGGGAAATTATTTGTATATCTGGCACTGCTGGGGGGCATGGTTTGTTTATCTGGCACTGCTGGGGGCATTATTTGTGTATCTTGCACTGCTGGGGGCATGATTTGTGTATCTGGCACTGTTGGGGGGCATGATTTTTGTATCTGGCACTGTTGGGGCATTATTTGTATCTGACACTACACAGGGGGGCATTACTGTTGCAAGGCCACACCCACTTTTGGGAGACCACACCAACTTTAGTGAGCCCACACCCACTTTCACAGGAATGCTCACGCATTGGGGGGAGGGGGTAGCTCTTTCAGAGGTTTTTTTTTTCTTTTTCAATAAGTACTGTAGCTCACACCCCAATTAAGGTTGGAGACCACTTGGTTAGACTGTGGTCTGCAACCTGTTTTTTTGTAGCAAAGTCTATTACTGTACATCATTGCAAGGCTCCCTGGAGAAAAAAACATAGCCTTATCAAACTCCCCATCTCAGCAAGTGCAAACTGCATTATTATCAGCAAGGTTGGTAATTGAGTATTTGATATATTCTTGTACTGCTTAAATCCAATTAAAATGCAAATCCAATATTACTTTGCCTAACTAAGTATGGCAGCATTTGATACCATTGACCACCCACTCCTGCAAACTCTTAACTCCATTTTGTTACTTTTCTCAGTTCTTTCCTGGTTTGCTTGCTACTTGTCCAAAAACTCCTCTGTCTTCTGTGTCTCAACACTTTACCTCCACCTTCCCTCCTTTTCCCCTTTCTGTTGGCATCCCTTAAAGCTCACCCCCTCCCCTTCTCTTTTCACTTTATATTTCTTCTGTTACTGAACTTTTTCTGTTATTTAAATCAGCTATGTGGGTGTCATTCAAAGGTCTGATCTTCCCTCCTCCCACATCCTTGTCCCTCTCACAACCATATTGCTTTCACCTCTGCAATATTTTTGGAATGAGGTCCTTTCTCAACCTACAAGTTGCTAAAACTCTTATTCACGCCATTATCTCTTGTCTAGACGGTCTCTAAAACCTAGTCTGTCCATCAACAAGTGTGCGCATGCACAGTAATGCCCCATCATGCTGAGCAGAGCAGATGAGCCTGGTTAGTTTGAATGCACTGCTGGCAAGGCAAGTTGTCAGTGCCTGGCAGCAGTTGACAGGGCTGTTAGCCAGGAGCATTGTAGCCAAGAGTGCTCTGGGTCATCTACAGTAACAGTAGAGGCAGCGTATTGGGAGCACATCAGTACTCACCATGTGACATACTGGCTGCTAAAAGGATTTTTTCACCCTGGGCTTCACTTGATCTACAAACAGCAATGGATGCCTGTGGAAGGTGCATATTGTGAGATGGAAGAGTGCTGTTGTGTGGCTCAACTGTGATCTAACATGTATAAGTGGCTCAACTGTGCTGTAATGTATAAAGAAAGTTAGTCTGCCAACGAGATGGCCGCTCAATTAGGATGGACTCTGTTAATTAATAATTAACTTGCAAACAGCTGCAGTTACATAATAGGGATCACTCAATCCCTTATAAAAATAAACAAGAAAAACCAAAGTATTATGCAGCGCCGCTGATTGAAGATAACAAACTAATTAAATTAAAAAACATTTATTGTACATTACAATACAAGACACTCGGCCGATGTAATAAAACAAACAAACAAACAAACATATTACACTCTAAAATTATTAATGATGAGGATATCCTCCAGGAAGATAACGATGATTAGAAACAAGCTTTAATGCCATGCAATAGAAACTTTGTATCCAGCCGTGACACTACATTAGATAAATTTAGTAGATGTCAACACATATTAAAATAATTCCGCTTGTGAATAATAGAGCATTTTTGCTGAAACTACTAAGATGCAAACGTCCCGTTGTTCAATATGACCGGACGGTCTAACTTTAATTGCGAGTGATAAATGTTATAGGTTTGCTAAAGCTATTGAAATGCAAACATCCCGTTATTCAGTATAACCTAACCTCACTTTAATTGCGGGTGATACCGTAATTACGGTCAGTTCACTTCACAGGTAAAATTCAGCCAATGTAAACTCAACACAAATTGCAGCCAATATGGAAACTCTTTTTAGGAAAAGCTGTGCATTTTAGGCATTGGATAAGTGCTCCAAATTAGCATGGGTGTATGTAGGCAGACTGCGGTATATCCTCACCACATGTCGATGACTTTAACACGGTGACGGGTCTCCTCTTCCCAATAGGTAGCGGGTCTCCTCCTCCCAATCTTTCCATGGTGACGGGTCTCCTCCCAATCTTTCCATGGTGACAGCCTCTCCTCGGTGTGTTAAGATCATGTATACCAAATCTCTGGTTTCTTAAGAAGAAACCAGAGATTTGGTGTGCATGATCTTAACACACCGTCACATGTTCTGACATCTACTAAATTTATCTAATGTAGTGTCTCGGCTGGATACAAAGTTTCATGGCACTAAAGCTTGTTTCTAATCATCGTTATCTTCCAGGAGGATATCCTCATTATTAATAATTTTAGAGTGTAATTTGTTTGTTTTATTACACTGGCCGAGTGTCTTGTATTGTAATGTACAATAAATGTATGTGGTTTTAATATAATTAGTTTGTTATCTTCAGTCAGCGGCGCTGCATAATGCTTAGTTTTTTTGTGTTATAATGTGTATATGGGCTCTACTGTGGTGGTGTAATATGTATAAGGGCTCTACTGTGGTGTAACATGCATAATGAGCCTTACTGTTGTGTAACACGTATAATGGGGTCTACTGTATGGCATAACATGTATAAGGGGTTCTATTATGTGGCTTAATTGTATAAGGGGTACAACTGTTTGTTGTAATGGGAATAACAGACACTATTGTGTAGTGTAATGTAACTAATGGCCACTACTGTGTGGTATAATGTGAATTAGTACCACTACTGTGTGGTATAATGTGAATTAGTACTATTCTGTGGCCACACTACTAGACCCCCTCCCCCCTAATCAGGGTGCCAACTCAGTCCCTTTCTTCTGTATCCGTCCCTGAGTACAGTATATACAATACTTGCTTTTGCAGATCATAAATCCCCTTAAAGGGTGCTTTGACTTTGTTGTAGTGTAAAGAAAAAAACATCCATTTTACTTTCTCCTTAAAATCATGATCTGAATGTTAAACAAATTTCCTAACTATGGAATCCTATACTTTTAATCTAAACTCCTTTAATTGATGTACTGTAGTCACAATACATTTTATATTAAATTATCCTTAACATTTGCAGATTTTCTAGACATTAATTTTGGTTTCTCAGGGATAATTCTTCCTATTATTGGAGCTTTAGAGAGAATATGCCAATGTATTTTAATTGTTTTATCAATTTCCTTGCATTGCTCGTTAAAGCTAGTTAAAAAAGAAAAATCCATTTCTGTTTATTAATAGAGAGATAAAAATAAATACAGTCTGTTTATCAATATAATCCATTTCTTTGATCGTTTTTTAATGTAGCCCTCTTCGTAACTCTTGTTGAGGAATTAATCATTGATATTTTCCGCCTTGGTTAAAAGGAGCCCTTATTGAAACAATTGAAGCATTTCTTTATTGTCTATTTATTATTTATGCCCTTGGGATATTCCTAAAACAGTTTGTACGTTGATCACTACAATCCCCAAAATATTTATTACAACCATTGGGTTAATTTATTGTACATATTCAGTTATCTTCAAAACATGTAAATAAATGTAAAATGCTGATTTGTTTTTTTAACTAGGTAACTTAAAAAAACAACAACATTGGGAATTATCTCTAAAGATACAATAATAGGAAAAATCTCTGAGAAACCAAAATTCATATACAGAATAGCTGCAACCATTTATTTAAAAGTGCTCTAACCACATCAATTAGAGAAAGTTGCATTTAACCTGCATGCTGTATACAGAGATGCTGGTATGCAATGTGGGTTAAAGTACATAGGGAAAACCACTCATACAATGAAATAGCGAAATGCTGGATATAGGAGGAATATAAGAAGGTCCATGACCAATGCTCACTTTCATCACACATCTACAGGCTCATTGAAAAGGTTTGTGAGTCAAGACCGCCAGTCTCCAGTGGTTCTGGGGCAGCCTATTTTCATGGGGGACCTCTAGCTGCAGTTCCACCTGGCACATTGTTAATCCAGCACCCACTATTGTTAATTCAAGTGTGCCTATTAGGAACTGTACAGTATCTTTTGCACATACAGTACAGTAGTATAGAGAACGTGTAAGTACGGATGGTGTAATGGTTAGCATTACTGCCTCACAGCACTGAGGTCATGGGTTTGGTTCCCACCATGGCCCTAACTGTGTGGTATTTTTATATTCCCACAATCCAGATATATACTGGTAGGTTATTTGGCTCCAAACAAAAAATGAACCCTAGTGTGTAAGTGTGTGGGTGTACATAGGCAGACTAGGAGGCCAAGTGGCTGTTATCTGCTGTCAAATTCTATGTTTCTATGTATGAACAGCAGTATACTATTTAATTCCCATTCTGTATCTGTTTTTTCATCCATAACCTTACAAATAATGTCTGTTAAAACAACTTCATACCACATTTAAGGGATCACCAACATCAGATAAGTGCACTATTGTACTGTTTAGAAAGCCATAATTTCATGTTTGGACAGAGCTGTGGAATTAAATATATTACACTAACAGTTTTGTCAAGAAATGTAACTTGTTCCTATCAGTAAGTCTGTTATTTTTAGTAATATAAAAAAAATGTTTGTCATGCTATCTGACACTACTGTATGTTTGCCATACAAATTCTATTCTAAAATCGTAGTAAATCTGGGTTTGTTATATTTAGTGATGTGCACAGGAAATTTTTCGGGTTTTGTGTTTTGGTTTTGGATTCGGGTCCGCGGCCGTGTTTTGGATTCGGAAGCGTTTTGGCAAAACCTCCCTGAAAATTTTTTGGCGGATTCGGGTGTGTTTTGGATTCGGGTGTTTTTTTACAAAAAATCCCCCAAAACAGCTTAAATCATAGAATTTGGGGGTCATTTTGATCCCATAGTATTATTAACCTCAATAACCATAATTTCCACTCATTTTCAGTCTATTCTGAACACCTCACAATATTATTTTTAGTCCTAAAATTTGCACCAAGGTCGCTGGATGGCTAAGCTAAGCGACACAAGTGGCCGACACAAACACCTGGCCCATATAGGAGTGGCACTGCAGTGTCAGACAGGATGGAACTTCAAAAATATTCTCCCCAAACAGCACATGACGCAAGGAAAAAAAAGAGGCGCACCAAGGTAGCTGTGTGACTAAGCTAAGCGACACAAGTGGCCAACACAAACACCTGGCCCATCTAGGAGTGGCACTGCAGTGGCAGGCAGGATGGCACTTCAAAAAAATTGTCCCCAAACAGCACATGATGCAAAGAAAAAAAGAGGCGCACCAAGGTCGCTGTGTGACTAAGCTAAGCGGCACAAGTGGCCGACACAAACACCTGGCCCATCTAGGAGTGGCACTGCAGTGTCAGGCAGGATGGCACTTCAAAAAAATTGTCCCCAAACAGCACATGATGCAAAGAAAAATTAAAGAAAAAAGAGGTGCAAGATGGAATTGTCCTTCGGCCCTCCCACCCACCCTTATGTTGTATAAACAGGACATGCACACTTTAACCAACCCATCATTTCAGCGACAGGGTCTGCCACACGACTGTGACTGAAATGACTGGTTGGTTTGGGCCCCCACCAAAAAGAAGCAATCAATCTCTCCTTGCACAAACTGGCTCTACAGAGGCAAGATGTCCACCTCATCATCATCCTCCGATTCCTCACCCCTTTCACTGTGTACATCCCCCTCCTCACAGATTATTAATTCGTCCCCTCTGGAATCCACCATCTCAGGTCCCTGTGTACTTTCTGGAGGCAATTGCTGGTGATTGTCTCCAAGGAGGAATTGATTATAATTCATTTTGATGAACATCATCTTCTCCACATTTTCTGGAAGTAACCTCGTACGCCGATTGCTGACAAGGTGAGCGGCTGCACTAAATACTATTTGGGAGTACACACTGGAGGGGGGGCAACTTAGGTAAAATAAAGCCAGTTTCTGCAAGGGCCTCCAAATTGCCTCTTTTTCCTGCCAGTATATGTACGGACTGTCTGACGTGCCTACTTGGATGCGGTCACTCATATAATCCTCCACCATTCTTTCAAAGGTGACACAATCATATGCAGTGACAGTAGACGACATGTCAGTAATCGTTGGCAGGTCCTTTAGTCCGGACCAGATGTCAGCACTCGCTCCAGACTGCCCTGCATCACCGCCAGTGGGTGGGCTCGGAATTCTTAGCCTTTTCCTCGCACCCCCAGTTGCGGGAGAATGTGAAGGAGGAGCTGTTGACGGGTCACGTTCCGCTTGACTTTACAATTTTCTCACCAGCAGGTCTTTGAACCTCTGCAGACTTGTGTCTGCCGGAAAGAGAGATACAACGTAGGTTTTAAATCTAGGATCGAGCACGGTGGCCAAAATGTAGTGCTCTGATTTCAACAGATTGACCACCCATGAATCCTGGTTAAGCGAATTAAGGGCTCCATTCACAAGTCCCACATGCCTAGCGGAATCGCTCTGTTTTAGCTTCTCCTTCAATGTCTCCAGCTTCTTCTGCAAAAGCCTGATGAGGGGAATGACCTGACTCAGGCTGGCAGTGTCTGAACTGACTTCACGTGTGGCAAGTTCAAAGGGTTGCAGAACCTTGCACAATGCTGAAATCATTCTCCACTGCGCTTGAGTCAGGTGCATTCCCCCTCCTTTGCCTATATCGTGGGCAGATGTATAGGCTTGAATGGCCTTTTGCTGCTCCTCCATCCTCTGAAGCATATAGAGGGTTGAATTCCACCTCGTTACCACTTCTTGCTTCAGATGATGGCAGGGCAGGTTCAGGAGTGTTTGGTGGTGCTCCAGTCTTCGGCACGCGGTGGCTGAATGCCGAAAGTGGCCCGCAATTCTTCGGGACACTGACAGCATCTCTTGCACGCCCCTGTCGTTTTTTAAATAATTCTACACCACCAAATTCAATGTATGTGCAAAACATGGGACGTGCTGGAATTTTCCCAGATGTAATGCACGCACAATATTGCTGGCATTGTCTGATGTCACAAATCCCCAGGAGAGTCCAATTGAGGCAAGCCATTCTGCGATGATGTTCCTCAATTTCCGTAAGAGTTTGTCAGCTGTGTGCCTCTTATGGAAAGCGGTGATACAAAGCGTAGCCTAAGAACGAGTTGGCGTTTGCGAGATGCTGCTACTGGTGCCGCTGCTGCTGTTCTTGCTGCGGGAGGCAATACATCTACCCAGTGGGCTGTCACAGTCATATAGTTCTGAGTCTGCCCTGCTCCACTTGTCCACATGTCCGTGGTTAAGTGGACATTGGGTACAACTGCATTTTTTAGGACACTGGTGACTCTTTTTCTGAGGTCTGTGTACATTTTCGGTATCACCTGCCTAGAGAAATGGAACCTAGATGGTATTTGGTACCGGGGACACAGTACCTCAATCAAGTCTCTAGTTGCCTCTGAATTAACGATGGATACCGGAACCACGTTTCTCACCACCCAGGCTGACAAGACCCGAGTTATCCGCTTTGCAGCAGGATGACTGCTGTGATATTTCATCTTCCTCGCAAAGGACTGGACAGTCAATTGCTTACTGGAAGTAGTACAAGTGGTCTTCCAACTTCCCCTCTGGGATGCCGATCGACTCCCAGCAGCAACAGCAGCGCCAGCAGCAGTAGGCGTTACACTCAAGGATGCATCGGAGGAATCCCAGGCAGGAGAGGACTCGTCAGACTTGCCAGTGACATGGCCTGCAGGACTATTGGCTTTCCTGTGTAAGGTGGAAATTGACACTGAAGGAGTTGGTGGTGTGGTTTGCAGGAGCTTGGTTACAAGAGGAAGGGATTTAGTGGTCAGTGGACTGCTTCCGCTGTCATCCAAAGTTTTTGAACTTGTAACTGACTTCTGATTAATGCGGTCCAAGTGACGTATAAGGGAGGATGTTCCTAGGTGGTTAACGTCCTTACCCCTACTTACTACAGCTTGACAAAGGCAACACACGGCTTGACACCAGTTGTCCGCATTTGTGTTGAAATAATTCCACACCGAAGAGCGGATTTTTTTTGTATTTTGACCAGGCATGTCAATGGCCATATTCGTCCCACGGACAACAGGTGTCTCCCCGGGTGCCTGACTTAAACAAACCACCTCACCATCAGAATCCTCCTTGTCAATTTCCTCCCCAGCGCCAGCAACACCCATATCCTCATCCTGGTGTACTTCAACAGTGACATCTTCAATTTGACTATCAGGAACAGGACTGCGGGTGCTCCTTCCAGCACTTGCAGGGGGCGTGCAAATGGTGGAAGGCGCAAGCTCTTCCCGTCCAGTGTTGGGAAGGTCAGTCATCGCAACCGACACAATTGGACTCTCCTTGGGGATTTGTGATTTAGAAGAACGCACAGTTCTTTGCTGTGCTTTTGCCAGCTTAAGTCTTTTCATTTTTCTAGCGAGAGGATGAGTGCTTCCATCCTAATGCGAATCTGAACCACTATGGCGAACATAGGCCATGTTCATGGCGAACATAGGCCAGGGCCTCAGCCATTCCTTGCCACTCCGTGTCGTAAATGGCATATTGGCAAGTTTACGCTTCTCATCAGACACTTTCAGTTTTGAGTTTTGGGTCATTTTACTGAACTTTTGTTTTTTGGATTTTACATGCTCTTTACTATGACATTGGGCATCGGCCTTGGCAGACGACGTTGATGGCATTTAATTGTCTCGGCCATGACTAGTGGCAGCAGCTTCAGCACGAGGTGGAAGTGGATCTTGATCTTTCCCTATTTTAAACCTCCACATTTTTGTTCTACATTTTTTAATGTGTGGAATTATATGCCAGTATCAATAGCAATGGCCTACTACTATATATACTGCGCACAACTGAAATGCACCACAGGTATGGATGGATAGTATACTTGACGACACAGAGGTAGGTAGAGCAGTGGCCTTCCGTACCATACTGCTATATATACTGGTGGTCACTGTCATCAAAACTCTGCACTGTACTCCTATATAATATACTGGTGGTCCCCAGTGCCCACAATAAAGCAGTGTGAGCACAGAGATATGCAGCACACTGAGCACAGATATGGAGTGTTTCAGGCAGACAACATATACTGGTAGTCACTGGTCAGCAAAACTCTGCACTGTACTCCTCCTATATAATACAGCTGCTCCCCAGTCCCCACAACTAAGCAGTGTTAGCACAGATATATGCAGCACACTGAGCACAGATATGGAGTGTTTTTCAGGCAGACAACGTATACTGGTGGTCACTGGTCAGCAAAACTCTGCACTGTACTCCTCCTATATAATACAGCTGCTCCCCAGTCCCCACAATTAAGCAGTGTGAGCATAGATATATGCAGCACACTGAGCACAGATATGGAGTGTTTTTCAGGCAGACAACGTATACTGGTGGTCACTGGTCAGCAAAACTCTGCACTGTACTCCTCCTATATAATATAGCTGCTCCCCAGTCCCCACAATTAAGCAGTGTGAGCACAGATATATGCAGCACACTGAGCACAAATATGGAGTGTTTTTCAGGCAGACAACGTATACTGGTGGTCACTGGTCAGCAAAACTCTGCACTGTACTCCTCCTATATAATACAGCTGCTCCCCAGTCCCCACAATTAAGCAATAAGCAGAACAAATATTATTAATAAACAGAGAGGACGCCAGCCATGTCCTCTCCCTAGCATTTCCAATGCACGAGTGAAAATGGCGGCGACGCGCGGCTGCTTATATAGAATCCGAATCTCGCGAGAATCCGACAGCGGGATGATGACGTTCGGGCGCGCTCGGATTAACCGAGCCATACGGGAGTATCCGAGTATGCATCGGACCCGTGTAAAATGGGTGAAGTTCGGGGGGGTTCGGTTTCCGAGTAACCGAACCCGCTCATCACTAGTTATATTAGGTTAAGAGTCACCATGACACAATTCATAATGTTGACAAGATTATGTAGATATTGTGCAAATGTTGACAGAAAACATGTTACCACAATGTCAACAAGGCTGTCACTGACCTAGGTTGGAGGTGTTGTGAACTCAGGGGTTCTCCCGATGGTAGGGGAGAGGAACCACAGTTGGTTCGGAACAGGGATGGCTTAATATACTGTAGGTCTTCCTCATACAGGACTGACAGTAAAGCTTGGTGAAAATATTAAAGAACTTTATTGCAGGAAGAGAGCAACACAATGTCACATGGCAGAGAAGGAACGTATGGGGAAATGTCCAGGCCTATAGGAGAACTTGTAAGCAATGCTAAGGATTCCAGGAAAAGAAGTACTTGTTAGTGTTGGTACAAGATAATAATGACTGAAGAACTTGTAAGTGATGTTTTTAAAGATACCGGTGATTTGAAGAACTGGTGAACGGTGGTTAAAGACACTGATGATTTGTAGAACTTGAGAACGGTGGTTAAAGACACTGATGATTTGTAGAACTTGAGAACGGTGGTTAAAGACACTGATGATTTGTAGAGCTTGTGAACGGTGGTTAAAGACACTGATGATTTGTAGAGCTTGTGAACGGTGGTTAAAGACACTGATGATTTGTAGAACTTGAGATCGGTGGTTAAAGACACTGGCAACTTGCAAAACTTGGGAGCGGTGGTTAAAGACACTGATGATTTGTATGACTTGAGAGCGATGATTAAAGACACTGATGATTTGTAGAACTTGAGAACGGTGGTTAAAGACACTGGCAACTTGCAAAACTTGGGAGCGGTGGTTAAAGACACTGATGATTTGTATGACTTGAGAGCGGTGATTAAAGACACTGATGATATGTAGAACTTGAGAGCGATGATTAAAGACACTGATGATTTGTAGAACTTGAGAGCGGTGATTAGCCCGCAGCACACGCTGACTCCAAGAAGCACTGGTGACTGGATTGCAGAGAAACACACCAGCCGCAGTATACGCTGACTCCAGGAAGCACTGGTGACTGGATTGCAGAGAAACACACCAGCCGCAGTATACGCTGAACTGTGCAGCATCTGGCACCTGGAAGTGCCGGAGACACTGGGGTACGACTGCAGAGAGATACGTTGGGAACAAGAGCACTGGCATCCACGTCAGGGGAAAAGACGATACTCAGGCGCCGAGGCTCTGCCCGGCGTCTGACTTTGAATCTCGCGCCTCCGCTGGATTGGCGGAACAGTCCGATGACGTCACCTGCTCCCCGCCCACGTGATGCCGGGTGTCATGGCGGCGCCCCTGCCCCGGGGAACCGCCGGGAGCTGCGCCAGCCAGACGCCGGAGCCCGTGGACCACCGAAGGCCGCAACACACACCAGCAGGCACGCAGGGGTAAGCGCGGTTAACGCCGCCTATGGCGTGTGACAAAGGCATATTTCAGGTAACCCTAACCCTAATAGTAATGTCAACATTTTCACTTTGTCAATACTTTGTCATAAGTGGACATTGGGCTGGATTAATCTTTGTAAGTAAGAAAAAAAGAAAGTAACTTTGGGGCAGATGTATTAACCTGGAGAAGGCATAAGGAAGTGATAAACCAATGATATGTGCAAGGTGATAAAGGCACCAGCCAATCAGCTCCAATATGTAAATTAACAGTTAGGATCTGATTGCCTGCTGCCTTTATCACCTTGCACATATCAATGGATTATCAATTCCTTATGCCTTCTCCAGGCTAAAACATCTGTCCCTTTGTGACTGGAACAAACCAGGTTGCCATGCAAGAGAAGCAAATACATGTATATGTTTTTTTGTGCAGGGTAAATATTGTCTGCTTTTGCATGTAGCTCACAAATGTTAGACAGCTTTTACATTGTATTTTAAGGGGGGGGGGGGATTCAAATATTTAAAAAGTCGGTTTGGGGTCTGTTTTTCCTGTCTATTAGATAGGAAAAAACAGACTCCCAACTGACTTTTCAAACATTTGAATATCCCCCTAGATGTCAGTTTGAACACACCCTACAAAAAAAATTAAATCTTTCTGTAAATGTTACATCTGCTCCACTTGAAGTGCAACATGGTTTGGTCAAGTGCTTGCATTTTTGCTTTACTTACAAACATGAATCAGGCAATTTGTGTCTATGTTGACATTTCAACCACATCATAAAAATCAACATTCTGATGTCAACATCATGACGGTATTCCTTTAATTCTTGATCCAATATCTTTATTCTTAATAAAAGGAGCTCCCTACACATAAAAAAAAGTTATTACTTGTGATGGAGGCGACAGCATTTTTTTCCAGTTCTGCAACAATATTCAATGGGTGAGATTCAAATGATATATCACGCCCAATTTCCTTTCTAAAATGATCTCCGTTATCGCACATATTGCGCCAATAGTAATCAGGTTTAGCTGTGTAAAGGGTTGGGTGCCTCTCTACTTTGGGGGTAGCGAGCTGAAATAATGATACAACATCCCTGAGGGCAGAAACAGAACAGGTGTGGAAAGGGGTGAAAATAATTGAATCCCGCCCTATATGTCAAAAAATCTAGACAAAAAAATTGTAATAAGAGTACTAATAATTACTTCAAACTTTTAGAAAATTGGCATAATAGCTAAAACATAACAATCAAAATAAGTAGATCTGAATTTAGAAAAAAACATGATAAAAACAAAAACCTAAGGCTATTATAATCAAAGGGGAAAAAAAACATACTGCGCTTAGTAATCCTAATATGTTGTTTTTAGAAATTACTATATCTCTGGGGTAAAGACAATTAAAAACATTTCAAGACAGAGTAATGTGTTTACAATAAAAAAATATAAATGTGTCAATAGCATCAGCCTAAACAAAAATAATTGCAGTGTAATTTCCTAAACATAAATGTTTACAGAACATCACATTCCTAGAAATACATAGTCAAATGGTTTTAAATATATAACATTTACATAGCTCTACAGAATCACTGTGAGTGTCAAATAGTTCCACAAACCGAGGCAGTATAGCTTTAATTAAAGCTGCCCATACACCTTAAAATTTATTGTCAGGTCTGGCTGGTTGGAATGAAAATCTAGTAATGTATGGGAGCAAATGAAAATTAACCGTTTGCTCCTAAATGCTGTAAAACTGACAAAAACAGTCGTTCAGATAAATTGGTTAAATCAAATGGATTTAACCAATGTGTCTGATTTACAATTTTTGTCAGTTTTCTGGCATTTCGGCGCAAATGGTCAGTTGTCATTAGCTCCCATAGATTACCAGATTTTCGTTCCAACCAGCCAGATTGGACAATGAATCTTTAGGTGCATGGCCAGCCTAATGAAGGAAGTTGTATCAGCTGTAGATTCTATCCTCATCCAATCAGCTGTGATTAGATAAGGGTGCTAGTCATCATCGTCCTTATATACTATTTGCACCTAAACCTTTTCACCCTCAAATTATACTATCAGTTATTTCATTCATATATGCACCTATTTGCCGATATGCAAGTGTTCTGAATTGCATGAGGCCGTTACTATACTTGGCCTTTGTCAAACCACCCTAACTCCCCTTTTCCACCTCTCTAGTCTTATATAGTCGCAAGTGTCAGATGTACGTCTTTGCAGAGTGAAAACACACAATGGGCAGATTCAGAGATGGACGCAGTAGCATAGCTGATGCATCTTTCTTTGTACGTCTCACAGTCACGTGTCCCAATATGCTCTTCAGTCCTTCCACATACTCTTCAGAGAATTAGTCAAAGCTGGGGCTAATGGGAGAAGCAGGTGAGGGCTTTGTGTGTAGGCTGACCATACTATCCCTTTAAAGCAGGGCTGGCCAAACCGGTCCTCGAAATCTACCAACAGTTCATATTTTCCAGGCCTCCTGGAGATCTGTAGAATTGTCAGTTAGGAATGCATGCAGCACATCTTAAAGCAAGACACTGTCGATCTTCAGACCGGATCCCAATATAGGCATGCTACAAATCATTTTAATCAGCAGAAGCTGCTTGTTTGCACTAGTCACATAGTAACAATGCAAATAAAATGCATTTTCTGCAAAAAAAAAAAGCCCCCAACGTTAGAAGAGCTGGATGGGAGCTGCATGGCATATTGAGACAAGATGTATGAGGACACATCTGTATCCAAGCAGAAACATAGGGCACAGTGTTAGCGGCCGTGCGAGTAGATTCGTTATGCAATAGTGTTTGGCATATGTGTAGCAGGCATTATGTGTGTCATGTGTATAAATGCATTAATAATGTGCTACATGTGTGTAAGGGGCATTATATGTGTCATTATGTATATAAGGGCATTAATAAATGTTGGCATAATGTGTACGGTGCATTATGTTTATAAGGATATTAATAATGTATGTCATGTGTGGTAGTATGTGTATAAATGCATTACTAATGTGTGGCATTCTGGGGGTCATTCAGACCTGATCGCACGCTAGGATTTTTCACTGCGATCAGGTCAGAACTGCGCATGCATATGCACCGCAATGCGCAGGCGCGTCGTATGGCTACAAAGTGGATCGTTGCTGGGTGATAGATAGTACGAAGAATCCATTCGCACAGCCGATCGCAAGGATATTGACAGGAAGAAGGCATTAATGGGTGTCAACAGACCATTTTCTGTGAGTGTTTAGAAAAACGCAGGCGTGTCCAAGCGTTTGCAGGGCGGGTGTCTGACGTCAATTCCGGCCCCGGACAGGCTGAAGTGATTGCAGCGGCTGAGTAAGTCCTGGGCTACTCAGAAACTGTGTAATGTAACGTGAAGAAGGGACACTATTGCATGATATAATGTGAATAAAGAAGCACTACTGTGTGACGTAATTTGAATTGGGAGTATTATTGCGTGGACATGCCCCTTCCCAAAAGAACACATCCCTTTTTGGGCTGCTCATCGAATGTGCGCACTGTTTCTATTTAAAATATAGGGGATAGGAGCACCAAAATGTGGACTGCTAGAACTGAGGGGTGATAGTGATGGGAAAAGGGTGCATGGTCAGAGGTGGAACTAGCAGCGGTGCAAGGGGGCATCAGCCAAAATCTTGCCTAGGGCATCATATTGCTTAGGGTCGTCTCTGATGCCAACAGTCGGCATTCTCCTTGAGTACTACCATGCGACAGACTAAGCAAGTAATGCTCAACTGCCTCAGTCACTTCACCATCAATACACCATAACCATGACATGCTTATGACTCCTCTTCTTTTTGCAATTACTTCAGATCACATCCCAGTCTCTACTCTGAAATGCTCATTCATCAAAGAAACTGTTGCAAGTCATAGCACACCATCACACACATTGGTTTGCATTTATACTGGAAGGAGTTCCAGCTGGTGGTGCTGCCGACTGCTAGCAATACCATGGGAGCATGTCCGCGGTCCAGATCCAGCAGTGGTGATGGTGCTGAAGGTGGAAGCGGTGATGACTTTATTTACACTCAACAAATTTGTACCATTAAAATGTATGTATATACACAATGGTGGCCAGTGACGGAGGGGACATTCTACTCCAAGCTGTCAATCATCCAGTGTGGTGATTGCCAGTGGGAGGGGCCTGTCACCCAGTCCCATCACCCACAGTGAGATGGGGTGATTGCCAGTGGGTGGGGCATTACCTCACTGCAGGGTATAAAAGAGCTATCAGTTACAGCTGACAGCCAGACTGGTGTTCCCTCCCTTTTGTGCTCACTCTTTCCCCGTGACCTGTCCAGTCTAGCTGTAAACATCAGGCTGTAGACATGCTGCCAGGCACATGGGAGGGGGAGGTGACGCCAGAGAGGTAGCCAGGTCCTTCTGTAGGGGCAGCGTGCTGTGGCTGGTTACCTGTAGGCAGAGGCATCAGGCAGAGACCCGAGCTGTGGTGAAAAGTAGGAGGAGCCAGCACCAAAAGTGGGCAGAGCCAGAGTTGAGAGTCGGCAGCCTCAGAGAAAGTCTTAGCTGCTGCAGAGTGCCTGGGGCAGATATAGAGAGAGATGGAGTAGCTATCAGCTGCAAGCCCCAGCCTAGGGCAAAGAGTCAGGGGAGTGGCCGCAGTGGTGATTGTAAGGTGGAAAAGACTAGGAGCTCTGCTGATGTGGCAAGAATTGTGTCAGATAAACTACACAACATCCCTCACACACAGAACAGATTGCAGAGATAAGGCTGGCAACCCGTAACTGTATACTTACTGATAGCCAGGGAGTATTTGCATAGTCAGTAGTAGGAGACTGTAAGTTACCATGGCCAGTGACTGAGGGGCAGCTGAGAGATCAAAGAGTGAGCAGGCTGATTCTGAGGCATTGGCTGCAATGTAAGGACCAGTTTATCAGGGAGGAGTTGGGAGAGCGACTGGTTATAGTAAACAACAATTGAATGTGAGTGTAAAGTCACAGAACGACCACCCAGCATAACACAGCTAGCTATACATGGTTAGCTGTCAGGCACACAGTAGAGACATTGGCCCTCATTCCGAGTTGTTCGCTCGCTAGCAGATTTTAGCAGCATTGCACACGCTAGGCCGCCGCCCTCTGGGAGTGTATCTTAGCTTAGCAGAATTGCGAACAAAAGATTAGCAGAATTGTGAATAGTAAATTCTTAGCAGTTTCTGAGTAGCTCGAGACTTACTCCTACACTGCGATCAGCTCAGGCCGTTTCGTTCCTGGTTTGACGTCACAAACACGCCCTGCGTTCGGCCAGCCACTCGCCCGTTTCTCCAGACACTCCCGCATTTTATCCTGGCACGCCTGCATTTTTCCGCACACTCCCAGAAAACAGTCTGTTTCCGCCCAGAAACACCCACTTCCTGTCAATCACACTTCGATCACATCAACGATGAAAATTCTTCGTTCGAACATGAGTAAATCTACTAAGTTTTGTGCTAAAATACTTAGCGCATGCGCGCTGCGTACCATGCGCATGCGCATTTTTGCCTTAATCGCTCCGTTGCGAAAATAGTCAATGAGCGAACAACTCGGAATGACCACCATTGGGGGTAATTCAGCATGTATTGCAGATTCTGCTAAAAAGCAGAATCTGAGATCCCTTCTGCAACTCTGGTGGTGGTATCCAGTCAAAGTTATCACCTCAGTACCTTAGTGGTATTCATGCATAAGGACACCGTTATGGTGTTCCAATAATACATAAACTGTGTGTGATATATATATATATATATAATATACACACAATCAAATATAAAACCACAGCATTCGCCACCCCAGAGGCGGGGCGCAATGTCTGCACTCACCACTCATGGGGTGGGGTGCATGTAGCCCATGGCCACCTACTTAAATATATACAAACAGAAAATTCAGCACTCACCATAGCAAGCTCACTTATCCTCACAACATCAATAAATAAATGATTGGGGTTTAGTTAGTGAATTGGCCAATGCACGGAAGCCTGCAAATTGATGTATTTATTTATTGATGTTGTGAGGATTATTGAGTGAGTGCTTGAAAGTAACAGCAGGCAAGCTGTGATGTTTAGGCAAAAGCTGGGTCTCTCCAATCAGTGCTGTAATAGTGCAGTCCCGCAGAGAAAGTTCCAAGGCAAGGAATAAATGTGTTAAAAGTCCATATCTGGATCCTCATGAAGTGGAGTGCATGTAGTGATGGCAGATTGACACTTAACGCGTTTCCCTAGGCACGATCACCTAGCTTCATCAGAAGTAAACATCACAGCTTGCCTGCTGTTACTTTCAAGCACCTGGAGGACTCCATCACCATGGGTGACACCAGCTGTATTTAAACAATACTACTCCCCAGGGAACTTTATCCTTCAGTCCGGGATCCCATGTGGATGCATACTAGCAACTATTCATATTTAGTTATCAGTTTCTTTTATGCCCAGTTTTATTGCTTTTAAGTGATATGGTACATATGTTGTTTAGTGAATAAATTATTTACATGCTTCAATTCATCCACGTTTGGTTATTAATATTGGAGAAACTTCTACTAGCGCCAGTACAGTCTTTCTTTTTTGCATTATTACCATTGGGACTGACAATCCCTTACTGGCAGCAGTGACAGCACGTCTGGGCCTTGCATTTCTTCTGCAAAAGCCTGATGAGGGGAATGACCTGACTCAGGCTGGCAGTGTCTGAACTGACTTCACGTGTGGCAAGTTCAAAGGGTTACAGAACCTTGCACAACATTGAAATCATTCTCCACTGCGCTTGAGTCAGGTGCATTCCCCCTCCTTAGCCTATATCGTAGGCAGATGTATAGGCTTGAATGGCCTTTTGCTGCTCCCTCTGAAGCATATAGAGGGTTGAATTCCACCTCGTTACCACCTCTTGCTTCAGATGATGGCGGGGCAGGTTCAGGAGTGTTTGCTGGTGCTCCAGTCTTCGGCACGCGGTTGCTGAATGCCGAAAGTGGCCCGCAATTCTTCGGGCCACCGACAGCATCTCTTGCACGCCCCTGTCGTTTTTTAAATAATTCTGCACCACCAAATTCAATGTATGTGCAAAACATGGGACGTGCTGGAATTTGCCCACATGTAATGCACGCACAATATTGGTGGCGTTGTCCGATGTCACAAATCCCCAGGAGAGACCAATTGGGGTAAGCCATTGTGCAATGATATTCCTCAGTTTCCGTAAGAGGTTGTCAGCTGTGTGCCTCATATGGAAAGCGGTGATACGAAGCGTAGCCTGCCTAGGAACGAGTTGGCGTTTGCGAGATGGGAAGGTCAGGCATCGCAACCGACACAATTGGACTCTCCTTGAGGATTTGTGATTTAGAAGAACGCACAGTTATTTGCTGTGCTTTTGCCAGCTTAAATCTTTTCATTTTTCTAGCGAGAGGATGAGTACTTCCATCCACATGTGAATCTGAACCACTAGCCATGAACATAGGCCAGGGCCTCAGCCGTTCCTTGCCACTCCGTGTCATAAATGGCATATTGGCAACTTTACGCTTCTCATCAGATGCTTTTCATTTTGATTTTTGGGTCATTTTACTGAACTTTTGTTTTTTGGATTTTACATGCTCTCTACTATGACATTGGGCATCGGCCTTGGCAGACGACGTTGATGGCATTTCATCGTCTCGGCCATGACTAGTGGCAGCAGCTTCAACACGAGGTGGAAGTGGATCTTGATCTTTCCCTATTTTAACCTCCACATTTTTGTTCTCCATTCTTTAATGTGTGGAATTATAAGCCAGTAATATATCAATAGCAATGGCCTACTGTACTGTACTGCTATAAATATACTGGTGGTCAGCAAAATTCTGCACTGTCCTCCTACTTTGTACTGCGCACAAATAAAATGCAGCACAGTTATGGACGGATAGAATACTTGACGACACAGAGGTAGAGCAGTGGACTACTGTACCGTACTGCTATATATATACACTGGTGGTCAGCAAAATTCTGCACTGTCCTCCTACTATATACTGCGCACAACTAAAATGCAGCACAGGTATGGATGGATAGTATACTTGATGACACAGAGGTAGAGCAGTGGACTACTGTACCGTACTGCTATATATATACTGGTGGTCAGCAAAATTCTGCACTGTCCTCCTACTATATACTGCGCACTATTAAAATGTAGCACAGGTATGGATGGATAGTATACTTGACAATACAGAGGTAGAGCAGTGGATTACTGTACCGTACTGCTATATATATACTGGTGGTCAGCAAAATTCTGCACTGTCCTCCTAATATATACTACGCACAACTAAAATGCAGCACAGGTATGGATGGATAGTATACTTGACGACACAGAGGTAGAGCAGTGGACTACTGTAATATACTGCTATATAAATATACTGGTGGTCAGCAAAATTCTGCACTGTCCTCCTAATATATACTACGCACAACTAAAATGCAGCACAGGTATGGATGGATAGTATACTTGACGACACAGAGGTAGAGCAGTGGACTACTGTACCGTACTGCGATATATATACTGGTGGTCAGCAAAATTCTGCACTGTCGTCCTACTATATACTGCGAACAACTAAAATGCAGCACAGGTATGGATGGATAGTATACTTGATGACACAGAGGTAGAGCAGTGGACTACCGTACCGTACTGCTAAATATATACTAGTGGTCAGCAAAATTTTTCACTGTCCTTCTACTATATACTGCGCACAACTAAAATGCAGCACAGGTATGGATGGATAGTATGCTTAACGGCACAGAGGTAGAGCAGTAGAATACTGTACTGTACTGCTATATATATACTGGTGGTCAGCAAAATTCTGCACTGTCCTCCTACTATATACTGCGCACAACTAAAATGCAGCAGAGGTATGGATGGAGAGTATGCTTGACGACACAGAGGCAGAGCAGTGGACTACTGTACCGTACTGCTATATATATACTGATGATCAGCAAAATTCTGCACTGTCCTCCTACTATATACTGCGCACAACTAAAATGCAGCATAGGGATGGATAGTATACTTGACGACACAGAGGTAGAGCAGTGGACTACTGTACAGTACTGCTATATATATACTGGTGGTCAGCAAAATTCTGCACTGTCCTCCTACTATCTACTGCGCACAACTAAAATGCAGCACAGGTATGGATGGATAGTATACTTGACAATACAGAGGTAGAGCAGTGGACTACTGTACCGTACTGCTATATATATATATATACACACTGGTGGTCAGCAAAATTCTGCACTGTCCTACTATATACTGCGCACAACTAAAATGCAACACAGGTATGGATGGATAGTATTCTTGATGACACAGAGGTAGAGCAGTGGACTACTGTACTGTACTTCTATATATATACTGGTGGTCAGCAAAATTCTGCACTGTCCTCCTACTATATACTGTGCACAACTAAAATGCAGCACAGGTATGGATGGATAGTATACTTGATGACAGAGGTAGAGCAGTGGACTACTGTACCGTACTGCTATATATATATTCTGGTTGTCAGCAAAATTCTGCACTGTCCTCTTACTATATACTGCGCACAACTAAAATGCAGCACAGGTATGGATGGATAGTATACTTGATGACACAGAGCTAGAGCGGTGAACTACTGTACCATACTGCTATATATATACTGGTGGTCAGCAAAATTCTGCACTGTCCTCCTACTATATACTGCGCACAACTAAAATGCAGTACAGGTATGGATGGATAGTATACTTGACGACACAGAGGTAGAGCAGTGAACTACTGTACCGTACTGCTATATATATACTGGTGGTCAGCAAAATTCTGCACTGTCCTCCTACTATATACTGCGCACAACTAAAATGCAGCACAGGTATGGATGGATAGTATACTTGACAATACAGAGGTAGAGCAGTGGACTACTGTACCGTACCTGCTATATATATACTGGTGGTCAGCAAAATTCTGCACTGTCCTCTTACTATATACTGCGCACAACTAAAATGCAGCACAGGTATGGATGGATAGTATACTTGATGACACAGAGGTAGAGCAGTGGACTACTGTACCATACTGCTATATATATACTGGTGGTCAGCAAAATTCTGCACTGTCCTCCTACTATATACTGCGCACAACTAAAATGCAGCACAGGTATGGATGGATAGTATACTTGACAATACAGAGGTAGAGCAGTGGATTACTGTACCGTACTGCTATATATATATACATATACACTGGTGGTCAGCAAAATTCTGCACTGTCCTCCTACTATATACTGCGCACAACTAAAATGCAGCACAGGTATGGATGGATAGTATACTTGATGACACAGAGGTAGAGCAGTGGACTACTGTACCGTACTGCTATATATATATATATATATATATATACATACTGGTGGTCAGTAAAATTCTGCACTGTCCTCCTACTATATACTGCGCAAAACTAAAATGCAGCACAGGTATGGATGGATAGTATACTTGACGACACAGAGGTAGAGCAGTGGACTACTGTACCGTACTGCTATATATATACTGGTGGTCAGCAAAATTCTGCACTGTCCTCCTACTATATACTGCGCACAACTAAAATGCAGCACAGGTATGGATGGATAGTATACTTTACGACACAGAGGTAGAGCAGTGGACTACTGTACCGTACTGCTTTATATATACTGGTGGTCAGCAAAATTCTGCACTATCCTACTATATACTGCGCACAACTAAAATGCAACACAGGTATGGATGGATAGTATTCTTGATGACACAGAGGTAGAGCAGTGGACTACTGTACTTCTATATATATATATATATATATACTGGTGGTCAGCAAAATTATGCACTGTCCTCCTACTATATACTGCGCACAACTAAAATGCAGCACAGGTATGTATGGATAGTATACTTGACGACACAGAGGTAGAGCAGTGGACTACTGTACCGTACTGCTATATATATATATATACTGGTGGTCAGCAAAATTCTGCACTGTCCTCCTACTATATACTGCGCACAACTAAAATGTAGCACAGGTATGGATGGATAGTATAATTGACGACACAGAGGTAGAGCAGTGGACTACTGTACCATACTGCTATATATATACTGGTGGTCAGCAAAATTCTGCACTGTCCTCTTAGTATATACTATGCACAACTAAAATGCAGCACAGGTATGGATGGATAGTATAATTGACGACACAGAGGTAGAGCAGTGGACTACTGTACCGTACTGCTATATATATATATATATATATATATACTGGTGGTCAGCAAAATTCTGCACTGTCCTCCTACTATATACTGCGCACAACTAAAATGTAGCACAGGTATGGATGGATAGTATACTTGACGACACATAGGTAGAGCAGTGGACTACTGTACCGTACTGCTATATATATATATATACTGGTGGTCAGCAAAATTCTGCACTGTCCTCTTAGTATATACTATGCACAACTAAAATGCAGCACAGGTATGGATGGATAGTATACTTGACGACACAGAGGTAGAGCAGTGGACTACTGTACCATACTGCTATATATATACTGATGGTCAGCAAAATTCTGCACTGTCCTCCTACTATATACTGCGCACAACTAAAATGCAGCACAGGTATATATGGATAGTATACTTGATGACACAGAGGTAGAGCAGTGGACTACTGTACCGTACTGCTATATATATATATACCGGTGGTAAGCAAAATTCTGCACTGTCCTACTACTATATACTGCGCACAACTAAAATGTAGCACAGGTATGGATGGATAGTATACTTGACGACACAGAGGTAGAGCAGTGGACTGCTGTACCATACTGCTATATATATACTGGTGGTCAGCAAAATTCTGCACTGTCCTCCTACTATATACTGCGCACAACTAAAATGCAGCACAGGTATGGATGGATAGTATACTTGACGACACAGAGGTAGAGCAGTGGACTACTGTACCATACTGCTATATATATATATACCGGTGGTAAGCAAAATTCTGCACTGTCCTACTACTATATACTGCGCACAACTAAAATGTAGCACAGGTATGGATGGATAGTATACTTGACGACACAGAGGTAGAGCAGTGGACTGCTGTACCATACTGCTATATATATACTGGTGGTCAGCAAAATTCTGCACTGTCCTCCTACTATATACTGCGCACAACTAAAATGCAGCACAGGTATGGATGGATACTATACTTGACGACACAGAGGTAGAGCAGTGGACTACTGTACCAAACTGCTATACATATACTGGTGGTCAGCAAAATACTGCACTGTCCTCTTACTATATACTGCGCACAACTAAAATGCAGCACAGGTATGGATGGATAGTATACTTGATGACACAGAGGTACAGCAGTGGACTACTGTACCGTACTGCTATATATATATATATATATATATATACTGGTGGTCAGCAAAATTCTGCACGGTCCTCCTACTATATACTGCGCACAACTAAAATGCAGCACAGGTATGGATGGATTGTATACTTGACGACACAGAGGTAGAGCAGTGGACTACTGTACCGAACTGCTATATATATATATATATATATATATATATATATATATATATATATATATATATATATATATATATATATATATATATATATATATATATATATATATACTGGTGGTCACCAAAATTCTGCACTGTCCTACTATATACTGCGCACAACTAAAATGCAACACAGGTATGGATGGATAGTATTCTTGACGACACAGAGGTAGAGCAGTGGACTACTGTACTGTACTGCTATATATATATATATATATATACTGGTGGTCAGCAAAATTCTGCACTGTCCTCCTACTACATACTGCGCACAACTAAAATGCAGCACAGGTATGGATGGATAGTATACTTGACGACACAGAGGTAGAGCAGTGGACTACTGTACCATACTGCTATATATATACTGGTGGTCAGCAAAATTCTGCACTGTCCTCTTAGTATATACTATGCACAACTAAAATGCAGCACAGGTATGGATGGATAGTATACCTGATGACACAGAGGTAGAGCAGTGGACTACTGTACAGTACTGCTATATATATACTGGTGGTCAGCAAAATTCTGCACTGTCCTCCTACTATCTACTGCGCACAACTAAAATGCAGCACAGGTATGGATGGATAGTATACTTGACAATACAGAGGTAGAGCAGTGGACTACTGTACCGTACTGCTATATATATATACACACTGGTGGTCAGCAAAATTCTGCACTGTCCTACTATATACTGCGCACAACTAAAATGCAACACAGGTATGGATGGATAGTATTCTCGACGACACAGAGGTAGAGCAGTGGACTACTGTACTGTACTGCTATATATATATATACTGGTGGTCAGCAAAATTCTGCACTGTCCTCCTACTACATACTGCGCACAACTAAAATGCAGCACAGGTATGGATGGATAGTATACTTGACGACACAGAGGTAGAGCAGTGGACTACT
This sequence comes from Pseudophryne corroboree, assembly GCF_028390025.1. Lineage (NCBI taxonomy): Eukaryota > Metazoa > Chordata > Amphibia > Anura > Myobatrachidae > Pseudophryne > Pseudophryne corroboree. The sequence goes on along the minus strand of NC_086445.1, from coordinate 475,200,156 downwards.
GTACCATACTGCTATATATATACTGGTGGTCAGCAAAATTCTGCACTGTCCTCTTAGTATATACTATGCACAACTAAAATGCAGCACAGGTATGGATGGATAGTATACCTGATGACACAGAGGTAGAGCAGTGGACTACTGTACTGCTATATATATATATATATATATATATATATATATATATATATATACACATATACATATACATATACACATATACATATACTGGTGGTCAGCAAAATTCTGCACTGTCCTCCTACTATATACTGCGCACAACTAAAATGCAGCACAGGTATAGATGGACAGTATACTTGACGACACAGAGGTAGAGCAGTGGACTACTGTACCATACTGCTATATATATATACTGGTGGACAGCAAAATTCAGCACTGTCCTCTTACTATATACTGCGCACAACTAAAATGCAGCACAGGTATGGATGGATAGTATACTTGATGACACAGAGGTAGAGCAGTGGACTACTGTACCATACTGCTATATATATATACCGGTGGTCAGCAAAATTCTGCACTGTCCTACTACTATATACTGCGCACAACTAAAATGTAGCACAGGTATGGATGGATAGTATACTTGACGACACAGAGGTAGAGCAGTGGACTGCTGTACCATACTGCTATATATATATACTGGTGGTCAGCAAAATTCTGCACTGTCCTCTTAGTATATACTATGCACAACTAAAATGCAGCACAGGTATGGATGGATAGTATACTTGACGACACAGAGGTAGAGCAGTGGACTACTGTACCAAACTGCTATACATATACTGGTGGTCAGCAAAATTCTGCACTGTCCTCTTACTATATACTGCGCACAACTAAAATGCAGCACAGGTATGGATGGATAGTATACTTGATGACACAGAGGTACAGCAGTGGACTACTGTACCGTACTGCTATATATATACTGGTGGTCAGCAAAATTCTGCACTGTCCTCCTACTATATACTGCGCACAACTAAAATGCAGCACAGGTATGGATGGATAGTATACTTGACGACAAAGAGGTAGAGCAGTGGACTACTGTACCGTACTGCTATATATATATATACCGGTGGTCAGCAAAATTCTGCACTGTCCTCCTACTATATACTGTGCACAACTAAAATGTAGCACAGGTATGGATGGATAGTATACTTGATGACACAGAGGTAGAGCAGTGGACTACTTTACCGTACTGCTATATATATATACTGGTGGTCAGCAAAATTCTGCACTGTCCTCCTACTATATACTGCGCACATTAAAATGCAGCATAGGTATGAATGGATAGTATACTTGATGACACAGAGGTAGAGCAGTGGACTACTGTACCATACTGCTATATATATATACCGGTGGTCAGCAAAATTCTGCACTGTCCTACTACTATATACTGCGCACAACTAAAATGTAGCACAGGTATGGATGGATAGTATACTTGACGACACAGAGGTAGAGCAGTGGACTGCTGTACCATACTGCTATATATATACTGGTGGTCAGCAAAATTCTGCACTGTCCTCTTAGTATATACTATGCACAACTAAAATGCAGCACAGGTATGGATGGATTGTATACTTGACGACACAGAGGTAGAGCAGTGGACTACTGTACCGAACTGCTATATATATATATATATATATATATATATATATATATATATATATATATACTGGTGGTCACCAAAATTCTGCACTGTCCTACTATATACTGCGCACAACTAAAATGCAACACAGGTATGGATGGATAGTATTCTTGACGACACAGAGGTAGAGCAGTGGACTACTGTACTGTACTGCTATATATATATATATATACTGGTGGTCAGCAAAATTCTGCACTGTCCTCCTACTACATACTGCGCACAACTAAAATGCAGCACAGGTATGGATGGATAGTATACTTGACGACACAGAGGTAGAGCAGTGGACTACTGTACCATACTGCTATATATATACTGGTGGTCAGCAAAATTCTGCACTGTCCTCTTAGTATATACTATGCACAACTAAAATGCAGCACAGGTATGGATGGATAGTATACCTGATGACACAGAGGTAGAGCAGTGGACTACTGTACAGTACTGCTATATATATACTGGTGGTCAGCAAAATTCTGCACTGTCCTCCTACTATCTACTGCGCACAACTAAAATGCAGCACAGGTATGGATGGATAGTATACTTGACAATACAGAGGTAGAGCAGTGGACTACTGTACCGTACTGCTATATATATATATACACACTGGTGGTCAGCAAAATTCTGCACTGTCCTACTATATACTGCGCACAACTAAAATGCAACACAGGTATGGATGGATAGTATTCTCGACGACACAGAGGTAGAGCAGTGGACTACTGTACTGTACTGCTATATATATATATACTGGTGGTCAGCAAAATTCTGCACTGTCCTCCTACTACATACTGCGCACAACTAAAATGCAGCACAGGTATGGATGGATAGTATACTTGACGACACAGAGGTAGAGCAGTGGACTACTGTACCATACTGCTATATATATACTGGTGGTCAGCAAAATTCTGCACTGTCCTCTTAGTATATACTATGCACAACTAAAATGCAGCACAGGTATGGATGGATAGTATACCTGATGACACAGAGGTAGAGCAGTGGACTACTGTACCGTACTGCTATATATATATATATATATATATATATATATATATATATATATATATATATATATATATATATATATATACATATACACATATACATATACTGGTGGTCAGCAAAATTCTGCACTGTCCTCCTACTATATACTGCGCACAACTAAAATGCAGCACAGGTATAGATGGACAGTATACTTGACGACACAGAGGTAGAGCAGTGGACTACTGTACCATACTGCTATATATATATACTGGTGGACAGCAAAATTCAGCACTGTCCTCTTACTATATACTGCGCACAACTAAAATGCAGCACAGGTATGGATGGATAGTATACTTGATGACACAGAGGTAGAGCAGTGGACTACTGTACCATACTGCTATATATATATACCGGTGGTCAGCAAAATTCTGCACTGTCCTACTACTATATACTGCGCACAACTAAAATGTAGCACAGGTATGGATGGATAGTATACTTGACGACACAGAGGTAGAGCAGTGGACTGCTGTACCATACTGCTATATATATATACTGGTGGTCAGCAAAATTCTGCACTGTCCTCTTAGTATATACTATGCACAACTAAAATGCAGCACAGGTATGGATGGATAGTATACTTGACGACACAGAGGTAGAGCAGTGGACTACTGTACCAAACTGCTATACATATACTGGTGGTCAGCAAAATTCTGCACTGTCCTCTTACTATATACTGCGCACAACTAAAATGCAGCACAGGTATGGATGGATAGTATACTTGATGACACAGAGGTACAGCAGTGGACTACTGTACCGTACTGCTATATATATACTGGTGGTCAGCAAAATTCTGCACTGTCCTCCTACTATATACTGCGCACAACTAAAATGCAGCACAGGTATGGATGGATAGTATACTTGACGACAAAGAGGTAGAGCAGTGGACTACTGTACCGTACTGCTATATATATATATACCGGTGGTCAGCAAAATTCTGCACTGTCCTCCTACTATATACTGTGCACAACTAAAATGTAGCACAGGTATGGATGGATAGTATACTTGATGACACAGAGGTAGAGCAGTGGACTACTTTACCGTACTGCTATATATATATACTGGTGGTCAGCAAAATTCTGCACTGTCCTCCTACTATATACTGCGCACATTAAAATGCAGCATAGGTATGAATGGATAGTATACTTGATGACACAGAGGTAGAGCAGTGGACTACTGTACCGTACTGCTATATATATACTGGTGGTCAGCAAAATTCTTCACTGTCCTTCTACTATATACTGCGCACAACTAAAATGCAGCACAGGTATGGATGGATAGTATACTTGACGACACAGAGGTAGAGCAGTGGACTACTGTACCGTACTGCTATAAATATACTGGTGGTCAGCAAAATTCTGCACTGTCCTCCTACTATATACTGCGCACAACTAAAATGCAGCACAGGTATGGATGGATAGTATACTTGACGACACAGAGGTAGATAAGTGGACTACTGTACCGTACTGCTATATATATATACTGGTTGTCACAGCAAACTTCTGCACTGTCCTCCTACTATATACTACAATGCAGCACAGATATGGAGCGTTTTTCAGGCAGAGAACGTAGATATTTTCAGCACACTGAGTACAGATATTTGCAAGCACACTGAGCACAGATATTTGTAGCACACTGAGCACAGATATTTGCAGCACATTGAACACAGAAACTGAGAGAATGCAGCCACGTCCTCTCGCTATCATCTCCAAAGCACGAGTGAAAATGGCGGCGACACGCGGCTCCTTATATAGAATACGAATCTCACGAGAATCCGACAGCAGTATGTTGACGTTCGGGCGCGCTCGGGTTAACCGAGCAAGGTGGGAAGATCCGAGTCTGCCTCGGAACCGTGTAAAATGGGTGAAGTTCGGGGGTTTCGGATCTCGAGGTACCGAACCCGCTCATCACTAATATGTACATGGACATAGCAACATACAATGCAGTAGAAAACACAATCATTTTAGCATAAAACCATACTCAAAACAACAAAAACAAGCAAATGCAATCAATGATATACAGAACACCCCAACAGCCTTGCTATCACTATGATTTTGGATGGAAATGTGCATGAGCAATAATCGTTTGTCAAGGACTCTCCAGGTTTACAGTTTTGTGTGCCCTGGTGTCTGGGGATGTGTGTGGAGGTTGCTCTTTGCACAACAGAAAGCTTTTATAAGTTGCCTTTCCTGCACTGTCCCTGAACTCAGGGATCAGCGTTGCTCCTTCTGATTCCTTAGCCTGCCAGACAGAGTATCCTCTTTTGACTATGCACTATTTTGACTTTCACTTTAACCTTATTGCGGGTTCCACTGATGGCTAGTAATGTGAAGTACCTGTTTGCCTCCAAGTCAATTGCTGCAAGTCTGACCCTCAGGCTTTCTCTTCTTATGTCTTAGGCCATCTTCTATTGCCATCCAGATGTACCTCTCTACAACAATACCTTATGGGCCTTCTCTTGTTTATATTACAATGCAGAAAGCATAAATTGGCTCTTTACATACTGTAGCATTTCCACACTGTGGGGCTTCTCTGTCTATACCCCTAAGCAGTGTTTCCTTATAAAATGGTGGCTCAGGGCATATACAGTGCGAGCAGTGAGGTTGGGGCTGATATGTCGGCGTTCAGAATATGCGGCATTCTGATGGTTAGAATACAGACAGTGGTCAGGTACGTATGCTAATCCTCCCCCCTACCCCCCCCTTCCCGCAGTCTAATCCTAACTCTCTTCCCCTGAAGCTTACCCTCCCCAGTGGTGACTAAACCTAACCCCGCCTTCCTGCAGCCTAAACCTAACCATCCCCACCCCGCAATCCAACCCTAATGTTTTTTCAGGGGTCCCTAAATTTAACCCTTCCTCCCCAAAACCTAACACTGACTCTCCCTCCACAGCCTAAACCTAACTCCCCACTTCCCCGCAGATTACTTCTTTAGTGGCCCAGCAACAGTTATTTGGGATTCCAGCGCAGGTATTGTGATCCTATTCCGGGACCGAGCAGTGTCAGTATTCCAACATTGGTATTTCGACTGCCGGGATCCCGACCGTTGGAAACCTGTCGGATCCCCAGCAGTAACCTACCTCCCTTTTTTTCTGGCTGCTGATACAGGGTTCTTCTACCCCGGTAATATGGGGGTGCCTTCCCTCTATTTAAACTTATTAGAGCTCCGGTGGACCTGCAGAACTACTCCCATACTTCTGAGGGTATCAGATGTAAAATCCTCCACACACACACACACACACACACACACACTTTTCCCTGATAGAAATAACCCACAGCTGAGTATCATTCGCCTTCTTTCTCCTAATAGGGACAAGTGTCATTAAGCTGTATCACCCTGCTCCTATCATCAGTAAATGGTCACACTCAGAACACTGTATTAATAAGACCACAGTCATATGGGGATGATTCAGTAGTGGTGTTGTTGTTCTTGTTGGTTGCATTGCCAGCATAATATGGTCGTAATAACACTAGAGGCTACATTACAAGCTATGAACATTTTTCTCAAGGCAGCACACATTATACTAATGGATTTTGGGGGTCATTCCGACCCGATCGCTCGCTGCAGTTTATCACAGCGAAGCGATCTGGTCGGAACTGCGCATGCGCTGGTGCCGCAGTGTGTCGGTGGATGCCCAACGGCAGAAAGCCATCGTTCCCTAGCGATCGCCTCTGCCTGATTGACAGGCAGAGGTGGTCGCTGGGCGGGAAGGGCGGCACGGCGGCGTTTGGCCGCCGTTATGGGGGTGCGGTCCGGCCAAGGCAGGTGTGGCTGGACCGTGCGGGGGGCGGGCCGCAGCGGCTGCATGACGTCACACACAGCCGCTGCGACCAGGGGCAGCGACGGTCAACTCCCGGCAAGCCGTAGGAGCTGCGCTAGTCGGGAGTTACTCCACAAGTACAAAAGCATTGCCGCTGTGCAATGCTTTTGTACTTGTGCGGGGGGGGGGGGGGGGGGAGTGGGGGTGGACAGACATGCGAGGCGGACTAGCCGTGTGCTGGGCATCCCCGTGCATGTCTGGGAACATGATCGTAGCTGTGCTAAATTTAGCACAGCTACGATCAACTCGGAATGACCCCCTTTATTTTTTGCCACCATTATGTCAGCACACTTACAGCATACCTACCAACATGACCCTTTCCAGGAGGGACTCAATGCTCTGTTCCTGGACTTCCCTCTTAATTTATGATTGCCCTCACCTGTGGTAAAACACCTTTCTAAGCCATTAACCTGTTTAAAACAGGTGAAGGCAATCATAAATTAATAAGTCCAGAAGCAGAGCATTGTGTCCTTCCTGGAAAGGGTCATGTTGGGAGGTATGGTTACTGGGCATGTCCATGCAAACTGCTGGTCAGTGAACAAGTAGACACCAATACAGAACAAGGTGTGTGAATGGTGGCTTTTTCCTCTCAAAAGGTAAAAGTACTATTGGCAAAGAATGCCACAGGCAGTGTCAGCATTGCTACTATACGGAAGGGATCTCTTTGGAGGATATGGGTAGAATGTCCTCTTTCAGTACTTCATAATTGGAAAGTGATGTGTTTATTATTATTTTTGGGCACGGAAAGAGAGGAATGACTGATGCTGGGAAGAGAGGCAGCTGCCGAAGGGGTAGTCTTCTCTCTCTCTGTGTGATGTGCCGGGGGGAAACTGATCGCATCACTCCACTGCCAACTCCACTACTGCCCACCAAATCTGACACTGCTGCCCCCTAATATTTTCTAAAGATGGGGTCTAGTCACACCTCCCCGCAATGGCCACACCGTGAACATACTACACTAATATTTTTAGCATGAATTAAGAAATGCATACATTTTGTTTCTGCTCAAGGCAGCATCATTATTAGTTCCAGTTTTGTATGATACTGGTCAGTATACCCATATATTAAAGGGTGTGGTTTATCAAATCGACAGTATCTAGGTCGACAATGTTTATGTCGACCACTATAGGTCGACAGTCAGTAGGTCGACATGGATGGAAGGTCGACAGGGTTTCTAGGTCGACATGTGCTAGGTCGACAGGTCTAAAGGTCGACATGAGGATATATTTTTTTTTTGGTGTAGTTTTCTTCGCTCGCCATGCTTCGGGCATGGTGCCCTCGCTCCGCTACCGCTTCGCTCGGCACAGATTACCGTTCCAATCGTAGTCCACGTGGATCGTTAAGTATGAAAAAATAAAAAAAAACGTGAAAAACTCATGTCGACCTTTAGACCTGTCGACCTAGCACATGTCGACCTAGAAACCCTGTCGACCTTCCATCTATGTCGACCAAGTGACTGTCGACCTATAGTGGTCGACCTAAACATTGTCGACCTAGATACCGTCGATCTTCAGACCGGATCCCATATTAAAACAGTGATACTGTAGATATGAAGTATTACTAAATGGCTTTTCTATATGTAATAGAGCACTGGAAGTTTACAGGGTAATTCCATGTTGATTAAAGTATCTATTGAGTATTAGCAATAATTGATCCAATACAATCCATATCTAATAATTTTTAGAAAGTTACATTGCATCGGATACGTCTACTATAAGAGAAGGGTTGTTTTGCTGGAAACATTTGTGCCATCATAAAAATAAATGAAAGCAGTAATAATTTTCTACTGTGACTCAATATGATTCTCCTCTTTTGTTATTCTGTATTGTAGCTGAGGTAGAATTCTAGTGCGGATAATGGGGGTCATTTCAAGTTGTTCGCTCGTTGCCAATTTTCGCAACGGAGCGATTAAGGCAAAAATGCGCATGCGCATGGTACCAAGTGCGCATGCGCTAAGTATTTTAGCACAAAACTTAGTAGATTTACTCACGTCCGAACTAAGAATTTTCATCGTTGAAGTGATCGGAGTGTGATTGACAAGAAGTGGGTGTTTCTGGGCGGAAACTGACCGTTTTCTGGGAGTGTGCGGAAAAATGCAGGCGTGCCAGGATAAAATGCGGGAGTGTCTGGAGAAACGGGGAAGTGGCTAGCTGAACGCAGGGCGTGTTTGTGACGTCAAAACAGGAACGAAACGGGCTGAGCTGATCGCAGTGTAGGAGTAAGTCTCGAGCTACTTAGAAACTGCTAAGAAATTTCTATTCGCAATTCTGCTAATCTTTCATTCGCAATTCTGCTAAGCTAAGATACACTCCCAGAGGGCGGCGGCCTAGCTGGTGCAATGCTGTTAAACAAGAACAAGAAGCGACCAGGCACTGGTCCAAATTAAATAATGGTATAAATGTCTAAAAAACCAAATGTGGACAGTTGAAAAAGGTTAAACTCTTTTGAATTGTAGTCCTAGTTGGTGGTGCGCCCAGAGCCAGAAAGTACAAGTACTAACAACAGGAGAAAAAGAAAGCTCTTGTGTGGGCGCACTCTTATACAAAAAAGAAATTCTTTAAATGTGTGTCAAAAAGATATTTAAAACATCCATTTATTATTCAAGGTTAAAAAACTATTACCCATCTATGATCCAAAAGTGAAATAAGAAAGAGATATAACGAGTATACAAAAAAATGTTAAAATGTTCTGGTCTTTGTTTGGAGAGGTTGTAGACACTTATTTGTCTGACAGCCGTCTCCCCTGACCAGTACAGAAATTCTGTATTAGTGAAACCAAGGAAGGAGAAAAGTGTGTATCTTCAAAGAGCCAATATGGTTGGATCTATGTTGTACACTTGGCTGGCGACCAGATGCTCAGATTACCCACGTATTGGGGCTGTCTGTTGCCGTGATTAAAGTCTGACGCTGGACTTATTATATACCAAAACAGGAGGGTGAAAGAAGATTAGTGGTGATACTGCTGTTGGTGGTCACCTTGAAAAGGAGTAGTACCTACTCTACAACACCGGGTATTCCCAGGAAGTCTCCTCTCCCGGTACTGACCCAGCCCAACGCCGTTTCGCTTCCAAGATCGAACGAGATCGGGCATTGGCGGCGTGGTATGGTAGTAGAGGAACTATATACCAATGAGAGTGCACCTATATAGGAGAATAAGGTAAAGTGTGGATCTGCTTTCCTGTTAGGCAGGGCGCAGCGACTCCCACTGCCGTGGTGTCACACATCCTGGATCGTGGATGAGAGTCCACAGAAAAGTAGAAAAGTAGGAAAAAGTATAAGGAATAATCTTAATTAATTTTCACTTAATTAATAGTTATACATTATTCTTATTTGTGTTTTTTTATTTTATATTTTAATTCTCATATGAGATATGATAGAAGAAAGAAGTTCATAGGAGAACTCAAGCGTCAGACAGATTAATCAATCAAGTAGAAGTATGCACATATATTCTCTTCAATAGAGACATAAAATATTGCTATAGTGCAAAGATCATGCATGAATAGGACTCCTTTCTAATTACCAAAAATTTGTGGCAAATAATTAATTAATTTAAACAGCTGTAGTATCACTTACTGAAAGAGTAATTAATCTGGGCACAGTATTGAAAATTATGGTCCTTATGCATTATATACTGTGACACTGATAAGTTGCTTGCTGACCGCAAAAAAAAAAAACACAAAAAAACAGACAGGACTGAAAATTGCCTACTAGACCTGACTATGTTGATCTTATGCTAATAATATGTGTATACACGATCACCTATGAGCACTTGTGTAGCAAATGTGGATATACCCACACTGTCTATAAGACTGTGTCCTGATATGCTGATCATATTTAGAAGTCTGTCAGATGTAGGTATATATATATATATATATATATATATATATATATATATATATATATATATATATATATATATATATATATATATATATATATATATATATATTCGTCTACCCAGTAAAAGCAGGTTTATAAGACTCAGAAAAAGTGACAGTCAGAAAAAGTCCTACCTGACGGCAATTAGTGCCAGCCGGTCCTCTTATGCGTAGGACTGGAATGGGCACTGTGACGCTATTGAGCTGCTAGGTGTATGGCCAAAAAAATGGAGCTCAAAATACCTAAATAGACCTGACTATATCATTCACATATTAATAAATATGTGTGTATTATTCGCATATAAATAAGTGTACAGCCAATGTGGATATGCCCATACTGTTATGAGGCTATATCCAGGTACGCTGGTCACACATGAGTGAATGATGTGTCAGATATGAGTATATGAGTGTGGTAGTGCACCCAGCGGGTGCGGGCTTACGAGACTCCAATTGTGACCGTCAGGGAAGTGGGTGAAAAAGTCCTATCCTGAGAGCGGTTGGTGCCAGCGGGTCCTTCCTTGCGTGGTAAACGCGTTTCGCCCGTACGGGCTTGTTCACTTCCTGGATCGGAATCCTCGATCTCGATGGAAGATTTAAAAGTGGTGAAAAATTAGTTGGCGTCCAATCGGAACTTGATGATGTGGGACGGGGCGGGGAGGGCGGGAGTAAAGAGGACTCCCGTCCTGTTGATTAGTCTGCTGGCGTGTCTTGTACTGTGGCGGCGGCTGTTATTGGGTGGATCGAAGTGACAGGGGCGGGAGCAAGGGTGCTCCTGTTGAGGGACGTAGAACGTCATGCGTCGGTCTTTAGAGAGATGGGGAACTGGTCCGTGAGCGAAGGGGATACAGACATAGGTTGCATGAGTCCAGAAACGCCATCCCAGAAAGGGGATGCACTGCCAGTCGCCAGCGTCATCATGTTAAACGGAGCAAATGTTAGAGAATTGTTGTGTATAATGTGTGGGTGCTAGCTGGGAATGGGGTAAAGTGATAGGAGGGTGGGGGGGACGGGGACCGGGGATTGGAATCTCGGGGGGGATTTTGTGATGGGGGAGTGATGTTATGAATGGTGTGCATAAGAATTGGTGTGTATGGGACAGGGAAGATGTGACTGAGGATGAGGTGCATATGAAGAGGAAAGGAATTATTAAACTGGAATCACATAATTGTGATGTGGTGTTAAAATTGAAAGTTATATAACAAAAATGTTAAGTGAAGGTGATGTTGTGCGCATAGAGTGTTAATGATTCTGGAGGTGCGTGGGACTGACTGTGAGGGGCATGTGTATGAGGACCATAGTTTGAATTTTCTGGTTGTGAGAAGGGTTTGTAACAACACCAGGGCTGATGTTGATGTGATGGGGCTGGGGAACTTGGGTCAGGACGTGAAAATATTTGTTAGTTGGTTGTGGGGTGTGGCGGGGATGTGAGCGGGGAGGGGGGGGGGAATTGGGGAGGGTTTTGGGACTGGAAGAGGGGGAAAAAAAAATATAAAATATATGAAAATAAAAATAAATATAAAAATAATAAAATTAAAATAAAAATAAAAATGTAAAATGAAAATAATATTTATATATAAATATAAAAATAAAAATAAATAATAAAAATAATAAAATAATAATAATAATAATAATAATAATAATATTGAAATAAAGGGGGGGAGGGGGGGAAAAAAGGAGGTAAGGAGAAAGGATGGGGGGGGTTTTGTGGAGTGGGAAATGGGAGGAAGGGTGTATGGGGAGGGGGTGGGAACTTATAGGATGGTGAAGGTGATGAAATGTTACTTAAAGAAAAACTCCATAATTTATGTTCTCATTCAGGCCGAATGGTCTAAGACTTCCAAGGCGGAAGATCCATTCACTCTCTTTCTTATAGAGTTCTTTTGCGATGTCTCCTCCTCGTATGCCCAGATGAATACGGTCTAGACCAAATACCTTCAATTCCTTGGTGGAGCCTTTGTGCTGGTAATGAAAATGCCTGGCGACTGTCGTAAGTTGTTTCATACGTGCTAGATCTTTTGATGCGTTCCGAATAGTGCCCAAGTGTTCGAGGACCCTCTCCTTAAGTTTACGTGTGGTCATGCCAACATATTTTAAATTGCAACTGCAAGTAATGCAGTAAATTACTGCTGTGGTATTGCAGTTAAAAAAATGTTGTAGCGTTGTCAATTGTCCATATTTATCAGTGACTGTGTTAATTTGTGTTATGAATGGGCATGACTTACATTGGCAACACGGGAAGGATCCTGTTACGATCGGCTTCTTGGGTATGGATGTTGACATGTGGCTTCGAACTAGCTGGTCCTTGATGTTTTTGGATCTACGCCAACTCATTTGCAACGGAGAACTCAATAGTGTAGATAGGTCAGGATCCATCTGTAGTATGGGTAAATGCTTGGTGATTGCCTTTTTCAGCATTTTCCACTCAGGGCAGAATGTTCCTATAAATCTAATGGTGTCATCTTGTACTGGTACCTCCTTCTTTTTGCCAAATATAAGGTGTTCCCTCTTGATCTGAGTAGTGGCTTGGTAAGCTCGTTTGAGTGACCGATTACTATAGCCCCTAGCATGGAGGCGGCTGGTAAGTTCCCAGCTTTTAATTCTGTACACGTGGTCCTCAGAGCAATTGCGTCTTAACCTGAGATATTCCCCTTTCGGGATATTCTCAACCGTGGGAGGGAAATGTGAGCTTGTTTGGAAAAGGAGGCTGTTAGTTGCGGTCTCCTTTCGGTATAGTTCGGTTTCCAAATAGCCAGTGTTTGATCTGTAGATTTTCAGGTCGAGAAAAGGAACTTTCTCAGAGCTGATGGTGTGGGTCAATGTGATGTTTAAATCATTAGCATTGAGAAGCCCTATGAATTCCATCAAGAGGCCTTTTTCTCCATTCCAAATTATGAAAATGTCGTCGATGTATCTCAACCACAATATCACATGAACAGTATATTTTTCATTGACTGTGTTAAAGACGTAAAAATGCTCCCACCATCCCAAAAACAGATTGGCATAAGTGGGGGCGCAGGCTGCGCCCATTGCTGTTCCCCTTATCTGTAGGAAAAATTGATCTTGGAAAATGAAAAAATTCTTGGAAAGTACAAAGTCGAGTAACATCTGAAGAAAATCTGAGAAAGCTCCAGAGCCTCCTTGGTCCAAAAAATACTTGACAGCGGTAATTCCTTGATGATGATTGATGCTCGTGTAAAGAACCCCCACATCTAGAGTCACCAGGAGAAAATTGTCTTCACAGTGTATGTCATGAATCTTGCGTAGCAAGTCTGATGTGTCCTGCAAATAGGATGGTAAACCCAGGACAAATTCGCGAAGGTGAAGGTCCAGGAATCGACATGGTTGTTCCAATAGTCCGCCGTTACCTGACATGATTGGTCTTCCCGGTGGTTTTAGCGCATTCTTGTGTATTTTTGGTAATAAGTAAAATGTGGGTGTTTTTGGGTTCAGGACTGTCAAGTATTTCAACTCGGGTTTGGTAATAGTGCCCTGAGTTGCGGCATGCTGTATTAGAGTGTTATACGCATTAAGAAACCTCGTAGTTGGATTACTTAGAAGTCTCTTATAGCACTAAGTGTGTCATGTAGTTGTCTTTGAGCCTCTGTTATGTACATTTCTTGTGGCCAGAGTACGATGTTGCCACCCTTATCAGAAGGCTTAATAATGATATCATGCCATGTTTCCAGTTCTTGTAGAGCTTTTCGCTCTTTAAATTTGAGATTCCTTGAAAAGTGGTAAAGACCATGTCTGGTTTGAGTATAGATGTCATCAAACTCTTTGGATACTCGATTCAGGAAAACTTTAATTTCCGGACTATTATTGTCGGGCGGAAAGAAGGAGGATTTAGGTTTACATTGGGGTCTGTGAATAATTGGGTAATCCATATTAGATTCTACCTGGAGTTCTTCCAATTCCTGGATGGCATTAAGTTCGTCACTGGTGAATTCAGTGTCGGTATTAGTTTCTGACTGTCTGGTCTTTTGCTTTGCAAATAATTTTTTGAGAAGAAGTTTCCTCCCAAAAAGTCTTAAATCCTTTTCCCAGGAGAATCTATTAAAGGATCTAACTGGCGAAAAAGACAGTCCTTTGCTAAGTACTTCCATGTGTTCAGGGGAAAGGGACCTGTTAGATAGGTTAATGATTTGTAGTTGGATGGAATTGTTGGAGCCTATCTCGGTGTTTTCCTCTGACGGACCGGATATCTGGCGGTCCTGGGAATGTCCCAATCTTGATTTCGTCCGGCGTTTCTTCTTTCCCCCTCTCCTTGTTTTCCTTGCGTTCTGACCCGGCCTCTGGATCTTTGGCCTGAGCCTAAAAAATGGGGATGGAAACTGTCAACTTCCTCCTGGTTGTACTTGGTATTCTCGAATGTTTCACTCGATGAGTCCCCACTATTGGAGGATTCGAATTCGGAAAAAATAGGGTCTTCCCGTGGTTTTCTATTCCTGCTTATGGGTGTGGGATTCCACCTAAAGATGTCACCCCGTGCAAAATCTCGTTTGTCTCTGATGAATTTGTTACGTTTTCGATCAATTATAGTCTGTTCGTATAGATCGAGTTCCTTCTTATGTTTTTCGAAAGCCGCTTGAAATGGTAAATCCTTCTCCCAGGCTTCCAGGCTCTTACCAATTTCATCTATTTCTTTCTCAACCTGGTCTAATAGCAAAGTATCGTGTTTCACCAGCAGATGGAGTAATTCATGGGAACACTTAAGAAGGGCAGCTTCCCATTCACTCTTCAAGCTGTCGGTTGCGAGAGGAAAAGATGGAAATACCTTGGGTCTAAGACCACGAGGTACGATCTTATTTTTGATGTAATTTTCCAAAGTGGTAACGTCCCACGATAAGCGAGTCCTTCTCTGTAGGTTCTTCTGTAATTTAGAGAAGGTAGTCCTCCAATCTGCGTTAGACGCAGTTGGTTCATATGTATCAGCGAATGGATCTGCAAGATTTGGATTTTGACGTTTTGATAACTCTGTTTTAAGTGAGAAAGTAGACATACTCGTATACTATTCGCCTGATTGGACCTGGGCACGTCTATTTGTTAGACGACAAATTAGACAGAAAGGAAAAAGGGGGGAAAAAGGAAAAACTAGAATAATGTGATGAATGACTGCTAAAAGGATCAATAGGGTAAGAGAAAAAAATGAAATGTGTTTGGGTATATGAAAATCTAAATTGCGAAAGAGGGACCGTGCCACAGTCAGAGGCTGTATTTACCCTACAGCATAGACCGTTACTGCACAAGAACAAAAAGCGACCAGACACTGGTCCAAATTAAATAATGGTATAAATGTCTAAAAAACCAAATGTGGACAGTTGAAAAAGGTTAAACTCTTTTGAATTGTAGTCCTAGTTGGTGGTGCGCCCAGAGCCAGAAAGTACAAGTACTAACAACAGGAGAAAAAGAAAGCTCTTGTGTGGGCGCACTCTTATACAAAAAAGAAATTCTTTAAATGTGTGTCAAAAAGATATTTAAAACATCCATTTATTATTCAAGGTTAAAAAACTATTACCCATCTATGATCCAAAAGTGAAATAAGAAAGAGATATAACGAGTATACAAAAAAATGTTAAAATGTTCTGGTCTTTGTTTGGAGAGGTTGTAGACACTTATTTGTCTGACAGCCGTCTCCCCTGACCAGTACAGAAATTCTGTATTAGTGAAACCAAGGAAGGAGAAAAGTGTGTATCTTCAAAGAGCCAATATGGTTGGATCTATGTTGTACACTTGGCTGGTCGCCAGCCAAGTGTACAACATAGATCCAACCATATTGGCTCTTTGAAGATACACACTTTTCTCCTTCCTTGGTTTCACTAATACAGAATTTCTGTACTGGTCAGGGGAGACGGCTGTCAGACAAATAAGTGTCTACAACCTCTCCAAACAAAGACCAGAACATTTTAACATTTTTTTGTATACTCGTTATATCTCTTTCTTATTTCACTTTTGGATCATAGATGGGTAATAGTTTTTTAACCTTGAATAATAAATGGATGTTTTAAATATCTTTTTGACACACATTTAAAGAATTTCTTTTTTGTATAAGAGTGCGCCCACACAAGAGCTTTCTTTTTCTCCTGTTAGTGCAATGCTGCTAAAATCTGCTAGCGAGCGAACAACTCGGAATGACCCCCATTGTCAAATGGAACACATAAGGCCTGATTTGAAGTCACGTTTGAAAGTGGTCGTCTGTCTGCATGTTTATGCAAATGCTTGATACAAAGGGGGTCTTTCGACCCGATCGTTCGCTGCAGTTTATCGCAGCGCAGCGATCGGGTTAGATCTGCACATGCGCCCGCGCTGCAGTGCGCCAGCGCATGCTGGGTGGATGAAGGCCGTTGTATCGTAGCGATCGCCTCTGCCTGATTGATAGGCAGAGGCGGTTGCCGGGCGGGAGGGGAATGGATGGCGGCGTTAAGCCACCGTTTAGGGGGCCTGGTCCGGCCAACACAGGCGTGGCCAGACTGTTGGGGGGCGGGCCGCGGCGGCTGTGTGATGTCACATGCAGCCGCTGCAACCCGGGCAGCGGGGAGGTTCTCCCGGCCAGCTGCAGGAGCTGCGATGGCTGGTAGGTACTCCTAAAATGCAAAAGCATCGCCGCTGTGCAATGCTTTTGTATTTCTGCGGTAAGGCAGCACTGACATGCGGGGCGGACTATCCCTGTGCTGGGCGTCCCCCTGCATGTCTGAGTGCCTGATCGTAGCTGTGCTAAATTTAGCACAGCTACAGTACGATCAACTCGGAATGACCCCCAAAGTCCTTAACTTTTGTGTATCTGTGCGGCTGAATGTGCAAAGACTCAGAAACCCACTTTTAGATTTCATGCACACTTTTATATGGATTGGTGCTAAAAGCCACCATCGGCAGCACTGGCCCTATGGCAGGTACAATTTCCAGTCTGATGATGGTCTCTGTGTATGCAGTTGCTTCCATTGGCACACCCATGACACTCCCATAATACACCCGACACGAATAGCCACCTCCTAGTCACTACCCAGGAAACCGCGTCACTTTTCCACCACTTTTCTGATATCATCTGAATTAATTGCAGCAGCACCTAAGAGTGTGCACTCTGTGGATGGGATGTAATGCCGCTTGCGTTCGGCGGTCGTGTGGGATGGCTGACGAACTTGGACATTTTTTAAAGGGGCAATCATTTCTAAGACATGGTTTTGACTTGTAAGTGATTTCCCCTTTAAAAAAGTCTGAGGTTGGGCACCATCACGCACAACCGCAGAACTCAGATGGCATTACATTCCACCCCAAGTAACATATGCTCTGTGTAGGTTTTCAGAACGTTTTGTGCATTCGCAGCTGCAAAATAATGCTCTAGTACATGAACATAGGCATTAGCTTGTTTGCTAAAAATATATTTCTTTTAAAAGAAAACATGTATCCATTGTTGTTACATTATACAGTATGTGTTGAATTTGATGATACATAAAGTATAGAGGTAATATATATATATTTTTATCTAGAATTCAATAATCCAGAAAGTTCAGAAAAAAGGAATAATAAAAAAGGTAAATAATTGATGCTGTTTAGTGGCAGTGTGATAAACTCACCACAATCACATAGATACTGTCTCTAAACCAGTGGTTCCCAAACTTTTTTGAATCCCCCTAGAGCAGGGCTTGTCAAACCGGTCCTTGAGATCTACCAACAGTTCATGTTTTCCAGGCCTCCTGGATATCTGTAGAATTGTCAGTTAGGAATGAATGCAGCACATCTTAATTAGTAATTACTACACCTGTGCACCAGCTAGGAGGTCTGGAAAATGGGAACTGTTGGTAGATCTCGAGGACTTGTTTGGCCAGCTCTGCCCTACAGTATCACGGCACCCCTAGGCCAAAAGTTTATTGTTGAGATATTTTGAAAAAATATTAAGTTAAGTAAATTATGTTTAAATGTCATCCTTAGGGACAAGATTTGCTTCTGTTTGACCACATATTTTATGATTGGCAGCAACAAGCACTAGTTTTGCCTATTATATTGACAATAACTAGTTTGAATTGGTCCTGGACAACCAACCCTAGGCACCTCTTGAAGCAGGGGCGGATTGGCCCACCAGGACACCATGACAGATTCTGATGAGCCGGTCCCATATCCCCCTCAGCCAGGCTGATTTACACTCAGGCTGGGCTGGCTCACACTACTTCCAGTACTTGCGGTTCACTGGAATGTAATCCGGAAGTTATGCTAGCGGGCACTTCCAGGTGCCGCTAGCTGTGAAAAGTGGTAAAGCTATTCTACCAATGGGGGACCTGGAGAAAGTTAACCAGCCCAGCAGCATCCAGCAGGTCTCTTTAAAGAGCCCGGCCTGGGAGCAGCAGCATAGCAATAGTTGGAGCAGGGTTCACTACACCCGCGGCCACCCTAGCTCCCGCATTCTCACTGAATTGGCCAGAGCGGAATCTGAGCACTGAAGGGGACCCGGCAGACAGGTTATTTTTTTTACATTTAGAGATGTGAGGTGGGCACATAATAATGCAAATATCCACCCAAAGTTAAATCTATCTGCACATGTTGCATCTGCCCCACCTGCAGTGCAACATGGTTTTGCCTATTAGTGTGCTTTTTTGGTTTGCTAACAAACCTGAAAACCCCACTTTATTAGAGTTGGGCTTTTAAAAAAAGTCAGGCGTTAAAAAAAAGTCAGGCTTTTAAAAAAAGTTGTCTAAGGGATACTTGGGGATATGGATGGAGAGAGACGGAGGCTTCATCCATGAGGCCCATTTCAGGTTTTTAGGCCTTTTACCTGTAAGAGGCTGAAATTAGCTGGGTCAGGGCTTTGCTCAGTGTCTCACTACATGAGGAAACAGGCAGCAGGCTTGTTATAAGACACTGTGATTTGCTGACTGCAAGTACTGTGAATATGCCTGTGTTTGTGGTAGGGGCATTAGGTCCTACACTCTGAGAGACAAAATCTATTATGTTTAGTTAGTGCCCAGACAGGCTAGGATTTATTTTTATATTTTGTTTTTGTACTGCACATTAAAAATAGCTAGATTGCACGAAAACCCTGGACTGGTGTGCTGTTTTCCTGCTGTTTGGAGGTGCCCATCTACCACCCAATTGGTGGAGAGTGTGAGCAACATACTGAAAATTGCAGCCATAGGAAGGTTTACATTGTGACAATCTGATGTTTTGGACTGTGAAATCAATGGTGTTGGCGTTGGCAGATGCTTAGGGAAGCCAGAGTCTGCTTCAAACCTACACCCAAAAATAACATGAAGGACATTGTTAAGGCCTTGCTGCAGCCTCAGCTCAGCAGGAAGCTACCCAGGTGCAGCTAAACATGATTGAGGAAAACTGCAGACAACAGCAACTGGAGCTTAAGGAAATGCAAAAGCAACAGCAAGTTCTTATCAATGAACTTTACAAGCAACAGAACAAAGACCATGTGGCCTTAAGGGAATTTGTACAGCAGCTAGCAGCCTGGAACAGAGATGCTTTTACTGATGGTCCAACTAACTCTCGCTCCATAAGGGCCATTCAGTTTCTGCAAAAGATGACCCAGAGTGATGATGTTTTAGCGTATCTAACCACTTTGAAAAAACAGCTGAGAGTTGGCCTAAAGATCAGTGGGCAAGCCTTGTGGAACCCTTCCTGTCTGTAGAGATGCAAAAAAACCTATTTTGGCTTGTGCCTGACTTTTGCCAAAGACTATGATGTATTGTATTAAAATAAGACATCTTAACTCGATTGGGAGTTAGAGTATTTGTTCATGTCCCACAAGTTCACTTCTTGGAATACCAAACAGAAAAAAACCCTGCTCTCAAATGCATGACCTTGTCTGTCTTACCACAAAGTGGCTACAGCCAGAGTTTCTAACTGGACCACAGATAATGTAAAGGGTAATTGTGGATCAATATATATGACCCCTACCTACAATCCTGCCATGTGGGTGAGCCACGCAAACCCTAAAACAGCAGACCAACTGGTTGAAATGGAGGAGAGGTATGTGGTGACTGAGTAACTATTAAGTGTACCCCACTGGGCCCTAGTTCTGCATCAGCGATCTCCAGTAACCAATGGTAAGACTTCCATGGGAGGATAATATGATCCAATGTTTTCAATGTGGTGCTTTGGGCCATATTGCTGCTAATTGTTTGCTTACTTCTGAACCTATGCAATGTGATGCTGCTTGTGTCAGTCACAGAATATCATACACCCATTGTATTGCAGCACTCATGCTTGTCTAAAGATCCACCTTAATGAATCACATTCCCCTTTAATGAAGCATGCGCATCCTTTAATGGAACACACATGCCATATAATGGAGCACACAATTCCAGTATATCTGCAAACTTCCTTTGCACAAATCACAAGTAATTCAGCAATCATTCATGGACATACAGCCACTATTGCACTTTACTTTAACTAACAGTGTGCTGGAGAGTGGTAGCCATTTTCTTGTAGCACACTTCCTCTTTTCTTATCCTCTGGGGAGAATAATTTCATCATCACTGTGTTGTGCCCACCCATACTGACCTCAAGAACATTTACAGATCTTCCATGGAGTCAAAGAGGTAACCCATTATTTAATTGAGTCTACCTAACATTCAACATGTAAGTACAGAGTTCTTTTGTAAGCTCATGTGACAGGAAATACAGTGGCCATGGATACCTGTGAGCTACAGTATATGGTCCTGAAATTGATCATTCCCAAAGTCTAGTTAATAGTTAAGATTTGTTACCTGATGGGTTATTCAGTTGCTGGGATCACAAGGGTATACTTAAGAGAAATGGAAAGGTTTACATTAGTTTGTATGTAGGATGTCAACCTCTTGGCTTTGTGAATTTCACACTCACCCAACACCACCATATATTTTTTGTTAGATTTTTGTTATTATTTGCTAACGCTCTTTCTTTGTAGATGGGTCACAGCAAGCAGGAAAGGACAGTAGTAACAGGCCATAAGTGGGGAGTGTATAATGCTGTGCTAGGAAAAAATATCAGACCCAAAGACTCAGAATGTAAGCCTTAACTCTTTGGATCTGCTTTTTCCATGGTTGAGAACAATGTTCTATTTAAATTTAAATCACCATGCCCTGGCGCACATTCATTTACTACATAAATGTTGTAATTTTCTTTGTGTTATAGAAATTAATTTCATAGTTTTCATGGTATAAACAAAAGACTACATTTCTCTCAGCAAAATAATTTAACAAATGATTAGCATTAACAGTTCAGCGTGTGTAATGGTTTACAATATCCCAATCACAGATTGTAACATATAAAGCTATAGGGGTATATGCAATTGCGGTTGAATTCCCGAAAATGTCGAAAAACGGGACATTTTCGCCCCCCCAAAAAATTCGACAATGTAATACAGTGCTTTTCGCCAAAAAAAACGGACATTCCAAATTCGACTTTTTGAAATTCGAAATTTGTCAAATTCGACATTTCTGCAATGGTAGAAATGCGGCATTTCGACAAAAGTGTATTCAATTGAAGATTGTAAATTCGACAAAAGTGCTTTTAGACAGTAAATTCGTCATTTTCAATCCGCCACACTTTGCTGGCGGAATCTAATAAAAAAATGTAAAAACATTTTTTTTTTGTGGGTTTTTTTTTGGTAATAGCATATCTATTTATATTAGAACAATAGGCAAGAACCCACAGCACTCATACATCCGCGGTGCCAGTGGTATTGTGACCACACTATTTAAATAAAAAATCATACAAATTCAGCACTCACCTAATATTAACACTTCAAACTGTAATTCATCTGAATTCAGGGAATGTTAGTTCCAAAATATTGCAATAGTTTGTTAAACTGACCAGCCCCTTCACGGCCTTCCCATTTGGTCAGTCCCTACACTGACTTACACAAATCTGAGCAATGCTCACAGGCATCTTTTGGATTTTAAATGCACTGCATGCTTATATCACGTGTTTAGGCCCTGTCCCACTCTTTTAAAGAGACAGGAACCACACCCAAGCATATCAGTAAAAACACCTGGGGAATTTCTTAACAATTAATTTACATATGGACAATAGGGGTGCAAGAAAGAGTGTGACCACAAAAATTTTATATAAACAATAGGCAAGAACCCACAGCACTCATACATCCGCGGTGCCAGTGGTATTGTGACCACACTATTTAAATAAAAAATCATACAAATTCAGCACTCACCTAATATTAAACACTTCAAACTGTAATTCATCTGAATTCAGGGAATGTTAGTTCCAAAATATTGCAATAGTTTGTTAAGCTGACCAGCCCCTTCACGGCCTTCCCATTTGGTCAGTCCCTACACTGACTTACCCAAATCTGAGCAATGCTCACAGGCATCTTTTGGATTTTAAATGCACTGCATGCTTATATCACGTGTTTAGGCCCTGTCCCACTCTTTTAAAGAGACAGGAACCACACCCAAGCATATCAGTAAAAACACCTGGGGAATTTCTTAACAATTAATTTACATATGGACAATAGGGGTGCAAGAAAGAGTGTGACCACAAAAATTTTATATAAACAATAGGCAAGAACCCACAGCACTCATACATCCGCGGTGCCAGTGGTATTGTGACCACACTATTTAAATAAAAAATCATACAAATTCAGCACTCACCTAATATTAACACTTCAAACTGTAATTCATCTGAATTCAGGGAATGTTAGTTCCAAAATATTGCAATAGTTTGTTAAGCTGACCAGCCCCTTCACGGCCTTCCCATTTGGTCAGTCCCTACACTGACTTACACAAATCTGAGCAATGCTCACAGGCATCTTTTGGATTTTAAATGCACTGCATGCTTATATCACGTGTTTAGGCCCTGTCCCACTCTTTTAAAGAGACAGGAACCACACCCAAGCATATCAGTAAAAACACCTGGGGAATTTCTTAACAATTAATTTACATATGGACAATAGGGGTGCAAGAAAGAGTGTGACCACAAAAATTTTATATAAACAATAGGCAAGAACCCACAGCACTCATACATCCGCGGTGCCAGTGGTATTGTGACCACACTATTTAAATAAAAAATCATACAAATTCAGCACTCACCTAATATTAACACTTCAAACTGTAATTCATCTGAATTCAGGGAATGTTAGTTCCAAAATATTGCAATAGTTTGTTAAGCTGACCAGCCCCTTCACGGCCTTCCCATTTGGTCAGTCCCTACACTGACTTACACAAATCTGAGCAATGCTCACAGGCATCTTTTGGATTTTAAATGCACTGCATGCTTATATCACGTGTTTAGGCCCTGTCCCACTCTTTTAAAGAGACAGGAACCACACCCAAGCATATCAGTAAAAACACCTGGGGAATTTCTAAACAATTAATTTACATATGGACAATAGGGGTGCAAGAAAGAGTGTGACCACAAAAATTTTATATAAACAATAGGCAAAAACCCACAGCACTCATACATTCCGCGGTGCCAGTGGTATTGTGACCACACTATTTAAATAAAAAATCATACAAATTCAGCACTCACCTAATATTAACACTTCAAACTGTAATTCATCTGAATTCAGGGAATGTTAGTTCCAAAATATTGCAATAGTTTCTTAAGCTGACCAGCCCCTTCACGGCCTTCCCATTTGGTCAGTCCCTACACTGACTTACACAAATCTGAGCAATGCTCACAGGCATCTTTTGGATTTTAAATGCACTGCATGCTTATATCACGTGTTTAGGCCCTGTCCCACTCTTTTAAAGAGACAGGAACCACACCCAAGCATATCAGTAAAAACACCTGGGGAATTTCTTAACAATTAATTTACATATGGACAATAGGGGTGCAAGAAAGAGTGACCACAAAAATTTTATATAAACAATAGGCAAGAACCCACAGCACTCATACATCCGCGGTGCCAGTGGTATTGTGACCACACTATTTAAATAAAAAATCATACAAATTCAGCACTCACCTAATATTAACACTTCAAACTGTAATTCATCTGAATTCAGGGAATGTTAGTTCCAAAATATTGCAATAGTTTGTTAAGCTGACCAGCCCCTTCACGGCCTTCCCATTTGGTCAGTCCCTACACTGACTTACACAAATCTGAGCAATGCTCACAGGCATCTTTTGGATTTTAAATGCACTGCATGCTTATATCACGTGTTTAGGCCCTGTCCCACTCTTTTAAAGAGACAGGAACCACACCCAAGCATATCAGTAAAAACACCTGGGGAATTTCTTAACAATTAATTTACATATGGACAATAGGGGTGCAAGAAAGAGTGTGACCACAAAAATTTTATATAAACAATAGGCAAGAACCCACAGCACTCATACATCCGCGGTGCCAGTGGTATTGTGACCACACTATTTAAATAAAAAATCATACAAATTCAGCACTCACCTAATATTAACACTTCAAACTGTAATTCATCTGAATTCAGGGAATGTTAGTTCCAAAATATTGCAATAGTTTGTTAAGCTGACCAGCCCCTTCACGGCCTTCCCATTTGGTCAGTCCCTACACTGACTTACCCAAATCTGAGCAATGCTCACAGGCATCTTTTGGATTTTAAATGCACTGCATGCTTATATCACGTGTTTAGGCCCTGTCCCACTCTTTTAAAGAGACAGAGAAGGCCGTGAAGGGGCTGGTCAGCTTAACAAACTATTGCAATATTTTGGAACTAACATTCCCTGAATTCAGATGAATTACAGTTTGAAGTGTTAATATTAGGTGAGTGCTGAATTTGTATGATTTTTTATTTAAATAGTGTGGTCACAATACCACTGGCACCGCGGATGTATGAGTGCTGTGGGTTCTTGCCTATTGTTTATATAAAATTTTTGTGGTCACACTCTTTCTTGCACCCCTATTGTCCATATGTAAATTAATTGTTAAGAAATTCCCCAGGTGTTTTTACTGATATGCTTGGGTGTGGTTCCTGTCTCTTTAAAAGAGTGGGACAGGGCCTAAACACGTGATATAAGCATGCAGTGCATTTAAAATCCAAAAGATGCCTGTGAGCATTGCTCAGATTTGTGTAAGTCAGTGTAGGGACTGACCAAATGGGAAGGCCGTGAAGGGGCTGGTCAGCTTAACAAACTATTGCAATATTTTGGAACTAACATTCCCTGAATTCAGATGAATTACAGTTTGAAGTGTTAATATTAGGTGAGTGCTGAATTTGTATGATTTTTTATTTAAATAGTGTGGTCACAATACCACTGGCACCGCGGATGTATGAGTGCTGTGGGTTCTTGCCTATTGTTTATATAAAATTTTTGTGGTCACACTCTTTCTTGCACCCCTATTGTCCATATGTAAATTAATTGTTAAGAAATTCCCCAGGTGTTTTTACTGATATGCTTGGGTGTGGTTCCTGTCTCTTTAAAAGAGTGGGACAGGGCCTAAACACGTGATATAAGCATGCAGTGCATTTAAAATCCAAAAGATGCCTGTGAGCATTGCTCAGATTTGTGTAAGTCAGTGTAGGGACTGACCAAATGGGAAGGCCGTGAAGGGGCTGGTCAGCTTAACAAACTATTGCAATATTTTGGAACTAACATTCCCTGAATTCAGATGAATTACAGTTTGAAGTGTTAATATTAGGTGAGTGCTGAATTTGTATGATTTTTTATTTAAATAGTGTGGTCACAATACCACTGGCACCGCGGATGTATGAGTGCTGTGGGTTCTTGCCTATTGTTTATATAAAATTTTTGTGGTCACACTCTTTCTTGCACCCCTATTGTCCATATGTAAATTAATTGTTAAGAAATTCCCCAGGTGTTTTTACTGATATGCTTGGGTGTGGTTCCTGTCTCTTTAAAAGAGTGGGACAGGGCCTAAACACGTGATATAAGCATGCAGTGCATTTAAAATCCAAAAGATGCCTGTGAGCATTGCTCAGATTTGGGTAAGTCAGTGTAGGGACTGACCAAATGGGAAGGCCGTGAAGGGGCTGGTCAGCTTAACAAACTATTGCAATATTTTGGAACTAACATTCCCTGAATTCAGATGAATTACAGTTTGAAGTGTTTAATATTAGGTGAGTGCTGAATTTGTATGATTTTTTATTTAAATAGTGTGGTCACAATACCACTGGCACCGCGGATGTATGAGTGCTGTGGGTTCTTGCCTATTGTTTATATAAAATTTTTGTGGTCACACTCTTTCTTGCACCCCTATTGTCCATATGTAAATTAATTGTTAAGAAATTCCCCAGGTGTTTTTACTGATATGCTTGGGTGTGGTTCCTGTCTCTTTAAAAGAGTGGGACAGGGCCTAAACACGTGATATAAGCATGCAGTGCATTTAAAATCCAAAAGATGCCTGTGAGCATTGCTCAGATTTGTGTAAGTCAGTGTAGGGACTGACCAAATGGGAAGGCCGTGAAGGGGCTGGTCAGCTTAACAAACTATTGCAATATTTTGGAACTAACATTCCCTGAATTCAGATGAATTACAGTTTGAAGTGTTAATATTAGGTGAGTGCTGAATTTGTATGATTTTTTATTTAAATAGTGTGGTCACAATACCACTGGCACCGCGGATGTATGAGTGCTGTGGGTTCTTGCCTATTGTTCTAATATAAATAGATATGCTATTACCAAAAAAAAACCCACAAAAAAAAAATGTTTTTACATTTTTTTATTAGATTCCGCCAGCAAAGTGTGGCGGATTGAAAATGACGAATTTACTGTCTAAAAGCACTTTTGTCGAATTTACAATCTTCAATTGAATACACTTTTGTCGAAATGCCGCATTTCTACCATTGTAGAAATGTCGAATTTGACAAATTCAGGGGCTGGTCAGCTTAACAAACTATTGCAATATTTTGGAACTAACATTCCCTGAATTCAGATGAATTACAGTTTGAAGTGTTAATTTTAGGTGAGTGCTGAATTTGTATGATTTTTTATTTATATTAGAAGGGATATTAGAAGGGATTAGGTACTTGGTTTGTCTATTTAGGAGGCACAAGTATTATTTATATATTTTTAAAAATATTTTTTTTTATTTTTTTTTAAATGGAATGGTGTAAAAATCAGAAAAAAAATGCGTGGGGTCCCCCCTCCTAAGCATAACCAGCCTCGGGCTCTTTGAGCCGGTCCTGGTTGCCAAAATACGGGGGAAAAAATGACAGGGGATCCCCCGTATTTTAACAACCAGCACCGGGCTCTGCACCTGGTCCTGGTGCAAAAAATACGGGGGACAAAAAGAGTAGGGGTCCCCCGTATTTTTTGGACCAGCACCAGGCTCCACTAGCTGGACAGATAATGCCACAGCCGGGGGTCACTTTTATACAGCGCCTTGCGGCCGTGGCATTAAATACCCAACTAGTCACCCCTGGCCGGGGTACCCTGGAGGAGTGGGGACCCCTTCAATCAAGGGTCCCCCCCCCAGCCACCCAAGGGCTGCGGATGGGTGGCTGATAGCCATGTGTAAAAATGTAAGAATATTGTTTTTTTTTTTGCAGAAGAACTACAAGTCCCAGCAAGCCTCCCCCGCAAGCCGGTACTTGGAGAACCACAAGTACCAGCATGCGGGGGGAAACGGGCCCGCTGGTACCTGTAGTTCTACTGCCAAAAAATACCCAAATAAAAACAGGACACAGACACCGTGAAAGTATAGCTTTATTACATACATGCCGACACACATACTTACCTATGTTGACACGCCAACTCTGGGCTCGTCTCCAATGTCGACGTCCGGGGTACCTGAAAATAAAATTCTACTTACCTGATCCAGTGTCCAGTTCCGGTTCAGCGGCTGACCCCGGGTAACCCCATCGCTGACCGCAAAGTTCCCACCATTGAAACTAATGGAGGGAGCTGTGCGATGCGCGTCTGACAGCTCCGACGTGCATACAGCCAATCAGGAGAGTGCCACGACATGGCGCTTCCTGATTGGCTGAAGGGACCTTTCTGTGACAGGAGTCACGGGGGGTCTCTGCATTCAGGGAAAGGGGTCCCATGTGTAAACATGGGACCCCTTTCAGTCCGTCTTGTTCGGGTTAATGCGTTGTTTTTTTTTGCCAAGTACGTGGATTACAATAAAAGAACCGGACACTGGATCAGGTGAGTATAATTTTATTTTCAGGTACCCCGGACGTCGACATTGGAGATGAGCCCAGAGTCAGCATGTCAACATAGGTAAGTATGTATGTGTCGGCATGTGTGAAATAAAGTTGTATTTTCACGGTGTCTGTGTTCTGTTTTTATTTGGGTATTTTTTTGCAGTAGAACTACAGGTACCAGCGGGCCCATTTCCCCCGCATGCTTGTACTTGTGGTTCTCCAAGTACCGGCTTGCGGGGGAGGCTTGCTGGGACTTGTAGTTCTTCTGCAAAAACCAATATTCTTACATTTTTACACATGGCTATCAGCCCCCCATCCGCAGCCCTTGGATGGGGGGGACAGCCTCGGGCTTCACCCCTGGCCCATGGGTGGCTGGGGGGGACCCCTTGATTGAAGGGTTCCCCACTCCTCCAGGGTACCCCGGCCACGGGTGACTAGTTGGGAATTTAATGCCATGGCCGCAGGGCGCTGTATAAAAGTGACCCCCAGCTGTGGCATTATCTGTCCAGCTAGTGGAGCCCGGTGCTGGTCCAAAAAATACGGGGGACCCCTACTCTTTTTGTCCCCCGTATTTTTTGCACCAGGACCAGGCGCAGAGCCCGGTGCTGGTTGTTAAAATACGGGGGATCCTCTGTCATTTTTTTCCCCGTATTTTGGCAACCAGGACCGGCTCAAAGAGCCCGAGGCTGGTTATGCTTAGGAGGGGGGACCCCACGCAATTTTTTTCGTGTTTTTTACCGTTTTTCTCCGTTTTTTTAACATTTTTAAAAATCGAATAAAAATTCGTCAAAATGGCCGTTTTTCGACAGCTGGACTGTCGAATTCGTTTTTTATTGAATATGTCGAATTCCGGCACCCATCTGCCGGAATTCGACGGTCGAATTGTGTCGAATTAAAAAATGGGTGAAAAATTGCCGCAATTCGCCCGGAATTGCATATACCCCATAGTCATAAAAGAGGGTTTATTTTTATTGTAAAATCTGCTGAAAAAAACTGAAACTTTTTTTATGACCTGTTCATGTAAATTAAGATGCAAATGTCTTTATTTCAGTTTGTATGTTGCTTATTGCATCCTTTTTAAGCAAATAAACAAATCTATAGACACATTTAGAAGAATAGTAAATATGTTGAAATTAAAACTAGAGATACAGTGTGTGTACCGTACTGAACATGAATTTGATGTGGAGAAAACTTAAGAAGATGCCACCAAAGAAAGATGTTTTGTTACTGGAAGCCTTGTATCTGCTACATTAGTAAATAATGACTCATAATCTCTAGGATGAATAGTAATACACTGCAGTAGCTTTACATCACTCATTATTCAAGTAACATAGACAATCAATCACGTGGATTATCACTCCTAACACAGTACTATAGACCCATACATTACTGTATATTTTTAATTCACTGCAACAGGAGGATTCATTATTTGTACACATTTTCACTGTCAGTTTTTCATATAGAATACAGCAGAACTGTCTTATGATAAATACTTAATTGAAATTTTGTGGATTACACCCCAGCCTCAAATTAGCATCTATTAGCACATGTTCCATCATTAATTTATTTAATCAATAACCCACTCATGCAATTGAAAGATAACACCAGAGCTGCCAAATGTTTTCATTTCCAATGATAGTCCCTAACTTTAAATATTTGTCCCTGAAAAATGTTGTGCCGTGAAATGTCCCTTGGGTTTATACAATCAACATTTATTGACATTATAGTAATTAATGTTAAATAATACACTCTAAGGAATATTAGTAAGCAGTACATGATGACAAATGGACAAAGGGTGAACCAAGTGCAATGTGTTGAGGGTGAACCTGTGCAATAGCAAAGTGTCCCTGAAAATGATATTAAAATGTTGGCAGGTACTGTATGGAACTGTAATTATTCAGTGGACATGTATTAGTTGTAAATTTGCTGTAACTTAAATAATGAATCTAAATAAATAAATGATTTCTATAGAACAAATGTACAAAATAGTTATTAGGTCATATACAAAATGTTGTACAGAATAAATTGTAACAGATTATTCACATTTAACAAAACAGCATTTCGGATATAAAAAAAAAGATGAATATTGCTTTACAGGAAACTCTTTACCCTCAACATAATATGAGTAAAATAGCACATTGTATTTGAGTGTCATTGTGGCACTGTAGTACGGTGACTAGCATTGCTACTTCACAGCACTAGGACAACTTTTGATTCTGAACAGGGCCCTGTATGTCTATGTGCAGGGTTGGACTGGCCCACAGGGGTACAGGAGAAACCACCAGTGGGCCCATCCCCTCCTTTGGGGATCAGGTTACACATTGTACTGTTACTAATCTAGTACATTATCTTGCATGCACTACAGTATTTACTGTATATACTTATCTAGGGGATCAGCTCTTACAAAATGGTAAGGCAAACCGATGTGGTGGCTTGGCACACCCCCTCTAGAGACTGGCCACACCCCTAAACATGGGCTCCTACCACTGCATTCCCCCGGTGGGCCCTACATGCCCCATGCATGCCGACACTGTCTATGTGGAATTATAGGTTGTTTCTGTGTTTGTCTGGGTCTCCTTTAAGTGTTCCTGTTTATTCCCACAGTTTAGAAACGTAGGTTGATTAACTTCAGATTGAATTGACTGAGAGTGTTGAGAGTATGTGTGTATGTGTGTGTGTGTGGGTGTGTGTGTTTGTGTCTTTGTGTACAGTATGTGTGTGTGATAGGGAATTTTATTATAAGTTCTAATGCTGTAGGAACTGGTGAGAATTATTCAATATTTTCTGGAAAGCATTTAAAAGAATACGGTAGTGCTATACAATTAATAATTACATAAATAACTAGTGATAAGGATACAATATGCATTCAAGCTGTTTTTAAACATATAAGTGTCTGTGACAAAATAATTTATTTTGTTCAAGTGTCTAAAAACTATTCTCATCCATATCTCATTGAATTTACAATGTGCTCCCTGTGACATGAAGTTTTCAGCTGTGTTGACCTGCATCCGATGCATTGAAATGGAACAAAAAGCTTTAAAATAAATAAATAAAAAATAAACATACTGTAGCACAATTCTAGATAAGCATAGCTAAAAGCAAGAATTTATATGGTCTTATTTGGTACACTGATTTTGTATTTGACGGCCATTTCAACGACCTTAACATGCATCAGAAACGCATCTAAAATTCATCATATTTACGTGGTTTTGTAGCTTTAAACAGAAACAAAAATCACTCATTGCAATAATGTTATGTCGACACAAAGTCAATATAGGAAAAAAATGAATTTAAAATTATCATCATTGATCAGTAAAGAGAATAATAAGCATTCATTCCAAAATAGTCAGCACCATGGTGCTTCTGGATTTATATAATCTCATAGCTGGGATAAGTATCTTCACAAGGGAATATAAATAGCATAACAGCATACATTTAAAACATTTGTGCATGAACTTTGCTTTAGCTAATTGCCTAAAAATTGTTTCCAGACATTAATGTGGTCCCTTTCACTTTCCGAAAACTATTTTCTCACAGACAGGGATCTTTATCCAAAATCTGCTGAGCAAATTAAATGACACAAAAATCAGCCACACTGTTAACAAACCAAGTTGCAGAAAAAATACAAAGCACATTTTGTTATTTCGTATTTACCCATTAACAATTGTTTTTATGCAATTGGCTTTGTTTGATTTTACAACTGAAGTGAGGGAATTAAAATTAAAAATGTTATTTGTGCTATCTATACTATATCTCCACAGGCAGAATATAGAATTGCACTAATCTAGTTTCTTAGAAAATCTTTTATCACATGGTGTACAAATGCAATTTGTATGGATCACACTATTTTACTGCCCTAAAAGAAGAGGTACTGTAGATCAGTGTTTCTGTTGTCTGATTAAACCTGCTGGGGGCATGAATATGGGGAGTTGGGTCTTTCCTTATCTACAGTATGTAGAAAATAGATTTTTTTTAAAAATCACTATCAACTCACTAATTAATGCTAGGTCAAAAAACATTGTTTATATTCCTCTGTCGAATATCTTCCTTTAGGTACCATGGCATATTTTTTTGATTATTATTTTTTTATAGAAATAAGGACTACTGTAAGTCTTCCACAGATTGACCTTTAAGCTTTTAAATTGTGCCTCTGTGGGGAAAATTTACTAAAGCTTCTAAAACTGAGAATTGGTGATTTTGCCTATAACAACAAATCAGATGCTGTCTTTCATTTTTTTATTGCCTTCTAGAAAATTATAGACAGCATCTGATTGGTTGCTATGGGCAACATCACCAATTCTCTGTTTTAGAAGTTTTAGCAAGTTTACCCCTGTGACTCCAATCCAAATACAGCCAAATTTATCATGACTCCAAATACAGCTGAATTTATAGACCCCCTATCACAAAATAGCTTTTCTCAAATGCTCTCTCGGCAGGTCTCACGGGTCAGTTAGCTGCCTTGTTTTGGGTGCTTTAAGTGGTAAATGTGTAATTACAGCACATAAAATGAATAGGAAGCAATGAGCAATGAAAGCAGGCTCTGAAGCACTTAGCAAAGGAGCTATCCATCTAATAGCTTAATTGCTACCTCGGTTTGTGCACTTATGTTTTTTTTTATCCTGCATCTACTCTTATGCTTATGTATTCTAGATTTGAACTAGTATAAGGCCAATATTAGAATGATGTGGAAATGCATGTTATTGCCAAGACACAGCATATTGTGCAGTAACTCTAATATATCAGTATACTGTAGATATGCAGAGTGACACATTACTAGTACTGTAGATACAATGTATCAATACAGTGGGACTACAATTGTGCTTTGTCTAATTTGTTTAATGTAATTTGTTACTTAACAAAGACTCTGTGAGCTTTTTAAATCTTAAATAAACAAAGTGATAATAACATACTTTATTGAAACATGGAATAAGATAGCATTTGAATTATGTATTGGTCATAGCTAAAAAAAAAAGCACAAACTATAACTTAAAACTCTAGTTACCAATTACCATGCCAAGTTACAAACGTCAACAGCTAACAGATCCTATTTGGTCAGACACTGTATTATTCCATCTCAACCCGTGGTATTGGGTTTAAATTGGGTTTAGCAAACTAGACCGGATAGATACCAACAAGTTCAGATAATAATAGTATACAGAGATACTGCTTTTCCCAAATTCCAATAGAGGTTCAGAATTCTGTAAGTTCTACCCATAAGAGCTAGAGGCCCACCAACCAGAATCTACCTACTGCAAAATATACAGCATTGAACCCCTTAAACCTCCACCATCTCAAGAGTAGTCTTCAGTGCTTTTTGCTTAGTTAGGGGATACTTTTCCAGGGTGATATTCATATGGTACACTGCAACCCTATCAAAGCAAGCAGGTATTATCTTCCATGAAAGTATCAGGCTGCCCACACACTAAACCTATGATATCACATGTCTTGCAGCATGAATGGTGTAATGGTTAGCATTAACTGCCTCATAGCCTCTGGGCTTCCTACCAATTACCTCTCTCCACTCCAATCTATCCTCAATGCTGTAGCCCAGCTCATCTTCCTCACCAAACACACTACATCCAATCTCCCCACTATTACAAGCCCTTCACTGGCTTCCCTTCCCTTTCAGAATCCAATTTAAACTTCTCACACTCACAAAGCACTAACCCACTCCTCTCCCACTTACATCTCTGACCTTATCTCCCTTTACTCTCCCATCCATCCTCTTTGCTCTTCTTAAGCATGCTGACTCTCCTGTCTTCTGATTACTTTCTCCCACTCCTATCTCCAAGATTTTTCACGTGCTGCTCCAATTCTCTGGAATTCCCTTCCTCTCCCCCTCAGACTCTCCACCACTCTACAAAACTTCAAGCATGCTCTCAAGACCCAGTTCTTCACCAAACCCAACCCTCTGTTCCACGCTCTCTATGTACCCCGTCTGTGTCACCCCTGTCTGTCTACCCCTCATCTTTAGAATGTAAGTTCTCACGAGTAGGACCCTCTTCCCTCATGTGCTTATCCTTTCTCTTACTTTAATAATCTTCAACTGCACCAACTCCAGCAGTCCTCTGCCACCTGATACTTATTTCAGTGTCATCTGCTTTTGTAGCTTTGTTTATTTACCCTGTACTTGTCCTATATTGTCTCCAAAAGTAAGTTGCTGTTTTCCTGTTTTGATTATTTGTTTATGTACTCTGTAATTGGGTGCTGCATAACCCTTGTGGCACCATATAAATAAAGGATAATAATAATTATAATAATACTATAAATTATATAAATAGTAAAAGTTTCTGATAAGAACTGAGGTCACATCACCTCCAAAGTACTTAAATTTTGCGCTTTTATACATATCATACAAATCTAAAGTGGGTTCTAATACCCATAATTGTTTGCTGCTTCCTTACTCTGGAATTCTCTACCTCTCCCCCTCAGACTCTCTACCTCTCTACAGAACTTCGAACGGGCTCATAAGACCCACTTCTTTACCAAACACAGCCAAATCTCATCCTAACCCTCTGTCCCACGCTCGGTCTACCCAATCTGTGTCACCCCTGTCTGTCTGCCCCTCTCGTTTGGAATGTAAGCTCTCACGAGTAGGGCCCTCTTCCCTCATGTGGTTATCCTTTTCTTACTTTAATAATCCTCAACTGCCCAAATCCTGCAGTTTTTGGCCACCTTGATACTTATCTCAATGTCGTCTACTGAAGTAGTTATGCTTAGTTACCCTGTACTTGTCCTATATTGTCTTCAACTGTAAGTCACTGTTTTCCTGTTTTGACTATGTGCATATGTACTCTGTAATCAGGGCCAGTTCTAGACCTCGTGGTTCCGAGGATGAAAGTTTCTTTTGGTGCCCCCCCAAGGGTGAAATAGAGTTAGTGCATGCCGCAGGCGCACAACAAAAATAGGGGCATGGCTTCATAGGGAAGGGGCATGGTCAGATTTGCTCCCTGTAGTTTTGCCCTGAGTAGCTGTTGTGCCCCAGTAGCTGTTGTGCCCCCAGTAGTTATGTCCCCAGTAGCTGTTGTGCCCCCAGTAGCTGCTGTGCCCCTTGCAGCTGTGCACCCAGTAAAGCGCCCTCAATATTTGTGCCCCCATTAGTTATGCCCCCAGTGGCTGTTGTGCCCCTTGCAGCTGTGCCCCCAGTAGTTTTGCTACCAGTACTGCACCCTCATTAGTTGTGCTCCCATTAGTTGTTGTGCTCCCTGCAGCTGTGCCCCCAGTACTGCGCCCTCATTAGTTTTGCCCAAGTAGCTGTTGTGCCCCCATTAGTTTTGCCCCCAGTAGTTTTGACCCATTACTCTGCCCACCAGTAGCTGTGCCCCTAGTAAATAAAGAATCAAGAATACTCACCAGCCCTGTTCCTGTTTCCTGACCACTGCTGCTGCCCGTCTTCCGCCGCCGTTCCTCGGATCCATAGGAGCGCATAGACACTAGAGGTCAATTATGACCCCTAGCATCTATGACTGTCCTAAACTGCCGTGCGGTGCGCGATGATGTCAGGCGCACCGCACGGCAGACTCCAGTAGCAGGGAAAGGTCCTCTCTGCAAAAGGAAACTAGATGCTACCTCACTGCATGTCTAGTTTCCCTTCGAGGAGAGGACCTTTTCCTAACCATCGCCGCCACCATCCCCGTCTGGACACAGTAGCGGTGCCGCTACTGTATGTAATTGGGCACTGCGGAACCCTTCTGCCGCCATATAAATAAAGGATAATAATAATAATATAATAATAGCACTGGGTTTGCTTCCCACCATCGTTAAATAGTGTGGAGATTGTATGTTCTCTCTGTGCTTGCCAGAGATAACTTCAGGTACTCTAGTGTCCTCCAACAATATAAAAATATTCTGTTAGCTTAATAGCTCCTAGAAAAATGATCAAATATCACCTTGCGCTAATGCTAATTACCAGGCAAAGAACTGGGTGGAGACACATGAAACCATTTTGGTTTTTTATTTTATATACAAATATATTATTAGAAAAAGGTATTACAGCGCATATAGATTGGACATGAAAATTAATTTATTAAAATAGATACATTAAAAATCCATAACCACCGGCCGACTTAAAATGCAGCCTTGTTTCTATACAGCAGCAACCAGCCCTATGTAAACAGAATCTCTGAACTTGCTTAATTGTATCACTGTAGATAAATGCAACAAAATAGAACACTGTAAACTACTTTGTGCGGCTAATGAAAGTCACTTCCATCGGTAATCGATACTTAGACTGGCACAGAGTAACGAAAAGTCCATTCACCAATTTCAATTCATTGAACTGAATAATATATTGTAAAGGTTTAACGTCTGGCCAGACAAAAAGTTCAGTCTCACCGCTCCTTCCAGCCCTTAATTGCAGAGAAGTCCTCCCGGTTGCTGGTGCTTTAACCTTTGTAGGCAGTCATCTCTGGAGGATCGTATCCGTGAAAAAAGGTGTACTACAGCTGGAGCTGCAGCTGGTGGTGAAGACCTCTGGTAACAGTGGTATGGATGATAATATGGTGAGTCTTTAACGCGTTTCTCCGCCTCCCTCCGGGTTCAGCAGCTTCTGATACATTTTTAATGTATCTATTTTAATAAATTAATTTTCATGTCCAATCTATATGCGATGTAATACCTTTTTCTACATTTTGACTTTTTCCACGAATAGGGTTGAGTAGCCCTATATTACTGGCAGCACATAGATTGGAGTGACAGAGCGCTTGGCTACATATCTTTTTTGTATCAAATATATTATTAAACAATTAACAATTAAAATTTGCCATTAAATAGTTAACTTGAGGTGGATCAATTACATATTTTGTAGATGTTTCTCTGTGCACCAAGAGAACAAAAATAGTAACACTGTTTAAAAAATAAGATGATCACATGAAATAAAAGTCAGCTGCCAGACATATATATTATCAATGTTACTTTGAATGGTATTGGTCCTTGGGTTCAAAAAGCCCCTCAGTTTGGTACACAGTGTCCTGACTAAGGTCTCACTGCAGGTGAGTAAAATACACAGTCTCAATCTCAGTCGCTGCTGTATAACATGTAATAGCTTGTAGCTGCTTGATACGGGGACATCAGCGCCACAATTAGGTCTCACCATATAAAGGGTTTGGTAATGGGACCCATCATCTGGAATCCTTGTACCAAGAAGGAAGGAGCCAACTAGGAGGCTACCGGACGTCTCCAGTCTCCAGATGGAATGCCACTTACACTTCCAACTGAGCAGATGCGCTGTTAGCAGAGTCCAAAAATGAGCATGTAGCATAGCTGGGTGTCACAGCGGATCTCCCTCGAATCATGTAACGCGTTTCGCTCTGATTCGAGCTTTTTCAAAGAGTGTCAGTTTGTCCATACATATCTGTACTTATAACCGCTGACCGCTTTTCATTGGTTCCTGCATCCCACATACCTGTAATACCTCAAATTGATCCACCTCATTTTGATCCACCTCATTTAACTATTATAAATCTTTTTCATCACCATATAAATTAAATGAATATTATGCTATTTGTGAAAAACTGTGAATAAACCATTGAATGTATTTACATTTAATATAAACACAGCTACTGTATATCATAATGAAAATAATAAAAACTGTTAAAACAATATTAAACTAAATCCACAGGTTCAGCTCAAATTCAAACTTGTGACATTATTCACTATAGTCCGTCTCTCTACCAGTACACCAGCTAATCTCTACACTGGTTTAACCTCTTGCTTTTTTTATAAATAACAAATATGTTTGTATAGAAGGAATCAAACTAATGTATTACCTCAACTTTTATTATTCGTTGTTACTTTGTAAAAATTTAATATAAACAATATATATAGATTATTTGAATACCAGAATATTTAGTATAATTTGACAATTCCTGTCCCTAAAAAAAGGGGGGAGAAGGAAAAAGTATATAAATATATAATGCAAATTCCAGATCATTCTATTATGTATAGATATATATGAACCATATTTATTACAATTATTCCGTGGATCATTAAATAGCATAACACTGTTCTTCACATTAGATTTTAAGTTAAATCATAATATATACATTCTCTGTTTCATCTATTTGAACTAGAAACATTTGTGACTCCTCGATACACTTATACCAGGCATGTCCAAACTGCGGCCCTCCAGCTGTTGAGAAACTACACTTCCCAGCATGCCCTGACACAGCTTTAGCATTCTCTGATAGCAAAACTGTGTCAGGGCATGCTGGGATATGTAGTTTCACAACAGCTGGAGGGCCGCAGTTTGGACATGCCTGACTTATACTATCTAAGCGGGAATATACAGTATGGTTTGTTACCGCCTCGACTAATAATGGATGTTACACTGTATACATGAATCGAGCCTATGGCTCACCAAATAAATAAATTCTCTTATATATTAAAGCATAGTCTAAGCATATTTGATAATGTTTCTTGTTTGGTCTCTTGTGTATACAAGAGGCTTGTTTGTTATGCATACACAGGCATAATTTACACTCTGCAGCTGAAGTGAATAAATTGAATCATTGTCTTAGATTATAATATATATATATATATATATATAGTGATAAATTGTTACTTAGCGCCAAGAAACACTATTGTATAAAAGATTAATAGCTCCTGACAAAAATGAATGTGTGTGTGTGTGCACGCACATGTGGTAGAGATAGCTTGTAAGTTACACTTCGGCAGGGACTAATGTGAAGAGCTAAATATTTTCTGTAAAGTGCTTCAGAATATGCGTACCCTATATAAATGGCTGGGGCAAGGACTGATGTGAATAGCTAAATATTCTCTGTAAAGTGCCCTGTAAAGTGTTGCGGGATATGTGTGTGCTATATATATAACTGTTAATAAAATAATAATAATGAAATGTCTAGTTTGATGTACACTGCATCTCACCAAATCTTGTGATTGCCAAGTAATGGTTTTAAAAAGTGCTACTAATTGATAGTCTTGATCATGTGACCTGAAAGTCACCTGATCTATCTAAGTGGATAAAATATTATCTACTATCAAAACGGAAAGCAGAAAATGGAAAGGGCATAATTAATATTTGCCCTTGATTAAATGGAGCCCCACCACTGACATATTAGTTGTGCAGGCAGACATAATGTTGACTTTGTAAGAATTATCTCGCTGAGTTACAAGTTACAGGAATCTTAAATTCCCATTGGTCAGGATTTGCTGGTACAACCCCTAGAAAATAGATTGGACAAATTATAAAAGAAAATCATTACCCAAGAATTACTCAGTGACTTGACTATTGCAATTTATCATATTTGATTCTCAGGTATACCTGATGCAACATATAGCTGTGCACTCCTCCCCCACCCTAAAAATCCTTGAAGCTTAAGCTGTCCAAATGTGACCAAATGCCTTATGGATATACTACTTGCCTATGTTATGGAACTCCAGCACAATTGCATAAGACCCCCAGAGCCACTGTGAGGATCTTCTGCCTACAACAGCCACCCATTGTTTCCTTGGCGTATTATGCACATATCCGTACTTTAGATGCCACCAGGTCTTTGGCCTCAAGCAGTAAGGGCTCAAACAATTGGCTGGAGACCACTGGATTAGTAGCTGGAGTAGTAATTGAAGGCAAATGCAGGAATTGCAGAACAATGGTTAACAGGAGTAACTGTAGGATATTAGGTGTGTTCTGGATTCTGAAGCTGGGTGTAGCAAGGATCTCTCAGTGTAGTAATATGCAGACTATGGCTATGGACTTCAAACACAACAGTATTGTTAATCCAGGAGTGCAGCACAATGCTGACACAA
Source organism: Pseudophryne corroboree (assembly GCF_028390025.1). Taxonomy (NCBI): domain Eukaryota; kingdom Metazoa; phylum Chordata; class Amphibia; order Anura; family Myobatrachidae; genus Pseudophryne; species Pseudophryne corroboree. The sequence goes on along the minus strand of NC_086445.1, from coordinate 475,159,997 downwards.
TGGTGGAAAGCAATTGAGGACTGAATACACAGATTTTCACAAGTGCTTAGAGTTCAGTAACAATGGGGGTCATTCCGAGTTTATCGCATGTAGCAAATTTTTGTTGCCCATGCGATCAACTAGACACTGCCTATGGGGGAGGGATTTTTTGCATAGCAAGGCCGCGAACACTGGTGCAGCCGTGCTATGCAAAAACATTTTGTGCAGTTTCTGAGTAGCTTTCAACTTACTTACCCGCTGCGATGTCTTCAGCCTGTCCGGTCCTGGAATTGACATCAGACACCCGCCCTGCAAATGCCTGGACACGCCTGCATTGGACTCACTACTCCCAGAAAATGGTGAGTTGCCGCCCTGGAATGCCTTCCTGCTTTCAATTCTTCATTCTTCTTGTCGTTGCCCAGCAACAACAATTGCTGGGCAACGACAAGCCTGCGCTTTGCGGCCACCGCGCATGTGCAGAACCAACCTGTTCGCGCCGCAGCAAAAAACAGCAGTGTGCGAACGGGTCGGAATGACCACCAAGGATTTAACACAATGGCTTCTACAGTCCACAATAAATATCCATGGTGATGGAATATACACAGTCACTTGAGTCACTTCTGACCCAGATTTAGGTATGCTACACAATAAACAGTTAATGCCAAATTACACCAGAGGTAGAAACATTAGGAATTTTGTCATTAAAACTGACATTAAAAAACTTAAAAAGTCTCCTACACATTTTCTGACTCATCAGAATGGTTGTTATAGATGCGTGGGGTTTGTGACCTGTTTGTACATGTCACCTGGACACACAAGTTCCCCATTACATGGCCACTTATCTGCAGCACAAGATTTGTTGTGTATGACATCATGTGCCCCAAGTGGATGGTATTACATTGGCAAAACTGAATGTCAGTTCAAGACCAGGATGGCCCAACATCAGTGGTGCAAGTAGAAAGATTTTCTTAGTGGTACTGAGTGTGACGGAAAATGGGCGTGGTCATGCATCATGAGGGGGCATGAGCACATAACACTGGGAGTAGTGGCTACATTACACTAGGGGTGTGGACACACAGCACAGTCCCTTTTCTATGCAAGGCTAGAAATATATAGTACTGCCTCCAGTATAATAGAAATATATAGTAATAATCCCAATATAATAGAAATATATTGTAATGCCTCCAATTTAATAAAAATACATAATAATGCCGCCATTATAACAGGAATATATACTGTAGTAGTGCCCCTGGTATAATAGAAATATATGGTATTGTCCACATTTAAATATATTGTAATGCCCTATAATAAATGAACTATATAGTAGTGTCCACATTACAATAGAAATATATAGTACTGCCCCATAATAATAGAAATATATAGTAGTGTCCCACATTACAATAGAAATATATAGTCATGCCCCATAATAAAATAAATATATAGTAGTGTCCCACATTACAATAGAAATATATAGTAATGCCCCATAATAACAGACATATATAGTAGTGTCCCACATTACAATAGAAATATATAGTAATGCCCCATAATAAAAGAAATATATAGTAGTGTCCCACAATACAATAGAAATATATAGTAATGCCCCATAGTAATAGACATATATAGTAGTGTCCACATTACAATAGAAACTGGGTGGTACTGAGTACCTGCGGCCACATTCTTAAGGGTACTCCATACCTGAGCGTACTTGCATACTTGCACCACTGCCCAACATAGACAAGCCATCTAGGATGCACTGGCCTCAGGCAGAGGCAAGCAGCCAGTGGCTTGTCACTTGGTGGAAAAAAGGCATAGCATGGTTATGTTGAAATAAAGGGTCATTGACCATGTGCCTGAGTCTTGGAGGCATGGCAACAAGAGCAAAAAACTTCTGCAATTGAAGTCCCTCTGGATACATAGTCTCAACACACTAAGACTGGGAGGGCTAAATGATACATTGGGGCTAATTCATTTTCTGTAACATCACAGTATATAATAGCAACCTGATGTAGAGATGCATAATTGATGTGATTTATAGTCTTTTTATTTGATTAGCAGGTTCTGATTCATTATGACGAACAGTGATTATTTTCATAAAAAAATAATAAGCACAATTTCTCTACTGTGTAACTAATGATGCTGAACATTATATACAAAAATGATGTTTTTCAATTTCTTCTTATATTTGGGTTTATGTATGTTTAAATATGCTGCTTTCTTTGTCTGGACCCTAGTTCTAACTGTGGATCGTGGATTGACATTTTTTTAATATTTCTTTTTTCAATAGTTTTCTTTTTATGTACACAATTATGTTTTTACACTTCACATGTTTATGACAATTAGTCTCTTAAATATTTGATTAATTTCATGCTTTAAATTGCACAATGTGATTATGTGGCTATCAATACAGCGCTGAGTACACAGCGGTTATTGTATATGTTGCTATTTCCAGCATCTCCATGGTCACGCTGCCGGGTCCCGTGATGTAATTTCCGCACCACGGGATGAACGCGGAAGAGTGAGGATGGTGAGACAGATGGCGTAGCTCCAGAGAATGCCGGTGGGAGGAGTCCAAGGGGGGGATGGTAAGTGTGGCTTTATTCTTTGTTGTTTGCACATGCACTTTGTCCTGAAGATGGGGAAGTGGTCCCCAAAGCTTTGACACACTGACTTTTTTAATACACGTTGAAGCTTGTTTAAAAGACTCTGAGTGCCACCTCATTTTTGCTACATATACGAGGGGGCACCCCCTGTGGAGGGCACCAGAGCAGGACACATCCCGCTGTGGATATCCTGAGTGCAGGAGTATTATGGAATATATATATATATATATTCATCAAATAACACATATACAGTATACAAAAATGCATAGAATATTTATTACTGAGATACAGGATTACTACATTTTCAAATCACATTACTATGACCACCAGCTAAAAGCCAGAGTAACCTCTTTGGAACCCCATGCGCAGCACGGATCGCTGAACTGTCGTTTTAGACACACGTCTCAGGTTCATTTCGACAGGGAGCTGCTCCACTGTAGAGTATTGGTCAGCCATCATGCACCTTCATAGTCGACGTTCACCTCTCACATAAGTGGCACTAGGGTGCTCTGCAATTTCCACATTGGTTATTCACAATGGTGCTATTTGTTTAGTCACGATACACCTTCACCACATCAGCACACAAACAGTTCACAAACTGCGCTGTTTAAGAAATACTGTCACCCTTGGCCCGCAAGCCATTAATCATCCCTTTTTGCAACACGGATATATCATCCCTCTTACCCATGACCGCAACGAGTGATATGTGTGCAGACGGCCTATTGCACACATTATATACCCACCAAGCCAGCGCAGGACATGTGACGTACCTCATGGGCTATGCGCTGCCGATGTTAAATGTAGAAGGTGGTCATAATAATGTGACTTGACCGTTTACATTAAATTACATAAGAATGACAATGTACAAAAGATACTCCTTACAGAATATATAATATACTGTATTTAGAATAGACACTAGAATTTAACAAGATTATATTTAGCAAACATATTATAGAATTATCATGCTCGAGGAGCAGCTCATTTGAGCCTGCGGATGTGGGGTGAACCTTGTCCTCTATGGCAGATATATTGACAACTAATTTTTCATTTTGGATGGGGGTAACATACCAATTACTTCTTTTGGTAATTCACTGAATGACAATTTTTGGGTGGCTAAAATTCACAAGTACCATTTGTAATACGCATACAGGTTGAGTATGCCATAACCAAAATGCTTGGGACCAGAAGTATTTTGGATATCGGATTTTTCCGTATTTTGGAATAATTGCATACCATAATGAGATGTCATGGCAATGGAACCTAAGTCTAAACACAGGATGCATTTATGTTTCATATACACCTTATACACACAGCCTGAAGGTCATTTAATACAATATGTTTAATAACTGTGTATTAAACAAATTTTGTATACATTGAGCCATCAGAAAACAAAGGTTTCACTATATTAGTCTCACTCAAAAAAATTCTGTATTTCGGAATATTCCGTATTTCGGAATATTTGGATATGGGATACTCAACCTGTATTCAGTTTTTGGACATTGAGTATCTGGCCAGAGAGGATAGTATCTATACAGGGGTTCACTACGATATGCCGGCGGTCGGGCTCCCGGCAACCAGCATACCGGCGCCGGGAGCCCGACCGCCGGCTTACTGACAGTGTGGCGAGCGCAAATGAGCCCCTTGCGGGCTCGCTGTGCTCGCCACGCTACGGGCACGGTGGCGCGCTACGCGCGCCACACTATTTTATTCTCCCTCCAGGGGGGGTCGTGGACCCCCACGAGGGAGAATAAGTGTCGGTATGCCGGCTGTCGGGATCCCGGCGCCGGTATACTGTGCGCCGGGATCCCATCAGTCGGCATACAGAAGACCACCCCTATACAGAGACCTTCTTTAAAGGACAGAATCCAGTGGTTTCCTCAACTATTCGAGTAGCCATTTGAGAGTCAGTTTTTTTTTTATATCAAATGAAATTATTCTGATGACATCAGTTAAACAGCATTTGTAAAACAGGGAAATCTTACAGATATGCTAGAATGTTAGACTATCTACTATTAGAAGAAAGCTATTTTAATAATTTTGTTTTTTGGTGTATTTTGATTTTATGCCTTATGTTATTTTACTGATGCTGTATTTTTAAAATATACTAATTTCTTATATACAGTACAGTATTATAAATTTACCGTCTGTAAATAATGAAATAATTTTATGTTTAATATTATGTTCGTCAATGACGTAAATTGTTTTGTATCTTTAATGCCACTTATACATTTATATATAATAAATGTTATTTGAATCTAAGGGGTTATCCTCCATTATTGAATACATTTATCTTATTACTGGTTCTAAGGTGTTACCCAATGGTACGATACAGTAGCTGTCATAATCACTTTGACCTCTCCCATCTACACATTAGCTCTCCCTATATTGGTAATTACACAGTATATTGTCATAGACATAATTTATCTCATGCAAAATATTTATATCTTACTCTCTTCTCTTTAGTTTCCCATTGCTTATGTGACTTCACTCGGTTTCCTGGTCTCTAAATAATATACTGTATGTGGCTGGATTTAAGTAGTTTTTGCTTTATGTCTGAGCATATGACTGTGTGATGTATGGAATTAGATGACATGGTTATGCACGGTACAGTATGTGTACTAAGCTTATTCCTAATATTTCTAAAATTTTTCATTTCACATTTCTTTTTATTCAGCCAATATATTTCAGCCCACAAGTGTTTTCCAATATATAACATTACTGGATACACAGTCCATTAAGGATTTGATTTTGTATTCATTGAAAATGTCCAAATTATGTAATGTTTTCCTTTTTTCATGTATATACAGAGGCTACATTGATTACAAGGGCGTAGTATGGTATGCCGGTGGCCGGGCTCCCGGTAACCAGCATACCAGCGCCGGGAGCCCGACCGCCGGCATACCGACAGCGGGGCAAGCGCAAATGAGCCTCTTGCGGGTTCGCTGCACTCCCCACGCTGCAGGCACGGTGGCGCATTTTATTCTCCCTCCAGGGGGTCGTGGAGCCCCACGAGGGAGAAAAAGTGTCGGTATGCCAGCTGTCGGGATTCCGGCACCGGTATACAGTGCGCTGGGATCCCGACAGTAGGCATACTGAAGACTATCCGATTACAACTATAGAAAACTGGTTTGTCCCCGCTGAGTTTTTTCCCTGACATGGTTGTATCTGATGCTACCAGTCACAAACGCCTCACAGCCCCCCTCCACCCAAGACTCCTCTTCCAGCGTGTGCCAAGCATCTTATGAGATGCAACTTTTGGTTTGCAGTTCACACTGGAATAGAAATATGGTGTCAAAGAACTGTATGTCTGTGATTGCAGACCCAGTCACAACGGAGTGTACCCCTACAGATACTAGCAACTCATTTACCTAATGAATATAAATGTCAACAAACTTATACTGTAGTACTGTACTTGTAGGGGGGGGGGGGGGGGGGGCATCTATTTTATTATAGCAAATCAGCTGTTTAAAGAGGTCCACTTCTCTAACATATATTCAACTCCAAAAAAGTATAATAAATAATAAATACCTACACAAATGTATAAAAAAGCAGAAATACAACAAAATACATAAAAATTTAAATAAATAGTTTTTTAGGTGCTCACCACAAGATTGTGCCCAAACAGCAATTCAATTGTTCTACCATTCAGGTGCAATCATGGCCAGCATCAACATTTCTGCTCACTGCCTTCTGAGGTGTCCTGTTTGGGTGCCCAAATGTTACTTTTGTGTTGTTGATACTAATTTAGTTGTGTTTAGTTGCTTTGTGCAACTAAACCTAGTGATTTTGGGCAATTGAAAAGAAATGAGCGCCCGACTGCAGCAACAATTGAATTGCTTTGATTGGCACCCATTACTTTGGTCACCCAAAAAAAAATTTGCATTGCCCCTAGAGAATTAACATTTTAAAGATTGATGTGCTGATTACATCTAGAGTCTGATAGAGCACCCTAATACATCCCAGGTATATATATATATATATATATATATATATGTTTATATATTATGCATTTTATATTGGTAAACAAAGAGTATGACAATAGGATGGATACTTCCTTAGTGGAATGTTCATCTCAAACATCAATACAATGTTTTTGGAGAAATTAATCTCCACCAACATTAGGAATTCGGTACAAGAGGTTTATTACCATCTGAAAGTGCATTTAAAAAGCAATTAACACAAGTTTCCTTTTGTATGACCTAAAGGAAAGGGAGCAATTTTCTCCCTTGTCTAATCTGTCTGCACATGAAGATATTCTTTTTTTGTTCCTGAGAAAAAATGCAAGATACATACAAAGGGAGACGTTAAAGATCAATCTCCAGAAGTTTGAGCAATTAAAACAAAGATATCTGCTGAAAATTTGATACACAGTCTGATTAAGATCACATCAAGTAAGTGTTTTCCATAATGTGTGTGTGAAATATTTTTAGAAGCTCCACTGAAATTGGTGTATCATTCTGAAGAAACAGAAATTTGGGTTTGGGAAAGGCATCAGTGACTGGTGCTGTTGCTTGTATCTCTCTCCTTCTTAATAATAATAATAATAATAATAATAATAGTTTTGGAAACCCAGTGGTCAGTATGACATATTAAATAATAGCAAAATATATAAATAAAATAATAATGTTAGCTGCATTTTAGCACCTATGATTCAAACTAAAACAGCACAGTAATTTTCCTCCTTCTGTTAAGGTGGGAGTAGTTTATATACTGTACCTCCCAATTTGGTGGGTGTTTTTAGGTGGTTGGGATTGAATTTTGATGAATCATGGTGGTGTTCAGTTGCATTATAGTGTGGTTTGCTGGAAGTAGCTGGGCTTATTTTTTCCTATTTTTGTGTCTAAATGGTGGAAGTTATGCTTTTTGGTTAAACTGTATATGCCAGTGATTCTCAAACTGTGTGCCATGGCACCCTGGGGTCCAGCGGAGTACTTGCAGGGGTGCCCTGGGTTGGTGGTTCAGGACCAATTCAAATTATTTATAGTCAATGTAATAGGCAAAATCAATGCTGGTGGCAGCCAATCATAACATATGTGGACAAAGATAAGCAAATCTTGTCTCCCACACATAACTGAATCTAAGGATGGCATATAAACACAATTTGCTTCAGTTGATACTTCTTTCTAAATTTCTCAGTAAGAAACTTTTGGCCTAAGGGTGCCATGAAAAATTTTTCTGATGCTCTAGGGCGCCATGATTCAAAAAAGTTTGAGACCCACTGGTACATGCAATTGCTTGATAGATTTATTACACAAAACAAATTTTAATATTAGAGATGAGCGGGTTTGGTTCCCTGAGAACCGAACCTGCCCGAACTTCACCACCTGAGCCCAGATCCGAGTCAGGCTCGGGTTTTCCCACCTGACTCGGAAATCAGTACTAGGCAAAACGTCCTTATCCCGATGTCAGATTCTCGTGGGGTTTGGTTTCCATATAAGGAGCCACGCATCGCCGCCATTTTCACTCTGGCATTGGAGAGTGTAGAGAGAGGATGTGTCTCCGTCCACAGTGTCCTGCATCGGTACAGTGGTAGTGTCTTGTGCTGCATCAGTCCAGTCACAGTAGTGGTGTCCTCTGCTGCCATGTGTCCAGTGCTGCTGTATAAGTCCAGTCCATTGCAGTGGTGCTGTGTTATCCTGAATCAGTCCAGTGGTGGTGTCCCTGTGCTGCTAAATATGTCCAGTGGTACTGCCGTATATATCCAGTGATACTGCCGTATATATGTCCAGTGATACTGCCGTATATATGTCCAGTGGTACTGCCGTATAAGTCCAGTGGTACTGCCGTATAATTCCAGTGATCTTGCTGTATAATTCCAGTGGTACTGCCATATAAATCCAGTGATCCTGCCGTATAATTCCAGTGGTACTGGCGTATAAGTCCAGTCCAGTGATACTGACGTCTATGTCCAGTGGTACTGCCGTATAAGTTCAGTGGTAGTGCCGTATAATTCCAGTGATCCTGCCGTATAAGTCCAGTGGTACTGGCGTATAAGTCCAGTCCAGTAGTGCTGCCATATAAGTTCAGTTGTGCTGTCCTGTGCTGTATATTATTTACTCCAAATAAAGGGGTTATTACTATTTAATCCAAATAATTTTCACTGGGTTTTCCCTGTGTGGTGTAGAGGTACGCTCTCCTGTACCGCATATTGTTATATATCTCCAGAAAAATAATGGAGAACAAAAATTTGGAGGATAAAATAGGGAAAGATCAAGAATCACTTCCTCCTAGTGCTGAAGCTGCTGCCACTAGTCATGACATAGATGATGAAATGCCATCAACGTCGTCTGCCAAGGCCGATGTCCATTGTGATAGTAGAGGGCATATAAAATCCAAAAAGCCAAAGTTCAGTAAAAAGACCCAAAAAAAAGAAATTTAAATGGTCTGAAGAGAAATGTAAACTTTCCAATATGCCATATACGACAAGTTGTGGCAAGGAATGGCTAAGGCCCTGGCCTATGTTCATGACTAGTGGTTCAGCTTCACATGACGATGGAAGCCCACATCCTCCTGCTAGAAAAATGATAAGAGTTAAGCTGGAAAAAGCACAGCAAAGAACTGTGCATTCTAAGATGGTATCATAAATCCACAAGGACAGTTCAAGTGTGTCGGCGGTTGCGATGCCTGACCTTCCCAACACTGGACGGGAAGAGGTAGCTCCTTCCACCATTTGCACCACCTCTGCAAGTGCTGGAAGGAGCACCCACAGTCCATATCCTGATATTCAAATTGAGATGTCACTGTTGAAGTACAACAGGATGAGGATATGAGTGTTGCTAGCGCTAAGGAAGAAGTTGACGAGGAGGATTCTGATGGTGATGTGGTTTGCTTAAATCAGGCACCGGGGGAGACACCTGTTGTCCATGGGATGAATAAGCCCATTGTGATGCCTGGGCAAAATACCATCAAAGCCACCTCTTCGGTGTGGAATTATTTCTACACAAATTCAGACAACAGGTGTCAAGCCGTGTGTTGCCTCTGTAAATCTGTAATAAGTAGGGGAAAGGACGTTAACCACCTAGGAGCATCCTCCCTAATACGTCACCAGCAGCGCATTCATCAGAAGTCAGTGTCAAGTTGTGAAACTTCGGTTAAGAGCATAAGCAGTCCACTGACACCTAAATCCCATCTTCCTATTGTACCCAAGCTCCTGCAAGCCACACGACCAGCTCACTCAACGTCAACTGCCTCCTCAGTCAGGAACATCAGTAGTCCTGCAGGCCTTGCCACTGGCAAGACTGTGGAGTCATCTCCTAACCGGAATTCCTCTGGAGGATCCTTGAGTGGTAAGCCTGCTGTTGCTGCCACTGCTGCTGTTGTTGCTGCTGGGAGTCGAACGTCATCACAGATGGGAAGTCGGAAGACCACTTGTACTACTTCAACTAAGCAATTGACTGTTGGACCTTTGTGAGGAAGATAAAATATGACAGCAGTCATCCTTTTGCAAAGTGGATAACTGTGGCGTTGACAGCTATGTTGGTGTTAGACGTGCGTCAGGTATCCGCCATTCGTTCAGTGGGACTTAGAGAATTGTTTGAGGAAGTGTGTACCCGATACCAAATCCCATCTATGTTCCACGTCACTAGCAGGCAATACCGAGAATGTGCAGAGACGTCAGAAAAAGTGTCCTCAGTGTCCTAAAAAATGCAGTTGTACCCACTGTCCACTTAACCACGGACATGTGGACAAGTGTAACAGGGCAGACTAAGGACTATATGACTGTGACAGCCCACTGGGTAGATGTATTGCCTCCTGCAGCATCAAAATCTAGCAGCATCTAGCAGCATCTCGCAAACTCCAACTCATTCCTAGACAGGCTACGCTATATATCACTGCTTTCCGTAAGAGCCACACCGCTGACAACTTATTACGGAAACTGAGGGACATCATCGCACAATGGCTTACCCCAATTAGACTCTCCTGGGGATTTGTGATATCGGACAATGCCACCAATATTGTGCATGCATTACATGTGGGCAAATTCCAGCACGTCCCATGTTTTGCATATACAATTATTTTCGTGATGCAGAATTTTTTTAAACATGACAGGGAGATGCTGTCGTGGCCCGAAAAATTGTGAGCCACTTTCATCGTTCATCCACCATGTGCCAAAGACTGGAGCGCCATCAAACACTCCTGAACCTGCCCTGCCATCACCTGAAGCAAGAGGTGGTAACGAGGTGGAATTCAACATTCTATATGCTTCAGAGGATGGAGGAGCTGCAAAAGGCCATTCAAGCCTATACATCCACCTACGATATAGGCAAAGGAGGGGGAAGGCACCTGACTCAAGCTCAGTGGAGAATGATTTCTTGTGCAAGGTTCTCCAACCCTTCAAACTTGCCACACGTGAAGTCAGGTCAGACACTGCCAGTTTGAGTCAGGTCATTCCCCTCATCAGGCTTTTGCAGAAGCAGCTGGAGAAATTGAAGGAGGAGCTAATATAGAGTGATTCCACAAAGTATGTGGGACTTGTGGATGGAGCCCTTCATTCGCTTTGCCAGGATTCAAGGGTGGTCAATCTGTTGAAATCAGAGCAATACGTTTTGGCCACCGTGCTCGATCCTAGGTTTAAAGCCTACGTTTTATCTCTCTTTCTGGCAGACACAAGTTTGCAGAGGTTCAAAGACCTGCTGGTGAGAAAATTGTCAACTCAAGCGGAACGTGACCCATCAACAGCTCCTCCTTAACTTTCTCCCGCAGCTGGGGCTGCAAGGAAAAGGATAACATTTCCTAGCCCACCCACTGGCAGTGATGCAGGGCAGTCAGGAGCGAGTGCTGACATCTGGTTCGGACTGAAGGACGTGCCATCGATTACTGACATGTCTGCTTTCATTGCATATGATTCTGTCACCATTGAGAGAATGGTGGAGGATTATATGAGTGACAGCATCCAAGTAGGCATGTCAGACAGTCGGTATGTATACTGGCAGGAAAAAGAGGCAATTTGGATGCCCTTGCACAAACTGGCTTTATTTTACCTAAGTTGTCCCCCCTCCAGTGTGTACTCCGAAATAGTGTTTAGTGCAAGCGGTAACCTTGTCAGCGATCGGCATAGTAGGTTTCTTCCAGAAAATGTGGAGATGATGTTCATCAAAATGAATTATAAATTCCTCCGGAAAAACCTTTACCAGCACTTGCCTCCAGAAAGTACACAGGGACCTGTAATGATGGATTACAGTGGGGACGAATTAATACTCTATGAGGAGAAAGATGTACACACTGAAAGGGGTGAGGAATTGGAGTATGAGGATGAGGTGGACATCTTGCCTCTGTAGAACCAGTTTGTGCAAGGAGAGATTGATTGCTTCTTTTTTGGTGGGGGCCCAAACAAACCAGTCATTTCAGCCACAGTCCTGTGGCAGACCCTGTTGCTGAAATGATTGGTTTGTTAAAGTGTGCATGTACTGCTTATACAACATAAGGGTGGGTGTGAGGTCCCAATGACAATTCCATCTTGCACCTTATTTCTTCTTTGCATCATGCGCTGTTTGGGGACTAGTTTTTTAAAGTGCCATTCTGTCTTACACTGCCATATAAATCCAGGGGTACTGCTGTATAAGTCCAGTCCAGTGGTGCTGTCTTGTGCTGCATCAGGCCAGTGGCGGGGTGTTGTGCTGCCATAAGTCCAGTGGTGGTGTCATGTGCTGTATAATATTTACTCCAAATAAAAGGTTTATATACATTACTTGCTGTATATTATTTTCCAAATAATTTTTACAGGGTTCGCCCTATTTGGTGTAGGGGTACACTCACCTCTGCTGCAAATTATTATAATAGCTCCAAATAAAAGGGTTATTATTATCCAAATTAATATTACAGGCTTTGCCGTGTGTGTGTGTGTGTGTGTGTGTGTGTGTGTGTGTGTGTGTGTGTGTGTGGTTTAGGGTAATGCTCTCCTGTGCCACCAATATTGTGCACGTATTACATCTGGGCAAATTCCAGCACATCCCATGTTGCTTGTGCCGCACACTTGTGTCGCTTATTGTAGCTTAGTCATACAGCTACCTCATTGCACCTATTTTTCTTCTTTGTATGAGGTGCTGTTTGGGGCCTAGTTTTTTTTAAGTGCCATCCTGTCTGCAACTGCAGTGCCACTCCTAGATGGGCCAGGTGTTTATGCCACTTAGCTTAGTCATACAGCTACCTCATTGCACCTCTTTTACTTCTTTGCATGATGTGCTCTTTGGGGCCAAGTTTTTTAAGTGCCATCCTGTCTGCAACCGCAGTGCCACTCCTAGATGGGCCAGGTGTTTGTGCCCACACTTGTGTCGCTTAGCTTAGTCATACTGTTACCTCATTGCACCTCTTTTTCTTCTTTGCATGATGGCCTGTTTGGGGCCTATTTTTAAATCTGCCATCCTGTCTGCCACTGCAGTACTACTCCTAGATGGGCCAGGTGTTTGTGCCATATACATGTCGCTTAGCTTAGTCATATAGCTATGTCGGTGCAACTTTTAGGCCTAAAAACAATACTGTGAGGTGTGAGGTGTTCAGAATAAACTGGAAATGAGTGGAAATGAAAGTTATTGAGGTTAATAATACCGTAGGATCAAAATTACTCCCAAATTCTGTGATTATAGCTGTTTTTATGTTTTTTTTCAAAAATCATCCAGATCCAAAACCAAATCCAAAACACGAAAGGACGGTTTTGTAAAAACCAATACAGATCCAAAACACGAGGATGGAACCAGAACCAAAACCAAAACACAAAACAAGTGCCCGCCACACATCTCTAGTTAATATGCTATAGTACTAGATGCAGGTACATGATTATAAAGGTTTTAGGCAGATAAAAGCAGAACAACATATATAAACAGGATATCACTAATCAAATTGGGTGCATGGGGTCTCGTAACATCATTCTATAACATATATATTATTTCAACCCAGCAATAATTTGTTAGTTTGTTAGTTTGTTACATTTTATATACGGTATTTTGGGCGCTTTGAGTTTCCTATGAGTTGAGACTATGGTATCTGGTCTCTAGGTCGACAGTAACTAGGTCGACACTATCTAAATCGACCATTATTGGTCGACAGGGTTTCTAGGTCGACAGGGTCTCTAGGTCGACATGTTCTAGGTCGACAGGTCAAAAGGTCAACATGAGTTATTCACAATTTTTTTCTTTTTTTTTTTAACTTTTTCATACTTAACGATCCACGTGGACTACGATTGGAACAGTAATCTTTCGCCATGCGATTGGACACTGTGCACTAATTGGGGTTCCTGTCACTCTACAAAGAAAACTACACCAAAAAAACATAAAAAAAAACTCATGTCGACCTTTTGACCTGTCGACCTAGACCCTGTTGGCCTAAAGACCCTGTCGACCTAGAGACCCTGTCGACCTAGTTACTGTCGACCAATAGTGGTCGACCTAGACACTGTCAACCTAGTTACTATCTACCTTCCATACCACACCCGAGACTATACAGTATTCTTTATTTTATTGCTGCATGTAATTTTTATATTTACTTTATTTTTACTCTTAAAAAAAAATCTATATCATATGCTGGCTAGTGAATACATATTTTTGTACGAGTATGTGCTATATTTCATGTGTGAGGGAAGAATGCACATATCAAAGTAATGCATCATTATATATGCACCACAGATCAGGCATATTCTGGGTCAGCTTGGTCTCCACCTCCCACGTGGCTCCACACCCCACTGTGGCCTTCTTTGCTGGTCCCCGCCATTCCCGTCTGCTCCATTGTGCATCTGTCCTCCCCTCTCCTTTGTCAATTCCTCCCATCCCCTACTGTCATACTTACCACAGTGGCCATTTCTCCTCTTGTATGTCTACCCTGTCTTCCTCACAGTGCAAGTTGTTGGGGCATGCACTTAAGCTTCCCCTGTGTGTGCATTAAGGAGATGGGACAAATACTCTAAAGTTATTGTATAGTTTATAGACAAAGCACTCTTCTAATTCTGTATTCTGTAGGCAATATTAGTTCGTTTTTTACTACTGTGTGCATTATATATGTGTATATATATATATATATATATGTATACATACCCCCAAAAAAATAAATACATCTGGGAACAGATTGTTTGTTTGATGTAGAAAGAAGTGATGGTTTGATTTAGAAAAATCAATATTCAGTTCTTCCTGCCTAATATGAATTAGAAAATGAGGCAAAACATATTTTTTTCAAGAAATATCCAATCTTGAGTGTTTTGGAAGGCATATAATTGCTCATTCCCACTCTGGGGTGGCATTTTTCACTAGGAATTGCATTTGGAGGTTGCTGATAGGAAAAGGTGGATGTAGAAGAAAATGACAGGTGTGTGTGTGTGTGTGTGTGTGTGTGTGTGTGTGTGTGTGTGTGTGTGTGTGTGGTACCTTGATAGAGGAAGATGGGGTCGGCAGCAGTGGTAGGTACATTTGTGCATGCACTTCCAGAAAATGGTGACAGTGGGTGATACTAGGGAGAGGGTGACAGGCAATGGGTGATGGAGAATGTGAAAGCGAGAGGCAGTTGGTGAGGCCAGAGAATGGTGACAGGCAGTGGGTGACTGAATATGACAGAGAGAGGCAGTGGATGATGCCAGGGAGAGTGTGTCATTCACTGGGTGACAGAGTTTTCCCCCTGGATCTGCCAGTGCTGATAGGTGTAATCTTTCAAAGTGCTTTAGAGAAGCTGAAGGCAGCCTATTTTATACTGGACTAATGGTCATGAAAGCCTATGGAGAGGAGAAGGTGTGATAGGTGTTATTAAAGTCAGTGGGAGACATCTTAAATCAGAAGCTGAAGGTAAATCAAGGGGTATAAATACAGGAGACAATAGAAGGCAGATGGCACTGGCCACCAGACCTGAAGGGGGCATACTGACCTCCTCTATTTCTCCAGGTTCTGCTTTATGTGGTCCAGAGCTGGAATAAGCAGGGCGCCCAGAGGGCATATACCACGGTTCTCCTTCACCCTCCCTGGGTGCTGCTGGGGTAGTAGAAGAGAATGAGGTGGGTGAGAGTGAATGTGAACTGCAGGAGTCAGAGCCACTCCCAGAGCATGCAGCACCTATTTGGATAGAATTCCTCCTTGGGGAACTTCCTCCCTTGGGGGAGACCAACAACTTTCTTGCTTGTGGGCTCCCAGTATGAACTTATGCTCCTGTCACTGATAGATGTATTTCTTCAAAAGTGGGTTACAGTAAGCGTTACAGAGGAATTTGGGAGGCTGGAGTCAATTAATTTAAATAAGGAGCAGTATAATCACATCTATGATGGTAAGCAGAAAAAGCCTGCTGTGGACATGTGACTGTGTATTAAAGTGCAACAAAAAACAAACAATTTTTTTTTTGTTAAAATTCAAGTTGTTACAATTAGGTATTGTTTTGTGAGGGGCACCATCATATCTGAGTTAGTAAGTGCCAACAACATACCTCCCAATTTTCTTTTGATTTGTAGAGGGACATCTGCCTGAAATTAGAATCCCTAGGGTGACCTCATGGAAAATGTCATTCTTGATACCAGGGGTAGTACTAAGCTCCCGATTTTGACCGATTTGCTGTTTTTTCTTCAAAGTGTCATCTCGGTAATTCACTAAACTAAAATCTTGGCAGTGATGAGGGCATTCGTATTTTTTTGGAAGTCAAAGAAAAAAAATACGAATGAATACACCATCGGTCAAATACGCCTGTTATTTCATACAACTCGGTAATTTACTAAAAATTCTATTTCACAAACACTGCCGGCAATAGCCAAACACTGCCGTGAAAAAATACAATTCGTAATAAAAAGCAGTTTTAAAATAGACCTGCTTTTTTTTACCGTTTTCTGATAGTCATGCACGGATCCATGAGATCCGTGCATGTTTATCAGTGGGAAGGGGTGGGAAAGTGTTAAAAATCTAGAAAAAAAATGCGCGGGGTCCCCCCTCCTAAGCAAAACCAGCCTCAGGCTCTTTGGGTCCTGGGCCCTGTCAATTTTTCCCCCATATTTTTTCAACCAGGACCGGCTCAAAGAGCCCGAGGCTGGTTTTGCTTAGGAGGGGGGACCCCACGCATTTTTTTTCTAGATTTTTACCACTTTAATTTTTTTTTAAAGGTGCACAATGAAGCCCTACACGGATCTCAGAGATCCGGCCGAGATTCATTGTGTTAATGTCGGCAGTGTTTTACTATTCACTCCCGTAAAACACTGGCCGAAATTACGAATGACATCGACATCGGAAAAAACGAAAATGCAGAATATGACAGCTTAGTAAATGTGACGTAAAACATTCAAAAAGTTGCAACTTCACACTTTCGATGTCATTCGAGTTTGAACTTTAACCTCATTCAGAAAAATACGATTTTTAGTAAATATACCCCCAGGTCTATTTTTTTCCAGCCTTTTTTTACGATTCACTTTTCTTCACGGCCGCCAATGCACTTTCACGGTAGAGATTTCAAATACGAATGCATAGTAAATTACCGAGTTGTATACCTAAACAGCTGCGTTTGACCGATGGTGTATTCATTCGTATTTTTTAACTTTGACTTTCAAAAAAATACGAATGCCCTCATCACTGCCGAGATTTGAGTTTAGTAAATTCCCGAGATGACACTTTGAAGAAAAAACACCAAATCGGTCAAAATCAGGAGCTTAGTAAATATACCCCTATGCCGCTAGTTTTTCTCATTGTTGGGAGCATGCCCGTCTCTGTGTGAGCAGCTGGACATGCCCCCAGTCTCGCTCTCCTTTGAATAAACACTGCATGCATGCACAAAGCATCTATGTACCACTGCTCTGCTAAGCACTACCATCACAATGGGACACTGCGGCACATGGGTGGGGACAGTGCCTTTAAAATGAGACTTTCCTTCCAAAATCTTGACAGTTGGGAAGTACTGTATGCAAAAATTCATAGTGATGTGGTTGTTTTATGACTTTCATTATCAATTAGATATCTTGTAGCAATTGGCACAAATAAAAGTTACTATGGCAGTTTTTGCTGCACAGAAACCCCCAAATATTAGATACAGTAGCCAAAGATGGAGAAAATAATATATTTCTTGCTATAAAATTCAAGAAATTCAAGAAGAGAAAGATAAATGGTTTATTATGAAAGGGGCCATATCAGATATATGAGAGCAAGTGATATAGGGGGTCATTCCGAGTTGTTCGCTCGCAAGCGGATTTTAGCAGATTTGCACATGCTAAGCCGCCGCCTACTGGGAGTGAATCTTAGCATCTTAAAATTGCGAACGATGTATTTGCAATATTGCGATTACACACCTCGTAGCAGTTTCTGAGTAGCTCCAGACTTACTCGGCATCTGCGATCATTTCACTGCTTGTCGTTCCTGGTTTGACGTCACAAACACACCCAGCGTTCGCCCAGACTCTCCTCCGTTTCTCCGGCCACTCCTGCGTTTTTTCCAGAAACGGTAGCGTTTTTTCCCACACGCCCATAAAACGGCCTGTTTCCGCCCAGTAACACCCATTTCCTGTCAATCACATTACGATCGCCAGAACGATGAAAAAGCCGTGAGTAAAAATCCTAACTGCATAGCAAATTTACTTGGCGCAGTCGCAGTGCGGACATTGCGCAGGCGCATTAAGCGGAAAATCGCTGCGATGCGAAGATTTTTACCGAGCGAACAACTCGGAATGACCCCCATAGATTTTCAATCAACATATGAAGGGTCCTGTTAAAGAAAGTTAAAGAGAATACACATATATAAATGTCAGCTTTCAAGATTTTTAGTTTATTATCTTCAGCTGACATTTGGCACAAAAAATACCAACACTTCTATTGTTATATTACACTCTATGACCAGGTAAATCATTACTTATTAATCAGCAATAATATGCCAAGTTATCTGCAATTTCAGTATCTTGCACCCTATTATTTTTGGTGCATAGACTAGTACCTACAGGAGTGGTCTCCAACCTTAATTGGGGTGTGAGCTACTTTTGGAAAATAAAACCTCTGAAGGAGCTACCCCCTCCCCACAATGCATGTTCATTCCCGCGAAAGTGGGTGTGGCCTCACAAAAGTGGGTGCGGCCTCACAACTACAAGTAATGCAACCCGCGTAGTGCCAGATACACAAATAATGCCCCTCAGCAGTTCCAGATATAAGAATAATGCTTCCCAGCAGTGCCAGATACACAAATAATGCCCCCAGCAGTTCCAGATACAATGCCCCCACCAGTGCCAGATACAATTCCCCTTGCAGCGCCAGATAAAATGCCCCCCGCAGTGTCCGATACAGTGCCCCACACATTGCTAACCCTAGCTGGGTTCTTCTACTGCCGCCGGTGCTGCTCCTCCTGTATGAGGGACGGAAGGGGAGGAGAGCACAGCACGCGCTTCTTCTGTGAAGTCCGGAAAGCGGCTGCGGTGAGGGTGACAGAGTCTCCTGCGGCGGCGGGAATTTAAAATATGATGCCGGTAAGTGAGCCATTCAAAACTCTCGGCCCACTTCAACTGATTAATAATACCCAAAGCAGGATTGCAGCAAAGTGTTAGGTGCCGCGGTCCGCGGCGCTGCTCGGTCTGCTTCCGAGTGACGCTCACGGCCGCCGCACCTCTCTCTCTGCCCGCCCGGCGCCTAGTAACGCCAGGATGCTGTGCATACTGTAGCCGCCGGGTCCCTGGCAACGCTAGGACACCGGGCGTCCACAGCCGCTGGGTCCATAGCAACGGGGACGCCATTGGCGGACCGCATTCCCCGTTGCCAGATAAAGATTGATTAGTTGCTCGTGCAGCAGGGCAGCTGCACGGCAACTAGTAATTAGGGTCTGGGGGCTGGTTTTGCTGGCCCTCCTGTCATTGGCCAGCAGGGCCTTTGTATGGGAGCCAGTACACTACAGCCTCGCCGGTGATAGCTTCATGTATGCTGTTCCTGCCTTGCAACATCTGTTCCTGGTCAGCTGTATCTGGTCGATCCTGCTCCCTGCGCTCCTGAGTCCTGGAGTTCTGAAGCCGGTCCTGGGAATCCTTCCTGTCCAAGTGAACCTGTTGCAGTCATCTGGGGGTTCTCGCTTGTTGGGGTTCTCTCCCGGTTTCGTGAGTAGCGGCTTCTGCCGCGGGTTGCAGCCCAGGCCGCTTAAGTCCTTGTGTTAATTTTGTATTGGTGGTTTTTGCGGAGGTTTCGGCTTTTCACTGTCCTCCCCGGTACACGGCGGTGCCGTGTGGGGGTGTGGACAGTGGTGTCTTTTGTTGTACTTTTCCTTTGGTGGCATGCCGCACATATATTTAGTTTTAGGGCAGTTAGTAGCCCCTAGATTTCTGTTTGCTTTAGTTAGAGGTCCCCTTGTTATTATCCTGTCTCGGCTCACGCCTTGTCTCACTCTAAGACCTGGGGGCATCGGAGTTGGGCAGACCTAATCCGCCCTTCAAACGCGGCTGCCGTGGGCCCAAGAAACCATAGTCACTCAGGCGTGAATTGACCACACACGTAAAACAATGGAGGTAGGGTGCTAGGGGCTATTCCCGTACCATCCCTTATTTCAGCGTCACGTCCTGGTGCTCTGGACTTACTACCCAACATCTCTCTAGTTCTGAGCATTAGGAACGTAACACAAAGAAGGCTAACAAGGTATTAGCATGTATAAAGCGGGGAATTGATGCAAGGGATGAGAGTGCTATACTCCCATTATATAAATCCCTAGTGAGGCCACATCTTGAATACTTATCACAGATTTGGGTACCATACTACAAAAAGGATATCCTGCAACTAGAAAAGGTTCAGAGGCGGGCAACCAAACTAATTAAGAGGATGGAGACGCTGGAATACGAGGAAAGGCTTGCAAGGCTAGGCATGTTTACACTGGAAAAGAGGAGACTAAGAGGGGACATAATCAACATTTACAAATATATAACGGGACAATACACAGAGCTTGCGGGGGATCTGTTTTTGGCAAGATCAACACAGAGGACACATGGACACCCGCTTAGGTTAGAGGAGAGGAGATTTTGCACACAGAGACATAAAGGTTTCTTCACAGTAAGGACAATACGTGTTTGTAATTCCCTGCCTGAGAGAGTAGTAATGGCGGACTCGGTCAACACTTTTAAGAATGGGCTAGATAACTACCTAATGGATAAGAATATACAGGGTTATGGTGCGTAGTCACGCGCTATAGATATAAAAAAAAGAGGAATAAACACAACGGCTGACAGCAGACACAATTAATCCTAAAAATAATACAGTGTAGGAGACCACAAATAGGTTGACTCGATGTACAAATTGTCTTCTTTCAACCTCAGAAACTGTTTCTACAGTATGTTACTATGATACTATCTTGTACCTGTGCTGACTTTTTTATGTTTTAGGCTCTCGGGGGTTGGACTGGCCCGCAGGGGTCCAGCAAAAACCTCCAGTGGGCCCCACTGCCTGGGCCCTTCACATTTTGCTCTAGGTATCAGGTTCCAGACTGTGCACTATAATTATTCAAATGTTGCCTTATACTGTAGAGGACTATGATGTATTTTCTACAGTGTATTGCTGTTACTAATCTGGTACATTATCATGCATGCACTAGCAGTTTCAACTATATGTATTTGTCAAGGGGCCCAGCCCATGTACCCCAACTAGAGACTGGCCACAATCCTAAACATGGACCCCTACCACTACATTCCCCCGGTGTGCCCTTCATGTCCCAGTCCGACACTGGGCTCTATGTCCATATTTTCATGGAATTTCCCATCAATAAAATAATATTGAATTGTAAAGGACTTGTTATACTGACAATATCATGACATTTGGAACAATTCCCTCACCTCATTAGCTGATAGTGTGCCAACCCTGCAAATTATACACATATTGAAATATACTGTACATGTATGAATTTCTATTGTATTCATGTTTGCCTTTTAAAGTAGGAAAACAGGCAATGTGCTTTAGAATTGTGGTTGCTACATGTTATACTGTAAAAGAACCTAGTCAGTCTATGTGGCTATAAAAATATTTTAATAGGATCTTATGGGTACTAGAAATAAGACACATTATTGTAATGTATAATAATGTAAAATGATTTGAAAATAGATGACTCAATGCCATAATCTCTATATATTAAAAAATAATAATGAGCTGACAGGAACAACATGGGGCCATAATGAGATTGTGTCATTGTTTGCATTGTTCCAGAAACGTTTAGTAGGCATCCTGCATTTTCCTTATCCCCTTACTCCCCACATTCCTCTACTCGCAATTTGTACTGATGCTTCCAGTGGATTAAATGATATTGTAATGTGCCTTGTAAAACACAAAGCTGCCTGCATTCTCAGCAGATATGCAACATGTACAGGGTCACTGGCGACATGTCCTGTGATTTTTAAATCAAAGAGTGCAATGGAATATGCTGCACTATATAAGAAACTGTAAAATAAATAAATAAATAAATTAATTAATTACACCTATTCCTTTAAAATTTGCCAGATTAATTTACCAGCCAAGGAAAAAACTTCAAACATCAAGAGGATAAAAGTTTCAAATGCTAAATGACTTACACCTTGCTGTTCTGATTCCCCTTAATCTTTACAGGTATCATTTCCTCCCTTACATAATCTTGAACACTGAGCTTGGCTTCAACCTTTTAAGACAGACATATACAGTACAATGGTACTTCTAATGCAATAATTGTACCTAGTACAGCAGAGTGACCTCTTCATCCTGGCTGTCATGATGTGATTTAAACTTAATTTCAACAAGTGTCCAAGGCCAGAAAGATTCTACATTATGTAAACAGCATCTGTGTTTGTTGAAGCTCAAAAATCCTCTTTTCTCTTTGGCATCTGGAAGTATGTGAACTAGAAAATTTTGTTTACATTTTTATACTTTTATACTGAAACAAACCATGTTGCCATGTAATGGGAGCAAATACATTTACATTTTTTCTGTGCAGGGTAACTAATGGCTGCTTTTGTATGTAGCCCACATACAGTATGTTATATAGCTTTATTTTTACACTGCATTGCAATTTAGATTTCAGTTTGAACACACCCCACCCAAAGCTAAATTTCTCTGCATGTTACATCTGCCGCACCTACAGTGCAACATGGTTTTGCCCAGTTGCTTGCTTTTTTGCTTTACTCACAAACATGAATCAGGCCCAAAGTAAGCCAAAGTAAGGATGTTCGATGTTACCGGTATGTTCCACAATGTTTTGTACTAATTCAGGCAAATCAATAATAAATTTTGGACTGGGGGCCTCAATGGAATACTTTTGACAAAGAACTTATCCACAGAAACATCCAAAAACCATCCACAAACATTGCCAATGGCTGTAATAAAGAACCCCTGGCTTGAAAAAGCACACACCTTAAAAGAAAACTATTAGTCTGCTACCTATTTGTGTAATAAGGAATTTAAAAGTGTATTAATTAATGTGTGTGTGTGTGTATATATATATATATATATATATATATATAATCTGTTTAATAGAAGACCACTACCAATAGCTTTTCCATTAAGTATGATATCTTAATTGGGTCTCTAGAACGTTAAAGATTTGTGTATTTTAAAGCATTAGTATGCTGAATGTTGCTTATTCTTGATATTAAAAGCACTGGCTTATATAGATGTGTTGTTGTAAGGTGGACTTCAACATTTGCTTTGTTTGCCTCCTCTAAAGGCTATTGGGACAACTCAGTTCGTTATTACAGGCAGTTTTAGATAAGGCTTTATCCATATATCAGAGGGTTATCCCCATGGTAGTATTCTTCTGAATTTTCTTATTAGCACAATATTTCCACAGTATGTAGGCATTGGGTTGTCCCTGGTCATTAGTGGATAACACCGCCCCAGGCAATGGAGGTAGTTTGATTGTTTTTGTCTGAGTGGATTACTTTTGGTTGGCTTTATCGGCATTATTGTGGTATATCGACATATTGATCTTGGCATCCTACTATAATCTGAGTCCGTTATCTCCTTCCTTTCTTTAAGTATCAACTGTCTTTGTGCCATATTCATTATGGCTACTGAAGGAGCTGAGGGACTACACCAGAAAATAGTGTTGGACCCAGGGTCAGTATTTAGTTTTTCTGAATCAGAGGCAGAGGCCATACTTTTTTCCTGATAATGCAGATGAGGCTCTTATTACATCTTCAGCTGGTAATTTGTTTAACGAACTTATACGTCTCAAAAAGAAGGAAATTGACTATCTGTACCACAGCATTACTCTGTCCAATTTTTTTTAAAGACAAACATATCCCCCCCGCGGGTTTAGAGTAAAAATCTCTCCAACCATCAGGAGGAGATACAATGTGGAATTGGACTTCTATTCTTAATAAATGCTCATTCGATTTGTTATTAGTTATAGAAGAATCCAAAAGAGAAATGCTATGTGTGAAGGATAAGATCAGTACCTTTGAGGCAATCCATTTATACACCTGGGCAGCTGATATACAGGAGCCTGGCTAACTAAGTTGACCACTCACATAGAGCAGTACAGAAATGCATAATTAAATTTAAATCTGAAAAGAGAAAGAAATTAGACATGGATTATCCAAACAACTAGCAGGAGTACCCGGCGTTGCCCGGGATTTAAAGAATGTTTGTTTACAAAAATTAATTTAAATATTAAACACACAGTAAAATGTTATACACGTCAATAAAATGAAAACCCAATTTAAAAATAGCACAGCACATTATGTATATCCTGATATACTCTGTGCTGCTGGGGGACCATGCTACTTCCACTATATAACTCTTTGTGTGGGTTTGTGCTACCTCCATTCCCCTCCTCACATCATGTCACTGCCCCTGTCACATGCAGTCCTGTCATCACTGATATATCATGCATGTCCTGATATAGTCTGTGCTGCTGGCCCACCCCTAGGGGTGCTAGAGGTGTCTTACCCCCACAGTGTTTGTTTCCAGCTTGTAAGTCATATATGTACCAAGTTTGTTGTCAATTGCTCCAGGCCTTCCACAATTATGCTGCCTGCTGACATATCTGTGCTGCTGTCCCACTCCTAGGGGTGCTAGGGGTGTCTAACCCCCACAGAGTTTGTTCCCAGATTGTAAGTCAGATGTGTACCAAGTATGGTGTAAATTGGTCCAGGCCTTCCACTGTTTTTCTGTCTCCTGAAATACTCTGTGCTGCTGTCCCACCCCTAGGGGTGTCTGACCCCTCAGTGTTTGTTTGCGAGGAGTAAGTCATATGTGTACCAAGTTTGTTGTAAATTGGTGTAGCCATTCGGGAGTTATGCTGTCTCCTGAAATACTCTGTGCTGCCTTTCCACTCCTAGGGGTGCTAGGGGTGTCTAACCCCCACAGAGTTTGTTCCAAGATTTTAAGTCAGATGTGTACCAAGTTTGGTGTAAATTGCTCCAGGCCTTCCACAGTTTTGTTGTCTGCTGACATACTCTGTGCTGCTGTCCCACCTTTAGGGGTGCTAGGGGTGTTTTACCCCCACAGTGTTTGTTTCCAGAGTGTAATTCATATGTGTACCAAGTTTGTTGTAAATTGCTACAGGCATTCCAGAGTTATGCTGTCTGCTGAAATACTCAGTGCTGCTGTCTCCCCCCTAAGGGTGCTAGGGGTGTCTTCCTCCCACAGTGACTGTTGCCAGATTGTAAGTCATATGTATACCAATTTGAGTTCATTGCTCCCGGAATTCCAGAGTTATGCTGTCTCCTGATTTACTCTGTGCTGCTGTCTGCCCCCTAGGGTGGCTAGGGATTTCAAATTGTTTTAGGTGCCTCCGCCATGTTTTAATATGCTTGTATGTAAAATTTCGGCTTTGTATAGAAAGACAGAAGGACAAATTTTCATTTTTATATATTAGATGATAGATGTCCACTGTTTAGATGAACCAACTATAGGACCAGACTTGACACTTCAGAGGACACAGGTACTACACAAGAGTGATAATGAGGTTGGACATGGTAGATCTATGGGGTGCACGGGCACTCCTGTGGGGCAGCGAACACAAGCCTGTTTTTTAGACCCAAACCCAGAAAAACCCACGAGGCAGGCAGAACGCAAGGCAAAACAAACACAAAAAAATCTCAAAAGGGTCGCAAGACCTAGTTTACAACTTATCTATTAGAACCTTGTCTAGGTGTGAACTGGCGGTACTACAACATGGTTTGTCATTTGTACCAATCTTTCTCTTTGGCAAGGTCCAATGGAAGATTGAATTATATCACCTTAATAGGAGTCTTAAATTAAAAGAATTATTTGGCACTAAAGTCCCTACACCTTCAGAATTGCCACCTCAACTCTTAGTGATCCAGAAACAGACAAAATTTGAACCGACCAGTAATAATGCCTCCATAAAAACTTATACATGGATGCTTGACAAGGCAGTTAGTGATGTTCCAATGGCAAAAAAACCTACCCATTGGAACCTATCTAAAGAGGAACGGGAGGCACTTTCTGACCTATGCAGCTATGATGACATAATTTTCCGCCAAGCGGATGAAGGTGGTTCCTTAAGGGTGGGTACTCACTGAGAGATATTCTAAGCAATCTGACCAGATTGCTTAGAATTTAAGCATTATCGCTCCGTGTGTACCTCCTACAGCTATAGCGATGCGCAGCCCCGCGCATCGCTATCGCTGGTGCTAGATAGGCCTGCATGCAGGCCAATCTAGCGGGTCGCTCACTTCACCCGCTGGGTGAAATGAGTGCCCTCCATCTCCCCCCGCACGCTCAGCACACATCACGCTGAGCGGTGAGAGAGATGTGTGCTGAGCGGTTCGCTCAGCACACATTTCTCCCACATCGGCCCGTCTATATGGGCCTTTAGTTGTACTAAATCTGACTGATTATAACTTGGAGGTAGAGTGCCAACTTAAAGATGTAAAGACCTATAGAAAGCTGGACACAGATCCATTGTCTATTTTCAAAGGTGAGCTTGACGGGGTGCTTGCGGAGGCTTACACGCAGGGCTGGATTACTAGTGACATCAAAAAAGCATTGACCGTACAAAATCCAGTTAAACCATTACTCTATATGTTTCCCAAGATACATAAACAAGTTATTAATCCTCCAGGTAGGCAAATAATAGTGGGCAGAAGGGTCATTATATCAACCCGTTTCCATTTATCTTGATGCTTTGTTACAGTTCTGCGTGCAGGCCAAACTGATATTTTTGAAAGATACCACCAGCTTATTATTTGCATTAAAGAGGCTGCCTGTGTTGTCTGACACATGCCTATTATGTGCAGTTGATGTGAGCAGCCTGTATACCTTCATCCTTCATGAGGCGGGTATACAGGCTGCTAAGGAACTAATTGCAGATAACCCACTATATGTGGGTCCACCTATTGATCTATTTTTGTGTCTTTTGAGATTGATCCTAACAAAGAATTTTTTCTTGTATGATGACCAATATTATCTCCAGATGTCCGGATGTGCGTTGGGGTCTAATGTGGCCCCATCGTATGCGAACGCATTCATGTTCATTATTGAACAACAGTTATTTTTTGCCAGAAAGTACATTGCAGACAAGATATATTGATATACTGATGATCTCTTAATAGTATGGGAGGGAACAGAATGGGATTTTGTCTACCTCATTGAGACACACAATTCTAGCGATAGCCCAGTCAAGTTCACCTACACTTTAGATATGATGACAGTCAATGTTCTCGATGTGTGTCTCACTAAACTTGCTGGTAGATTATCACCAGCATTATTTACGAAACCCACAGACAGGAAGAACTTATTACAGGCTACCAGTGCGCACCCAGCTACTCTTAAGAATGCATTGCCTTACTCCCAATTTGTAAGAGCACTTCATATTTGTGACAGCAGAGACGTAGGGGTTACACAACTCAAATCCATGATTACTGAATTTTTACAGAGAGAGTATAGAGAGGCTGATCTAATCAAGGCCAAAAACAAAGCACTAGCTATACCTGTGGAGGTATCCAGGGAAAGGGGGAAAGGGGATATGTTCTGCACAAGCTATTGAATCCTGGGTAATTACGAGAAGAGGCCCCAACAAATGTCCATCAATTACATTATATATTAATTATAGGACGTTCGGGGGTGCTACCAGAGACAAATTGTGTTATACAGGAAAAGAAAAAGAGAAAAGAATGTCTCTTTGCTGGCGCACAATTGATAATTTAAAAATTAACCTTTAATAAATTC
The DNA here is from genome assembly GCF_028390025.1 of Pseudophryne corroboree. Lineage (NCBI taxonomy): Eukaryota > Metazoa > Chordata > Amphibia > Anura > Myobatrachidae > Pseudophryne > Pseudophryne corroboree. Next base: position 475,132,370 of record NC_086445.1, on the reverse strand, counting down.
ATTAAAATTGTCTTAACACGAAATAAGATATATGTTGTACTTATGAAATATAATTACCATATATAGTAAATGGAAATAAATCTGTTAATATCAAGGTACGCTACCTGTGTCGTATTTTATTTGGTCCAAATTGAATGTATCAGTTAATCTAGTGTTGAAATACTGACCGCTGTATAGTATTAATTGAGTATATTCTCATAATTCATTTATCAAAGATCAGGAATCTGGCAATAGTTTCAGCATTCTACAATAATTTCCCTTACTCCTAGCCAAATAATGTGATTCCCTACAGTAACTATTCTTATTATAATATAGTACAGTATGGTTACCGGGGACAGCTTTGATGAGAAGAGAAAATACGTCTAGTGTATCTCCTTATGAAGGAGATATTTATAAGCTGAATGCTAAAAATAATTTCAGCATGTAAATAAATGCTGAGTATTGGTTGAATAATGCAGATACATAGGGATATCTAACAATTCTCCCACTATTCTAATTCTTGCACATTTGCATATATCCTCATAATTGGTGCAAATTGTGTATTATTCATATGCCCCCACTAAAGTAGTTATATGTGCATTTAAACCACTTCAAGTGGGGAAGAGGGAATGTAGCTTTACACAATAAGGGAATACAGCTTTACACAATAACTGCATTTATTAGTAACATGCAGCTCTATTCTAGTTCTTGCACATTTACATATATCCTCATAATTAGTGCAAGTTGTGTATTGTTCATATATCCCCACTAAGATAATTGTATATGCATTTAAAGACGCTTCAAGTATGGTAAAAAAGGAGTATAACTTTACACAATAACTGCATTTATTGATAGCATGCAGCTATTAGGTTGCTCCTGCAGTAGTCACTCCCTTAGTTACAAATCAGTTAGTATAATCTTCCACTGTAGCTATTGTTGTTGTTGTAATAGCATACAATGTTGCTGCTGGGGAGAGCTTTTCATAGAATGAGAGGAAGTACCAGGTGTGTCTGTATCTTAAATAGTTGTAAGCTAAATTGTTATTAAGTTATTCTGTAGTACAGCCTGTAAATATATTATCCTGCTGAAGGAATCACCTTTAATAAGGAGAAGCTTATCATGCAACAAATTGCTACATTTGTTACCATAGATGCCATGTGACTATTATATCATACTGATGTGTGCAGCCCTGTAATTCAGTGGCTGTATAATAATTCAGTGATTCCTATGATTGGTTAACTGCTAATAGCTTGATATATATGAAAGCACACAGATTGAAACTGTATATAATTCTGATCTCTCATTGATTCTGAAAGAGATCTAATGCAATTTGTGTGTTATTCATGTACCCCCACTAGCACAATCACATGCACATCTGAGCATATCCCTGTATGTTTCAGGAAGCGGGGCACTGAAATTCACAATTATGTATGCTATAAAGCACTTTGAGTGAAGAAAAATATAGCTTTCCACATTGACTGCATTTATTTCTGTGAATAACATGTAGCTATTAAGTTGCTCCTGCAGCAGTGATTTCCTTAAGTACAAGTCAGTTAATGTGAGCTCCCACAGCAGCTAACTCTCATATATTATACCTCACATTCACAACAATGATAATACTGCAGTGATATTGATATTAACAGATTTATTTCCATTTACTATATATGGTAATTATATTTCATAAGTACAACATATATCTTATTTCGTGTTAAGACAATTTTAATGAATTTATTAAAGGTTAATTTTTAAATTATCAATTGTGCGCCAGCAAAGAGACATTCTTTTCTCTTTTTCTTATCCTATACCTGTGGAGCAATTACTGACTACCAAAGTTAAAAATAGTAATACCAAGTGACATGTGTGGGTCAGTAAATAAACACACGAGTACTTATGCTAATAACAAAGCAAAGTCTCTTTGGCCTATGATTACATCAGATAAGGATCTAGGAGCATTACACAATAAATCTCTCATCTCATGTTACCAGCGGGGTAAAAATCTAAGTGACTATCTGGTATGAAATGATGTGTCACAACTAGGTAAGAAACAAAGTAGTACATTTTTAGGTAAGCTTATAAATGGTTGATTCAAATGTCCTAACTGTACAACCAGTATCTTCTTAAAAACAGACCTTTTATCATCCATATACGGGTGCAAAATTTACTATATCTCACAGGCTCACATGCACCAGTCATTTCGTGGTGTATGTGATAACCTGTCCATGTTCTAAAATCTATGTAGGCAAAACTGAGGTTACCTTCCGTGAAAGTATGGCACAACATCGCACTGTTATATGTGCGGCCATCTACACTGGTTCTAGTATCCAACCAGTGGCACGCCACTTCGTTGATGCTAAACACAATCTTTCCTCTTTAAAATACCGGATTATAGGATTATAGATCATGTGCCCCGCCCTTAGAGGTGGGGACAGATCAAACAAGTTGTTACAGAGAGGTTGAATGGATCCTACGGCCTGACTCCATGGCCCCTAGAGGGCTAAATGAGAACATTGGGATGCAAGCATTCTTGTAATAAGTGCTCCTATATGAGAGCTTAGTACATTAGTACATAAGTTAGTGTGCTAGTTGAGTCCAGTATGTTTACTTTCTATTTGTGAGCTCTAGAATAGGTACATTTTTGTGTATAATTAGCATTGGTTGCTGATCGATAGTATAGATTATAACACGGGTATAAGGGAGTCAGGATTGATGACGGATTGATGAAGGAATCTCCTGTAACAAACTGTATTTTGATTGTTTTTATTGTTATGTAGTGTCTGTCATTTCACTGTTTTTAAATTTTGTATAAGCTGTAACCTACTGTAGGTTACTGTGTTCACTTCCTATTTGGTCGTTTGATTGAACAGGAAATGGGGGGTGTTCTATTGTGCTAATTGGGGTTGAGGGTATACTGCATAAAGCATTGTTTTGTTGCATTGTGTATAATTGGCTTGATAAAAGCGATGAGAATCGCTGAAACGTTGCCCAACAAACTGTTGTCAGAGTTTTTCTTTATTCTATCCTGCATGCCGCCACTGGAGACTATATAACACATGGCCTTTGGGCTACTGCTGAGGAAGGCACCGGGTACAGTACATTGTGGATTCCAGTGAGTGCCGGAGCATGGGGATTCTATGTGTACAGTATATATATTTCTAAAAAAAAACTATAATCTTATACCGCGCCTCTCAATATATTCTCAGTTAGTAGGATACCCAAGACAAAATTCTTATAAATAGAATGAGAGGGTGCTCTTACATGTATATTTAGAATGGTACTGGAACTAAATGTATGAAGTATTGAATTTTACTCAATAAATATTCCTTTGGAGGCTAAAAAATAGTGATTACTAAATAAGAGCGCTCTCTCATTCTAGCTATATAATTTATATACATATATATACAAATAAGGATGATAACTTGGCACCTAGATATTGGGTACTACCACAAGTGTGAAAATTCAAAATGCGTAGTGATGGATGAAATACTGGGTACTCCCTACTTTAATAGGTGACTGCTAAGATTCAGAGATTCACAATCATAAGCCGCACTCACAAGTTAATTAGATACAGCGTGAGAAACAAACAGTACCTAATAATGCTAAAAATGCATAATAATGTGCAAACAATAAAGAACAATATTTATGTTTTGATCCTTCTGTTCTTGGATTTGTCATGAGTCCATATAAAAAATATGAAAGGATATATGGAAGGAAAAAAAGATCAAACAATCACAAATTTTGCATATTTCTGAAAACCATACAGCATATTATGCATACAAACTCATGCTAACAAAAGGTAATAGATTATACCAAGGGTTCTCATAGGAACATTTGCTTCAATATCTAACCTGAAAAAAAAAGGATTTTGAAGTAAAAAAAAGGAGTATTCAGCAAAAATTTAGTCTACGTTTGATATTGATCTGGACTCTAGGAGTATGTGGAAGGGAATTCACAGTTTAAGTTATCATAAAATTTCCTTCTATTGGCTGTCTAGATGCTGAATTAATGGAAGATCTAAGTAATTTGTATGCCCATTTTGACAGGGAGAATGTAATTTCTAAGCCGTCTCTTCCATGTGAGGATCCTGTACTGGTTCTCTTGGAGTGTGAGGTTAGTAATACTGTAGCTTGTTAGGTGTTCGTGTTCAAAAAAGCATCCAACCCTGATAGTATTCCGAGGAAGGTATTAAAAGTTGTGCTGGTGAATTGTTTGATTTTTGCTTTTATCTTTAATTTGTCCTTAGCGTATTGCACTGTTCCTAAATGTTTTAAGAAAACTTTGGATATCTCAAAAAATGAAAAGGTTGTGGGCCTTAATGATTTTCGACCGATTGCTTGACCCCGTTAATAATGAGATGTTTTGACAAGTTGGTATTGATGTGTATACAATATCATCTAACTGCTAGCTTTGACAGTAATCCGTTTGCTTATTGGCATAATAGTTTGACTGAAGATGCATTGATCTCTGTGGTTCATGCTTCCCTTGCCCATTTGGAAAAACATAATACTTACAGTATGTTAGAGTAACTTTTGTTGATTTTAGTTCAGCATTTAAAAACATCCTAATAACTGCTCTAATAGTTAAATTACTGAATTTAGGATTTTCTATTACTCTATGTAATTGGATTTTAGATTTTCTAATTAACAGACAGCAACATGTTAAACTGGGAAATGTGAGGTCGTTATTAGGAATAGTACTGTTACACCTTTCTGATGTGTTTTAAGCCCACTTTTATTCTTGCTTTTCACATATATCTGTGTCCTCTTGTTTGAATAAAATAAAATTGTGAAATTCTCTGAAGATATCAAAATAGTGGGTCTCATGTCTGATGGGGCTGAGAAGGCATATTGTAATGAGGTGGAGCATTTGGTCAAATAGAGCGAAATTGTTTAGTTCTAAACTAAAAAAAAATGACAGAAAAAAATATTGATATTGGAGGACGAATAGATCTACACTATTGTCATTAACTATTGATACTTTGACGGTAGCGAGGGTAACAGATTTTAAATTACTGGGTATCATTATTTTGGACAATTTATCATGATGTTCTAATATTGGCCCTCATTCCGAGTTGTTCGCTCGTTCTTTTTCATCGCATCGCAGTGAAAATCCGCTTAGTACGCATGCGCAAAGTTCGCACTGCGACTGCGCCAAGTAACTTTACTATGAAGAAAGTATTTTTACTCACGGCTTTTTCTTCGCTCCGGCGATCGTAATGTGATTGACAGGAAATGGGTGTTACTGGGCGGAAACACGGCGTTTCAGGGGCGTGTGGCTGAAAACGCTACCGTTTCCGGAAAAAACGCAGGAGTGGCCGGAGAAACGGTGGGAGTGCCTGGGCGAACGCTGGGTGTGTTTGTGACGTCAACCAGGAACGACAAGCACTGAACTGATCGCACAGGCAGAGTAAGTCTGGAGCTACTCTGAAACTGCTAAGTAGTTAGTAATCGCAATATTGCGAATACATCGGTCGCAATTTTAAGAAGCTAAGATTCACTCCCAGTAGGCGGCGGCTTAGCGTGTGTAACTCTGCTAAATTCGCCTTGCGACCGATCAACTCGGAATGAGGGCCATTGTGACCATGGAAAAGAAGACTCAACAGTGATTATATATTTTTTTAGGAGATATTTTTTTAGACTATATCTAATAAAAATTTAGTGAATTTTTACCGCTGTGTCATTGCGTATATATTAACTTACTGTATTCTGGTTTGTTGAAAAGTACCACATCGGACTGTAGACTTTATTATTGGGTGGTTTTAATGGCTGGAAGTATTATTGGAAGTGAGTTGCCCTTTGTTAAATACATTTACATTAAAAATAGTTTATGCAAGGGAAATCTTTGATTGTCATCATCCAAATCACAGTTTGTTTTCTCTTTTTCCCTCAAATAGGCATTTCTGTTGTATCAAATCCAGAACTATTATAGGAAGAGATTTTTTTTCTCTCCATCTATTATTTATTTATTTACAATTTCTTATATAGCCGCAGCATATTCTGTTGCGCTTTACAATTGGAAACAACAACGATAAGACAAACTGGGTAATAACAGACAGACATACTGTAGGTGTAGGAAGGCCCTGCTTGCAAGCTTGCAAACTGTAGTGAAACTGACTGGGGACTTTTAGCTAATGTGATCCTCACTGTAATGTGTATGTGGTTGACCTGCTGTTGTATTTTACAATTATATATATATATATATTCATTTTAAAATACCACAGCAGGTCAACCACATACACATTACAGTCAGGATGTAAATATATATACACACACACTAGGTTATTCTGTTCAGTCATTGTAGGTCAGCAATGTAGTCACAATAGATCCAAGAGCTGTAAACATTACGAAATATGCTTGTTCAGCTTCTCTTTTTGCATGTATCACAGTTATTGATCTAGCTTAGGTAACTTAATCATGCCTCCTTGAATTAGCTGGAAGAGCTGACAACACATCAGTGCAGACAGCTTGACTTCCTTTCCCTCAAGAGAAGCATATCATGTGTGTACCTTGTGAAACTATATAAGGAGATGCATTTGCAGCTGCTGGATACTCCTATGCAAGGCATTGCTACCTAGGTGCAAGGAATGCCGCTGCTATGGGGGAGCAGAGTTGAGAGGGACCATTCTCCCCTGTCAGAATTACATGTGTTACCTAGAGGCCCTTAAAAACTTTTTTGGGGGACCTAAAATATATCTAGTTACGCAGCAGGAACTGCTCATTGTAATATGGTATAAAATGAACTAACGGGCATTATAATGTTATATATTATGAGCTGAGGCACTGCAATGCAGCGCAAGATGAAGTGGTGGCATAATATAAACTGGGGGGGCACTCTAGTGTGACAAAATATGAATTGGGCATATTGGGTTGTCATAATATGAATTAGGGGTTCTGTGTTGCATACATTGTAGTGCCAGCACTGCCATAAGATATATTGTGACCTAGGGAACTACTATGGTTGATAAAATAAATTAGGGCACTAATGTGGGGCATAGCATTAACTAAGGTACTACTATGGTTCACATAATACATTAGAGTACTGTTATGAGGCATAAAATAACTGCTACAGTGAGGTGTCTCTCTATAAGTATTGGAACATGGCCCCTTCAAAATGCTGCTATGGGGCCTACAAAGTTCTGCTATGCCCCTGCTCCTATGGTTCCCTTTTTAGGTCATTTACTTACAAAGTGATGGAAATTCAGTTAAATAAAATATTTGTATAAGCAGTAAATGGAATTTGAGGACTGTAAGCATCAATGTTTATTCCTCTAATACAATCAATCAGTGTTGTGTTTCATACCAATTATATATGCACCAGTATCACAGAACTGATTCCAGGATACTCCACTCGCTAACCACTGTCCATTACTTTTTTCAAGTCAGGACTCACTTAAGCCTGTGTAACATAGATCTGACACAGTTATAATAACCTGCGACAAATGAATGCAGCATGAACTGGCCAGGTTTATGGTCGAAATGGATCTAATTAGAATCACAGAGATCAGAGACTAAAATAAGTTTTAATCTGAGAAACTGTACTCACAATACATAGCATACAGTATATAAAAATATTAATAATAAAATGACATACAGATAGTCTTATACAAATAAGTTTACATAAAATAAAATGGTTTAAGAAATAAACAGTTTAAGTACATAAGATATGAATCTGCTGCGGAAAATTGCAAGGAATATCTGTAGCAATCTCACATGAAAAATGGTCATTCTAGATTATTATATAATTATATATACTTTCTCATTGCATTATATGCTTGCAGTGGGCTATCACATAGATCCACCGCCCAGCTGCATTGCTATATAGTGGCTAGCAGTAGTGGCTGCTATGTCGTGGCCTCCTGCTAGGTCAAACCTCCACATTTTTGACCATGTCCCTAGTACCAAGGCTAGATGGATCTCTTGGCAGCTCTGTTTTCAGTATTTGCATACCCATATTAAAAAGCTCCAAATTGTACTAGAACAAAAATGGCTGTCTAATGTGAATGGGTTAATTTTATACATATGTTAATTCCTCTGATTCAAATGGTTACACCAATGGTTCCCAAACTTTTTTGTATAACGGTGCCCTAGAGTATTAGAATTATTTTCATGGCACCCCAGGGCCAAAGGTTTCTTAATGGGAAATTTAGAAAAAAATATGAAATTAGGTAAATTATGTTTATGTCATCCTTAGGTTCAATTATGTGGTGAGGGACAAGATTTGATTCTGTTTGTCCACATATTTTATGAGCGGCAGTCGTAAGCACTAGTTTTGCCTATTACTTTGCCAATAAATTGTTTGAATTGGTCCTGGTTCACCAACCTGAGGCACCCCTGGAAATGTCCCCCGGCACCCCAGGGTGCCACGTCGCACAGATTGAGAACCACTGGGTTACACTATTCTTGTTACTTCACTGTGCAACTGTGCATATCATGTATTTCTGCAGTATGTTAGAAACTGCATCATTTTTTTCAAGTCCTTACTTTAATAACACTATTAGCTTGTACAGCACATAAGGAGTTAGGTCAACCTGAATAATTTCTGTACCCTTTTTTATTTATACAGTAATTTCTGTGAGTGTTCAATCTCATTGGAAGATAATAAAGAGCGGTGTGTTTGTTCCTTTCTCTGGAAGCTGGCACTTGGTCAGACTTTCAAGTCATCTTTCAGATAAGACAATGAAAACCATGCATCAAACAGGCTCTATTAACACATTGGAGCCTTTGATTGATATCCTATGCAGCTTCCATTTATTTACTCCAGGTTAAAGAAATGTGTTTTATTTAATGCAATACGTTTAAATTAAGTCAGGCAAATTAAGATAGCAATTTCAAACATCTTATAATCAAAGTTTGTCCAAACAATAACAGTACAGACAAAAATATGTCTATTTAATATTATATTCAGTATTGGAAAGTAACATTTTTTTTCTATATTTTTATTTAAAGATCTCAACAAATGTATGTATGCCATTGTTCTAAAAGCAATATATATTTACAAAAAAACTTTAATGTGTTTTGAACCAGTGAATGTGCAGTGAAGTAAAAAGAAACAGTTGTCTATACTCAAAACAGCATTTCCGTATTTAATGGGTTTTGAATTCATTCTGGCTGTTAACAATACATATGAATAGACTTTCTTAAACTGTAATCGTGAAATGTGAGAACTATTTTAAATTGCATACATTTATTTCAAGATTGAGATAGTTTGTAGTTGTACATGTAAGTTAAAATGGCAATAAATTAGCCATCATTTTACACTTTATAAAACTGGTATTTTTACAACACTTACATATAAAGTACTGATGTCTCCTCGTACTGTACCCTTTTGCTCACCTCTTTCTCGGTCAAAATATTTGTCTTATTCACATATATAAATAAATTGGAAGTGACAAATCTACTGATACATTTTGTGTGAAATTTGTACATCTGCATGCAACTGAGTCTAAATCTGTTTACAAAGTTCCATTGTGCTTTATCTGTGACTTTGTACGCATTTCCAATTGTAAAGCACAACAGAATTTGCTGCGCTATATAAGAAACTGGTAATAAATAAACAAATAAATAATAAAATAATAATAAACTGATTTGGTCAACTACCATTCTGTGTATCACTAATACTGTATGTGTACCCATGCAGAAACCAACTGAACCACCTCCTCCCGGGTTCGATTCCCAAAGTGCAAATGTATTTTTTTTCTGACACTCACTTTATACATTTTTTTTTCTTTGCAATCCATTGTAATACAGCCAATAGAAGTGTGCACACAGGTTTCACATAAGTCAGGGTAAATCTGCAGGAGCATCTGATTCCGCTATCTAAAATACACAGCGGTAATGAGCATCCGTAGACAAACCAATAAATATAAATGAGTGTATCCTGATGCAATTAACTGTTCGAGCAACACTGTACTGTAGATCATCGGCGATAGAGAATCTGTGTTGTACTTTATGAGAAGGGATCACTGCTACTGTACCATTTACACACCTATCAAAGTGATTGCAGTTCTCTATCTGATTTTCATATACAGTATACTGTAGTATTATGTTGTACATTTATTGTAACCTGACCTCCCTCCCTGTCTACTGTATGAACTGTGTAGGCTCCCAGGGGGAAGTGGGGTGGGGGTTGGGGGAGGTGGTGGCTAAATACCATGTTCAAAGACGAGGCATAATCAAAACCAAGGGGAACTGACGTCCTGGGTACAAGATGAACAGCCTGGAATGCACTCTGTCTGGAATGCATGACGTCTGAGATGCTCATTGTGATTACAGTAAATGATGGCTGCCAGGGACCATCCCTATTCAATGGGAAAGCTCTGACTCCTCATTTGCTGGTGCAACCAAGCTCTCCCAGCAACAAGAAGGTAAGAGCGTACTGGAGGGAACGTAGGGAGATCCTCCGGAAGTAAAACCAGAGTCAGACGGTTAGGTCACTCCAAAGGCGATGGAGTGACCTTGTCCGGAGGACCCCAAGACGCCTGCAGGCCATTCGTGACTGTAAGTACAGTGCAGTAGATTGCTGTACTTTAAGTTACTGTATTTAAAAGTACTGTATAAAACAGTGTCTGCTGTAGCAGCAGGTATCCAGTCTAAACAGTACCTGTGGTAAACAAATGGTTAAAAAAGGTGCAAACATTAACCAGGGTCAAAAGGTCAAGGTTTTTTAAAATAATTTGTAATTATTTTTTTTTGCATTTACTATACATCTCAAAAACAACACCGCCTAGGTCGACCCCAATTGGTCGACAGTAGGTTGACACCAGATATAGGTTGACATGGCAGTTAGGTCAACATGGCAAAATGTTGACATGAGTTATTGAAATTGTTTTCTTTTTGTTTAAACTTGTTTATACAGTTCTTTATGATCCACGTGGACTACGATTGTGAATAGTAACCTGCGCCAACCACAGTGAGGCACCTTGTCTGAAGCATGGCGAGGGAACATGGGGTACTAATTGGGGTTCCTGTTCACTTTACGAAGAAAACAACACCCAAAAAACATAATATACTCATGTTGATCTTTTTCCATGTTGACCTTGACGCCTTTCCACAAATTGGGGTTAAAAAATGTTTTCAAACATTGAGTGTCACCGCCCTTTTGACTGTCGACCTTTTACTGTTGACCAAATGACTGTCTATCTTTTTAATGTCTACAGTATCTTCTGTATTACAACCATAGCAGCATTACTGTTTGCCTTAATGTACTGTAAATGACAGGTGCTGTATGGTGAGGTTCTAGGGGGCATTCATGTTGCAGATTGTGTTCTAAGGGACATTATGGTGGTACAGTAGATTGTACTGTATTCTAAGGGCATTACTGTGGTACAGTAGATTGTATTCTAAGGGCATTATTGTGGCGGATACTGTAGTATTCTATGGGCATTACTGTGGTACAGTAGATTGTATTCTAAGGGCATCACTGTGACAGATACTATAATATTCTAATGGCATTAATGTGGCAGATTGTATTGTAAGGGAGATATGTGTTTCAAATAGTATTCTAAGGGCATTACTGTGGCAGAATTTATTCTAAGGGATGTTACTGTGGCAGAAATTATTCTAAGGGACATTACTGTGGTTTAATGTGTTATGAGGTGCATTACTCTTGCATAATGTGTTATAAGGTCCATGACTGTGGCAGATCTCTACTTTGTGACGTAATGTGAATATACTACTGCACTACTGGGATGTACAGTAACGTGAATAAGTTGTTCTACTGTGTGACACAACGTGAATAATGGCCAGTACTGTGACATGACCTGAATAAACTGCATTACTGTGACGTGACGTGACGTGAATAAGATGGATTCAGGTGAGTGCTGCATCATCTGTCATGAAATTAATTTATACTGTAATGAACAGTACTGAGATGTTAAGGATGGGAGGGCCGCATGCTGATATGTTGATGTGTGTCATAATGTTTATAAGGGCAATGTTAATGTGTGTCACAATGTCTATAAAGGTATGTTCTGTCTAATACCCTGGAACTACTGTACTAAACTGTAAGTGTATGTCACATTTAAAAATTTGCCCCTTAAGTTTTTAAGACAGTACAGTACACTATGCCCTCCTGAGTGATTAGGTGCAGGGTACTAGAATGAACAATTCCTTTGATTGTGATGTCATAAAGATGCTGTCAATTTAGCATTTCATTGGCTGTACAGTATGCTGCCATTATACTGTATTTTTTTTTACAGGGCTGGAAGCATGATGGCAAAGAAGGCGGGAAAGGCGCCGCCGAGCTTGTTAGTATTGTCAAGTACAGTACAATACTGTACATAGTGATTTATACAGTATTTTCAATGTGTCCCACCCACCTGTCCTGACCAGCCCAGATAACTCACCACTCAAAGCATGCTCTGTGATTGATGCCTGTGTAGGTGCATTCATCCCTACACCAATCACAGAGCTTGCTTTGAGAGGGAAGAATTTCCTTAGTTGGAATCAGGATTAAAGAGCGTCTCAGTCACAGCTTGGTAACCACTCTGCAAAGCTGTTTCCTCATAATCAGACTTGCTGTGTGGATCATCTCTGGCCTTTGAAACATCTCCTACTAATTTTCTCTTTGTGTTCCTGCTGTTGAAATCTTCTGCTGGCCTCACTTGTTCCTGCTGGTTTCTACAGTTTCTCCATACAGTATTTGATCGGTAATTCTTTCATGTACTGTTTTCATTTATTTGTATATTTAAATTAATATCTTACTGTACTGTACGGGCGGCAGCCATTTTGTCAACTTGCTATGTGATCGAGTCCGATGTATCATAATGTGCATGGGCTACTGTACCATACTATACAGTAGATGTAGGCAGTGCAGCTGCTATGGGGCCCAGAGCTGAGAGTGGCACATATTTCCTGTCAAAGTTACATGTTACTGTACAGTATATTCATTTTTGAGGCATTAGGTGGCATGTAGAAGTCCTTTCAAACTTTTTACATGGGGCCTGCAATATACTGTACTGTATCTACAGTAGGTACTATATGCACCTTGGCCTGCTCATTGTAGGGTATCCGGTCTTTAGGTTGACAGTAAGTAAGTTGACAATGTTTGAGTTGACCACTATTGGTTGACAGTAAGTAGGTCGTCAGGGATGCTAGGTCAACAGGGTATTTAAGTCGACATGTTCTAGGTCGACAGGTCACAAGGTTAACATCCCTGTTAACCTACTTGCTGTTGACCAATAGTGGTTGACTCAAACATTGTCAACCTACAGTACTTAATGTCGACCAAACATACCACACCCCATTGTAGTGTGGTACAGTATAACATGAACTGTAGGACATTTTAATGCTACTGTATAGGGACCGAAGCTCTGTAATGAGGCACAATATGAATGGGGAGCACTATAAAATATTTGCACCAGTTTTCACGTGTAAAATGTTGCAGGGTATAGTGCAGTATCATAATGTGCACAGAGCTTGGCTATCTCTATCGCCCCTGTGTATTGTAGCTAGGGCATTCAGACGCTCCTTCAGCTTTGCCCTGTAGACTGAACCTGTGCCGTCGCTCACTCCATAGCCAAGGGCTTCCACGGGGCAAGGGAAAATGGGCGGCAGACGTTTTTGTCAACCTCCTATGTGTTCGAGTCTGGTGTATCGTCATGTGCATAGAGCTCGCATATCCCTATCGCCCCTGTGTATTTTAGCGAGGTTATTCAGATGCTCCTTTAGCATTGCCCTGTAGCCTGCAAAACCTTTGCCATTGCTCACTCCATAGCCGAGCGCTGCAATGAGGCGGGGGGGGGGGGGGGTGTCACGCGTGGTGGCCATTTTGTCAGTTTGCTATGCGATTGAGTCCGGTATTTCGTAATGTGCATAGAGCTCGCTTATCCCTATTGCCCCTGTGTATTTTGGATAGGGTATTCAGACGCTCTAGCATTGCCCTGTAGCCTGCAAAACCTATGCAGTCAGTGGCTCGATAATTGAGGGCTTCCATGAGGCAAGGAGTCACGGGTGGTAGCCATTTCAATCGAGTCTGCCCTGCTACAGAATTGTATGTGTACTGTACGGTGCATAAAACCTTATCATAGCCACTGTGTATTTAGATATGCTCCTGCAGCTTTGCCCTGCTTTATGTAAAACTTGTGTGCACACTTCTATTGAATGTGAAAGTATAGTACAGTACAATAGATACAAAAATACAAATATAATAAAGTGTCTGGAAAAAATGAACATGCATTCGCACTTTGGAAATCGAACCCGGGACTCTAAGCATGGGAAGCAGAACACTTCACCACTTGGACACATCGCCGCCAAAAGATGAATAAGCACATTGGTTTTGATTATGCGGTAATAGCTATGGGATTAGGACACTAACATACAATATCCCTAACAACAATAGACCACAATGTACCTGTAACACATTCGTTTGCATCCATGTACACTACTCATTGTATTTGTTGATTTGTCTGTGGGACTTGGACGCTCACAAATTGCTAACATCAATGGACTATACCAGAGGTTCCCAAACTGTGTGTCGTGGCTCCCTGTGGTGCCTCGGGACACATGCAGGGGTGCCCTGGATTGGTGGTCCAGGACCAATTCCAATTATTCATGGCCAATATAATAGGCAAAACCAGTGCTGGTGGCTGCCAGTCATAAAATATGTGGCCAAACAGAAGCAAATCTTGTACCTCACCACACAACTGACCCTAAGGATGACATATAAATGCGATCTACTTAATGTAATTGTCAGGAACTGGTGCAGAATACGGAATTCGGGATCAGGTACCAAGTGGTTGACGTTACCCAGAACAGAGGCGCGGAGTCTAACACGCCGGAAGGTTTTCACCAGGGAACCCCGCAAGGGGATATGGGCTTCGCGGCTTCCGACGTGCAGGTCGCGGCCCCCTGTCTGGGTCACTTGATTGATACCTGAACTGGACTGGAGTTATGGTAGAGGTGTTGTATATGACCAACCGCAGGGATACACAGGAACAAACAGGAATTGAAGAAGGTGGCAGGGTGCACACGGCCAGATGGTACGCTGGGGCCGTGGAGATGGAACAGCAGCAGGCACTCCAGGGGTGACACAGGAGGTAGCGGCAGTCGGCAGACTAGAGTTGTCAGCAAGATGTTGAAGCTGGAATTCAATACTGGAACAAGGCAATACCCACTGGACAGATGAACTGAGACCAGAGAGGAACCAGGAAGCAGAACACCACATGGAGTAGTTATAACTGGCAAAGCCTCTTGGGATTGAGAGGCTTAAAAGAACAGGCTGGACCAATCAGTTGTGAGCACCAGACAGGACCCCAGTAATTGATATAACATGCAACTGCAGTGCAGACTGAGCAGGCTGACAAGCTGAATAGTAGTTTCCAGGTAACGAGCTGTAATTACAGAATCCAGACACCTGTGAAGTCAGTTGCTGAGTGCAGGAGCAAAGGCACTGGGAGACAACTATGCAGGAGCTAGCTGTGACCTGTAGTTCCACAAACTGAAGCAAAGGTCATTTATAACAAAAACAAAACATGAGTGCTCAGGATTGTAACAGTACCCCCCCCCCCACTTGAAGAGGGGTTAAGAACCCCTAGAACCAGGCTTATCCGGAAATTCACAGAAGAAAGACCTCTTAAGTCTGGGTGCATGAAGAAACCGCTCTGGTACCCAGGTTCTCTCTTCCGGACCGTAACCCTTCCAATGCACGAGGAAATGAACTTGACCCCTCCTGAACTTGGAATCCAGAATTTTTTCCACAACAAACTCCTTGTGACCTTGAACTAACACAGCGGCAGGCCTTCTGGAAGGAGATCTTCTAAATCTCTGGGACACAAATGCTGGTTTCAACAAGGAACAGTGGAAAGTGTTATTGATCTTAAGTGATTTTGGTAAAAGGAGTCGAAAGGCTACTGGATTAATCTGTCTAATAATCTGGAATGGACCAATGAACCTAGGCCCAAATTTTTGAGAGGGCTGGCGTAACTTGATATTTCGAGTGGACAGCCACACCATGTCACCCACTTTAAGAGTACAAGGTCTTCGTCGTCTGTCAGCAAATTGTTTGGAACGAACAGAGACTTGGTTGAGTGCCAGACGTACTCTCCTCCAAATTTTCCTCAGACGAGCTACAGGATCAAGGGAAGAAGTCTGTTGCTGCAGGATGTCAAAAGCGTTAGACCTAGGATGGAACCCAGAGAGACAAAAGAAGGGTGACATGGATGAAGAAGAGTGACTGGAATTATTATATGCAAATTCAGCAAATGCCAGATGGTCCACCCAATCGTTATGGTACTTGGAAACATAACAACGGAGATACTGTTCAAGAGACTGGTTCACTCGCTCAGTCTGTCCATTGGATTGCGGATGATAACCAGAGGACAGACTAAGATTAATATTCAAGGCTGAACAGAAAGCTCGCCAGAATTGAGCAATAAACTGAGTTCCTCTGTCGGAGACGATGTCCTGTGGTAATCCATGTAATTTAAAGATATGTTGGATAAACAAGGTTGCCAATTCCCTGGCACTGGGGAGCTTGCGAAGAGGAACAAAGTGAGCCATCTTACTGAACCGGTCTACCACAACCCAAATGGTATTGTACCCCGATGACTTGGGAAGATCAACCACAAAGTCCATAGAAATATGGGACCAAGGTCTTGAGGGAACCGTAAGAGGCGTAAGATGTCCCATGGGAGTTTTACGAGGAGTTTTATGTTGAGCACAGATCTCACAAGCAAGAATGAACTCTCTAACATCTTGATACATAGAAGGCCACCAAACTGAGCGAGACAATAAATCCAGAGTCTTAGAAATCCCTGGATGCCCAGAGACTCTTTTTACATGAAATTCAGATAAAACTGCTTTCCTGTACTCTTTAGGGACAAAGAGGAGTCTTGAGGGAGTCCCCATGGGTGCAAGAGACTGTTTGGCTTGAATCTGGGAGACTAAATCTTGAGCAAGACCAGCATGGATATTGGAAACAGGAATAATTGGTTCAGAAGAGCAGGATGAATTTTGAATTGGAAGGAAGCTTCGTGACAAGGCATCTGCTTTAAGATTCTTCGATCCTGGCCGATAGGAGATCACATAGTTGAATCTAGTGAAGAATAATGCCCATCGTGCCTGTCTTGGATTCAGTCTCTTGGCTGACTCAATATAGGATACGTTTTTATGGTCAGTGAGGATTGTAATCACGTGTCTCGCCCTTTCCAACCAATGCCTCCATTCTTCTAGAGCCCACTTGATAGCAAGCAGTTCACGATTTCCAACATCATAGTTGGCTTCGGCAGGAGAGAACTTTCTGGACAGAAAAGAGCACGGGTGAAGTTTAGAATCCACTGGATCTTTCTGTGATAGGACTGCTCCCACTTCAGAAGCATCCACTTCCATAACAAAAGGCAGGTCAGGATTTGGATGACTAAGAACAGGTGCAGATATAAAGGCTTTTTTTAACTTGAGAAAAGCTTGTAGAGCTGAAGGTGACCAATGTGATGGATCCGCACCTTTCTTGGTCAAAGCAACAATAGGTGCAACAATGTCTGAAAATGAACGAATAAATCTCCTGTAATAATTAGCGAACCCAAGAAAGTGTTGTATAGCTTTAAGGTTAGTAGGTTGTGCCCAATATTGAATTGCTTGAAGCTTACTGGGATCCATGGAGAACCCCTTGGGAGAGATGACGTATCCTAAGAAAGCGACTTCCTTCACTTCGAATTCACATTTTTCTAACTTGGCGTATAGATGGTGCTCCCGGAGCTTTTGCAACACCATCTGGACATGGACTCGATGCTGCTCAAGTGACCGTGAATATATCAGGATGTCGTCCAAGTAGACTACAACAAATTTTCCCAGGAATTCTCGGAGCACATCATTGATAAAATCTTGGAAGACGGCAGGAGCATTTGACAATCTAAATAGCATAACAAGGTATTCATAATGCCCAGAATGTATGTTGAAGGCCGTCTTCCACTCGTCACCGGCCTTAATTCGTATGAGGTTATATGCCCCCCGAAGATCAATTTTAGAGAAGATTTCCGCCATCCAGAGTTGATCAAACAACATGGAAATCAAAGGCAAAGGATAAGAATTCTTAACCGTGATTTTGTTGAATCCTCTATAATCAATGCATGGACGTAAGGAGCCGTCTTTTTTTGCCACAAAGAAGAATCCTGCTCCTACTGGTGATTTTGAGGGACGAATAAACCCTTTGCTTAGGTTCTCCTGAATATAGTCTTCCATGGCTTTAGTTTCTGGCAAAGAAAGAGCATATAATCTACCCTTAGGTAATTTATCTTCAGATACCAGACTGATGGCACAGTCGTAAGGTCGATGGGGGGGAAGAGTATCCGCCTCTTTCTTGGAGAAGACATCCGCAAATGAATGATATGGAGTCGGTAGCCCCTCTGGTATAACTTGAGAGCATCGCACTGGCAAGGACAGACATCTTCCTGTACATTCTGTACCCCACTGTAAGAGTTCTCCCGTCTTCCAGCAGATGGATGGATTATGGGATTTCAACCATGGAAGCCCTAGGACTATGGAGGCCATGGGGCAATTGACAAGGAGGAAAATAATCTTCTCCGAATGCAGAAGACCAGTAGTTAAATGAACCGGAGGAGTTTGCTGAGACACTTGCCCACTGAGGAGGGGGTTACCGTCAAGGCCACAAATAGTCACAGAAGGCTTCATCTTTAGTATAGGAATGTTCCAGGACCGGGCGAAAGAGATATCCATAAAGTTGGCAGCTGCACCACAATCAACAAAAGCTTTGACTGAAACTTGCTGAGTAGGTAGACTAATTTGAACTGGAAGCAAGACTGAATTTTTTGGAGAGATTCCAGCCAGACCCAGGAGTAACTCCCCTATTACCCCTGGGTCTTGTCTTTTCCCGACTTCAGGGTGCAAACATTAGCAAAATGACCCTTTGCTCCACAATATAAGCATAGGCCCATCGATCGTCTACGAGATTTTTCCTGAGCAGAAAGACGAAAGGCCCCAATCTGCATGGGTTCACTGGAATCTTCGGCTTCTTCCAAGGCTACTGCTGAGGGAGATGGTGACCCTCCACCTTTCTCCATCCTCCGTTCCCTGATCTGACGATCTACTCAAATTGCTAACTGCATGAGATTGTCCAGGGTTTCAGGAGTAGGATACTGGACAAGGTAGTCTTTAATTTGCTCAGTGAGGCCTAAGCGGAACTGACTTCGGAGGGCTGTGTCATTCCAACCACTATCACCTGCCCATCTACGAAACTCAGTGCAGTATACCTCGGCCGTGTTTTTCCCTTGTCTCAGAGCTCGTAAGTGAGCCTCTGCAGAAGCTGCTCGGTCCGGGTCATCATAAAGAATTCCTAGAGCGCTAAAAAAGGCATCCACTGTGTGCAAGGCGGGATTCTCAGTTTTTAATCCGAACGCCCAGGACTGGGGTTCCCCCTGCAGGAGGGAGATAATGATACCTACTCGCTGAGCCTCAGAACCAGACGATAATGGCTGGAGTCTGAAATATAGCTTGCAGCTATCATGGAAATTATGGAACTGTTTCCGGTCACCTGTAAACCGATCTGGAAGATGCAGCTTTGGTTCAGGCCCAGAAGCTCTGGTTACAACCAATGACCTGCTAGTTTCTTCCTGGGTGGAAACTCGGAGCTTTAGATCTTGCAGTTGCTGCGTCAAATTTTGTATTTGACCAGCCAAGATTTGAGCCGGATTTTGCTGTGACGGGTCCATGCCCAGGAAGTGGTGGGCCAGTTATAATGTCAGGAACTGGTGCAGAATACGGAATTCTGGATCAGGTACCAAGTGGTTGACGTTACCCAGAACAGAGGCGCGGAGTCTAACACGCCGGAAGGTTTTCACCAGGGAACCCCGCAAGGGGATATGGGCTTTGCGGCTTCCGACGTGCAGGTTGCGGCCCCTTGTCTGGATCACTTGATTCCTGAACTGGACTGGAGTTATGGTAGAGGTGTTGTATATGACAAACCGCAGGGATACACAGGAACAAACAGGAACTGGAGAAGGTGGCAGGGTGCACACGGCCAGATGGTACGCTGGGGCCGTGGAGATGGAACAGCAGCAGGCACTCCAGGGGTGACACAGGAGGTAGCGGCAGTCGGCAGACTAGAGTTGTCAGCAAGATGTTGAAGCTGGAATTCAATACTGGAACAAGGCAATACCCACTGGACAGATGAACTGAGACCAGAGAGGAACCAGGAAGCAGAACACCACATGGAGTAGTTATAACTGGCAAAGCCTCTTGGGATTGAGAGGCTTAAAAGAACAGGCTGGACCAATCAGTTGTGAGCACCAGACAGGCCCCCAGTAATTGATATAACATGCAGCTGCAGTGCAGACTGAGCAGGCTGACAAGCTGAATAGTAGTTTCCAGGTAACGAGCTGTAATTACAGAATCCAGACACCTGTGAAGTCAGTTGCTGAGTGCAGGAGCAAAGGCACTGGGAGACAACTATGCAGGAGCTAGCTGTGACCAGTAGTTCCACAAACTGAAGCAAAGGTAATTTATAAAAAAACAAAACATGAGTGCTCAGGATTGTAACAGTAATATTTCTTTCTAAATTTCTCAATAAGAAATTTTTGACCTAGGGGTGCCGTGAAAAAAAAATCTGATATTCTAGGGCACCGTGATTCAAAAAAGTTTGTAAAACACTGGACTATACTGTGGCTTTATCATGTTTGCATCTGTATATACTGTACTACTGTATTTACGTCTGTACACTGTAATATACTGTATGACATACTGTAGCATATTGTAGCATAATGAGACACTCCAGTAAAGTAGTTCTTACTAATTATTTCAGTATTGTATTTTAATGGAGACCACACTCATACACAATGGTGATTTAAAAAGGCGACATCTGGTGGATGATCACAGGTATTACACTTAAAGGTAATGCCAAACGCTCTGGGCACCTCCCTATGACTAGGCACACCTCCCTACGACTAGGCACGCTGCGTATGCTCGATCGCGACTAACGCCTCAGCCAGCCAAGATAACAGAGGCTCCATCTGTATATCAGTTCTCAAATTAGACACATTGATAAGGTGAAACCCATATATTCCTGTTGAATGTAAGACTTACAAAAATAAGCCTCATTGAGTAGTAAGAAATTGATCTTAAATTGATGTCATATAAATGAATTACAGTTCTATGTCCCTGCTTCTAATATAGAACACAGGGATTCCCTTTACTGTAGGTAAGTATCATCTGCAAAAGATGATAAATGTAAAAATGATCACACTTAGTATAGTGATGAGCCGGTTCGGATCCTCGGAATCCGACCCGCCCGAACTTCACCTTTTTTTTACACGGGTCCGAGCGACTCGGATCCTCCCGCCTTGCTTGGTTAACCTGAGCGCGCCCGAACGTCATCATCCCGCTGTCGGATTCTCGCGAGACTCGGATTCTATATAAGGAGCCGCGCGTCGCCGCCATTTTCACACGTGCATTGAGATTGATAGGGAGAGGACGTGGCTGGCGTCCTCTCCGAGTCCGTTGTATTATATTAGAACTTAGTTAGTTATAATTGTGGGGAGGATTGGGGACGGGGAGCAGCTGTTAGGGAGTACAGTGCAGGGTTTTGAGTTTAATCCGTTGTTTCTCTGCCTGAAAAAAAACGCTCCACCATATCTGTGCTCACTCAGTGTGCTGCACTGCTGCATGATATATCTGTGCTGAGTGCACTGCTCACACTGCCTAATTGTGGGGACTGGGGAGCAGTTATAGCAGGAGTACAGTGCACCGTTTTGCTGACAGTGACCACCAGTCCAGTATACGTTTGTCTGCCTGAAAAACACTGTGGTGTTTTTTTTTTCTTTCTTCATGCTAGTTTGTTTAGCAGTCTGCTTACACTGCAGTGTCCACCAGGTCCGTTATACAGTATATTATATATATAATTAAGCACTAAGCAGCAGTACGGTAGGCCACGGCTGTACCTACCTCTGTGTCGACTCGTCACTCGTCGTCCATAAGTATAAGTAATACTATCCATCCATCTACATTGTATACCTGTGGTGTTTTTTTTTTTCTTTCTTCATACTAGTTTAGCAGTCTGCTGCTGACACTGTCCACCAGGTCCGTTATACAGTATATTATATTTATATATAAGCACTAAGCAGCAGTACGGTAGGCCACGGCTGTACCTACCTCTGTGTCGTCAC
Source organism: Pseudophryne corroboree (assembly GCF_028390025.1). Classification (NCBI taxonomy): domain Eukaryota; kingdom Metazoa; phylum Chordata; class Amphibia; order Anura; family Myobatrachidae; genus Pseudophryne; species Pseudophryne corroboree. Next base: position 475,110,286 of record NC_086445.1, on the reverse strand, counting down.
TCTCGTCCATAAGTATAAGTAATACTATACTATCCATCCATCTACATTGTATACCTGTGGTGTTTTTTTTTTTCTTTCTTCATACTACAGTAGTTTAGCAGTCTGCTGCTGACACTGTCCACCAGGTCCGTTATACAGTATATTATATTTATATATAAGCACTAAGCAGCAGTACGGTAGGCCACGGCTGTACCTACCTCTGTGTCGTCACTTGTCGTCCATAAGTATAAGTAATACTATACTATCCATCCATCTACATTGTATACCTGTGGTGTTTTTTTTCCTTTCTTCATACTAGTTTAGCAGTCTGCTGCTGACCCTTCCACCATTTGCACGCCCCCTGCAAGTGTTGAAAGGAGCACCCGCAGTCCAGTTCCTGATAGTGAAATTGAAGATGTCAATGTTGAAGTACACCAGGATGAGGATATGGGTGTTGCTGGCGCTGGGGAGGAAATTGACAAGGAGGATTCTGATGGTGAGGTGGTTTGTTTAAGTCAGACACCCGGGGAGACACCTGTTGTCCGTGGGAGGAATATGGCCATTGACATGCCTGGTGAAAATACCAAAAAAATCAGCTCTTCAGTGTGGAAGTATTTCAACAGAAATGCGGACAACAGATGTCAAGCCGTGTGTTGCCTTTGTCAAGCTGTAATAAGTAGGGGTAAGGACGTTAACCACCTCGGAACATCCTCCCTTATACGTCACCTGCAGCGCATTCATAATAAGTCAGTGACAAGTTCAAAAACTTTGGGCGACAGCGGAAGCAGTCCACTGACCAGTAAATCCCTTCCTCTTGTAACCAAGCTCGCGCAAACCACACCACCAACTCCCTCAGTGTCAATTTCCTCCTTACCCAGGAAAGCCAATAGTCCTGCAGGCCATGTCACTGGCAAGTCTGACGAGTCCTCTCCTGCCTGGGATTCCTCCGATGCATCCTTGAGTGTAACGCCTACTGCTGCTGGCGCTGCTGTTGTTGCTGCTGGGAGTCGATCGTCATCCCAGAGGGGTAGTCGGAAGACCACTTGTACTACTTCCAGTAAGCAATTGACTGTCCAACAGTCCTTTGCGAGGAAGATGAAATATCACAGCAGTCATCCTGTTGCAAAGCGGATAACTGAGGCCTTGACAACTATGTTGGTGTTAGACGTGCGTCCGGTATCCGCCGTTAGTTCACAGGGAACTAGACAATTTCTTGAGGTAGTGTGCCCCCGTTACCAAATACCATCTAGGTTCCACTTCTCTAGGCAGGCGATACCGAGAATGTACACGGACATCAGAAAAAGACTCACCAGTGTCCTAAAAAATGCAGTTGTACCCAATGTCCACTTAACCACGGACATGTGGACAAGTGGAGCAGGGCAGACTCAGGACTACATGACTGTGACAGCCCACTGGGTAGATGTATTGCCTCCCGCTGCAAGAACAGCAGCGGCGGCACCAGTAGCAGCATCTCGCAAACGCCAACTCGTTCCTAGGCAGGCTACGCTTTGTATCACCGCTTTCCAGAATAGGCACACAGCTGAAAACCTCTTACGGCAACTGAGGAAGATCATCGCAGAATGGCTTACCCCAATTGGACTCTCCTGGGGATTTGTGACATCGGACAACGCCGGCAATATTGTGAGTGCATTACATCTGGGCAAATTCCAGCACGTCCCATGTTTTGCACATACCTTGAATTTGGTGGTGCAGAATTATTTAAAAAACGACAGGGGCGTGCAAGAGATGCTGTCGGTGGGCAGAAGAATTGCGGGCCACTTTCGGCGTTCAGGCACCGCGTACAGAAGACTGGAGCACCACCAAAAACACCTGAACCTGCCCTGCCATCATCTGAAGCAAGAGGTGGTAACGAGGTGGAATTCAACCCTCTATATGCGTCAGAGGATGGAGGAGCAGCAAAAGGCCATTCAAGCCTATACATCTGGCCATGATATAGGCAAAGGAGGTGGAATGCACCTGTCTCAAGCGCAGTGGAGAATGATTTCAACGTTGCCACACGTGAAGTCAGTTCAGACACTGCCAGCCTGAGTCAGGTCATTCCCCTTATCAGGCTTTTGCAGAAGAAGCTGGAGGCATTGAAGGAGGAGCTAAAACAGAGCGATTCCGCTAGGCATGTGGGACTTGTGGATGGAGCCCTTCATTCGCTTAACCAGGATTCACGTGTGGTCAATCTGTTGAAATCAGAGCACTACATTTTGGCCACCGTGCTCGATCCTAGATTTAAAACCTACCTTGGATCTCTTTTTACGGCAGACACAAGTCTGCAGAGGTTCAAAGACCTGCTGGTGACAAAATTGTCAAGTTAAGCGGAACGCGACCCGTCAACATCTCCTCCTTCACATTCTCCCGCAACTGGGGGTGCGAGGAAAAGGCTACGAATTCCGAGCCCACCTGCTGGCGGTGATGCAGGGCAGTCTGGAGCGACTGCTGATGCTGACATCTGGTCCGGACTGAAGGACCTGCCAACGATTACTGACAAGTCGTCTACTGTCACTGCATATGATTCTCTCACCATTGAAAGAATGGTGGAGGATTATATGAGTGACCGCATCCAAGTAGGCACGTCAGACAGTCCGTACGTATACTGGCAGGAAAAAGAGGCAATTTGGAGGCCCTTGCACAAACTGGCTTTATTCTACCTAAGTTGCCCTCCCTCCAGTGTGTACTCCGAAAGAGTGTTTAGTGCCGCCACTCACCTTGTCAGCAATCGGCATACGAGGTTACTTCCAGAAAATGTGGAGAAGATGATGTTCATTAAAATGAATTATAATCAATTCCTCCATGGAGACATTCACCAGCAGCAATTGCCTCCAGAAAGTACACGAGGACCTGAGATGGTGGATTCCAGTGGGGACGAATTAATAATCTGTGAGGAGGGGGATGTACACAGTGAAAGGCGTGATGAATCGGACGATGATGATGAGGTGGACATCTTGCCTCCGTAGAGCCAGTTTGTGCAAGGAGAGATTGATTGCTTCTTTTTTGGTGGGGGCCCAAACCAACCAGTCATTTCAGTCACAGTCGTGTGGCAGACCCTGTCGCTGAAATGATGGGTTCGTTAAAGTGTGCATGTCCTGTTTTTACAACATAAGGGTGGGTGGGAGGGCCCAAGGACAATTCCATCTTGCACCTCTTTTTTCTTTCATTTTTCTTTGCGTCATGTGCTGTTTGTGGAGTATTTTTTTGAAGGGCCATCCTGCGTGACACTGCAGTGCCACTCCTAGATGGGCCAGGTGTTTGTGTCGGCCACTAGGGTCGCTTAGCTTAGTCACACAGCTACCTCATTGCGCCTCTTTTTTTCTTTGCGTCATGTGCTGTTTGGGGAGTATTTTTTTGAAGGGCCATCCTGCGTGACACTGCAGTGCCACTCCTAGATGGGCCAGGTGTTTGTGTCGGCCACTAGGGTCGCTTAGCTTAGCCATCCAGCGACCTCGGTGCAAATTTTAGGACTAAAAATAATATTGTGAGGTGTGAGGTGTTCAGAATAGACTGAAAATTAGTGGAAATTATGGTTATTGAGGTTAATAATACTATGGGATCAAAATGACCCCCAAATTCTATGATTTAAGCTGTTTTTTAGGGTCTTTTGAAAAAAACACCCGAATCCAAAACACACCCGAATCCGACAAAAAAAATTCGGTGAGGTTTTGCCAAAACGCGTCAGAACCCAAAACACGGCCACGGAACCGAACCCAAAACCAAAACACAAAACCCGAAAAATTTCAGGTGCATATCACTAACTTAGTATATAATTTTTGGCTTTGATTTCAGTACAAATGCTTACAAATTCCATCACATACAATTTTTCTACTATATAAATGTTTTCACAATACTCATTCTATTGTTATGTTTAAACCATTAGTTATAAAATGTTAGCACCTTTGTTTACAGAATTTAGGAGTAAATGTATTATGGCAGCATGAATACTATGACACTCTTCCTGCTTCACCTCATTACTGAGGCAAAGCAGGAAGGCACATCGGTAACATCTTGTCTGCCGAAGCAGGGGAGTGAAAACTCCCCCCTCCAGCAATGCCTGAGACCAGAGTGCATCCGCGTAGTGCTGATGCACTGTGTCTCCCTGCCTGGCCGGCTCCACTGTGCATCTATGGGATCTCGCTACCTACGCAAGATCACACATGCAGCATGGAGCTGGCACCCGCCACAGCCAGGGACAGATCTGTTCCTGCTGTGGAGATAGGGCATCGCCACCTGCTGATGACCCTTCATACAGTGCACTGAATATTGGCGTGCAATCTTTCAGATCGCAGAGCCGATATCGACATAGGTACATAGCGCCCCTGTCACTGAGCCCACACCGCCAGTGTCATACATGGGAGAGAAGCAGTATCAGTGCACATAACGTTCGCTGATACCACTTCTCCCCATAACAAAGGATAATACATTTACCAGTATAATTTGACTAATCTACTGTAGATGGAAAATCTATTATGTTTATTTAAACCTGGATAAAAATATGCTATCTGGGTAAGTTTGATCACAAAAAAACCTTCTACACTCTTATCAAACTAGTGTAATACTGTAAAATTGATGGTGTATTATTGTTCTGAATTTTGCCTTCAGTCTGTTAAAATAATACTACATCTCCCAGAATACTTCTGGGAGGTAGTTTATTGGTGGAGGTGTTAGGAGGATGCATAGATTGATTGGAACCCTGCAAAGCTGAAGAACGCAAAGCAGATTGATACTGTAAGAAATATACAAATTCTGGTGCGCTGTCAATATCAGCTGGTAGGGGGGATGTCAGTCCCCTAGATAATTATACTAAAAAGAAGAGATATACCAGCACTTACTGATTAATGCCCAGTTCATGCTTCTGATGAAGCTGGGCACTCATAGCCCAGTGACTCACTTTAAGCTATGAGCTCTTTGTCATCTGGACTCCTGAACTACAATCTTCTGGACCTATTTGGACTGTAATACTCTCCATTGGAACAAAATCTGCATGGTTTGTTTAACTTGTGGATCATTCCTTAAGACCCATCCATCTGCAATTTTGTTACTAAGAGACTGCTACAGTAGGAACTGTCAAATCACAATCTGGAAATACCTTGTTGCTAACAGTGGAGAATTAATGGATACTATCTGGAGAGGGTCCTAATCCAATAATTTAAACCGTACATCTCTAGTAGCATTATTCACTAAGCGCTGGTATACGGTATCTCCTTTTTATAGTGTAGCAGGTTATTTACCCATTGTAGCTTTTAAACAGGCAGGTTATGGACAATGATAAATACTGAGGTGTTATTTAAGTAGGTATACAGTAATGTTAATTTGGTTGTGTTTACTGTGTTAATGGGAAGGGTGATGGAGCATGGTGAAGGCTCATGTGGGCCTTTTAGGGACAAGAGACACATTGGTATAGGAGGGGTACCCGGATGAAGAGGGGATTAAACCCGCAAGAAACCGGGGGTGGTTGGAAAAAGAAGGAGTGCATCTGTGAGGGAGGTGACTGAGAGAGAGACCCATCGGGAGCGCCTTGTCAACTGCAAGGGGAGGACATCTGCTCTGCCTACCGTGAGATGGAGGATTCCCTCGGGAAGTGGAGTGCTGGTGGCGAGTGGTATGACAATTGCCAAGCCGGGGATGAGAGTGTGAATGCAACCATGGCAGTGGGGAGCACCTGGCTACCGGCTCCAGCAACAGTAACTGGGGACGCCCATTGGGAGGAGATCCCATAGGAGGAGCCCAAAGCCACCCCCTCTCTCTCTGCTGATCAGTGAGTGGAGTAACGCTGATCTGGCCCACCGAACAGGAGGGAGCTCGACGCTGACACCCCTCCACCTCTCCCGTCATCTTAACAGCAGTTGGAGCACAGCAACCGCTGGAGCCGCCCAGCAGGAGAGGACAGCCTCATAAGACACCTCCCTCTTATACACCACATCTACAGTCTAACCTAGGGGTGGGCAACATGCGGCCCGCGGGCCGGATGCGGCCCGCGGACCGATCGTGCCTGGCCCGCTGTGCCCCACCAGAGTGCAATGACAAGCGGCCCGACAGGCCGCTTGTCATTGCACTGCTCGCAGACGCGGCGCCGCTGAGGAAATCCCGGTCACGTCACAGGGTCAGCTGACGGGATTTCCTCTGTTACCATGCGCGCGCTGGGCGGCACGGGGGGCGGGCACTGCAGTGAGCAGGAGCGGCGGCTGAGTGAGGAGAAGAAGCGGTGGCCAGCGAGCGGGAGCAGGAGAGGCCACATCAGCAGCGACTCCAGGCGGCAGCAGCAGCGCGGATCATCGGACAGTGGGGATCGTCTGCCACTGTGACAAACAGGTAAACCCCCTGTCCAGCCAGCCCCTGGATCAACGCTTCAGCTGCCATATAGGTTTAGGGGTGGGGAGGCCGCGGAGTTAAAATCTGCAATATGGGTTTAGGGGAGGGGGGAAGGGACTGTCTGCCATAATATGTAAAAAAGTGGGGCGCTGTCTGCCATAATGTGTAAAAAGGGGGACGATGTCTGCCGTAATGTGTAAAAAGGGGGACGATGTCTGCCGTAATGTGTAAAAAGGGGGACGATGTCTGCCGTAATGTGTAAAAACGGGGGCACTGTCTGCTGTAATGTGTAAAAAGGGGGACGATGTCCGTTGTAATGTGTAAAAAGGGGGACGATGTCTGCCGTAATGTGTAAAAACGGGGGCACTGTCTGCTGTAATGTGTAAAAAGGGGGACGATGTCCGCCGTAATGTGTAAAAAGGGGGACAATGTCTGCCGTAATGTGTAAAAAGGGGGACGATGTCTGCCGTAATGTGTAAAAAGGGGGACGATGTCTGCCGTAATGTGTAAAAACGGGGGCACTGTCAGCCGTAATGTGTAAAAAGGGGGACGATGTCTGCCGTAATGTGTAAAAACGGGGGCACTGTCAGCCGTAATGTGTAAAAAGGGGGACGATGCCTGCCGTAATGTGTAAAAAGGGGGACGATGTCTGCCGTAATGTGTAAAAAGGGGGACGATGTCTGCCGTAATGTGTAAAAAGGGGGACGATGTCTGCCATAATGTGTAAAAAGGGGGACGATGTCTGCCGTAATGTGTAAAAACGGGGGCACTGTCTGCTGTAATGTGTAAAAACGGGGGACGATGTCTGCCGTAATGTGTAAAAACGGGGGACGATGTCTGCCGTAATGTGTAAAAAGGGGGACGATGTCTGCCGTAATGTGTAAAAAGGGGGACGTTGTCTGCCGTAATGTGTAAAAAGGGGGACGTTGTCTGCCGTAATGTGTAAAAAGGGGGACGATGTCTGCCGTAATGTGTAAAAAGGGGGACGACGTCTGCCGTAATGTGTAAAAAGGGGGACGATGTCTGCCATAATGTGTAAAACGGGGGCGCTGTCTGCTGTAATGTGTAAAAAGGGGACGCTGTCTGCTGTAAAGTGTACAAAGGGGACGCTGTCTTCCGTAATGTGTAAAAAGGGGACGCTATCTGCCGTAATGTGTAAAAAAAAGGGCACGCTGTCTGCCGTAATGTGTAAAAAGGGGACTCTTTTTGAGTATTTTGTGTGTGGCCCTCGAATATTCGCTGGAAGTGTTAAGCGGCCCCCCAGCTGAAATAATTGCCCACCCCTGGTCTAACCTGTCGGTCACAGTGAGTCCAGACTAGTAAGTGACATACTCTCATCCCCTCAACCTGGGTGATAGAGGGGTTAACCCCTGTAAGTAGGAGCTACACAGGGCTGCCTAACTGTGCTACCCTGACATATATAACATCATCCATCCTAAGGGATAATGTGCACCGCTGGTAAGGTGAAAATAGACTCCTGAGTGGTCAGAAAGCAGGGATACCATACCTACCCACATAGGTTATCCGGAGTGTCAGCTTTAGGCTGGACATTGGAGTCTGTGATACAGTATCTGAAATAAATTGCAGATACCCTTATCACTGTGGATCCTATGTAAGCCTACAGTTTCATGCTAATACTGGTGACATCCCTCGTAACCAGGGTATTGGATAGAACTGAGGCACCTTAATTGCAGAGACCACTATCAGAGCACCCAGACCCACCCCTTGGTGTTACAGACATCGTCTGGGTAGCCTGGGACAGGTCAGGACCAACATAATTTAGCCGGTTCCAATTTACTCCTTTGATGGTGTTAGGGAGTTGAATTACATCCGGATTATTACTATAAAATAGACATATATATGAGAGGGAGAGACATTCCCTAGCACTGTTGTCATCTGCAGCCCACCTCTGGACCTTACAGGAACTCCCCGAGGGTAGTGGGGACTATCTATTCATGGTTTCAATGCACTGAACTAACTATATAATATATATTTGCAAATATATGAAGGGTTATGTAGGGGCAGGTAGTCGGGGTTAGAGTTTATTTAGGTGATAAGAGTGTAATGGTGTATTATCCATGTGTTCTCATTGTTTACCAGAATGTTATGTGATAAACTGCTATACTGACAAAAGAAGTGGAGTAAATACTATAATCTAACAAGAGGTGTGTTAAATTGCTGGTATCATTCAATATCCTCTGCCATGGATGGAGAGATGGCTTCCAGTATCGACACCTATCATTGGCAAGGCGATCACCATACAATTTTAGAGATAAAGGTAATACAGTACCAGGTTACAGGATTTCTCAAACCTCCCCTGCATTACTATCCATGCAGGGTAGTACAAAGGTTCGAGTGGAGGCACTAACATTGACTCAGGTAGCCAAAAGGAGGGCTACATTTGGAGGCACTGCTGAGATTTGAATTCAGGATCTCCTGTTTACCAATGGAATCTGTAAGTGAGAAGAGTATATACAACTGGTGTAAGGACCATGCTGTTGATGTACATTGTAGTATGTGTATTGTAGGAGATTTTCTTGGCTTTACTAATGAGGAGGTAATTCGAGAAGCACAGAGACTATACGGTGTAAAGGTCCCCCTATTGGTGGTTAAGTGGAAGTGAGTCACTGGGGAGATTCAGGCAGTATTGATAAAAACCCAAGATTGTTTAGACATGTCATTGATCCTTCCAACATATTAGTTGGAGGGGCATTGGGTAGCAGATGGCAGATAATGTGGCCCTGTGGTATGGTTGAAAATGATGGGGAGGCTCAAGAGGCCAGTGGATTCGGTGACGAGACAGAATTTAGGGGAGAGCTATCAAAGTGGAGGGGATAATTCATTGCCCAATGCACCACCTCCAAGTGAGACAATAGAGCCACAAGTCAAATCTGTTATGGATAAAGTAGTGAGCCATTTTGAACATTGGCACTATGAGAGAGGATATAGGAGGTTAAGGGCTGTCTCTGGCATTCTGCCCGTGCCAACTGGGGAAGAAGGCTATGATGCTTGGAGGGCGGCAGCAATCCAGCACTCAGAAGAATGGCGGTGTCGAGAGCACATAAAGAAACAGGATCATTGAGAGGCTAAGGGGTCCCGCCATGGGAATTATTCATGCCACAAGACGTATAAATCCTAAAAGACTATTTTAATGTATTGGATTACTCCTTTGGGATGCTCGAAGACTTAGGAGATATATTGGCATGGTTAAACCAGACCTACCAAGAACCCTCCAAAACTCTCACTAATTTCATTTACCTGATAGATAAGATATTTATTAAGAGGGGCACTGACTAATAATCCTGTTGCTCAACGGCTTAGGTGTTGTGCAATTGGAGTCCGTCCCCCAACATTGGGTGAATTGATTAAGGAATTGAAGTTGGAAGAGGTCCAAATTGAGAACAGAGAAAAGAGTCTTAAGAGAATGAAAGTTGTGGTACCATCCACTGATGTTTCGCCGGCTAGCAAAAAATTGTACAAACTATTAGAGGAACAGAACAAAACGCTGGATCAACTAATAACTTCACAAAGTAGTGTTCCCTTGACATCAACCCGGGGAAGAGGGAGAGGATCGACCCAACATGGGGACAACCGTGACCAAGTTATCTGCTATCAGTGTGGCTAGATGGGGCATCGATCCTTTGAGTGTCCACATATTGGAAGTTATGGATGAAGCACCAGCAACCATGGGAGTCTAACTGCTAGTCCATCGGAAAACACTAGAGGGACATCGATGAGCCCTGCATCGACTCCCGAGCAATAGTAGTATGTGCAATGGGAGGTACACAGTGGCTTCCAAACATTCCTGATGGGATGATGGGAAAGGCCCCTATGATACCAGCATTCATCAATGGCCAGATGTGTACAGTGCTGCTAGACAGCAGCTCTCAAGTGTCCATAATCTTTGAGAGTTGGTATCTTCAACACATGCCAGATGTACCCATATCGCCAGTGGATGGATTAGTGATATGGGGTTTGAGTGATCAAAAATATCTGTATCTGGGATACGTTGTAACTCACAACAAATTCCATCTGATATTGTTGGAAAATCACGCTGCTCAGTTACCGTTCATTGCCCTGATTTGTCCCGATCCCCCGGGGAATAGGGAGGTAGTGTCAATCACAGTTGTGACTAACTAAAATCTTTTTAAAACTTTGTCAGATTGGTGCCTATCTCAAGATTGTGCTATTCTACAGAAGTCAACAGGGGACCCAGATTTATCTCCACGGCCCAACACCTTTGAGGATGCCCCTGCCTCCCCCTCCATATATTGTGTTGCTCCCTCCAAACCCGAAGGTGACAGCATCCTCACTAAGCTTCGGAAGTGTTTCCAGGATGCGATCTAACCCTACAGGAGCAGGACAGTTAGTAAAAGAACTGTCTACACGGAGGCCGGTGTTTTCAATAGAAGAATGGGATCTGGGAATGGCAGTTGGAATGGAGCATTGGATTACTCTGAGTGATACCACCCCATTCAGAGAACAGTCCAGATGGTTAGCCCCTGCTGATTTCGATGATGTGCGACAACATCTGAAGAAATTACTTGAATATCATGTGATAGCCGACTCTGAGAGCCCCTATGCGTCACCAATCGTTGAAGCCCAAAAGAAGAATGGTGACATCAGATTATGCGTCAACTACCACACCTTCAATAGCAGAACGGTAGCCAATCAGTATACTGTCCCTCGAGTAGAAGAAGCATTAGACAGTTTACAAGGCAGTCATTTGTTCTCCATCCTGGACCTGCGGTGTGGATATTACCAAATACCCATGAAGCCCAAGGACAGAGCTAAAACTGCATTCATCTGCCCCATAGGTTTTTTTGAGTTCCTCAAAATGCCACAGGGAGTGAAAGGGGCCCCTGCCACTTTTCAACAAACTATGGAACAAATGGTGGGTGATATGTGCTACCAAGAAGTGTTAGTGTACTTGACGATATTATCGTCTTCGGGAGGACTCTCGCGGAGCACAACATTTGATTGCTTAAGGTATTAGATCGCCTTCAGCGTAAGTGGCTGAAATTGTCTATTGACAAATGTAAGTTCTGCCAGACCACGGTCAAGTATTTTGGGCATATAATTAATCGAGATGGAGTTGCAACTGATCCTGATAAGACCAAGGCGGTGAAGCAGTGGCCATGCCCAAAAAATCTGAAAGAACTCCATTCCTTCTGGGATTCTGCAGATAATACCGTCGGTTTGTCCCACAGTATTCGAAGATCGCTCGACCGCTAACGGAGTTGACCAAAGGCTACCCTCCAAGCAAAGGCTGTAACAGGATTAAATGGCCCAGAATCCCGTCTGACTATCTTAAGCCCCAGGAAGAGTTCGGGGATCAATGGAATAGCCTGTGTGAAGATGCTCCAGTTGAAGAATTGTCTAACTCACTCACCGGTCCTTGCCTATGCAGATCCTGCGTTACCCTATGAACTGCATGTGGATGCATCCCTTGATGGGTTAGGTGGGGTGTTATACCAATGGCAACAAGGGAAATTACGACCAATTGCCTATGTCAGTCGGGGATTGTTGAATAGTGAGCGGAAGTATGCTGTGCACAAACTTGAGTTTCTTGCACTAAAGTGGGCTGTAGTTGAGAAGTTCCATGATTATCTGTACGGAACTGACTTTACCATCCACACAGATGACAACCCTCTGACATATATTAACACCATGGCTAGATTCCAACACCACGGGACATCGATGGCTGGCTGCCCTGTCCAATTATAACTTTACGCTGAAATACAGACCTGGGACAAGTAACATTGACGCTGATGCATTGTCAATATTACCAAATCCTATGGTTTCTAGTATCACTGGGTAGAAGTTCCAGTGCCTGCGTTGCAAGGGTTATGATGTCAGACAATCGGCCTGCAAGGACAACCTCAAGACAATGTTAGTTCCCTAGAGGCATCAGAGACTGCATTGCCCTTGATGTATTGTTGGATATCTCAGGCCGAGATGGGGGAGATAGAGGTGTTTTCTAAAGATTAACTCAGAGAGGCGCAACAGCAAGTCGCCGAGCTGGTAATAGCTATAGACTGTCTTAATGGCACCCTCGGAGTGGATTGTGGATGTGAGGTATCTAGTACAACCCGAGTACTACTAAAACAGTGGAGGATATTATTCTTTAGACAGGGGATATTGCACAGAAAAAGTCCCGTGTGGGGAAGGACCGCTATCAACTGGTACTACCTTCTAGATATATTCCGATGGTGCTGCAATCCCTGCATGACCATCATGGTCACTTAGGATACGACAAAACAAGACAGTTGATTGCCAACAGGGTGTATTGGCCATTCATGAACAGGGACATTGAGGCCTGTTGTAGAAATTGCCAAAATTTTATTCTGCAGAAGTCGATACCAGCTCTTTCAGCTAGGTTAGTAAATATAGATAGTTCTGGGCCCCTAGAGCTCATTTGCATTGACTTCCTGCCGTTGGAAGGTCCTTCAGGGAAAGAGAGCAACATACTTGTGTTACCATCCATTTCACCCGGTATGCACAAGTGTATGTCACCGTAGACCAAAAGGCCATGACTGCTGCCAAGACGCTGTGGGAGAAGTTATTTATAAACTATGGACTGCCGGCCAGGATCCACACCGACCAAGGGAGGGACTTCGAAAGCAAGCTGATTAAGGAACTGTGTATATGCTGTCTAATACAAAAGTCCAGAAACTCTCCATACCACTCTCAGGGGGACCCCCAGCCTGAAAGGTTCAACCGGATGCTACTCAACATGTTGGGATCCCTAAACACAAAGGGATAAAGTTCAGTGGCGATGTCACGTTTGCCAACTTGTTCATGCATATAACTGTACAGTAAACGATGCTACTGGATACTCACAATATGTGCTGATGTTCGGGGGAGAGGCTCGATTACCTCTTGACATTTGCCTTGGAACTAGTACCACCAGTTCTAGCACGCATCCACCCACACACACCCATTATGTAAAGCGGTTGAGGAAAGAATTAAAAGAAGCCTTTGATCTTGCCCACCAGGCTTCACAGAACCAAGGTGAGAGAAATAAGCAGAATTCTGATAAGAATGTGGTTGAACAGGTCCTGTTACCCATAGATAGAGTGCTCTTCAGACATCTGGGGGCACCCAGGCACCAGAGGATAGTGAATTGATAGCAAATTGATGGGAAGAAACACCCTATCTGATCATCAGACAACTACCAGGTATTCCGGTTTATCAGCTCAGACCGGAAGATACTGATGGCCTGATTGTTACTTATCACCATCACCATTTACTGCCAGTAGGACAAGATATCTCCTTTGAAAATACTCATGATCCAGGTCTAAAGTTAAAGCAAGTGGAGGGGGACCCAAGCATCTACCAGTAGAAGGCACACTTGATTCTCTTAATTCCCTAGAGACTCTGCCCAGCAAGTTAAATACTCAAGGGGCGGGATACGTTTACCATGATGATACCTATACCTCAGTTGGGGAATTGGAAGACGGGGACTCTAGCCATGGGAGAAGGAGAGTCCCATGATGGATATAGGGCTCCCAGATGAATGGGGAGGATATAGTAATGACATAAATGTGTGAGGTGGTATTGAGACTGGCTGGGAGGAGGGGTCCGAAGAACATTATGTCAAAGAGGAACATCAGGGTGGAGAAAGGTCACCCATGCCCCAGAGGGTTTGACCCTATAGGGATCGTAGGCCCCCATTACTCTTAACATATGATCACTTGGGGGCTCCTAATGAAGAACCGCGATTTAATAACTCCAATATTATAAATTCCTGGCCATATTTTGGCTATAATGGTGATACATTATCTGTTGATCGCCTATTAGGCTATTAACAGCCGAAGGAAAATTGAGTAAGATGGTGATATGCATGAGTATGAGTTCCTGTATATTACCAGGGGGAGGAATGTAGTGGGTTATATACCCATTGTAGCTTTTAAACAGGCAGACTATGGACAATGATACATATTCAGGTGTATATAAGTAGGTATACAGTAATGTTAATTTGGTTGTGTTTACTGTGTTAATGGGAAGGGTGATGGAGCATGGTGAAGGCTTGTGCATTCCTTGTAGGGACAAAAGACATGCGGGTATAGGAAGGGAACTCGGATGAAGAGGGGGTTTAACCCACGAGAGACCAGGGGAGGTTGGAAAAAGGAGTGCGTCAGTGAGGGCAGTGACTGAGAGAGAGAGAGACCCACCTGGAGCATCTTGTCAAGAGCTGGGGGAGGACATCCACTCTGACTACCGTGACATGGAGGATCCCCTCGGGCAGCGGAGCAGAGGTGGCAAGTGGTATGACAATCGTCGAGCCAGGGGAGAGAGTGTGACTGCAACCGCGGCAGTGGGGAGCGCCTGGCTGCTGGCTCTAGCAACAGTAACTGGGGATGTACAACAGGAGGAGATCCCATAGGAGGAGCCCGAAGCCAACCCCTCTCTCTGCTGATCAGCGAGTGAAGTAGCACTGATCTGGGCCGCCCAGCAGGAGGGAGCTCAACGCTGACACCCCTCCACCTCTCCCGTCATCTTAACAGCAGTTGGAGCACAGCAGCCGCTGGAGCCACCCAGCGGGAGGGGACAGCCTCATAAGACACCTCCCTCTTATACACCACATCTACAGTCTAACCTGTTGGTCACAGTAAGTCCGGACTAGTTGTAAGTGACATGGGTGGTCATTCCAAGTTGATCGCAGCCAGCAACTTTTTGCTGCTGCTGCGATCAACTAGTCCACGCCTATGCGGGGAGTGTATTTTAGCTTAGCAGGGCTGCGTTCGCTTGTGCAGCCCTGCTAAGCTAAAAAAATTTAAAGCAAAACTAGACTAGCCCTGGACATACTTACCCTGTGCGATGAATCCAGTGATGCTGGGGCCGGGTTTGACGTCACCCCTCCGCCCTCCGTTCTGCTGGACACGCCTGTGTTATACTCACCACTCCCCGAAAACGGCTCCAAATGGTCCGGATCTGCCCTGGCACGCCTCCTTCCTGTCAATCTTCTTAGTGGTCAGCTCTGCGACCGCTTCCATTGTAAGTTGCGATGTAACCCGGCGACGCCCGGCACCGGGCAACGTTACGCACGCACACTGCGCCCGCCATGCATGCACATTCTGAACTCATTTGCACTGCAGCGATAAACCGCTGCATGCGAACGGGTCGGAATAACCCCCATACTCTCATCCCCTCAGCCTAAAGGATAGGGGGGTTATCCCCTGTAAGTAGGAGCTACACAGGGCTGACTAACTGTGCTACCCTGACATATATATAGTCATCTGCCCTAAGGGTTAATGTGCACCATTGGTAAAGGGAAAATAGACTCCTGAGTGGTCAGAAAGCAGGGATACCATACTTACAAACATAGAGTGGCAGGACACTGGATTTTGTGATACATGAAATAAATTGCAGATACCCTTATTACTGCGGATCCTATCTAAGCCTACAGTTTTTATGCTAATACTGGTGACATCCCCGTAACCAGGGTATAGGATAGAACTGAGGCACCTTAATTGCAGAGACCACTATCAGAGCACCCATACCCACCCCCTGGTGTTACAGACATCGTCTGGGTAGCCTGGGACAGGTCGGGTCCGACATAATTTAGCTGGATCCAATTTACTCCTTTGATGGTGTTAGGAGCTGAATTATGTCCGGATTATTACTATAAAATAGACATATATATGAGAGGGAGAGACATTCCCTAGCACTGTAGTCATCCGCAGCCCACCTCTGGACCTTACAGGAACTCCCCGAGGGTAGTGGGGACTATCTATTCATGGTTTCAATGCACTGAACTAACTATATAATATATATTTGCAAATATATGAAGGGTTATGTAGGGGCAGGTAGTCGGGGTTAGAGTTTATTTAGGTGATAAGAGTGTAATGGTGTATTATCCATGTGTTCTCATTGTTTACCAGAATGTTATGTGATAAACTGTTATACTGACAAAAGAAGTGGAGTAAATATTATAATCTAACAAAAGCTGTGTTAAATTGCTGGTATCATTCAATATCCTCTGCCACGGAAGGAGAGAGGGCTTCCAGTATCGATACCCATCGTTGGTAAGGCGGTCACCATACCATTTTAGAGATAGAGGTAATACAGTACCAGGTTGCAGGGTTTCTCAAACCTCCCCTGCATTACTATCCATGCAGGGTAGTACACAGGTTTGAATGGAGGCACTAACATTGACTCAGGTAGCCAAAAGTAGTGCTACAATAGGAAGAATAATAATTTAGCAGCAGAAGTTTCCAGAAGGTTCCAGAAGCCTCCAGTCACATCCAGAAGAAGGGAGGGTGAATCAAATGGACCAGCAGCTTTGGGCTGTTATTCACAGGCTGATTAATTTGCACTGCTACTGATCATCCCTGCATGCTCAGGATCACTGAGTATCTGCCAACACAGAAACAGTGAAAGATGACGAATAATTATTTTGGAAGAAGGTGAGTTTGCAGTTAAAGATGACTTTAATTGCAAAAAGTAGCCCACTCTGGAGTAACAACCAGTTTAGGAGTTACAAACAAGTTGGAGCTCACACACTGCCCATCGTATGAAGACAGACACATTTATTATTCATTTTGCCTTGTTGTGCTCAATTTATTAAAGGGAAACAATTGAGAGCTCTAACTGCAGATACTTGCTTGAAGTACAGTGATGATAATAAGGATACCTATGACCAGGGCAGTGTAAATTGCTATTAAGATGCTATTGTGCTGTTTAAAAAGAAATGTTTAGGCAGGCCAAAATTAATATATTTAAAACTTAGCTAAAATCTGATGCAGTGTGCGGGCCATAAATAAGGAATAATTTGCCATAAGAACCTGATTATTTTACACAGATTCTACTGTGGACTGTGTGGAACCTACTGTAAGTATTTCTTTCCTAGGAAAAATCTGTTTCTTCCATTGTAAAAAATGCTAATAGGAGATTGTGCTTACTACAGTGGAAGTCATTTAAAGGGGTATTACTGTATTATGCAGCATTACTGTTTCTTACATGCACACTTTTCCAAGCCTAGAATACATTTATGAATCAGGTTGATTATTGACCATGTTCTTTACAACTGCTGCCTTAACCTTTGTATTAAAATTTAAACTCTGGGTTCTCACAATTGAAAACTGACCTTCATTTACAGCCCTTTATTTTAAAGCATCAAGCTGGATTGACCTATGTTGCATTCCTGCTGTTTTTATCAGATAAGTGTAATCTATATAATTTCACTATAAAATCTACTCTGATTGGTATGTCTGCATAAACATATGTTTACTAAAAGGTGAATATAAGTCCAGGAATCTGTGAAGTTAAAATCTCAGATATTGATAGTCTGAGACTATATAGTAATATCATATCTGCTGCCAAATTATTAAGTGTAAACCTTTAACTTGCTGACAACTGGTTGTTAATCCGTGAAGTGGTTAAAATACCGTTAGTTGGGATCCTGGTGGTCACAATGCCAATGCTGGATTCCTGACTAGCGGTGAAATGCCGCAGCTGGAATATCAGCCACACAGGCTATTCTCACTCGGTGGGTGTCCACGACACTCATAGAGGGAGAATAGAACCTGTGGCGGGTGCATCGAGCCACCATGCCTGCAGTGTGGAGAGCACAGTGAGCCAGCAGGGGGCTTCCTAGCGCTAGCCCTGCTCCTGGCATTATGGCGGACGGGATCCCGATGTCAGGATCATGACAGCCGGGATCCCATCCTCCGGCATTTAATACTGATCCCATTAATCCTAGGTGCTGAGAGTTATTTATTATGGAGTGGCTGACATGATATTATGAATATTGGTGACCTACAGTAGTATTAGAATTGTTGACACAGAAGTACAGAACTGTTATTTAATATATGTTAGCTATTACATACATTTCAGAAATATTGTATTACTGTATTACATTGTTATAAAACTACTATTTAACTGCTGCTGGGATAAACTTCATGTTATGTGCAAAGACAATAAACCAATGAATTTTGCTGTGTAGCCCTGTCTGTTGTTTGATTTCAACACTTGGGGGGAATCCTTAGTCCTCTACTATACCATTGGACCTGTAGAATCTTATCTTACAGTACATCTGGCATGCCGACCATCATCCGTGTTACCCTAGAACTTATGTTGCAGTTTGTAAAATCTTTTCCAATAGCAGAGTGTTTTAAGTGTCTTTGTTAAATGATTCAGTGACTGTTAGATACCAAATTGAAATAAAATTTTTTTGTTGGATCTAATAATGGGGGTAATTCCAAGTTGATCGCAGCAGGAATTTTTTTTAACAGTTGGGCAAAACCATGTGCAGTGCAGGGGAGGCAGATATAACATGTGCAGAAAGAGTTAGATTTGGGTGGGTTATTTTATTTCTGTGCATTTAATACTGGCTGCTTTATTTTTACACTGCAAATTAGAGTGCAGATTGAACACACCACACCCAAATCTAACTCTCTCTGCACATGTTATATCTGCCTCCCCTGCAGTGCACATGGTTTTGCCCAACTGCTAAAAAAATTCCTGCTGCGATCAACTTGGAATTACCCCCATTATACAATGAGGTTTATAAAAAAAACAGTTGAAAGAGATACTTAGAATGCTTTAAAGAAAGTTGTCAAGAAGTATTGGGGAACTTCAAAGATTGATATTCCTTTATGCTTATATTTCCTCTCTGTGAATAAGCACAATTGGTAAGTTTGGAGGCAAAGTGTTTTGTTCATATGTTTGTAAATCCAGTCATAAGGACACAGAGACATGTGAGTTCACTGCTGTGCTGTTTATTTCATAACCAACTCCAGACACACTGCACACTGGACCACCCACTTCCCAGCATCCCCCTGGTTCCAGGGACCATCACTGAAGATTCAGGCTTACATTACTAAGGGAGTGTCTACAAATATTAAGCATTCTAATACACTAACATCACATCCTCTTTTCTTTAAAGATAAGCCCTGTACGCTTCAATGCAACAATTAACAACGTCATATTAAGAACATCATCTAACATGTTTCAATGAGTCTCTCATGTCTGCGAATTTCCCTTTTGGGTCTTTCATACACAGTCCGTGTTTCATCTACCATGTTGGACCTTTCTAGAATCGTGGTTTGTTCACCATTATGAGGATCATCATACATGTTAGATGAAGGGTATTCTTCAGTCATGTTGTCTTCATTAGGGTTAGGTTGAGATCTTAAATCCACCCGATTTCTTCTTACTTCCGTTCCATGCTCTGTACGTATAGTATAAGATCTTGGTGCTACTTGTGCTTGCACAATACCTTTCTGCACCCAAATACCTTTCTCGTGATCTCTGAGACGGACTTGGTCACCCGATTTTAGATCAGATAAGCTTTTTGTTCGCCTGTCATGGAACAGTTTCTGTTTCGCCTGTTGACGTTCCTTACTCAGTCTGACCAACGCTGAGTTATGTGTATTAAGCAGTTCATCATGTATCGGGAGATTTTCTCTAATTCTCCTTCCCATCAGCATTTGTGCAGGAGAAAGTCCATTCTGTAAAGGAGTAATAGGAATTATATATGCAACACCTCAGAAAAACAATATGTATCTCTCTGTAGGCAAAAAAAAAAACCTGGTGATGGACAGTATAGAGGGCAGCAATTTTACCCCAGAGATATGATTATATAGCTGCACAGGAGAGCAGATATATTACAAAGTATAACTGAGTACCTCTGATTAATACAATAGAGATAGGCAGTCACATTTGCGTATTAGGAATCAGCTTGAATAGCATTAAGGACCTTATCAGCATATGATATAAATTCAACTGAATAAACTCTTGAAATTGCACAGTATAAGACAGAACAACACCATTATTATCGTTGTCAGAGCATATTACAGACAGAACATGACGTGATAGTCAAATTTATATATATATAACGAATAAACATCACATAATGTTGTAGTACAACTGATACCAATATTGCATAAATGCCAATGTGTATGTGCACTGTAGTAAATGCTGGTAAAGCTGAGCCAATGAATTCAATAACTTTTATTTCCTATGCATGTGTAGCTGATTGCAGTGTATGGATATGGAAGAAGGGGGTAAATAGTTGGCTCAGGTATAGAATAGATTAAGAGGTGTTTAAGATTAATTTCTGCTGTCAGCAGTCAGTGGTATACAGATGCCCTGGAATCAGTATGACATTGCAAGGTAACTGTCCCACAAGATGCTAATGAGAGAATGCAAAAAGAAAGAGATGCCTGTGCTGAAATGGTCAGCGGCATATAGTTGATAATCACTGTGGATCTTCCCTGGTGCCCAGGACCGGTGATCATGTGTGCACCACGAGCCAATGGAAAGCCAGATGTAAACCCAAACTGATGCGCATTTTACCTAATAGGGCTTATTCACATACAGCTTGTAGTGGGTGTACAGAAGCTATGTTATTTGTATATGCATCCAGCCAATTATATTATTCTTTGCATAGATTGACAGGTTTAAGCTTCAATGAGATAACTATCAGGGACAGAGCATACGGCAAATTGTTAGGGTCTCCTGCCCTGTGCTGCCACGTCGTCATGGCAACCGGGAGACAAGTGCTAGCGGAGTGACCTGAGCGCAGCTGATACTCCGGTTCGGGTCTTTTGCTGTGCAGTGGTTATAGGCTCTGTGCATGGCGGGGGATCCGGTGCTGGTTTTTGTGCTCACAGTCTGTGAGGTCTGAGTGGGGCGTGGACAGCACCTGCTTTATAAGGCCTCTTCTCAGGGTAAGTAGATGCTGCTGAATCTTTGTTGATTAGTCAGTTTCTGAAAGTTAGCCAGTACTGTGTAGCTTTGTATTTGTTTGTTGCTTACTGCAAATAGGCCTGGGGATTTGGTATTACACTCTGCCAATCCAGACCTAGCAGTAAGACTGGAGTCAGTCGTTTAGCTTGCTGGGGTTCTGTTACTACTCTGTGAACTTAGCAAGTTTGCGGCTGTATTCTAAGACTTGCCTGTCTAATCCTGTCTCACTGTGCTAGGTGTCAGGGGTCAGTTTAGTGGCAGTAAGCTGAACCTGTGCACTGCAAGTGAGAAATAGGATTGTGGAGACTCTCCTTGTGTCTATCATTCCATCTCTGACCAAGGAGTTTACTGCCACACCCGTTGGTAACCCTTTAGGGTTTTGCTGTTGCCCTTAGCAACAGCATTTCGGGTTCTCTACGTATTAAAACACAACATCTTGCTTTTCCCATCTGAGCAGTTCTAATACAAGGGAGATACCCAGTTCCTTAGCCTCTGGGCTTCTCTGTTCACTTTGTGTGTATTTTGTTAACCTATCACCTTCTGTGTACGTTATGTCATATTCCCCAGTCTGTCTGTAAGTCCATTTGTTTTGCATAACAGTTCTAACACCAGTACATTCCTGCAGGCACTGGAGTGCATAACAGTCCTGACACCAGTACTTTCCTGCAGGCACTGGTGTGCATAACATATTCAGCAGCCTAATACTCCTGTTGAAATTTTGTGGGAATATGGAGCATACCCCTCAAAATACGTTGCAACAGGTGGTCGATCAGGTGCAGGTCCTGACTCGACAATTTAATGATTTGTCCATTAAAATGCACACCTCCCAGGCTGCTGGCGGAGCTCCCGCAGCAGCAGCACCTGCAGGGGTTAAGGAGCCGAAAGTAAATCTCCCGGATCGTTTTTCTGGAGATCGCTCGCAGTTCTTTTGTTTCAAGGAGAGCTGCAAGCTATACTTCCAGCTTAGGCCTCAGTCTTCTGGGTCGGAGATTCAGCGGGTGGGCATAGTGATTTCCTTGCTACAAGGAGACCCACAGGTCTGGGCATATGGGTTGCAGCCTGACTGTCCATCGCTTAAAAGTGTTGATGCTTTTTTTACGGCACTGGGCATGTTGTATGATGACCCTGACAAGACGGCCTCAGCCGAGGCTCAGATTTCGATCCTTAAGCAAGGGCGAAGGCCAGTTGAGGTTTACTGTACGGAGTTTCGGAGGTTGGCCCATGATACCCAGTGGAATGACCCAGCCCTGAGACACCAGTACCGAAGAGGTCTTTCTAACCAGATAAAGGACCAACTGGTACAATATCCCTTGCCTGATAGCTTGGATCAGCTCATGCAGTTATCCATCCGGGTGGATAGACGGCTGAGAGAGCGTAGGCTTGAAAGGGAGACTGAGATTTCCTTCCTTCCCAAGGGAACCTCAGACTCTGAGGAATTTTCAGAGGAGCCTATGCAGATTGGGGCTACCCGCCTCTCCTCGCGTGAGAAGACGCGGAGGAGACAGCAGGGGTTGTGTTTGTACTGTGGGAATAAAGGTCATGTGGTAGTATCATGCCCAGAAAAGCCAGAAAACTTCAGGGCCTGAGGGTGATGGGAAATATCCTGTCAGGCCAGAAGTCAGAATTTCCCAAGAAGACTTTTATCATTCCGGTGACCTTGAAGATCCTCGGTCAAACTGTCAAGACTGAGGCCTTTGTGGACAGTGGGGCCGACGGGGTTTTTATGGACCGCCAATTCGCCCTGAAACACTCTGTTCCCTTAGTACCCTTGGCATCGGAAATTGAGATTTGTGGGTTAAACGGGGAACCATTATCCCAAGGTAAAATTACCTCTTGCACTAGCCAGATTTCTTTGTTTATTGGAGCCACACACTCTGAAAAATTGTCCTTTTATGTGACTGTCTGTACTTTTGCCCCATTGGTGTTGGGGTTACCCTGGTTAAGGGCCCACAATCCTCAATTTGACTGGGTCTCTGGGGAGATTCTTAGTTGGGGTACTGATTGTTTCAGGAGTTGCTTGAGCCTTCCAGTCAGGCTCTCGCAGCTAAGTTTGCCAGGATTGCCAGGGTGTTATGCAGATTTTGCGGACGTGTTCTCCAAAAAAGTTGCAGAGGTACTACCTCCCCATCGCCCCTATGACTGTGCCATTGATTTGTTGCCAAATGCTAAGCTTCCCAAGAGCAGGTTGTACTCCCTGTCACGTCCTGAGACTCAGGCTATGGCAGAGTACATTCAGGAGAACTTGGCTAAGGGATTTATCAGACCTTCACAGTCTCCAGTTGGGTCGGGGTTCTTCTTCGTGGGTAAAAAGGACGGTTCGTTGCGACCCTGCATCGACTTCAGGGAATTGAACCGTATCACGATTAAAAACTCATACCCACTGCCTCTCATTTCGGTCTTATTTGACCAGCTTCGTACTGCCACCATTTTTTCTAAGATTGACCTACGCGGTGCGTACAATCTAATCCGAATAAGAGAGGGGGATGAATGGAAGACTGCCTTTAATACCCACTCAGGGCATTATGAATATTTGGTGATGCCTTTTGGGCTCTGTAATGCCCCGGCAGTCTTCCAGGATTTCATGAATGATGTGCTCAGGGAATATTTGGATAGATTCTTAGTTGTATACTTAGATGACATCCTAATCTTCTCCCATTCCCTGGAGGAACATCGGAAGCATGTACGCTTAGTCCTCCAGAAACTCAGAGACCACGGCTTGGGGCGAAGCTGGAGAAGTGCGAATTTGAAGTTCAGCAAATCGCATTTCTAGGATATATTATCTCCCCAGAAGGTTTCCAAATGGAGGGTTCCAAGGTACAGGCAGTCCTGGATTGGGTGCAGCCCACTAGTTTGAAGGCGCTTCAGCGTTTCCTGGGCTTTGCGAATTTTTATAGACGATTTATCGCTGGATTTTCGTCTATAGTGGCGCCCTTGGTGGCACTCACTAAGAAAGGGGCGGATGTTGCTCACTGGTCTTGTGAGGCTAAAGCGGCTTTTGCCCGTCTCAAAAGGGCATTTGTTTCGGCCAAGGTGCTGCGACACCCAGATCCAGAGCGTCCTTTTGTGGTGGAGGTGGATGCCTCTGAGATGGGTATTGGGGCAGTGCTTTCTCAGATGGGAGTGTCTGATAATCGCCTTCATCCCTGTGCTTACTTTTCCCGTAAATTTTCGCCTGCCAAGATGAATTATGACGTGGGTAACCGGGAATTGTTGGCTATTAAGGATGCACTCGAGGAGTGGAGACACTGGCTTGAGGGGGCTAAGTTTGTGGTCTCAATTCTCACTGACCATAAGAATCTGGCATATTTAGAGTCAGCGAAGCGTCTCAATGCCAGGCAGGCACGATGGGCTTTGTTTTTTGCTCGCTTTAATTTTCTGATAACATATCGCCCTGGGTCAAAAAACATCAAGGCTGATGCGCTCTCGCGGAGTTTTGCTCCAATCCAGGAGACCACCGAGGAGCCGTTGCCCATTGTTTCCCCATCATGTATTAAAGTGGGCATTACCCAGGACCTCTTATCATTAGTCCTTAGAGCACAGGAGCAGGCTCCTCCAGACCTTCCGATAGGTCTTTTGTTTGTGCCTCCTAGGTTAAGACAGCGAGTGTTCCTGGAATTCCATGCCAAGAAGTCTGCAGGTCACCCGGGTATTGCCAGAACTCGGGAGTTGCTATCTAGGGCGGTGTGGTGGCCCTCGGTGGCTAAGGATGTGGATCAGTGGGTTCGGGCATGTGACATCTGTGCCCGAAATAAGACTCCTAGAGGGGTTCCGGTTGGCCCATTACATCCACTCTCTATCCCATCTAAGCCATGGACCCACATTTCAATGGATTTTGTGGTGGACTTGCCCAAATCCTCGGGGATGACAGCCATCTGGGTTGTCGTTGACAGGTTTTCGAAGATGGCGCACTTCGTTCCACTGGTTGGGCTGGTATCGGCCAGACGCCTGTCTGAATTATTTATGCTGCATGTTGTGCGTCTCACACGGGTTGCCACTTGATGTGGTCTCTGACCGCGGATCCCAGTTTGTGGCCAAATTCTGGAGGGCATTTTGTTCCGATCTCCAGATTTCTGTCAGCTTGTCATCGGGCTACCATCCGCAGTCTAATGGGCAGACTGAAAGGGTGAACCAGTCCTTGGAGCAGTTCCTCAGGTGTTATGTCTCCAAGTGTCAGACTGACTGGGTTGCTCATCTGTCCATGGCGGAGTTTGCCTATAACAACGCGGCTCACTCTGCTACAGGGATCTCTCCATTCCTTTGTGTGTATGGGCATCATCCTAAGGCCAATTCTTTTGACCCCCTGGACTCCACGCCTGGTGGTTCCTCTGTGGTTTCGGTCCTTAGAGGTATTTGGCGGAAAGTGAAGAAAGCCCTTGTGTCTGTGTCATTAGTGACCAAAAGGGTTTTTGATAAGCGGAAAAGACCCTGCAGCTTCAAATTAGGAGACTTCGTCTGGTTGTCTACCAAGAATTTGAAGTTGAGACAGCCATCTCATAAGTTAGGCCCCCGGTTCATCGGCCCTTATAAGATCACCAGGGTTATCAATCCGGTGGCATTTCAGTTAGATCTGCCCCGTTCTTTGGGTATCAATAAAACCTTTCATTGTTCCCTTTTAAAACGGGCGATTAGTAATCCTTCTTCCAGTGGAAGACCTTCCCCTCTTCTGATACGTGGCCAGAGGGAGTTTGTTGTTGAAAGGATTCTTGACTCCAAGGTGGTTCGGGGTCGGCTGTCATTTTTGGTGCACTGGAAGGGGTATGGCCCGGAGGAGCGGTCGTGGGTGCGCAGTTGTGATCTTCATGCCCCCAGACTGATACGCTCTTTCTTCTCGCAGTTCCCCGATAAACCCGGTGGTAGGGGTTCTTTGACCCCTCGTCAGAGGGGGGGTACTGTTAGGGTCTCCTGCCCTGTGCTGCCACGTCGTCATGGCAACCGGGAGACAAGTGCTAGCGGAGTGACCTGAGTGCAGCTGATACTCCGGTTCGGGTCTTTTGCTGTGCAGTGGTTATAGGCTCTGTGCATGGCAGGGGATCCGGTGCTGGTTTTTGTGCTCACAGTCTGTGAGGTCTGAGTGGGGCGTGGACAGCACCTGCTTTATAAGGCCTCTTCTCAGAGTAAGCAGATGCTGCTGAATCTTTGTTGGTTAGTCAGTTTCTGAAAGTTAGCCAGTACTGTGTAGCTTTGTATTTGTTTGTTGCTTACTGCAAATAGGCCTGGGGATTTGGTATTACACTCTGCCAATCCAGACCTAGCAGTAAGACTGGAGTCAGTCGTTTAGCTTGCTGGGGTTCTGTTACTACTCTGTGAACTTAGCAAGTTTGCGGCTGTATTCTAAGACTTGCCTGTCTAATCCTGTCTCACTGTGCTAGGTGTCAGGGGTCAGTTTAGTGGCAGTAAGCTGAACCTGTGCACTGCAAGTGAGAATTAGGATTGTGGAGACTCTCCTTGTGTCTATCATTCCATCTCTGACCAAGGAGTTGTCAAAGTCAGAAAAATGTCCCAATGCACGTTGCCATATTTGCACCGCACACTGGACCGCGCTGCGCGTGCGTGCGCTCTCCCGTGGAGGCGCATACCCGCAATAGCGTGCACTCGCAGGCGCGGTATGCGTATTTACGGTAGAGTTTATGTAGTCGTAGCGTGCGACTCATTCGTTACAAATGTTCACAATTAATGTAGTTTATAGATCATGGTCCCTTTGATAGATTCTGAAAGTTTGGTTAAAATACAATGTCCCAGAGCTGAGGAATCCCTCTTTATATCGTACGAAGGGTCTAACAGGAATCATACAGCAGTGTTTGGTACCCATCGGAAGAGTATTTAATTAGCAATATTCCGGTGTTGGTTTGGAGCGTATTAATCGCTCGTGCGAATAGTTATGGACATAAGAAGTTTATGTCCATTTCTATTATTTACACATACTCAGGTATGCGGCGGGAAACCCAGTTTCCCACCCACCTGAGCTGTTGGAAATCGTCACAGCCCACCTGTATGAATCACCCTATGACCTTTTGTTATGATGCAGGGCCGAATTCCTTCGGCCAATGGACAATGGGATTGTAGGACCATGAGATTGCATTGTGTGTGGGGCATAAATAGGCAGGCCGACCACATCCAGCTCTCACTCTCTCATCAACGGTTATCTGCTGATAGCCGGGAGCTGGATATCGAGGCGCAGGCGATCATACCCTTTGTGCGTAAGTTTCTCTCCGTTATCATTGTCTTTCTGTGAGCCAATTTCTCTCATCTCTCTCTCTCTCTCTCTCTCTCTCTCTGTTCTGTTCTCTCATATCTCCCCTAGACTAGGCTAGTATTGTATCGTATTAGATAGTATTGTATTGTATTGCATTTAGGTCAGTGTAGTATTGTCTTTTTGTATTTATTGTTTAGTTCTGTGGTTAGGAAGTCTCTGTTATATTGTAGTGTATCATTAGTACTGTTATCCCCTTTTTACAAGTATATTAGATATAATACAGTTAATAGGCTTTGGAACCTAAACCAGTATCTGTGTATTTTCTATAGTGTTAAGTGTTCACTTGAGCGTCGGTGACGCTCAAGCAGCTTTGTAGTTAGTCAGGTTACACAAGGTTGCACTTACACCCTGTACTCACATTAAGGTATTCTGTGTATTTCATTGGTATAAGGTTTAAACATTAAGGTATAGTGTTGTGAGCGTCTGCATCGCTGGTGACCTCCTCGTGGTCTCGAGCGTAGGCTACGCTACAGCGAATCATTCCCCTAGACATAACCAATAACGTGTCCTGTGATCGCTGGGCCGCGAGCGAACGTGACGCTTGAGCGTCTCGCCTACGGCCGAGCGATCGTTACGCCAACAGCGTACCATTACGGTACTTCTTAAGTAAACAGCGTACAGTGTTCTTAGCTTCATAAAGGGTTGTTTATACGACAAAGGAATTTAGCATTGTCAGAGTTTACTGCCACACCCGTTGGTAACCCTTTAGGGTTTTGCTGTTGCCCTTAGCAACAGCATTTCGGGTTCTCTACGTATTAAAACACAACATCTTGCTTTTCCCATCTGAGCAGTTCTAATACAAGGGAGATACCCAGTTCCTTAGCCTCTGGGCTTCTCTGTTCAGTTTGTGTGTATTTTGTTAACCTATCACCTTCTGTGTACGTTATGTCATATTCCCCAGTCTGTCTGTAAGTCCATTTGTTTGGCATAACAGTTCTAACACCAGTACATTCCTGCAGGCACTGGAGTGCATAACAGTCCTGACACCAGTACTTTCCTGCAGGCACTGGTGTGCATAACACAAATCACTTTCATAGTTACTAGAATTGACAACTATATGCTGCAGTCAGTCAGCTGTCAGTAGTATACACACAATGAAACAGGAGTGATAGGAATAACAAACCAACGGGAGCTTAGACCACCCGTCTTTTCTTACCTATAATGTTACATAGTGATTGAGTGAAGAATATAGTTTAGAGAAACATAATGTAGTATGGAGAAATCACAAAATGTATCAGTATCTCAATAGTTGTTACGGAAAGAGAATGGGGATAGCTTATATGTTAATGGTATGCGATCATATAACCACGGAGAACATAGTTACTGGTTGTTATAGTTGTCTTTGATGTCTGGGCACCACAGCTCTATAAAAACACACACCATACTTCCCAAGTGTAGAACACTATGGGTGTGTGCATTATGATAGATTGACAGTCATAGATTAATATGAACTGGCTAACAGAATCTGAGCATCCAGCTGGACAGCTGCCGTATGTATACCATTAATGGAGGCCGCAAGCATATATGACAGGCACAACATCCAATCAGGGGCATGGCTACATATTTCTAAACCTCTATTACTGTTTTTTTTAAGTTACAGTAGTGTGTAGAAATTAGGAAAGCTAAGATAAAGGATATCTTCATGTCAATAATCTAGGGATCGCTAAAGTGATAATCATGATATTCGGTCGTAATAGGTATAGAAACAGGGGAAATGGTATTGATATTGTATGAATGGTATAGCTGTTGCAGCTCTGAGAGCATTCTGCATATCTAGTTGGTATATGAGAGTATATGAAGGTGGTGTCAAGATATAACATTACAATTAGTGATGTGCACCGGAAATTTTTTGGGTTTTGTGTTTTGGTTTTGGATTCGGTTCCGCGGCCGTGTTTTGGATTCGGACGCGTTTTGGAAAAACCTCCCTGAAATCTTTTGTCGGATTCGGGTGTGTTTTGGATTCGGGTGTTTTTTTTTTACAAAAAACCCTCAAAAACAACTTAAATCATAGAATTTGGGGGTCATTTTGATCCCATAGTATTATTAACCTCAATAACCATAATTTCCACTCATTTTCAGTCTATTCTTAACACCTCACACCTCACAATATTATTTTTAGTCCTAAAATTTGCACCGAGGTCGCTGGATGACTAAGCTAAGCGACCCAAGTGGCCGACACAAACACCTGGCCCATCTAGGAGTGGCACTGCAGTGTCAGACAGGATGGCACTTCAAAAAGAAAGTCCCCAAACAGCACATGATGCAAAGAAAAAAAGAGGCGCAATGAGGTAGCTGTGTGACTAAGCTAAGCAACCCAAGTGGCCGACACAAACACCTGGCCCATCTAGGAGTGGCACTGCAGTGTCAGACAGGATGGCAGATTTAAAAAATAGTCCCCAAACAGCACATGATGCAAAGAAAAAAAGAGGTGCACCAAGGTCGCTGGATGGCTAAGCTAAGCGACCCAAGTGGCCGACACAAACACCTGGCCCATCTAGGAGTGGCACTGCAGTGTCAGACAGGATGGCAGATTTAAAAAATAGTCCCCAAACAGCACATGATGCAAAGAAAAAAAGAGGTGCACCAAGGTCGCTGGATGGCTAAGCTAAGCGACCCAAGTGGCCGACACAAACACCTGGCCCATCTAGGAGTGGCACTGCAGTGTCAGACGGGATGGCACTTCAAAAAAATAGTCACCAAACAGCACATGATGCAAAGAAAAAAAGAAGCGCAATGAGGTAGCTGTGTGACTAAGCTAAGCGACACAAGTGGCCGACACAAACACCTGGCCCATCTAGGAGTGGCACTGCAGTGTCAGACAGGATGGCACTTCAAAAAAATAGTCCCCAAACAGCACATGATGCAAAGAAAAAAAGAGGCGCAATGAGGTAGCTGTGTGACTAAGCTAAGCGACCCAAGTGGACGACACAAAGACCTGGCCCATCTAGGAGTGGCACTGCAGTGTCAGACAGGATGGCACTTCCAAAAATAGTCCCCAAACAGCACATGATGCAAAGAAAAATGAAAGAAAAAAGAGGTGCAGGCATCGCAACAGACACAATTGGACTCTCCTTGGGGATTTGTGATTTAGAAGAACGCACAGTTCTTTGCTGTGCTTTTGCCATCTTAACTCTTTTAAGTTTTCTAGCAGGAGGATGAGTACTTCCATCCTCTTGTGAAGCTGAACCACTAGCCTTGAACATAGAACAGGCCCTCAGCCGTTCCTTGCCACTCCGTGTCGTAAATGGCACATTGGCAAGTTTACGCTTCTCCTCAGACGAATTTGATTTAGATTTTTGGGTCATTTTACTGAGCTTTATTTTTTTGGATTTACATGCTCTCTACTATGACATTGGGCATCGGCCTTGGCAGACGACGTTGATGGCATTTTATCATCTCGGCCATGATTAGTGGCAGCAGCTTCAGCACGAGGTGGAAGTGGATCTTGATCTTTCCCTATTTTACCCTCCACATTTTTGTTCTCCATTTTTTAATGTGTGGAATTATATGCCAATAATATATCAATATCAATGGCCTACTACTATATATACTGCGCACAACTGAAATGCTCCACAGGTATGGATGGATAGTATACTTGACGACACATAGGTAGGTAGAGCAGTGGCCTACTGTACCATACTGCTATATATTATATACTGGTGGTCAGCAAACTGTGCAAAACTGAAATGCACCACAGGTATGGATGGATAGTACACTTGACGACACAGAGGTAGGTAGAGCAGTGGCCTACTGTACCGTACTGCTATATAGTATATACTGGTGGTCAGCAAACTGTGCAAAACTGAAATGCACCACAGGTATGGATGGATAGTATACTTGACGACACAGAGGTAGGTAGAGCAGTGGACTACTGTACCGTACTGCTATACAGTGTCGGACTGGGGCATGAAGGGCCCACCGGAGGAATGCAGTGATAGGGGCCCATACTTAAGGGTGTGGCCAGCCTACAAAGGGTGTGTGGCTAGCCTCCACAGAGGCTTGAAATACACAATAGTCTAGTGCAGTGTAATGCTACATATCTACCATGTATTATACAAGTGCACAGTCTGGAACATGATCCCTAGAGGAAGGAGTGGGCACTCAGGCAGTGGGGCCTACCGGTGGTTTCCCTGGTACCCCTGGTGGCCAGTCCGACCCTGCTGCTATATATATAGTTATACTGGTGGTCAGCAAACTGTGCAAAACTGAAATGCACCACAGGTATGGATGGATAGTATACTTGACGACACAGAGGTAGGTAGAGCAGTGGCCTTCTGTACCGTACTGCTATATAGTATATACTGGTGGTCAGCAAACTGTGCAAAACTGAAATGCACCACAGGTATGGATGGATAGTGTCAAAGTCAGAAAAATATCCCCATGCACGTTGCCATATTTGCACCGCACACTGGTCCGTGCTGCGCATGCGTACGCTCTCCCGTGAAGGCGCATACCCGCAATAGCGTGCACTCGCAGGCGCGGTATGCGTATTTACGGTAGAGTTTATGTAGTCGTAGCGTGCGACTCATTCGTTACATATTTTCACAATTAATGTAGTTTATAGATCATGATCTCTTTGATAGTTTCTGAAAGTTTGGTTAATATAGAAGGTCCCTGTTTAAAGTAATCCCTCTTTGTATTGTACGAAGGGTCTAACAGGAATCATACAGCAGTGTTTGGTACCCATCGGAAGAGTATTTAATTAGCAATATTCCGGTGTTGGTTTGGAGCGTATTAATCGCTCGTGCGAATAGTTATGGACATAAGAAGTTTATGTCCATTTCTATTATTTACACATACTCAGGTATGCGGCGGGAAACCTAGTTTCCCACCCACCTGAGCTGTTGGAAATCGTCACAGCCCACCTGTATGAATCAACCTATGACCTTTTGTTGTGATACAGGGTCGAATTCCTTCATCCAATGGACAATGGGATTGTAGGGACTATGAGATTGCATTGTGTGTGGGGCATAAATAGGCAGGCCGACCACATCCAGCTCTCACTCTTCAACGGTTCTCATTGCTGAAAATCGGGTGCTGGATGTCCAGGCGCATGCGATCGTTTACCCTTGTGCGTAAGTTTCTCTCCGTAATCATTGTCTTTCTGTGAGCCAATTTCTCTCATCTCTCTCCGTCTCTCTCTCTCTCTCTCTCTTTCCCTTCTCTTTCTCTCGTATCTCCCCTAGACTAGTATTGTATTGTATTAGATAGTATTGTATTTTGGTTAGGAAGTCTTTGTTATATTGTAGTGTATCATTTGTACTGTTATCCCCTTTTTACAAGTATACTAGATATAATACAGTTAATAGGCTTTGGACCCTAAACCAGTATCTGTGTATTTCCTATAGTGTTAAGTGTTCACTTGAGCGTCGGTGACGCTCAAGCAGCTTTGTAGTTAGTCAGGTTACACAAGGTTGCACTTACACCCTGTATTCACATTAAGGTATTCCGTGTATTTCATTGGTATAAGGTTTAGACATAAAGGTATAGCGTTGTGAGCGTCTGCGCCGCTGGTGATCTCCTCGTGGTCTCGAGCGTCCGCTACGCCATAGCGAATCATTACTCTAGTCATAGCCAATAACGTGTCCTGTGATCACTGGGCCGTGAGCGAACGTGACGCTTGAGCGTCTCGCCTACGGCTGAGCGATCGTTACGCAACTAGCGTACCATTACGGTACTTCTTAAGCAAACAGCGTACAGTGTTCTTAGACTTCATAAAGGGTTGTTTATACGACAAGGGAATTTAGCATTGTCAATTGGGGACTCGTCCTATCCTTCTCATATCTGCACTAGGTAGATCAGCAGACATTATCCCCCCAGCAAAGGGTGGGAGGTTGTCTCGCAGTGCTGACGGGATAAGTGTCTGCTTCGCTTAGATAAAGAGTGCTGAAGGAATCCGGGAACCGGAAGTAAGAACAAAACGCTTGTGTCTTTTAAAACTGTTTTATTTCTCTTCTGTCTTGCGTATACACGCACGCACACATATATCTGCATTTCTTTTTCAAATTTCGTATATCACTATTCCTGTTTGCCAAGTTTTTTATAGTTGATAGAAAGTGCTAAAAGAGATTTGCTGTTATTTCATAGTAGAGGTAATAGTTAAAGTATAGACCAACACACGGCTTGTCTGGGAGATAAGACAGTCAGTGTGGTGTGCGGTAGATGATCAGGGATCACCTACATTGATAAAGGTAGAAATTGTGTTACGGTGGATCTTTGTTTTGCGTACACGTGTCCCTAACAAAAGACTTGCGTACGCAATCCAAACGGCAGACGCACGCAGCGTACATTACGCAACGTAGCGTCTGGTTACGCAACGTAGCTCAAGTCACGAAAAGTTGAATTAGCGCAAAGCGATAATTAGCGCAAAGGCGATAAGTAACGCACAGCGGTAAATAACGCGACGCGGTAAATAACGCAAATCTATTTTTGGAAAAATCTGAAATTTAGCTTAACAGATCCTGCTCCTAATTGGTAACACAGTTGGACTGAAGACAATTTCTGCGCAGAAATAGATATAGAAACAAAGTGTACATGTGTTGAGTGAGTGTGTTTTTATTACATAAGTTTATATAACTTAAGAGGTTGAACCAAAAGGAAAGTCGGGTACTCGTCAAGGGACACACGTGTAAGTGACATATACGGTGGCTAGGGAGGCATCCTTGGTTAAATAATATTTGAGCATTAGAGTATAGCGGACCATAAGGTAACAGACCAGGAGGTCATAAGGTAACAGACCAGGAGGTCATTAACAGACGGTAACAGACCAGGAGGTCATAAGGTAACAGGTAAAATAGACAAAGAGGTCCGCTATAAAAGTCCAGTGGCACAACCCCTGGGGGCGTTGGTGCAGAACCCATATAGGCCATAAGCTCTTGCTGAAGGAATCGCGGCCGGAAACATCGATTCCATTGATCTTTCAGTACATGACAAGTAGTGCTTATGTACTGAACGATTGGACCGCACGTAATTGTGTGCAGTAGTTAGTAATCTGACCTAATACCATTAGAGTAAAGTGGTCACAAACGCTATCTGTACATTCTGACGTGATTTGTGTAATTTTTTATTTTTAAAGGGAAGTTCGCTGGTCACTCAGGAACTATCTAACAACCCCAACTTTACTGGAAAGAGTAAGTGTCCTTCGGGTAACCCTCATATGTTCCAGTAAACAGAAGGTTCACAGGGGCCCTGGGTTGGGTACAGCAGCTCTGGTTACAGTTATTGCAGTACTGGCCAACGTGGGCGAGAAGTAAGTGGGGTACTTGGTAAACCGCCACCGCCGGCCTGCCCAGGACATCTTGGTTTGTTTGTAAGGGTTCACTGAAAACCTTGAGATAAAGATCCAAGGAGGAATAAGCAACACCTGCAGAATTATGGGGGCCAGTTGTTCAGGTAGGGGGCGATCAACCTCGGTTCGGGTTGATTCAGAGAACCGACCCGTTGGGTCGGCAAGGTACATCATGTGTGAAAAATACGGAAGTCACACAGAATCTTTATGTGATGAATGGGAGAGAATGACTGTACAAGACAGGGACAAATTCCCAAGAATAGGTAGCTTCAGTCCAGACGTGTTACAAAATTTAAGGAGGAGGATATGTCTCGTAAAATCAACAAAGAGACGAATTCAGCATCATGATTATTTACAGTTATGGCACCAGGAAGGTGAGATACAGAGAGGTTTGGCTCTGGCGGCAGGATCTGGGGCAGTCAGTAAGCTGATAGCCACAGCCCCTCCTCCACCATACATTGCAGGAGAGAGGTTGATTGCGGAGAGAAACGCACTGGGTTGTAAAACACAAACACTTAGTAACCCTGTAAATGTAAATGATGTTAACCAAGTAACTCATGCTATTATTAACCCGTGCAAGTTGTACCCTGTTTTGAACCTTCCTCAGGAGTGTGATCAAGAAGAAGATTCGGCAACAATTTCAGCTCTCTCTCTTGCGGCCACCATAGCAGAGACCACAGTAGGCACAGCGACACCCACGAGATTAGTGAAAGCCCCTAGCGGAGGGATAGGTGAGGTCGTGTCAACGGGTAAGTACGGCACCATGCACTACACTGAAACAATTGTACCACAAGTTGTAGAATCTACGCAGAATGAGGCTGTTAGAATTGCTCCTGTAAGGGTAATAGCAGTTCCCAATGGAAAAACAGATGTGTCTGGAGCCACTCCCATAAGGAACATTGCCATGTACACTCCATTTTCCCGAATGGAATTAAGAACAATAGTGTCCGAATTTCCTGACCCCAGGAAAGACTTAGTTGCTAGCCAAAAATACATCAGGGATCTAGGTAACACTGTAGAACCCAACAACAAGGATTGGCAGATACTGCTAAGAGCTTGTTTACCTTCCAATGTCGATGCAACTCAATTTTTAGTTGACTGCGCCTTGGATAAAGATGTACCGCTTACAGACGTGTACAACAAGGTTAATGTAAAAAGGATAAATTTACAGCTAAAGGAGTATTTCCCAGCCGTTGTTAAATGGAATAAAATATTTTCCATTAAGCAAAAGGAGTCCGAAACGGCAACAGAATATTTTCACCGGGCACTATTAGAAATGGCAAAGTACACTGGTATAGAAGACATTAAGACCAACCCAAACCATCGAGAAGTAGCAGTATCTGTACTGATGGATGGTTTGAAAGAAACATTAAAAGCTAGGGTACAGACCACACAACCATGTTGGCGAGGTCTGTCAGTGTCCACATTGAGAGAGGCTGCTATTGATCACGACAGAAACATCACTAGGCACAGGGAGTCGCAAAGTGATAAGTTGATGTCCGTAAGTATACAGGCGCTGACCACAAAGCAGCCTGCGTATGTACCACCGAATCCTGTGGGTAAGGCAAGTGTAATGACATGTTTTTCTTGTAACAGACCGGGACACTATGCACGAGAATGTAGAACAAAGAGTGTACAAAGATCTTTTCAACCCCCTAGACAACGACATGACACGCGACATTGGGAGCAGGGTCCACAGAGGCGGAGTTTCGAGCCACATACAGGGGAAACAAAAAGATATCCCCCGAACAGAGATTGGCATGCCTCTGGTAGTTCCCAGCTAACCCCCTCACAAGTAGTCGCTGCCAGCGGGATTCAGGGAGGTCAGCATACCCACTAGGGGTGTGGCCATACCTGTAATCTGCAGCCAGTTAAGTTGATTGCCAGTCTTGGAAGTGAACCAGAGATTGCAATCAATGTAGCTGGTAAAACTTTAAACTTTCTTGTAGACACAGGGGCGGCCAAGTCAGTGATAAATTCGACAGTGGGCATGAGAACCACTGGTAGGACAGTTCCAGCTATGGGAGTAACAGGAGTAGTCCAGCACTACCCTGTTAGCAAACCAGCCGAGATTACAATAGGGCCTTTGCATACCAAGCATTCCTTTTTGCTGGCTGCATCGGCACCAACTAATCTCCTGGGTAGAGACTTACTATGTAAAATGGGTTGCGTCATTTATTGTACTCCTGAAGGTGTATTCTTGGACATACCTGAGAATCACGCTCAGGAGGTACGAGACATGTTAGACTCCCCATCAAAATTAATGTCACATTCCATTATGACAAATAGGAATCCATCCCAAGTAGAAGAGATGACATCTCAGATACCAGAGTCACTTTGGACAAAAGATGGACAGGACACTGGATTAATGGCAAACGTAGCTCCAGTAATTGTACAAGTAAAAGATGGTAGGATAGCTCCAAAAATCCCACAGTATCCTCTGAAGCCAGAGGTGGAGTTAGGAGTTTTTCCCGTAATAGAGCGCTTGCTACAACAGGGCATTCTAGTAAGAACGTCCAGCACAGCAAATAGTCCCATCTTCCCTGTTAAAAAGAGTGGGGGGAGGGGTTACAGGCTAGTGCAGGATCTAAGGGGGATTAACAAAATAGTTGAAAGTCAGTTCCCCGTAGTGCCTAATCCAGCTGTCATCCTAATGCAAATTCCTCCCACTGCCAAATTTTTCACTGTTATTGACCTCTGCTCCGCTTTCTTTTCGGTACCTCTGCACCCTGACAGCCAATATTTGTTTGCATTCACATACAGAGGAGTCCAATACACGTGGACTCGGTTACCCCAAGGTTTCATAGATAGTCCAAGTATATTTTCTCAGGCTTTGCATGATTGTTTACAGTCTTTCCAACCAGACAGTGGATCAATATTGATACAGTATGTGGACGATTTATTACTGTGTTCAGATTCACTGGAAGCATCTCTGAAGGATACGAAACAGCTCCTGTTTCATCTTTCAGACACCGGACACAAGGTGTCCAAAGACAAGTTACAATTATGCCAAACTAAGGTAAAATATTTGGGACACTGTCTAACACAAGGACTGAGACACCTGACCGCTGATAGAATCCAAGCCATTAGAGACATGACACTGCCACAAACCCAGCAACAGATCAGGACGTTTTTAGGAATGTGTGGGTATTGCCGTAATTGGATCCCAGGGTTTTCCATATTGGCGTTACCTTTGCAGGAAATGGTCTCTTCAAACAAACCTGATCGGATTTCGCATACAGACGAATCCGAAACAGCATTTGAGAGACTCAAACAGTGCCTAACGCAGGCACCAGCACTAGGTATGCCAGACTATGGGAAACCCTTTGAACTATACGGAACAGAAAGTGCTGGGTGCGCAGCAGGTGTACTAACCCAAAAACACGGTGACGCCAGCAGGCCAGTCGCATACTACAGCGCCCAGCTAGACACGGTAGCGCGATCCCTCCCCACATGCTTGCGTAGCGTTGCGGCGATAGCATTGCTAGTGACAAAAAGCGAAGATGTCGTGCTAGGCCACAACCTCACAATCCATACACCACATGCGGTATCTGCCTTATTGAATTCTGCCCAAACCAGACACGTCTCATCTGCAAGGTTTACAAGATGGGAATTGGCATTAATGGCCCCAGTAAACATCACCATAAGGAGATGCAGCGCATTAAATCCTGCAACTTTTCTCCCAGGTGTGCCTGGTCAGGCACAAAGGGTGGAAGGTGAGAGTGATGGGGAAGGAGGATTTAATGCAAAGGAAGATACACATGATTGTATGGAATATTTGACCCAAAATTTCACCGCAAGGCCTGACATCAGTGACAATCCACTGGAAGATGCAGAACTCACGTTCTACACGGACGGTAGTTGTCATAGACAGTCAGACTCGGGAGACTTGTGTACTGGATACGCAGTCGTAGATGACCAAGACACCATAGAAGCGGAACCGCTAGGCCCACCTCACTCAGCCCAGGTTGCTGAACTGGTCGCCCTAACCAGAGCATGTGAATTGGCTAAGGGTAAGTCAGCCAATATCTACACCGACTCTAGATACGCCTTCGGGGTAGTACATGATTTCGGAGCGCTATGGCGTCTCAGAAATTTCATGACGGCAGCTGGTACACCAATAGCGCATGCAGCGTATATAAAAAGGCTTCTAACAGCGATACAGGAACCCGACAGAGTGGCTGTTATCAAATGTAAAGCACATACATATAGCCAAGACCCAGTATCCCTTGGTAACAGCCGAGCAGACGAAGCCGCAAAGCTTGCAGCTGCTACCCCCATACAGACAGACACCACACAACTGATGGTATTTAATACCATCAACACACAAAAGTTGTGTGAGATGCAGAATTTGTGTTCCACACAGGAAAGAGCAGTCTGGAAGGCAAAGGGATATGGCCAGGAGTCCTCAGGGCTCTGGACGGATGGACATGGTAAACCAGTGGCCCCCAGGGCATACCTTCCATGTCTGGCTGAAGCAGCTCACGGGCTGACTCATCTAGGCAAGGAGGGGATGTGCAAATTGGTAAGAGCATACTGGTGCGCCCCAGGATTCTCCTCTCATGCGAGTAAAAGAGCAATGTCATGCCTTACCTGTCTGAGAAAGAATATTGGAAAGGCAATACCTACAGAACCATCCCATATCCCACCTGCCGGCGGCCCTTTCCAGGTAATACAAATCGACTTCATTCAATTACCCCCATGTCGAAATTTGAAATATGTACTTGTTTGTATAGATGTTTTCTCGAATTGGGTCGAAGCTTTCCCAGCAGCTACAAATACCGCTATGTTTACAGCTAAGAAAATTGTGCAGGAATTTGTATGTAGATATGGTATCCCTAGAATCATTGAAAGTGATAGGGGTACCCATTTTACAGGTGATGTCTTTCAAGGAATGTGTAAGTTGATGGGAATTGATAGTAAGCTGCACACTCCGTACCGTCCACAGGCGAGCGCGAAGGTCGAAAGAGTGAACAGCACTATTAAAAATAAATTGAGTAAAGTAATGGCAGAGACAGGATTGACGTGGCCAGAAGCTTTACCCATTGTTTTGTATAGCATCAGAACCACTCCCAGGTCCCCTCTTAATCTGTCTCCTTTTGAAATCTTGTTTGGTCGACAACCGCATGTCATGATTAACCCTCAGGATGATTTGAAATGTAACAATGAAGTAACTGTGAAGTACTTGATTAACATGAGTAAGCAGTTGAGGAATCAAAATGATAATCTGAAGTTGGTGATTCCTGATTTACCAGATAGTAATTGTCATGACATTGAACCTGGGGATTATGTAATGATACGAAATTTTCTACGCTCAGGTTGTCTTATTGATAGATGGGAAGGACCATACCAGGTCTTATTGACTAGCACCACAGCATTGAAGGTGGCTGAGAGAGAGACTTGGGTCCATTCATCCCACTGCAAAAAGGTTGCTGATCCAGAGAAGTCCCGTGATAAGGAACAGACGGTAGAGGTTGTATCACTGGAGTGTCTGTTCCAAGTGGACTGAGGCGGCACCTGAGCCTTGAAGACCGAAAGCAGTTGTCGACTCCCCTCTCCCTTTTATTGTTTTTCTCCACTTCCCATCCCCTCTTCCTTGAAATTTCTTTTTTCCCCCTTCTCATTCTTCTCTATTTCCTCCTCAAAGATGGACTTGCCCCAAGAGACTGTGATCCGGATTTTGATGTTAACCGTGATGTTGACCAGAGCAGTCTGTTCCGGCGAGAGTACCATAGAGGTCGAGAGAGGATCTGGAATGGGTTCCGATTATGATGATGGAGGCGTAGTTTTCCAAGATCAACCAAACCAACAAGCAAAGGCGAGTATCAGAAAACGATCCGATAGAAGAAATTGTGATGGATTGTTAGCTGAAGAAAATTGTATCTGTAGGCTCTGTGATAATCTGGTTGAAGATGGATGCATAAAGAAATGCCAATCCAGTTTTAATATCCATATGGACCGGCATCCATTGAGTGACTATCACTCTTTAGTGGGTAACGTGTTAAACCAAACAGATTGTTGGGTATGCTCTCAAGTACCTCAGGGTCATAGCAAATCAGGGCTAGTACCATTTCCTTTAACGTTAGGGGAGGTACTTGAGCTAAGTGGTGGGAGACCGGTGGACCGGAGATTTAACATCTCCAGCCCTCCTAGTTTGAAGCTCCACCAATACCATGTGGATAGGTCCCTCTTATGTTTTAATATCTCCAACCCCCGTAAGCCGGGAAATTGGGAAGTGTCATGGAGCAACCTTACCATGACCTTTTCACACAGAGCAGATAGAATGCCTACAGATACAGAGCTTGTACGCCACATAGCCAGTAGAGGAAAATCTTTCCGGTATCGATATACCTTAGGAAATAGGATTACTAGAGTTGGAGAGGTATCACCAGGATACTGTGCACATATCGTACAAACTGATACGTGCATTAAGCAGATGGAAGAATTAGGGTCAGGAGATTTCACCTGGAAGGTTTGTAACATGGTAATGTCCTTCTCCGTCCCATATGTTCTCCCCGATGACGCATATTTCATATGCGGGAGAAAGGCGTACAAGTGGCTTGCCCCAAACTCTGAAGGATTGTGTTATATTGGAAAAGTATTGCCTGAAGTGATGACT
The DNA here is from genome assembly GCF_028390025.1 of Pseudophryne corroboree. NCBI lineage: Eukaryota > Metazoa > Chordata > Amphibia > Anura > Myobatrachidae > Pseudophryne > Pseudophryne corroboree. The sequence goes on along the minus strand of NC_086445.1, from coordinate 475,069,135 downwards.
GTAACACATGACAAAATGAAAGACATACACCGTGGTGCCCAAGCTCCTTATACTCACACTCATTACGAGCACCGAGTTAAAAGACAACTGTCAGAAAGGTTAGAGCATCCGGCCTCTGATCTTATCCATGAATCCACCGGGATTCAGGTCCTGGTAGCGTTAGATTTCACTCGCACCGCTCGAGGAGTGATGAATTATAGATACATTTCCGCACTCGCCAATTTGTTAGATAATATCACTGAAATGTATGATGACACGTTTAGATACACTGGAAGAGAACTTCAAGCTTACAAAACGGAACTAGTTCAGCATAGGATGGTTCTTAATTATCTTACAGCAGTAACAGGCGGATATTGTGTTACATTGGCAACACAGTACGGCATAAAGTGTTGCACTTATATCACGAATAGCACCGAGGATCCGGTAGAGGTCATAGACCAAAAGATGGACGATATTCTGCAATTAAAGTGGGAATTTCGTCGAAAACACAATCTCACCCTTGCTGCTGTAGGTAATGAGCTGACTGGTTGGGTGTCATGGTTGAACCCGCGAAATTGGTTCTCCGGTTTAGGAGACTGGGCTCAAGGAGTCATAATGGATGTTGGAAAGTTTCTACTATGTATCTTGGGTGTCGTTATATCGATTGGATTGATATTTAGATGCGGGCAGGCTTTAATGAGGTGCAAACAAAGTACAAAAGTGATGAGCTTGAGGAGTGAGGAAACCGTAATTAACCTGGATTTGATTTATGACCCAATGATAGAAACCAGGATGTGATGAAAATGCGATTATACGGTCCGTTTCTTTCACCTGTTTTTCTGCTTTTCTCCAAGATACAAAGACCCCCTTGGACGAGGAAGTTGACGAGACGCTATACAGACAACAGACAAGCACCAAAGATGAAGTTTTGACCACTTGAGAAATGGACACTTGATGAACTTTGCCATGGATCCCCAGTTTCCCTAGTACTTTTAAACTCACGCTAGCCCAACATTTTTTTGTAAATCCGATGGCTCTGACAAAGCTATTTGCTCATGCCCAAGGAGCAATACAGCGCAAAGAAGACGACTCTCAACAGATACCGAACACAACTTCGACGACAGATGTACATTTCCCTGACATAGAATATCATTGCATTTTTCATAAGTGTTCTTTATCTTCATCTCTACAACCCTCAGGTAATGACACACATAGACGATAGGGAATACAGGCACAGATATCAGCAACCACATACCTCCCCCATTCATGTATCATCAACTAAAATGTGCTCCCCATTTTGTTCAAAATCCGAAAAGAGCTCGGTAAAGTTTGACAGCCCATCCACAGACCTGTACCACAGGATAAGAAGGAATTCAAATGTATACTTCGCAATACCTCGAAGCTTGATTTACAACACGTACGGCACGATGATACATGACCCTCCAAACATGGACTCATACACACATGCTTCTGCTATCACACTAGGTCATACCCTCTTCACACCTACTCCTCTCTCCTCCCTCACCCAACCATGGAAATGAATTAACCCCTGACATATATTTTTCTCCTTTTGAAATGTTTTAGAAGGTGGCAGTTATTATTGACTGCCAAAGGGTGGACTGTCAAAGTCAGAAAAATATCCCCATGCACGTTGCCATATTTGCACCGCACACTGGTCCGTGCTGCGCATGCGTACGCTCTCCCGTGAAGGCGCATACCCGCAATAGCGTGCACTCGCAGGCGCGGTATGCGTATTTACGGTAGAGTTTATGTAGTCGTAGCGTGCGACTCATTCGTTACATATTTTCACAATTAATGTAGTTTATAGATCATGATCTCTTTGATAGTTTCTGAAAGTTTGGTTAATATAGAAGGTCCCTGTTTAAAGTAATCCCTCTTTGTATTGTACGAAGGGTCTAACAGGAATCATACAGCAGTGTTTGGTACCCATCGGAAGAGTATTTAATTAGCAATATTCCGGTGTTGGTTTGGAGCGTATTAATCGCTCGTGCGAATAGTTATGGACATAAGAAGTTTATGTCCATTTCTATTATTTACACATACTCAGGTATGCGGCGGGAAACCTAGTTTCCCACCCACCTGAGCTGTTGGAAATCGTCACAGCCCACCTGTATGAATCAACCTATGACCTTTTGTTGTGATACAGGGTCGAATTCCTTCATCCAATGGACAATGGGATTGTAGGGACTATGAGATTGCATTGTGTGTGGGGCATAAATAGGCAGGCCGACCACATCCAGCTCTCACTCTTCAACGGTTCTCATTGCTGAAAATCGGGTGCTGGATGTCAAGGCGCATGCGATCGTTTACCCTTGTGCGTAAGTTTCTCTCCGTAATCATTGTCTTTCTGTGAGCCAATTTCTCTCATCTCTCTCCGTCTCTCTCTCTCTCTCTCTCTTTCCCTTCTCTTTCTCTCGTATCTCCCCTAGACTAGTATTGTATTGTATTAGATAGTATTGTATTTTGGTTAGGAAGTCTTTGTTATATTGTAGTGTATCATTTGTACTGTTATCCCCTTTTTACAAGTATACTAGATATAATACAGTTAATAGGCTTTGGACCCTAAACCAGTATCTGTGTATTTCCTATAGTGTTAAGTGTTCACTTGAGCGTCGGTGACGCTCAAGCAGCTTTGTAGTTAGTCAGGTTACACAAGGTTGCACTTACACCCTGTATTCACATTAAGGTATTCCGTGTATTTCATTGGTATAAGGTTTAGACATAAAGGTATAGCGTTGTGAGCGTCTGCGCCGCTGGTGATCTCCTCGTGGTCTCGAGCGTCCGCTACGCCATAGCGAATCATTACTCTAGTCATAGCCAATAACGTGTCCTGTGATCACTGGGCCGTGAGCGAACGTGACGCTTGAGCGTCTCGCCTACGGCTGAGCGATCGTTACGCAACTAGCGTACCATTACGGTACTTCTTAAGCAAACAGCGTACAGTGTTCTTAGACTTCATAAAGGGTTGTTTATACGACAAGGGAATTTAGCATTGTCAATAGTATACTTGACGACACAGAGGTAGGTAGAGCAGTGGACTACTGTACCATACTGCTATATATATAGTTATACTGGTGGTCAGCAAAATTCTGCACTGTATACTACAATGCAGCACAGATATGGAGCGTTTTTCAGGCAGAGAATGTATAATACTGGTGGTCACTGGTCACTGGTCAGCAAAACTCTGCACTGTCCTCCTACTATATAATACTGCTGGTCCCCAGTCCCCACAATAAAGCAATTAGCACACTGAGCACAGATATTTGCAGCACACTGAGCACAGTCAGATATGGAGCGTTTTTCAGGCAGAGAACGTAGATATTTGCACTTGCAGCACACTGAGCACAGATATTTGCAGCACACTGGGCACAGATATTTGCAGCACAATTTGCAGCCCACTGAACATAGAAACTGAGAGGACGCCAGCCACGTCCTCTCACGATCATCTCCAATGCACGAGTGAAAAATGGCAGCGACGCGCGGCTCCTTATATAGAATACGAATCTTGCGAGAATCCGACCGCGGGATGATAACGTTTGGGCACGCTTGGGTTAACCGAGCAAGGCGGGAGGATCCGAGTCTGCCTCGGACCCGTGTAAAATGGGTAAAGTTCGGGGGGGTTCGGATCCCGAGGATCCGAACCCGCTCATCACTAATTACAATGGGTTCGTAAGTAAAACAATATACAAAAAAGTTATATGTAAATATCTAAATTAAATTATTGAATTAACAAGGTACTGTATGTAAAATTGTGTCTTGGAATGGCTGTCCAGATCGTGACATAGCGCCCAAAAACGGAGCCAGTTAGATTGGCCATATTATATAGTAACAGGGTTTAGTCTAATGATTATGTAGTGTTACAAAGCTATACATGAAAATATAAATAGTGTGAGAGAAATGCTTGGCGATAGTGCAGTAATTAAGTATTGGCTAAATAAATTATGTAATTGTGATATTAATTTATGGAACGGAGATAAAAGGTGAGTATAGCAATTAACATGTAAGCAAGACAAGTAGGTATGTTTAATGACCCATTAGGATAGTGAGACATGTGTGACTGTCTAACATGTATTGAGTTCAGTGACTGAAGTAGTAATTAACTAGTTTTGTACATGTGATGATGCGCCTGTATGTGTAATGATATATATGGGTGTGAATGCCTATGAGACATACAAGGACAAAGTAAATAATGATAAACGAAGATGATTAATGAGTTAATATCAGCAGTGCAAAGGATGTAGTCTGAAACACCATAGACAAGAAATCTGTCAAAATTTTTAGTCGACGGTTAATAATGTGATATTTTAATATGAAAAATGAGGTAACAAAATATAGTGGATGATCAAGTCACTGTCTAGGTAATCAAAAAGGCGCTGTAATTTAAGTTTTCATTGAGCCCTCTGGGTGAGAGTGATCCCAATCTGAAAATCTATATATCCTTTTTTTCAGTAATTCCTTTTCACATAAATAATTGCAAACACTTTTTTTTATATAAATATAGTTTTTCTTAATATTTATTAATAAAGGTTATATTTGAACTAACAGTTTCATAATTGTGCCCCCAAAAAGAGGTTTCCCTTTTGCTTTTTTCTCAAGCAGACGGATCCTCTGTTCATTCAGTACTTTCTAAACCCAGAGGAGCACCACCAACACTCACAGATCTTTCTAATAGGACATTCATCCATATACATGTTAAAAATGTTGGTTCTTAATATATAATGTTATGACTACTATACATTCCTAGTGCAGGATCAACATTCTCTTTCTTGTAATGGAATTGCAAAGATACCAACTATAAGCAAATAGTGAAAACATGCTAGAAAACTACAAAGTACTAGGTTGACCGATGAGCTTGAAAATGCATTTTCTGAAAACGACCACTTGCAATACTTTCCCAAAAACCTTGGAGCCATTAATAAGGAGTAAGGAGGAAGATTCCTATGAGACTAATGAGATGAAACGATGATACCAGTAGAGATGGAATATCAGCATAATCGGTGTCTGCTGTCAGATGCTGCACAGAGAAGAAATGCAAGCAGTGTATACAGTTGAAGATACTAAACAAAGCTTTAAAGGTAATAGAAAAAAGCAGTATAAGGACTTGGACAGTAAATTTAAGTTGTTTTTTTGTCACATCAGAATATTGGGGGTAATTCCAAGTTGATCGCAGCAGGAAATTTTTTAGCAGTTGGGCAAAACCATGTGCACTGCTGGGGAGGCAGATATAACATGTGCAGAAAGAGTTAGATTTGGGTGGGTTATTTTGTTTCTGTGCAGGGTAAATACTGGCTGCTTTATTTTTACACTGCAATTTAGATTTCAGTTTGAATACACCCCACCCAAATCTAACTCTCTCTGCACATGTTATATCTGTCCCCCCTGCAGTGCACATGGTTTTGCCCAACTGCTAAAAAATGCGCAACGGAATATGCTGCGCTATATAAGAAACTGTTAATAAATAAATAAATAAACAATGTGCTGCTGCGATCAACTCAGAATTAGGTCCATTGTTTTTGTTTGCAGGCATTTGCAATTTTTGGAAAATGTGTTAATTCTGTACCATGGCCCTCGTTCCGAGTTGATTGCTAGCTGCTTTCGTTCACAGGGCAGCAATCAGGCTAAAAAGAGGCACTTCTGTGCATGCGTATGCAGCTCAATGCGCACGCACGACGTACTTTCACAAAAGCCGATGCAGTTTTACACAAGCTCTAGCGACGCTTTTCAGTTGCACTGCTGGCCGCAGTGATTGACAGAAAGTGTGTGTTTCTGAGTGGTAACTGACCGTTTTCAGGGAGTGTGTGTAAAAACGCAGGCGTGTCAGATAAAAACGCAGGAGTGGCTGTGGAAACGTAGGCGTGGCTGGGCGAACGCAGGGCGTGTTCGCGATGTCAAAACAGGAACTAAATAGTCTGAAGTGATCACAAGCTAGGAGTAGGTCTCGAGCTACTCAGAAACTGCACAATCTTTTTTGTAGCAGCACTGCGATCCTTTCGTTCGCACTTCTGCTAAGCTAAGATACACTCCCAGAGGGCGGCGGCTTAGCGTTTGCACGGCTGCTAAAAGCAGCTAGCGAGCGAACAACTTGGAATGAGGGCCCATGTTCTTTATTAATGAGTACTTTTCTGGGAACTCTCACAATACATCTATCTAATCTATCCTGTTATCTCAAAACCTTTATGAACAGCATATCCCTATTTGGGGTGTGCTAAAACATGTATTTTTGTGTCACTAGTATGTTAATGTATTACCATAACTGTATAGCTGAAACCCTTCTACAGTATATCACTAATCCCATTTTCTTGTACCAGTGGAGTTATACCAGATCATAGGCGTGCTAAGGCTTAATAACTAATACTAGTTTTGCTCTGCAATTAATAGAGCTATTGTGTAAACTTATAGTCTCATAAACAGGTCAAAGCAGGGCCGGCTCCAGGCCTACTAGTACCCTGAGCGATAACATGTAAAAGCGCCCCCCCCCCCCACACACCACCAACCCCTATGCGTGGGCGTGGCCTCTGGAAAAGTGGGTGTGGCCTCATAACTTCATATTATTAGACTGTAAATAAATATATTTTCACCCCCCCTCTACGCACACAATTAGCAGCCTTACACATAACAGCCACAGTAGTGTTCCTTACACACAATGTCTCCAGTATAGTGTCAGATACACATAATGTGCAGTGCCAGATAGACATGATATGCCCCCCAGCAGTGCCCGCTACACATGACATGCCCCGCAGCCATGCCAGCTACACATGACATGCCCCCCAGCAGTGCCAGCTACACACAATATGCCCCCCCAGCAGTGCCAGCTACACATGATAGTGTTCACTTTTTAGGGCAGGGTGCTGATCACAGGGAGGTCACATTTTTAAGTTAGGGCAAAATGATGTACATACTGTAATGCTTGGTGCTCATCTACCTACATGGTAAAGCATGGACAGTGCGCGTTGCTTCGTGGGGAAGGTGCGTGGCCACATAATAGTGGCAATTCGCATTACACCACACATTAGTGCAGTTAATACACATTGCACCAGGTAGAACCTCCTATACACTTTGCGCCAGGCAAAGCACGTTAGACACTTTGTGCCAGGCAGAGCACGTTAGACACTTTGTGCCAGGCAGAGCACATTAGACACTTTGCGCCAGGCAGAGCACTGAGACACATTGCGCCAGGTAGAGCACTGAGACACATTGCCTAGCCACAGACGCCTAGCGGGAACACTACATGATATGCTCCCCAGCCGTGCCAGCTACACATGACATGCCTCCCAGCAGTGCCAGCAACACATGACATGCCCCCCAGCAGTGCCAGATACATAAATGGCCACACAGTGCCAGATATGTCCTCACAGTTCCAGATACATAAAGGCCCCTACAGTGCCAGATACAGAAATGCCCCAACAGTGCCAGATATGCCCCCAGTGCCAGATAAATAAATGCCCCCACAGTGTCAGATACATAAATGCCCCCACAGTGCCAGATATGTCCCCACAGTTCCAGATACATAAATGCCCCTACAGTGCCAGATACAGAAATGCCCCCACAGTGCCAGATATGCCCCCAGTGCCAGATAAATAAATGCCCCCACAGTGTCAGATACATAAATGCCCCCACAGTGCCAGATAAATAAATGCCCCCACAGTGCCAGATACATAAATGCCCCCACAGTGCCAGATACATAAATGCCCCCACAGTGCCAGATATGCCCCCACAGTGCCAGATACATAAATGCCCCCACAGTGCCAGATACATAAATGCCCCCACAGTGCCAGATATGCCCCCACAGTGCCAGATACATTAATGCCCCCACAGTGCCATATAAATAAATGCCCCCACAGCGCCAGATAAATAAATGCCCCCAGAGTGCCAGATACATAAATGCCCCTACAGTGCCAGATACATAAATGTCCCCACAGTGCTAGATAAATGCCCCCACAGTGCCAGATAAATGCCCCCACAGTGCAGATATGCCCCCCAGTGCCAGATAAATAAATGCCCCCAGAGTGCCAGATACATAAATGCCCCCACAGTGCTAGATAAATGCCCCCACAGTGCCAGATAAATGCCCCCACAGTGCAGATATGCCCCACAGTGCCAGATAAATGCCTCCACAGTGCAGATATGACCCCACAGTGCAGATATGACCCCACGGTGCAGATATGACCCCACACAGTGCCATCCATAAATGCCCCCCCAATACCTGCGGCGCTGTGAGGGTGAGGAGTGCTGCTGTCTGCGGGTGCAGGTGCGGCTGGACATCCTCCAAGGCGGTTGTGTGCGCTATGTGCGCTGCACAGCGCCGGCATCTGGCGTTAGACACCGGCGCCGCACAGCGCGCACTGGCACACGAGTTCAAGGCCGGGTAATGCTGCACAGGGCCGGCTCCAAGTTCGAATATGGCGGCACCAGCATGCGGCGGCCATTAAGGGTGGCGCCCTGCGCGGCCGCTCTATTCGAACATGCCTGGAGCCGGCCCTGGGTCAGGGGAAATTCTGGCCAGTGTACAGCTCCCTTTCCAACCAAAAGGCAAAAACTTGTATGCCCTGTGTTCACACACAAAATACACACTGGGGGTAACAGTATTTAACCTATCCTAGTAACTGCAGTGGCCAAATATAACATAACATGTTGTGAAACAATACTTCCCTTTTTAATAATTTTGCAATATGATGCGTGGATCCAAGTGTCTCGTCCTGTCACCTTGACTGAGATCATGTTAGTGAGAAGAACTTGGTATTGACCCTCAAATTGTGGGTCCAATCCTTTCCTCCCGTATGACCATTCAGATACCAGGCTCCAGGTCATGGGTTTATCCTGAGAAATTGGGACCTGGAATATAAGCAGACACATTTTGGTGTATTTTGGCTAGTTCTTGTTGTAAATAATAATAATAATAATAATAATAATAATAATTTTATTTATATAGCGCTCTTTCTCCAAACAGGACTCAAATGGATGACATACTGTGTCAAGTCTGAATGCTCATGCTTTTTTAGTTGGGGACTCAAACAGTATCTCAAAGGGGGTAAATTTATGATTAACACTATGACTATGACTGACTGAGAAGAGTGCCAAGGGTAAGCATTCCAACCAATCCCTATGGGTTTCAGCCATTAGTTTCTGCAATTTCAGTTTAAGTGTCTGGCTTAGTCTCTCCAACCTTTCACTACTTTGGGAGTGATATGGGACATGTAGGGCCTATATGATCAGCAGGTCTGCCAAGACGTGGTTTAACATTTTCACAGTAAAATGTGTACCTCTGTCACTCTCTATTACCTCAGGTACCCAATATCTGCAAGCTACCAGTTTCTTTGCTACAGTTTTTGTGTTTGCTGACTTGCAGAGCTAGATCTCTGTCCATCCAGAAAAGAAGTCCCCACACACGAGACATATTCATACCATGATACTTTAAGCAATTGTATAAAGTCATAATCTCTGAAATGGAAAGTATGTCTTAGGGGTAGCCTTAAGGTGCCCATACATCTAAAGATTTATCTTCCAATCTGGCTGGTTGGAACAAAAATCTGGTAATGGATGGGAGCAAATGACAGTTGACCATTTGAATTGGTCAACTGTCATTTGCCCCCATCCATGTCATTTGCTCCCATCCATTATCAGATTTTCGTTCCAACCAGCCAGATTGGAAGATAAATCTTTTGGTGTATGCACACCTTTAAGAGGCACAGAGACTGTTTTCCCTTGGAGCCATCCAATGTTTGATCAAATAATTGACCATAGTATCTCTAGAACTATGTAGTATCTGAGCAGTGGCGGATCTTGCCACGGGCAAGCAGGACTTTTGCCCGGGGCGCCGCCTTCCGGAGGGCGCCGCACCATGGCAAGATCCTCCACTGTCAGTGTGCGCCCCCGCTGTGCCCCCCCTCCCGCTGTGAGAAGGGAAACAGACGCTAAGCGTCTGGTTTCCCTTCGTGGCGCTGGTCCTCCCCCGCTCTGAAGGGAATCAGACGCTAAGCGTCTAGTTTCCCTTCATGGAGAGGACCTTTGGTGTGCGGTGCGCGATGACGTCATCGCGCACCGCACAGCATTGTGGCATAGACGCTAGGGGTCATAATTGACCTCTAGCGCTTATGCTGTGCTATGGGAGAGACGTCATGACTGACGTCTCTCCCATAGATCCGAGGAGAAGAGCGGCGCCGGTCTGCAGGGTCTGGAAACAGGAGCGGGGTACAGTAAGTATACTTTTTTTTTTTTTTTCCAGCGGCGCTACAAATGGGGGGCGTGACTGACCATGCCCCCATGTTAAGCCACGCCCCTAAATTTTGCCCGGGGCGCCGAAAGGGCAAGAACCGGCCCTGTATCTGAGCTATGACTGGGTAGAGTGAGCGGTGCATGCAATGGCATTGGTTCATCATCCATCTCCCTTCTTTTTCCTCTGCTCTTTTTCCAGGCTGTTATTTACTTCTGTGGGGCTTGTGCTTGCATTTTCTGCTGTAGGCTAGGGTTGAATAGTTCTACTTATACTGTTATTAGATTAACTGGAGATGTCTTCAGGGTGGCCTCCTTTGCTGTCCTGTCTGCCAATGCATTTCCTCTTACCTTCATAATATTGTTTCGGGTGTGCGTCTTTACCTTTATAATGGCCACTTGCCTAGGCAACTGCAGAGCAGCAAAAGATCTAATGCAATCTGCATGTTTAATTGACTTACCAGAAGACCCCATAAAATCTCTTCTCTTTCATATTGGACCATACATAGTAACATAGTATCTAAGGTTGAAAAAAGACAATTGTCCATCGGGTTCAACCTAGTTGTGGTCTCCTATGCACGATTATTTTGTATAAAATTTTGACTGAAGTTGCTGACTGCCGTTCCGATTAACCCCTCTTTTTTATAATAACCATAGTGCGTGACTATGCCCCGTAACCCTGGATATCATTATCCATTAGGAATTTATCTAACCCATTCTTAAAGGTGTTGACTGAGTTGGCCATTACAACTCCCTCAGGCAGGGAATTCCAAACACGTATCGTCCTTACCGTAAAAAAGCCTTTACGTCGTATTGTGTGGAATCTCCTCTCCTCTAACCTGAGCGAGTGTCCACGAGTTCTCTGGGTTGATCTAACCAAAAACAGGTCCTGCGCAAGATCTGTATATTGCCCCCTTATATATTTGTAAATGTTGACCATGTCCCCTCTTAATCTCCTCTTTTCCAGTGTAAACATGCCTAGTCTTACAAGCCTTTCCTCATATTCCAGCGTCTCCATACCCTTAATTAGTTTGGTCGCCCGCCTTTGAACCTTTTCTAGCTCCAGGATATCCTTTTTGTAGTAAGGTGCCCAGAATTGTACACAGTATTCAAGGTGTGGCCTCACAAGTGATTTTTATAACGGGAGTATAATACTCTCGTCCCTAGCATCAATTCCCCGATTTATGCATGCTAATATCTTATTAGCCTTCTTTGCTGCAGTCCTACTTTGGGTACTACTGCTTAGTTTGCTATCTATCAGGACACCTAAGTCCTTTTCCAGTACAGAATCCCCTAATTTTACCCCATTTAGTAGGTAGGTGTTATTTTTGTTCTTGTTAGCACAGTGCATTACCTTACACTTGTCTGTATTGAAGCGCATTCTCCATTTCGCTGCCCAAGCTTCTAATTTAACTAAGTCATTCTGAAGCAACTCAGCATCCCCCTCCGCATTTATAACTTTACACAATTTGGGATCATCTGCAAAAATTGACACCATGCTCTCTAGACCTTCTGTTAGGTCGTTAATGAAAATATTGAACAATAGCGGTCCTAATACTGAGCCTTGCGGCACACCACTTAGCACTTCAGTCCAAGTTGAAAAAGATCCATTAACCACAATGCACTGCTCCCTATTATCTAACCAGTTTTTGACCCAAGTGCTTTCTAGCCCTGATTCTTGTAGCTTGTAGATAAGTCTCATGTGTGGTACAGTATCAAACGATTTGGAAATATCTAAAAAGATTACATCCACCTCTTTACCCTGATCTAGGTTTGCGCTTACTGTTTCATAAAAGCCAAGTAAGTTGGTTTGACAGGATCTATCCTTCATAAACCCATGTTGATTCCTTTTAATGACCTTATTGACTTCAAGGAACTTCTGAATACTATCTCTTATAATACCTTCCAATACTTTCCCCACTATAGATGTAAGACTAACTGGTCTATAATTACCTGGTTCAGCTTTACTTCCCTTTTTGAACATAGGCACTACTTCCACTATACGCCAGTCTTTGGGAACCATACCTGATATTATTGAATCCTTAAAGATCAAAAATAGCGGTTTTGCAAGTTCTGAATGAAGCTCCATTAGAACCCTTGGGTGAATACCATCGGGACCTGGTGACTTATTAATCTTTAAATGTTTTAATCGGTCACATACTACTTCCTCGCTTAAATAAGTACCTATCAGTGGGATATTCTCATTATTGAGATTATATGTTAGTCCCTGAATTGGGTCCTCTCTAGTAAATACTGTTGAAAAAAACTCATTTAGTGTGTCCGCTATGTCATTATCATTTTTGCTTAAGACTCCCAACTTGTCTTTTAAAGGACCTATACTCTCCTTCTTTAATCTCTTGCTATTAATGTATTTAAAGAATTTTTTGGGATTCGCTTTGCTTTCCTTTGATACTAGTTTTTCAGTTTCTACTTTAGCTGCTCTTATTTCCTTTTTGATGTTTTGTTACATTCCTTATAGTACTGAAATGACTCTGCTTCCCCGTCAGATTTGTATTTTTTAAATGCTCGCCTTTTCTTGCCCATAAGTTCCTTAATCTTTTTGTTAAGCCACATCGGTTTATGATTTTTATTCCTTTTTTTGCTGCTCATAGGAATAAATTTGAGTGCATTTTTAGCTAGCAGGAATTTTAGTACCTCCCATTTCTCCGTATTATTTTTTCCTAAAAACAAACCTTCCCATTCAGTATCCCTGAAAAATACCCTCATCTTATCAAAATTTGCTTTGCTAAAGTTTAGAGTCCTAGTTGAGCCAGTATAGGGCTGTTTATGGAAACTGATATTGAATGTGACCATATTGTGGTCGCTGTTTCCTATGGGTTCCCCTACTATAATACCTGATACCAAATCCCCATTGTTTGTTAATACCAGGTCTAAGATTGCATTGTACCTAGTTGGTTCCTCAATTAGTTGAACTAAGTAGTTATCATTAAGTGTGTTTAAAAACATATTGCCCCTAGCAGTATCACATGAATCGTTTATCCAGTTTATCTCTGGATAGTTAATTATGAGCAATCCCATAGGGATAACTTTAATAAGCATAAATGTTCACTGTCTTTTTGCATATATATATAGGTGGCTGCCAGGGCCCAAAGCTCGGCTACTTGTGCTGAGCTGGAAGGCAATAGAGCCTCCTGTATAAGAATATCAGTTTCTGTGGTTACTGTATAACCTGAATGTGGCTCACCCCCCACATAATAACATGACTCATCAACAAACAGGTGGAGGTCTGCATTCTGAAGGGGCACGTCAGCCAGGATGGGAATGCCACTTGTCTCTAGTTCCATTAAGTCAAGACAATAATGGTCATCTGTATTAGTGTCCCTTTTCCTTTCTGTTGGACCCAGCGGTAGCAGGGTTCAGAATTGTACATAATTTAATTGTGATATTTGATGGTGTGAGTAATGCTATCTCATACTTGGAGAGTCTGGTGATGAAAGGTGTCATGATTGAGTTTTTTAGTGACAACATGTGGGTCCTGTATTTTAAGTGCGTACCCTAAGAAAATATCTGCCACTTTGTCTAAATAGTACTGCTGCAGAAGCAACAGCATGGACACAAGAGAGTGTTCCTCTAATTACAGGATCTAACTGTAAAGAGTAATATCCAAGAGGCCTTTAGTTTCCTCAATATTCTTGTGTGAGTACACCCTGGTCATATAACCTGAATTTTCATTACCGAAAAGTGTAAATCTCATACTGTAATCAGGGAATGCTAAAGCTGGGGCACTAATAATATCATTCTTAAGTTGTTCAAAGGTTTGGCATTGGTTCTCTGTCAGATCTACATATATGTTATTTCTTAAAATCTGAAGCTTTTGTAATGCATTTGCAATCCACTACCTACAACAGGTTATGAGGCCTAAAAATGCCCTAAATTGTTTTAATGTCCTGGGGAGTAGTACCTGTGAAATGGCCATTCTCCTTTCAGATGTAATGTGCTTGCTATAGCTGATATACAATGGCCTAAATACTGGATTCGAGTTTATGCCAACTGTAGTTTGTCTTTAGATGCTTTCCATCCCTTCTCTGCTAAGAATGTTCATAGTGAAAGTGTCTTGGATAAAATCCTGTTTAGTATTAGAGCAAAGAAGAAGGTCATTTACATATTGAGTGAGCACTGGGCTTTTATTACAAGCATGCCATTCTTTAAGGACTAGTGACAAGGCTTCTGAAAACACTAAAGGTGATGTATCCCCTCCCTATGGAAATCTAGTCCAACAATCCTGCTTGTCTGAGTATGTGAAGGCCAATATAAGTTGGCTGTCTTCTGGCAGGGTAACTAAGTAGAAGCATTTGCCAAATCAATGACTGTAAACTTCTGAGGTAATAGGAATTTTGTTTGCAGTATGTGAGGATTGGGCATGATAGGGTTATCTATCATCCTTGTATTGACCTCTCTAAGGTCATGAACTGTCCTGTAAGATACTGATTCACCTGGCTTGTTTTAATTTTTACTGGGAAAAGGAGTGTATTCCATGGGGAGCAGCAAGGCTTCAGTTCTCCAGCCTGTACATATTCGTGTGTATGCTTTCCAGTTGCATTAGTCTGGTCTGGATTAAGATCATACTGCTTCATATGCACAGGTTGGATTGTTTGAGTTGTATAGACACTGGTGTAATGAGCAAGAGTCCCACATTCATTTTACTTGTGGTCCTTTACACTGGTGTCTAATTAATGTGTACATCTAATGTCTGAGCATACATAAAGGTGTCAAAAGCAAAAGACTGGTGCTTGCCTGCTCCAGTTGTAATTGCTATATCCTCATATATGGGTCAGCTTCTGTTTTGCTTTTCAGTTAGTGTCATACTGGGGTATGATGGGCCCACTGGGGGAATGTAGAGGTAGGCCTATGTTTAAGGGTGTGTTCAGCCACCACAGAGGTTTAGCTAACCCTGAGAGTATGCATGTCTGGACCCCTTGATAATGTAAATATATAAATACTTCAAGTGCATGTAGGATAATATACCAAATAAATAACAGGAATGCACTGTAGAAAATATGCCATAGTCCTGTGCAGTATAATCTAACATATGTATAATTAAAGTGCACAGTCTGGAACCTGACACTAAGAGTAAGAGGTGTTTTGTAGGAAATTGTACTGAAAGAGGTTTGGTTTATTTTAATGGCATAGTAGTGCCATCTAAGCCAATGGCAATCACACAATCATTTATTAAACTGGGATGAATCTGATCTGCCCTTACAACAGTTCTGGTGCCCCCATTGTCCACTAGACACTGTATAGTTATTTCATGTTCTATTGCTACAGGTATAGCGCATTGAGGCTCTGAAACATTGGGTGCCACCATTGGCAGAGTGGATATGTGGCGGTAGTTTTCCTATTGTACCTTGGGTTTGTCATCCTTCTTGCTCTGACCCTTTGCTGCCAGAGCCAACAATCTCTTTTCCTGTGACCATGTTGATAACAATGAAAACAAAGGCCTTTGTGTTTTGCCTCTTCTGCCCGCAGTTTCCACTGACCCTGTCTTCCTCTTCCTGAACTGCAGTGGTCTCTGTTATTTCTGCTGTCTGTGGTTATAACATAGTCTGAGGGTGTTATGCACACCAGTGCCTGCAGGAATGTACTGGTGTCTGAACTGTTATGCAAAACAAATGGACTCACAGACAGACTGGGGAATATGACATAACGTACACAGAAGGTGATAGGGTAACAAAATACACACAAAGTGAACAGAGAAGCCCAGAGGCTAAGGAACTGGGTATCTCCCTTGTATTAGAAATGCTCAGATGGGAAAAGCAAGATGTTGTGTTTTAATACGTAGAGAACCCGAAATGCTGTTGCTAAGGGCAACAGCAAAACCCTAAAGGGTTACCAACGGGTGTGGCAGTAAACTCCTTGGTCAGAGATGGAATGATAGACACAAGGAGAGTCTCCACAATCCTAATTCTCACTTGCAGTGCACAGGTTCAGTTTACTGCCACTAAACTGACCCCTGACACCTAGCACAGTGAGACAGGATTAGACAGGCAAGTCTTAGAATACAGCCGCAAACTTGCTAAGTTCACAGAGTAGTAACAGAACCCCAGCAAGCTAAACGACTGACTCCAGTCTTACTGCTAGGTCTGGATTGGCAGAGTGTTATACCAAATCCCTAGGCCTATTTGCAGTAAGCAACAAACAAATACAAAGCTACACAGTACTGGTTAACTTTCAGGAACTGACTAACCAACAAAGATTCAGCAGCATCTGCTTAACCTGAAAAGAGGCCTTATAAAGCAGGTGCTGTCCACGCCCCACTCAGACCTCACAGACTGTGAGCACAAAAACCAGCACGGGATCCCCTGCCGTGCACAGAGCCTATAACCACTGCACAGCAAAAGACCTGAACCGGAGTATCAGCTGCGCTCAGGTTACTCCGCTAGCACTTGTCTCCCGGTTGCCATGACGACGTGGCAGCACAGGGCAGGAGACCCTAACAGTACCCCCCCTCTGACGAGGGGTCAAAGAACCCCTACCACCGGGTTTATCGGGGAACTGCGAGAAGAAAGAGCGTATCAGTCTGGGGGCATGAAGATCACAACTGCGCACCCACGACCGCTCCTCCGGGCCATACCCCTTCCAGTGCACCAAAAATGACAGCCGACTCCGAACCACCTTGGAGTCAAGAATCCTTTCAACAACAAACTCCCTCTGGCCACGTATCAGAAGAGGGGAAGGTCTTCCACTGGAAGAAGGATTACTAATCGCCCGTTTTAAAAGGGAACAATGAAATGTTTTATTGATACCCAAAGAACGGGGCAGATCTAACTGAAATGCCACCGGATTGATAACCCTGGTGATCTTATAAGGGCCGATGAACCGGGGGCCTAACTTATGAGATGGCTGTCTCAACTTCAAATTCTTGGTAGACAACCAGACGAAGTCTCCTAATTTGAAGCTGCAGGGTCTTTTCCGCTTATCAAAAACCCTTTTGGTCACTAATGACACAGACACAAGGGCTTTCTTCACTTTCCGCCAAATACCTCTAAGGACCGAAACCACAGAGGAACCACCAGGCGTGGAGTCCAGGGGGTCAAAAGAATTGGCCTTAGGATGATGCCCATACACACAAAGGAAGGGAGAGATCCCTGTAGCAGAGTGAGCCGCGTTGTTATAGGCAAACTCCGCCATGGACAGATGAGCAACCCAGTCAGTCTGACACTTGGAGACATAACACCTGAGGAACTGCTCCAAGGACTGGTTCACCCTTTCAGTCTGCCCATTAGACTGCGGATGGTAGCCTGACGACAAGCTGACAGAAATCTGGAGATCGGAACAAAATGCCCTCCAGAATTTGGCCACAAACTGGGATCCGCGGTCAGAGACCACATCAAGTGGTAACCCGTGGAGACGCACAACATGCAGCATAAATAATTCAGACAGGCGTCTGGCCGATGGCAGCCCAACCAGTGGAACTAAGTGCGCCATCTTCGAAAACCTGTCAACGACAACCCAGATGGCTGTCATCCCCGAGGATTTGGGCAAGTCCACCACAAAATCCATTGAAATGTGGGTCCATGGCTTAGATGGGATAGAGAGTGGATGTAATGGGCCAACAGGAACCCCTCTAGGAGTCTTATTTCGGGCACAGATGTCACATGCCCGAACCCACTGATCCACATCCTTAGCCACCGAGGGCCACCACACCGCCCTAGATAGCAACTCCCGAGTTCTGGCAATACCCGGGTGACCTGCCGACTTCTTGGCATGGAATTCCAGGAACACTCGCTGTCTTAACCTAGGAGGCACAAACAAAAGACCTACCGGAAGGTCTGGAGGAGCCTGCTCCTGTGCTCTAAGGACTAATGATAAGAGGTCCTGGGTAATGCCCACTTTAATACATGATGGGGAAACAATGGGCAACGGCTCCTCGGTGGTCTCCTGGATTGGAGCAAAACTCCGCGAGAGCGCATCAGCCTTGATGTTTTTTGACCCAGGGCGATATGTTATCAAAAAATTAAAGCGAGTAAAAAACAAAGCCCATCGTGCCTGCCTGGCATTGAGACGCTTCGCTGACTCTAAATATGCCAGATTTTTATGGTCAGTGAGAATTGAGACCACAAACTTAGCCCCCTCAAGCCAGTGTCTCCACTCCTCGAGTGCATCCTTAATAGCCAACAATTCCCGGTTACCCACGTCATAATTCATCTCGGCAGGCGAAAATTTACGGGAAAAGTAAGCACAGGGATGAAGGCGATTATCAGACACTCCCATCTGAGAAAGCACTGCCCCAATACCCATCTCAGAGGCATCCACCTCCACCACAAAAGGACGCTCTGGATCTGGGTGTTGCAGCACCTTGGCCGAAACAAATGCCCTTTTGAGAAGGGCAAAAGCCGCTTTAGCCTCACAAGACCAGTGAGCAACATCCGCCCCTTTCTTAGTGAGTGCCACCAAGGGCGCCACTATAGACGAAAATCCAGCGATAAATCGTCTATAAAAATTCGCAAAGCCCAGGAAACGCTGAAGCGCCTTCAAACTAGTGGGCTGCACCCAATCCAGGACTGCCTGTACCTTGGAACCCTCCATTTGGAAACCTTCTGGGGAGATAATATATCCTAGAAATGCGATTTGCTGAACTTCAAATTCGCACTTCTCCAGCTTCGCCCCAAGCCGGTGGTCTCTGAGTTTCTGGAGGACTAAGCGTACATGCTTCCGATGTTCCTCCAGGGAATGGGAGAAGATTAGGATGTCATCTAAGTATACAACAAAGAATCTATCCAAATATTCCCTGAGCACATCATTCATGAAATCCTGGAAGACTGCCGGGGCATTACAGAGCCCAAAAGGCATCACCAAATATTCATAATGCCCTGAGTGGGTATTAAAGGCAGTCTTCCATTCATCCCCCTCTCTTATTCGGATTAGATTGTACGCACCGCGTAGGTCAATCTTAGAAAAAATGGTGGCAGTACGAAGCTGGTCAAACAAGACCGAAATGAGTTTTTAATCGTGATACGGTTCAATTCCCTGAAGTCGATGCAGGGTCGCAACGAACCGTCCTTTTTACCCACGAAGAAGAACCCCGACCCAACTGGAGACTGTGAAGGTCTGATAAATCCCTTAGCCAAGTTCTCCTGAATGTACTCTGCCATAGCCTGAGTCTCAGGACGTGACAGGGAGTACAACCTGCTCTTGGGAAGCTTAGCATTTGGCAACAAATCAAATAATGATAAAAGTTAAATTTTTTACATGGTTTAAACCATGTGGTGTCCTTTACTTAGTTCTGTCTTTTCCTGTCTGTGTTGAACTATCACAGGGTAAATTCCTGCAGTTTTCAATATATCTCCATATGATATGCATATATCGGCATTGTACACAACTTTTGCCAGGCCAGTGGTGTAATCCCATACTACAGCCACATCTTCATGTTCTTTTAACTAGTTGAGGACCTTTTAGTCTTTCTAAATACGTCGTTATATTTCTTTTAAAATGGTAATTTCTCTTAAATGAAGGATATGATTCAGATCAAATGCTTTTTGTGCTTCTGTTTTCTTTTAATCTCTTTTTGCTTTCCTTTTTACTCATCTTTCTATTGCTTTCTATTTTTTCTTCATTTTCTCACCATTCTCTTGCCTTCCTTTCTTTTCCCTTTCATTTTCCCCATGTTCTTTAAATTTCTTACATTGTATCAGTGATATCTCGTGCCTGGCGGGCATGCAGGTTTTTTGGGACATGGCTGAATGCTTTCGCAGCTGAGTTCAACAGTCTGGGGCATGTCTGGTTCCTGGTTCAGGGGTCTCTTACAATGGGGCAGCTTCTTGCCATGGATATCCAGACACAGCAACAGAGTTTAACCCCAACTACTTTTGTGTTGTCCATGCCTACAGTTGATTTGGTTCTACCTGCATGAGGTTACGTTCATAATTTTTTTAAGGTGCATTTTAAATTCCTAGTTAACCCTGTCCGTGCACCACACAACAAAGCCTTACAATCTCCTCCATCCTGGCTTCTATATACTCTAATGCTGCTTTCACATCGCAAATGCCGGATCCTACCCGGTAAGAGAAACATGTACTTACCGGGTGGGATCCGGCATTTGCGCTCCGTTGCTGGCTTTCCGACCCGGCAATATACCGGGTCGGTTGCCATAGCAGCAGAGGGCGCAGCAGCAGCAGGGGCGGGGGTGGAGGCGGCACCGGGAGATGAGCTCATCTCCTGCGCCGCCTCTGCCTATACTGTGAATGGGAGCCGTGTCGCATCGGAACGGCTCCCATTCACACTGCGCCTGACCCGGTAATCAACCCGGTAATAACCCTTCTTTTTTACCGGGTTGAATTACCGGGTCAGATGACCCGCTAATTCACCAAAGGACCTTTCACATCGCACACGGACCCGTTTTGACACGGCAATATGCCGTGTCGATACCGGGTTTTTAGTGCGATGTGAAAGGGGTATAAGACACTGTCATTTGATAGTGGAGAGTACCCTCTTTCAAATTATGTGGCCTCTTAATATTTGTTTGATAATCACCAGACAATTATATTCTATACCAGTGGTGGCCAACCTGGGGCTCTTGAGCCACATGCGGCTCTTTCTTTATTCAAATGTGGCTCCCGACATTCGAAGTCACGTGACCACAACAAATCCGGAAACTGCTGCACTCCAGCAAGACAGGCAGCATAACTATGGGGAGAACTGAGGGAGCCAGATACTAGAGGTGAGACACCCACTGGCAAATTAGGTCGATAACTATTGTTGGTCGACATGGTCATTAGGTCGACATGGAAAAAGTTCAACATTATTTTTTTTATTTTTTTTGTGTCATTTTCTTTGTAAAGTGACGGGGAACCCCAATTAGTGCACTGTGTCCCCTCGCATAACTCGCTTCGCTCACCATGCTTTGGGCAAGATTACTGTTCTAATCGTAGTCCACATGGATCGTTAAGTATGAAAAAGTTCAAAAAAAGAAAAAATCACAAAAAACTCATGTCGACCTTTTGACCTGTCGACCTACAACATGTCGACCTAGAGACCCTGTTGACCAAAGTCTTGTCGACCTAATGACAGTATCCCCTGGCAAACAGAGGACACATAAGGGGCTACTGCAATGGCACGAGGTGTGTGTGTGTGTTTGTGGGGGGGGGGGGGGGGGCTGTAGAGACACATGAGGGTGCTTGCTGGAATGATACAGCAGGGTACTGGCTGGAGTGACGCATGGGGGAGCTGAAGTGTATTATGTGAATCTGGCTTTTTCAGTATATTTTATGTGGATCTTTCTTTCTCCATTATTTTATGTGGAAGTGGCTTTTCAAATGTATTTTATGTTGGATCCGGCTTTAAAAATGTCTGTTATGTGGATTTGGCTTTTTAAATGTATTTATTACCAGGGGCGTGGCCTAACAGGCACAAGGCCACACCCCATTTTTGCATGTGCGCTTTCGGCTCGATGTCACCTCTTTGACGTGCCTAACAAGATTTTTTGGCTCTTTGACTCTGACTGGTTGGCCACCCCTGTTCTACACTATCAAAAGCATTGAAAAGCATTCCTTTGTAGATTTGCATTTAAAATTTGGACAAAAAGTGTTTGTTGCATATTTGTATTTTGTCACCTCCTGCACTAAATCTACCAATACATATGATGTTATTGTTTTCAGAAGACCTGCAACTATTCTGAAAAGTATAATATGACAATCTATGTTATGCAGACTTCTCCAAAACATTATTTTGGTAACTCTAACAAAAAAATCTAACAAAAATAATTTTAATTTCTACTATGGCACCACCTTCTGAAAACAACTACTATGCATTTTGGTTTTGGGTTATTAAGATAATTAACACTTTATTTAATGTGGCAGGTTGTTTTGTCAAATTGCTTACTTTATCCCACAATTTTTTGTGTTTCTGATCTGTTACTTTTACAGTGCACTCATCTGGTGCTTAAAGAATGCTAAAAAAATGTAATCAAAAGTGGTCATTGCATATTTGTACTTCTCTCCCCTCTTATGTGAACCGCACCAATATAAATAAACACATTTTTTTTCAGAGGATTCTAGCTATTCTGAATAGTATGACAATAGATGTTATGCAAATGTCATGTAATTGATAAATTCAGGAAAAACATGTTTTTAGTAGACATGTGCGCCGGACCATTTTGGTTCTGTTTGGCTGTGATTCGTCGTTTGGCTTTGGATTTGCCAAACCGCCGTGACTGATTTTGGATTTGGATTTTTTTTTTTAACTTTACAAATCACAGAATTTGGGCCTTTTGCTGTTGCTAGAGTATTATTAACCTCAATAATATTAATCTCAAGTCATTTCCAGTGAATTTTGACAACCTCACAGCTTGCAATATTTTTTTTCAACCTTATTGGGCAAAGGCTGCAGCTTTGGTTGGTTGGTTGCTAAGCGACAGAGCAGCTGTACAAACACATGCAGTTTATAGCACATCTATGAAACATTGCCACACAGCAGTGGTGGAAATGAAAGTTGGTGTAAGATGGAATTGTCCTTGGGCCCTCCATGCCACCCACCCTTATGTTGGATAGTTTAAAGGATATGCACACGTTAACAAACCAAGTACTTCAGTGATAGGGACTGCCACTTTTGTGGCTGAAATGCTTGGTTTGTTTGGGCCCCCACAAAACAAGCTAGCAATTAGCTTAAGACAACAGCTCTACAGTGGCAAGATGTCATCGTCATTGCCATCTTCACCCTCATCAGTGTGTACATTATCCACACACAATATTAATTCATCCCTGCTGGCATTCACCATTACAGAAGTTTCTGTGCTTTGACGTACAGATGGAGCCACACGCATCTAGTGCGGCTCCATTGCAGACATGCACTCCCTTTGGGACTATGCGATCCGGTGCCTAGCACCACTACGGGAGTGCACATAGACGCTCCCATTGTTGTGAATGGGGCGCGTGCGCATCTCACATACACGCACGTCCCATGCACAGCAATAGGCGCGACTAGGCGGACGCGCTGCGGCTCAGACAGAGCCTTTATTAGAGTGGCTCCATCTGTAATTGCCAAGAAAGGTCTTCCTCATGGAATTTCCAGTTCATTTTGATGAACATCATCTTTTTCATACTTTGAGGAAGTAGCCTCCTATGTCGTTCCCTCACAAGGTTCTCGGCTGTGCTGAAAACTAGTACAAACTAGAAGGTGGGCTGCTTAAGTAATGCAAAGCCAGTTTATACAAGCACCTCCAAATTGCTTTTTTTTCCTTCCAGTACTTGAAGGGACTCTATGACATGTCTATTTGTATGGTGTCATGAAAATAATCCTACAACCATTCTTTGGATGGTGATCATATCAGATGGAGTTACTGTAGAGGTGTCACTAATGTTGGGCAATTCTAAATTGCTAAAATGTATTGATCAGATTTCAAGATATTGGCAACCTGTGTATCCTGGCATAGAGAATAACGGACTTGATCTACAAGTCTGGCACACTTTGCAAATTTGCTTTGTTTAATCTCTTCCTTCCAAATCTCCATCTGATTTTCCAAATGCCTAATTAGGGGAATCACATTACTCAAGCTAGCAGTGTCAGCACTCACTTCACAGGTGGCTACTTCAAAGCGTTTGAGCACCTTGCACAAGACAGAAGTATTCCCCACTGTACTGGGCAGAGGTACTTTCAACTCCCCCAATATCATGGCTTGTTGTATAGCTATGAATGGCTTTTTGCTGTTCTTCCATCTGGTGAGGCATATAACTGGTGGACTTGCACCTTGTTACCACGTCTTGCTTCAGTTGATGGCCAGGCAAATTAAACTGTTCTTGCAGGTGCTGCAATCTCCTGCATGCTGTTGCTAAATATCAAAAATATCCCAACATTTTTTGGGCCACAGACAGAGGGGGTAATTCAGATCTGATCGCTGGGCAGCGATTTATGCAGTCCTGCGATCGGATAGTCGCCGCATACAAAGGGAGTGTATTTTTGTCGTGCAAGTGTGCAATCACATGTGTAGCAGAGCTGCAAAAACTGATTTTGTGCAGTCTCTCCGCAGCCCAGGACTTACTCTTCCTGTGCGATAGAATCCTGATGACCAGGCCGGAGCTGACGTCAGACACCCTCCCTGAAAACGCCTGAGCCCGCCTGCGTTTTTCCGGACACTCCCTGAAAATGGTCAATTGCCACCCACAAATGGCCTCTTCCTGTCAATCTCCTCGCAAATGCCCATGCGAATGGATTATTCGCACAATTCCGTCGCACGGCACTGATGCCCATTGCAGCCGTGCGATGCACTGGCGCAGTGCATGCGCACTTCGGATATGATTGCACGCTATGTGAAAATGCACAGCAGCAATCAGATCTAAATGACCCCCAGAATCTCCTGCATGCCCCTGTCATTTTTTAAAAAACCCTGTACTTCTAAGCTGATCATGTGAGCAAAACAGGTGATTTGTTGGAATTCACCCAGCTGTAATGCTTTGACAATATTTGTGGCATTATCAGAAATCACAAAACCTGAGGTGAGTCCAAGTGGGGTAAGCCATGCTGCTATGACACCCCTTAGTTTTTCTAAGAGGTTGTCAGCGGTATGCCTCCTATTGAATCCAGTGATACAGAGTAGCCTGTCTCTGAATTAAATGGCATTGTTTGTTAGATACTACTTCTGCTGCTGCTGCTGAAGGCAATTCACCCACCCAGTGGGTTGTCACAGTCGTCTAATCTTTAGTTTGCCCACTACCGCTTGTCCACATATCTGTGGTTAAGTGGCATTTTGTAGGCCAATAATTAGTTTTTTTTTTTTTTAAATATCCTGGTACAGCCGAGGAATGGCTTTTCAGCTAAAATGGGACCAAGGTGGAATTTGTTATTGGGGACACAGGACCTCAATTAACTGTGTAAAACCCAGTGCATTAATGTTGGATATTGGATGCAGATCTAATACTAGCATAGTCATGATGGCATCAGTGATCTGCTGTGTGACTGGGTGAGAGCTGACATACTTGCTTTCCCTTGCAAAGGATTGATTCACAGTCAATTTATTTTTTACAATACTACTAGTAGTCTTCTTGGTCCTGTACTGGGATGAAGATCCACACCCAGCAGCAGCAGCAGCCGGCCTAGTGCTCAATGGTTCTTCTGAGGAATCCTGGAATGGAGAGGAGTCAACTAGCCTTAACAAACTGCACTCCCTCTGATGATTACTGAGTATATTGAGGATGAAGGTGTTGGCGGTGGAGATTGCAGGCGCTGGAATCTAGCTGATGCTGGATTGCTTGTTGTTTTTTTTAGTGCCAATTTTAGATTTTTTATAAAACTTGTCATGAGTTCGCTGCAAATGACGTAACAGGGTGAAGGTTCCTATATGCTTAACGAGCCTACCTCTACTTACTGTGGTTCCACAAAGGCAACAGATGGCTTGACAAATGTTTTCAGGATTTGGGTAAAAATAATTCCACATGAAAAACTGCTCCAAACCCTTTAATTGTCATTTTTTTTAGTAACCCACATCACATTTCTCATACTTATAATGGGAAATGTAATGTGGCCGAATTTAAAATGTAAAAAAACACTGCAGTGTGCCTTGTGATATTAACGCCAGCTCAGGCTGGCGAAATCACAGGGCAGCATTGCTATATGTTGCCTTCTGCCCAGCTTTCTCTGCCCCCCGGCAGAGAAAGCTGTGTGGGACCCAGCCAGTGTGATCAGATCACTGGTTAAAAAAAAAAATATAGTAAAAAAAGAAAAGCATACTTACCAATCCAGGGAGCTGGTGATCGGTGATCCAGTGCGGGCTGCCAGTCATCAGGACGGGGGGGGGTCAACCCGGTGGTGGTAGCTGCGGTGGCGGAGTATATGCAGCAGGACATCGGGGTATTTTTCCTTAAAAATACTGCGATACTGTTGTGGATTGTCAATAATTGATACAACTGTGCATTGTAATCAATTATCGGAGTGCGGATTTGGTCGATTTTATCACATGCCATCCGTATCCTTGGATGCGTATGGTGATAAATCGGACCCTAAAAGTCTTCTGCTATAAAATAAATATAATTTGTGTGGTATTGCATAAACAAATCACTGGTATTGATGTTAGAATATGACCAGCCCGAATTGGCCAAAATATGCTCAGCACAGAGGTGAGATAGCCACCGTGGAGAACAAATCACTTAATAAATAAAATACACTTCCAGATAATTTGCTTGAGAAATGCACCCCATCCTACCTTTTATTATTAAGACACAAATATAATTGAAAATTCATACATTTTTATTTCCTCACTCCATCCCTTCGCTCTCTGGGGGTGATTTATCAAAGCTTGGAAAGAGATTAAGTGGAGAGAGACAAACTACCAACTATCGTTTATTCAAACACAGTCTGTAAAATGACAGAAGCTGATTGGCCAGGCTATTTTGTATACATTACAGCATGATTGCTGTTAGATATACCATATTTTCCATTATATATAGCTAATTGGTTTATTTATCTCCGTATGAGGTACATTTAGTACTGATTAGGCTCCCTATAACTTTTTACTAGCATATCTAATAAACTTACAACTTTTATGTTTTTTTTATATATTTGCCACAGATCTCTGTTATCTGTGTGTCCCCAACCAAAGTCCTTTTTCTTTTTTCTTTCCTTGTGTTACCTTATTCATTATGACTCAGAGGAGCAGAACTGACATACTCAACACGGGTTTAGTTTGAAATACCTACGATCAAAATCCCGACGGTCAAAACACCGACAACAATTGACCGACGGTCAAAATACTGACAAGGTCAAAATACCAACATTTTAAAATACAAACAAGGTCAAAATACATTTAAAAGTCATCAGGTAAAAGTCAACACGAGTTTTCCATTGTTTTTTGGTGTGTATAATCTAATAAGAATGTTATTGACTCATCCAATTTATAGCAACTAAGGTAACGAGGGTGGGAGATTTATAGGTATTTACGGATTTGCAATCCGTTTTATCATACTGTACCTACATATTCAAAAGCGATTTGCAGAGAATATTGAAATATCAATCATTCTCATCAGTGGAGCTTATAAAGCTTATAACCTATATCCTACCACATAGACACACAAACTAGGATAATTTTTGCCAAGCCAATCAATCTTCCGCTGTGTCTTTAGAATGAGGAAGAAAACAAAAGCACAAACAAACATGCGGATTATTCCCACACATAGGCACCGGAACAGCTGAGAGGCGCCAGTCATAGTACTGGGTCGTGATGGGCAGTGCGGCTGCCCAGAGCCGTAACTAGACATTTTAGTGCCCTGTACCAGAGAGAGAATTGGCGGTGTCCCCCCCCCCGCCATTTTTTTCAATAGAGACACATGCCTTGTGGAGAAGGGCATGACGAGATTGATCCCAGAGAAAGCCCATACTATGATGCCCCTTCCCATATTTTATATATAAAATGTGAGAGTTCGTTGTTATTCAGTTACAATACCTTTTATTAAATAACACATTTCGATAAACTGCCATACCCAGGATTCAAACCTATAACCTGTTGCATTCTTACCCAACACTCTACTCATTGAGATATATGATCCTGCGTAAAAATTATGAACATTATATGATGCTACTGGTAGGATTGCATATGAGCAGATCTATGTAGTGTGCAGCCACACATCCAATCGCTTGCAGCCACATACTACATAGATCTGCTCAGCCGCAGTGCTGATCATTTTTTCACAGAGTACAAGGTAAACTTCAAATAGTTAGAATTCTCTAACTTATCCACCTTTCTATGTGAGGGCAGATAGCTCAATGAATAGAGTGTCTGACTGCAATGCCACAGACAATGGGTTCAAATCCTAGGTAAGGTCAGCTCCCTTTCTGACCTTGAAAAAGACCCAGGCAGGGTCGGAACGCGTGGGTGCCCCAGTGGACCTATCTAACCAGAGGAGGACGTGGTAACACCAATGCCAGAATAGGAAGGCCGATTAACACCAGAGGACTTGTTTGCTGCAGCCGGAAAAGCCTGATGTCTATACGCCTGTGGAACTGTATTTTGCCAGTTTTCCACCTACTTCTGGTAATTACCCACTGCCTTTAATTGTGTTGGATCACGTCCACCAGAGAATGCCAATACAGCATACGCTGTTCATTTTAATGTGTTTAAACTATTGATTCCATGCAGAATGCTTTTTAATGTTTTTAATGTTTTTCTGGTGGTGTGAATTTGCATGATTAAAATCCTTAACCCAAGGTACTGCACTATAGTCCACAATTCTCTTTCTTTTTCCGGTTCTGACGAGCTAAGAGAAAGAGACTGTAAGAAATACGGGTGACCCTGACCTCCAGACAGCGATTATTCAGTGGTATCCTATATGTTTTGTCATTTGTCTGTATTTTGAGGGTGGAGATACCTCACTAGCGATACCCGCACCAGCTGCTGTGACAGCGCACTGATATCTAGCATACCAGTATTGTACATAGGAGACAGTGAGTGTCAGGAGATACTGGGCTTCAAAAAGGAGGGAAGCTGCAAGTGGAAGTAATTAAAACAGATAATTGGGACGTGCCGCTAACAGCGCCCCCTGTCCAGCAGCGCTATATGCGGTGCCCCCGCCGCACACACCTAGTTACGGCCCTGCGGCTGCCATCTACAGCTAATACGGGCAGTGTCAGTACGGAGATAATACCCTTTCCAGCTGCTCCACCTCCTCTCTCCCCATAGCCTTCTCTGCCTGCCTCCCCCATGCACCCAACACCAGACCCTAGAGTGTGTGGCTAGTTACTGTCGGCTGGCCCCTCCTCTAGGACCAGCCCTGTACGCTTCGCAACTCATGCTTCATATGTTCCTCACCACTTCCCCCTCAGCTCCCCTTTGTCCTCCAAACCTGTTCCCTCATTGCACCCCCTTGTCTCCCCCTATTTCCAATCCGAGTTCTACTGAAAATGTACACAGTAAAGTCCCATTGCCTTCCATGCACAGCCTCAGCCAAGATGTGAGCTATTAGTGGATTCTGTCTCTTCACCCTCTACATAAAGTCACTCACATGTTACAGTTATGGTTTTTTGGGCATAACTATTGTACACATTTTATGGGAAATCACCCAAAAAAAAGGATTACCCTTAAAATGTAAGTAACCACTTAAAGTATAACAGGGGTGCTGCAGCAGATACCTGTTGCACTTTCCCTGTTTCCTATCATAATAGTGATGGCATTAGCCATTGTAGTTTATGGCTTACATATCGCACAATTTTATGGGGTAGGGATTGTCCAGATCCAAATCCCCCCCCCCACCCCGGTAACAGCCACTGGCATATGGTCTAATGACCCCACATGTGCAGTAGGTAGGTAAAGGTGATGAAATCACTTTAGTTTACACATTGCTGGGAAGGAATCCTATTGGAGTGCCTGTTGCTGGATGTGATTTTTAATTAGAGATGAGCGGGTTCGGTTCCTCGAGATCCGAACCCCCCTGGACTTCACCTATTTTACACGGTTCCAAGGCAGCCTCGGATCTTCCCACCTTCCACGGTTAATCATCCCGCTGTCGTATTCTCACGAGATTCGTATTCTATATAAGGAGCCGCGCGTCGCCGCCATTTTCACTCGTGCTTTGGAGATGATAGCGAGAGGACGTGGCTGCGTTCCCTCAATTTCTGTGTTCACTGTTCAGTGTGCTACAAATATCTGTGCTCAGTGTGCTGCAAATATCTGTGCTCAGTGTGCTGCAAATATCTACGTTCTCTGCCTGAAAACGCTCCATATCTGTGCTGCATTGTAGGAGGGGGGTACAGTAGTCCATTGCTCTACCTCTGTGTCGTCAAGTATACTATCCATATCTGCGCTGCATTGTAGTTGTGCACACTATATAGTAGGAGGACAGTGCAGAATTTTGATGACCACCAGTATATATATATATAGCAGTACGGTACAGTAGTCCATTGCTCTACCTCTGTGTCGTCAAGTATACTATCCATATCTGTGCTGCATTGTAGTTGTGCGCAGTATACAGTAGGAGGACAGTACAGAATTTTGCTGACCACCAGTATATATATATATATATATATATATATATATATATATATAGCAGTACGGTACAGTAGTCCATTGCTCTACCTCTGTGTCGTCAAGTATACTATCCATATCTGCGCTGCATTGTAGTTGTGCACACTATATAGTAGGAGGACAGTGCAGAATTTTGATGACCACCAGTATATATATATATAGCAGTACGGTACAGTAGTCCATTGCTCTACCTCTGTGTCGTCAAGTATACTATCCATATCTGTGCTGCATTGTAGTTGTGCGCAGTATACAGTAGGAGGACAGTACAGAATTTTGCTGACCACCAGTATATATATATATATATATATATAGCAGTACGGTACAGTAGTCCATTGCTCTACCTCTGTGTCGTCAAGTATACTATCCATATCTGTGCTGCATTGTAGTTGTGCGCAGTATATAGTAGTGATGTGCACCGGAAATTTTTCGGGTTTTGTGTTTTGGTTTTGGGTTTGGTTCCGCGGCCGTGTTTTGGGTTCGGACGCGTTTTGGCAAAACCTCACCGAAAAATTTTTTGTCGGATTCGGGTGTGTTTTGGATTCGGGTGTTTTTTTCAAAAAACCCTAAAAAACAGCTTAAATCATAGAATTTGGGGGTCATTTTGATTCCATAGTATTATTAACCTCAATAACCGTAATTTCCACTCATTTTCAGTCTATTCTGAACACCTCACATCTCACAATATTATTTTTAGTCCTAAAATTTGCACAGAGGTCGCTGGATGGCTAAGCTAAGTGACCCTAGTGGCCGACACAAACACCTGGCCCATCTAGGAGTGGCACTGCAGTGTCACGCAGGATGGCCCTTCAAAAAAATACTCCACAAACAGCACATGATGCAAAGAAAAAAAGAGGCGCAATGAGGTAGCTGTGTGACTAAGATAAGTGACCCAAGTGGCCGACACAAACATCTGGCCCATCTAGGAGTGGCACTGCAGTGTCACGCAGGATGGACCTTCAAAAGAATACTCCACAAACAGCACATGACGCAAAGAAAAAAAGAGGCGCAATGAGGTAGCTGTGTGACTAAGCTAAGCGACCCTAGTGGCCGACACAAACACCTGGCCCATCTAGGAGTGGCACTGCAGTGTCACGCAGGATGGCCCTTCAAAAAAATACTCCCGAAACAGGACATAATGCAAAGAAAAATGAAAGAAAAAAGAGGAAGGTCAGGCATCGCATCCGACACAATTGGACTCTCCTTGGGGATTTGTGATTTCTAAGAACGCACAGTTCTTTGCTGTGCTTTTGCCAGCTTAAGTCTTTTCTTTTTTCTAGCGAGAGGATGAGTGCTTCCATCCTCATGTGAAGCTGAACCACTAGCCATGAACATAGGCCAGGGCCTCAGCCGTTCCTTGCCACTCCGTGTCGTAAATGGCATATTGGCAAGTTTACGCTTCTCCTCAGACGCTTTTAATTTTGATTTTTGGGTCATTTTACTGATCTTTTGTGTTTTGGATTTTCCATGCTTTGTACTATGACATTGGGCATCGGCCTTGGCAGACGACGTTGATGGCATTTCATCATCTCGGCCATGACTAGTGGCAGCAGCTTCAGCACGAAGTGGAAGTGGATCTTGATCTTTCCCTATTTTTTTAACCTCCACATTTTTGTTCTCCATATTTTAATGCGCACAACTAAAAGGCACCACAGGTATACAATGTAGATGGATGGATAGTATACTTATTATTATTAATGGATGACGAGTGACTGACGACACAGAGGTAGGTACAGCAGTGGCCTACCGTACTGCTATATACAGTATAATGGACCTGGTGGACACTGTCAGCTGACTGCTAAACTAGTACTACTAGTATAAAAAAAAAAGCCACCACAGGTATACAATGTAGATGGATGGTAGTATACTTATGAACGACGAGTGACGACACAGAGGTAGGTACAGCAGTGGCCTAACGTACTGCTATATACAGTATAATGGACCTGGTGGACACTGTCAGCAGACTGCTAAACTAGTACTACTAGTATAAAAAAAAAGCAACCACAGGTATACAATGTAGATTGATGGATAGTATACTTATGGACGACGAGTGATGACACAGAGGTAGGTACAGCAGTGGCCTACCGTACTGCTATATACAGTATAATGGACCTGGTGGACACTGTCAGCAGACTACTAAACTAGTACTACTAGTATAAAGAAAAAAAGCCACCACAGGTATACAATGTAGATGGATGGTAGTATACTTATGGACGACGAGTGACGACACAGAGGTAGGTACAGCAGTGGCCTACCGTACTGCTATATACAGTATAATGGACCTGGTGGACACTGTCAGCAGACTGCTAAACTAGTACTACTAGTATAAAGAAAAAAAGCCACCACAGGTATACAATGTAGATGGATGGATAGTATACTTATGGACGACGAGTGATGACACAGAGGTAGGTACAGCAGTTGCCTACCGTACTGCTATATACAGTATAGTGGACCTGATGGACACTGTCAGCAGACTGCTAAACTAGTACTACTAGTATAAAGAAAAAAAGCCACCACAGGTATACAATGTAGATGGATGGTAGTATACTTATGGACGACGAGTGACGACACAGAAGTAGGTACAGCAGTGGCCTAACGTACTGCTATATACAGTATAATGGACCTGGTGGACACTGTCAGCAGACTGCTAAACTGGTACTACTAGTATATAAAAAAAAAGCCACCACAGGTATACAATGTAGATGGATGGATAGCATACTTATGGATGACGAGTGACGACACAGAGGTAGGTACAGCAGTGGCTACCGTACTGCTATATACAGTAAAATGGACCTGGTGGACACTGTCAGCAGACTGCTAAACTAGTACTACTAGTATAAAGAAAAAAAGCCACCACAGGTATACAATGTAGATGGATGGATAGTATACTTATGGACGACGAGTGACGACACAGAGGTAGGTACAGCAGTGGCCTACCGTACTGCTATATACAGTATAATGGACCTGGTGGACACTGTCAGCAGACTACTAAACTAGTACTACTAGTATAAAGAAAAAAAGCCAGCACAGGTATACAATGTAGATGGATGGTAGTATACTTATGGACGACGAGTGACGACACAGAGGTAGGTACAGCAGTGGCCTACCGTACTGCTATATACAGTATAATGGACCTGGTGGACACTGTCAGCAGACTGCTAAACTAGTACCACTAGTATAAAGAAAAAAAGCCACCACAGGTATACAATGTAGATGGATGGATAGTATACTTATGGACGACGAGTGACGACACAGAGGTAGGTACAGCAGTGGCCTACCGTACTGCTATATACAGTATAATGGACCTGGTGGACACTGTCAGCAGACTGCTAAACTAGTACTACTAGTATAAAAAAAAGCCACCACAGGTATACAATGTAGATGGATGGATAGTATACTTATGGACGACGAGTGACGACACAGAGGTAGGTACATAAGTGGCCTACCGTACTTCTATATACAGTATAGTGGACCTGGTGGACACTGTCAGCAGACTGCTAAACTAGTACTACTAGTATAAAGAAAAAAAGCCACCACAGGTATACAATGTAGATGGATGGATAGTATACTTATGGACGACGAGTGACGACACAGAGGTAGGTACAGCAGTGGCCTACCGTACTGCTATATACAGTATAATGGACCTGGTGGACACTGTCAGCAGACTGCTAAACTAGTACTACTAGTATAAAGAAAAAAAGCCACCACAGGTATACAATGTATATGGATGGATAGTATACTTATGGACGACGAGTGACGACACAGAGGTAGGTACAGCAGTGGCCTACCGTACTGCTATATACAGTATAATAAATGGATCTGGTGGACACTGTCAGCAAACTGCTAAACTAGTATAAAGAAAAAAAGCCACCACAGGTATACAATGTAGATGGATGGATAGTATACTTATTATTATTAATGGATGACGAGTGACTGACGACACAGAGGTAGGTACAGCAGTGGCCTACCGTACTGCTATATACAGTATAATGGACCTGGTGGACACTGTCAGCAGACTGCTAAACTTGTATAAAAAAAGCCACCACAGGAGTGTTTTTCAGGCAGACAAACGTATACTGGTGGTCACTGTCAGCAAAACTGTGCACTGTACTCCTGCTATAGCTGCTCCCCAGTCCCCACAATTAAGCAGTGTGAGCACTCAGCACAGATATATCATGCAGCACACTGAGCACAGATATGGTATGGAGCGTTTTTTTCAGGCAGAGAACGGATAAAAAAAAACTGGTGGTCACTATCAGCAAAACTCTGCACTCTACTCCGAGTCCTAACAGCTGCTCCCCAATCCTCCCCACAATTAGTAATAAAACAAGCAATCAACTGTCTCTTCTACATTTATAAACGGAGAGGATGCCAGCCACGTCCTCTCCCTATCAATCTCAATGCACGTGTGAAAATGGCGGCGACGCGCGGCTGCTTATATAGTATCCGAATCTCGCGAGAATCCGACAGCGGGATGATGACGTTCGGGCACGCTCGGGTTACCCGAGCAAGGCGGGAGGATCCGAGTCTGCTCGGACCCGTGTAAAAAAGGTAAAGCTCGGGTGGGTTCGGTTTCTCGGAAACCGAACCCGCTCATCACTAGTATATAGTAGGAGGATAGTGCAGAATATTGCTGACCACCAGTATATATATATATATATATATAGCAGTACGGTACTGTAGGCCATTGCTATTGATATATTACTGGCATATAATTCCACACATTAAAAGATGGAGAACAAAAATGTGGAGGGAGGCCGGCCACTTGGGTCGCTTAGCTTAGCCATCCAGCGACCTTGGTGCACCTCTTTTTTTCTTTGCATCATGTGCTGTTTGGGGACTATTTTTTTAAGTGCCATCCTGTCTGACACTGCAGTGCCACTCCTAGATGGGCCAGGTGTTTGTGTCGGCCACTTGGGTCTCTTAGCTTAGCCATCCAGCCACCTTGGTGCACCTCTTTTTTTATTTGTATCATGTGCTGTTTGGGGACTATTTTTTGAAGTGCCATCCTGTCTGACACTGCAGTGCCACTCCTAGATGGGCCAGGTGTTTGTGTCGGCCACTTGGGTCGCTTAGCTTAGCCATCCAGCGACCTTGGTGCACCTCTTTTTTTCTTTGCATCATGTGCTGTTTGGGGACTATTTTTTTGAAGTGCCATCCTGTCTGACACTGCAGTGCCACTCCTAGATTGGCCAAGAGTTTGTGCCGGCCACTTGGGTCGCTTAGCTTAGCTTAGCCATCCAGCGACCTTGGTGCACCTCTTTTTTTCTTTGCATCATGTGCTGTTTGGGGACAATTTTTTGAAGTGCCATCCTGTCTGACACTGCAGTGCCACTCCTAGATGGGCCAGGTGTTTGTGCCGGCCACTTGGGTCGCTTAGCTAAGCCATCCAGCGACCTTGGTGCACCTCTTTTTTTTTTTGCATCATGTGCTGTTTGGAGACAATTTTTATAAGTGCCATCCTGTCTGACACTGCAGTGCCACTCCTAGATGGGCCAGGTGTTTGTGCCAGCCACTTGGGTCACTTAGCTTAGCCATCCAGCAACCTTGGTGCACCTCTTTTTTTCTTTGCATCATGTGCTGTTTGGGGACAATTGTTTGAAGTGCCATCCTGTCTGACACTGCAGTGCCACTCCTAGATGGGCCAGGTGTTTGTGCCGGCCATTTGGGCTGGTTAGCTTAGTCATCCAGCGACCTCGGTGCAAATTTTAGGACTAAAAATAATATTGTGAGGTGTGAGGTGTTCAGAATAGACTGGAAATGAGTGGAAATTATGGTTATTGAGGTTAATAATACTATGGGATCAAAATGACCCCCAAATTCTATGATTTAAGCTGTTTTTGAGGTTTTTTTTAAAACAAACAGCCAAATCCGACAAAAAATATTCAGGGAGGTTTTGCCAAAACGCGTCCGAATCCAAAACACGGCGGCGGAACCGAATCCAAAACCAATACACAAAACCCGAAAAATTTCCGGTGCACATCTCTAGTTTTTTCACACATCTATGATCAGGTCTGAATTATGCCCTGTGTTACGTTAACTTGCTTAATAAAAGAAAAGTGAGAAAGTACCCTTCTTTTGCTGCTTATGCTGGGGAATGGGGCTACATGATTCCTGATACATTGCTCGATCTTCTGCTAATTAACCCACTGATAATTGTCATCGATTGCAGCCTGCATGTAACTTCGAACTGGGCTAGTGTAGTAATGCACCCATTTCGCTGCATGTCTCAAAACTTTCTGCTGAATCGCCACCGTTTTGCAGCTACTTTACAGCACTAGGGAACTTCGGCCCAGATTTATCAAGCCTTGAAAAGTAATAAATAGTACAGTGATAAAGTACCAGCCAATCCGCTCCTAACTGTAATTTTTCAAACACAACTAGGAGCTGATTGGATGTAACTTTATCACTGTGCAGTTTATCACTCTCCAACACTTGATAAATCTGGGCCTTCATTGCTTACTCTGTCTGCAGCTTCTAATTCTGTATTCATTAGAGTACTGCATCACACTATATATATATATATATATATATATATATACAGGTTGAGTATCCATTATCCAAAATGCTTGGGACCAGAAGCATTTTGGATATCAAATTTTTCTGTACTTTGGAATAATTGCATACCATAATGAGATATCATGGCGATGGGACCCAAGTCTAAGCACAGAATACATTTATGTTTCATATACACCTTATACACACAGCCAGAAGGTAATTTTAGACAATATTTTTAATAACTTTGCGCATTAAATAAAGTGTGTACATTCACACAATTCATTTATGTTCCATATGCACCTTATACACACAGCCTGAAGGTCATTTAATACAATATTTTTAATAACTTTGTGTGTTAAACAAAGTTTGTGTACATTGAGCCATCAGAAAACAAAATTTTCACTGTTTCAGTCTCACTCAAAAAATTCCGTATTTCAGAATATTTGGATATGGGATACTCAACCTGGAGAGAGAGAGAGAGAGAGAGAGAAAGAGAGAGATCATACTTGCCTACCTGACCCTCTCCATGAGGGA
Organism: Pseudophryne corroboree; assembly: GCF_028390025.1. NCBI lineage: Eukaryota > Metazoa > Chordata > Amphibia > Anura > Myobatrachidae > Pseudophryne > Pseudophryne corroboree. The sequence continues at coordinate 475,031,937 of NC_086445.1, read as the reverse complement.
GAAAATGCTCTGTTCATGGACTTTCCCTGGTGATGTATGATTGCCATCACCTGTGGTGAGCTAGTTAATTGATAAGAAAGGTGTTTCACCACAGGTGGTGGCAATCATACATTACCAGGAAAGTCCAGGAACAGAGTATTTTCTCCTTCATGGAGAGGGTCAGGTAGACAAGTATGAGATAGATAGATAGATAGATAGATAGATAGATAGATAGATAGATAGATAGATAGATAGATAGATAGATAGATAGAACATGTGCAGAGAGAGTTAGATTTGGGTGGGGTGTGTTCAGACTGAAATCTAAATTTTAGTGTAAAAATAAAGCAGCCAGTATTTACCCTGCACAGACACAAAATAACCTACCCAAATCTAACTCTCTCTGCAAATGTTATATGTGCCCCTCCTGCAGTGCACATAGGGGGTAATTCAGAGTTTATTGCAGCAGCAAATTTGTTAGCAGTTGAGCAAAACCATGTGCACTGCAGGGGGGGAGCAGATATAACATGTGAAGAGAGAGTTATATTTGGGTGGGATGTGTTCAAACTGAAATCTAAATTGCAGTGTAAAAATAAAGCAGTCAGTATTTACCCTGCACAGAAACAAAATAACCCACCCAAATCTAACTCTCTCTCCACATGTTATATCTTCCCCTCCTGCAGTGCACATGGTTTTGCCTACTCTCCTGGAATGGCCGGGAGGCTCCCGGAAATCGGGTGGCGCTCCCGGCCCTCCGGAAGAGTGGGCAAGTCTCCCAGCCGTGCACCCGTAGCCCGCAACCCCTTGAATCCCCTGACAAACTCTCGATGGCACAGTCAAAGTTGACGGTCTGGGGATCAGATGACGCAATTCGCGTCATCCTGGCCTCAGTCCCTGCCTTGCAATGCCAATATTATTGGCTTTGCTAGACAGGGGGAGGGGCCAAGATGACGCGGACATGCTGTTACGTCCCCAATCCCACCCCTAAATGTCGTCATCCATCATCGCCACGCCCCCGCTGCTCCGACCTGGCTGCCTCCTCCTGGAGGGGGCAGCCAGATTGTCTGTAAGTATGGAATTACCCCCCATGGTTTTGCCCAACTGCTAACAAATTTGCTGCTGTGATCAACTCTGAATTACCCCCTATGTACTTCCTTTGGATTGCAGATACTGCTGAAGATGCACGTGAGTCAAATAGCAGTTTGGGGTGGGACGGGGGGGGGGGGGGGGGCATTACAGCCTTGGGGGAGAACACAAGAATAAAAAAAAATGGGGAAATGTGGATTAAAGATAAAACAGCAAAAGACTAAAAGCCACTGAGAATTCAAGATAATAAACAATTCAAGAAATGAAAGTAAAGAGGGACAGTCATATCAATACCACACACAATTACGGTCAGGTGCTTCCCTATTAAATATCCACCCAAAGAGGCTAAGATCCAGTAAGGCAACTGATCTTAAAGCTTCTGTAAACACAAAACCGTACATCAGACGGGGTCAACAAAATGTGGCTGACACTTGGGACAGGTGTGCTGGTGATGGGGATACCGCCACACAGAGAACAGTAATATACTGTATGCTGCAACTGTGAAAACTTCTTGAAAAATATAATTTAAATTAGAAAAACCTGCCATGGTTTGTTTTAGACAACAGAAAAAAAAATTGTTGCAATTATTATTTTTTCTAACAGGACTAGAGGTCTTTTCTTCTTTGATGAGCAGCTAAATCAGACACAGTACAGCATTATTTTTTGGACAAATAATCTTGGAAATCAACACTGTCTCTGCCCTCATACACAATTGATAAAGTATGCACTACTGCAATGATTTCCTTGTGAAAAAAAAGTTCAGATTCACTTTTTAACAGACAAGAGCCTATTTGCAGCACTGCACACTGTAGCTTGTTTGTAGTTTGCATGAAAAAACACACACATACATAGCGACTGACAATGATACCTGCAGCCATCCTCTGCATCCACTACCTACTACAGCCCTCTTTGCCCATCCTAATGGTGCCCAAATGGTAACCTGATGGTATCCTAATAGTGTCATTTTTGCACAGCCCACAGGCCCACACCCTCTCCCTCAGCTCTCCACACCTGATCACAAGGGAGGGACTGGTATATGCAATCCAAATCATGCAAGATTTCCATGATTATCAACCTTTGCCTCGTTTTGAGACATGGTAGAAAGATCCGAATTGGGACTTTGTCCTCCTCAGAAAGCCCAAGTTTAGGTATGTTCACATTTAATCAAACCAAATGCGCACTTCTCTACAGAACACTCCACACACACTAACAGAGTGCATCCTCCCCAAAGTTGGTAAATCTGATTTTACACATTTAAATTCTCTGAGTAATAAAAGACAAAACAACTTACTATTGAATATGAGAACTTTATAGTAGAAAGTGTTCCGAGTGCTCGAGAAACTCCTTTTGCAATAAGCACCTTGTTGGTATAGGAAGCAGCATACGGATACAGTTCTTGTTTTCCCTTCTACGAATAATCAGTGCAAGGTATTGGAACTGTCAGCTACATGGCTGGATGGCTCTGTGGATTGATAAGGAATACAAAACCTTTCACACTTGGCTGCAATTTCAAATCTGCTTCAGCAATGGCTTTTGGGTGACGATGACTTACTGTAAGTAAACCAAAAAGATGAATGCACACGGGAGAAGACTGTCAGTGTGAGTGAATTTATATTGCAGTTAACGCTGCAAGCAGTCACAAAGAAAATGTAATTCTTTAGGCACACAAGGACAAAGAAGGTGCAGCTTTTATCACATGTATGCGTATACTCTATACACGTGTTTTGTAAAACTAAGTTGAGCAGTTGAATTTCCCACATTTATACAGTAAAATGTAGTGTCTTCTGGGCATTGGGAAAAAATGCACCATTTTAGTACTTTGTTATAAACAATAAATCTTCCTCATCTGTTGCTGGATTGCTGACATTTTCTGCGTTAGGTCTCAAAAGAGCAAAAGTTCATTGCTGTTCCAGATACAGATCTCCTTTGGTGTTCCGGCTGCACAGTCTGGTACTAACAAACACATATAAAGAGTAGTTTGCGGTTTTGAAATGCCAACAAGGAAATACAGTCATTGTATGAAGATAGTTCTATAATGTTGATGAAGGTTTTGTGACTCAAGGACAAGCTGAATTTTACAGGCCATCAGAGACTTGTTCAGGCAATCAAAGCTCTATATCTCCCTACTATTTTGTGAACATGACATAGTACTGTTGTGCTTACAGCTGAATGGGAATGAGAATTGTAAAGCCAAAGATTTCTAATATTCTCCCAGGTGACATAGAACCATCTGGTGACAATAGGTACTCCAAAGAGGGAAATAAACATGTATTTGCTCCCTTTTATATTTACAATAAAAGTCTCTATATTGCAGTACATCTGGCAATCAAAAATGTAGCCCCATGGCACATAGTTTCTATTGGTAATAGAGTGACAATAAATTTGCTTACAGACAGCTTCTTCAGTGCCTCCACCTGGATTAGTCTCACAAAAGGAGGCACGTACAGTATATTCTTCGCCTATCAGAGGTCAGTTCTAGAGACATTCTGCTTGCTTCACACAAGAACAACAACTAAAAATAGTCATACGAAAAATGAATCCAATACACTTATTGGTTTAATAATGTAAAACGGAATTGAAGCAATGGTGAGTAAATAGTAAACATAAAGTAATAAACAAGATCACAACACAATACGTAGATTAAGATGTATTCAATACAATAACAACAACAACACCAACAATGCAACAACCTTCATATACACTAAGAAACTCATTTAGAGTTGAGACCAGTTGTGTACTAAAACATACATGTGTATGTGTGTATTTTCAGTTAAACTTATAGTAGAGATGTGTGCCAACCCCCATTTTTTTGGTTTTGCTTTTGGGTCTGTATTAATTTTGTGTTTTGGTTCTAATCTGATATAAGCAAACTGCTAAAATTATGCAATATGGCCATATTTTTGTTCCTACAGTATTATTAACCACAATACTGTAACATTTATTTCTAGTAATTTCCAGCAAATTTTGATTACAGTTCATAACATTATTTTCACCAATATTGGGCAAAGGCTGCAAAGAGCTGGCTGGTTAATAAGCGACAGAGCAGCGGCACAAATACGTTGCAGTTTATAGCATATCTACTGTATGAAACATTGCCACATAGCAGTGGCAGAAAAGAAAAGTGGTGCAAGATGGAAATGTGCTTGGGCCCTCCCACCAACCTTTTGGATATTAAGAACACATGCACATTTTAACAAATCAGGCACATCAGTGACAGGAACTACCACTTTTGTGGCTGAAGTGCTTGTTTTGTTTGGGCTCCCACAAAACAATTTACCAAGGGGCTTAAGACACCTAATCTAACAGTGCTGTCAATAATCTCTGCAAGGGCAAGATGTCATCATCATTATCATCATCCTCACCTTCATCAATGTTTATTATACATCATGTTCACACAATATTAATTCAGCCACGCTGGAATCCACCTATAATGTACTTTGACATAATTGCTGGTAAAGGTCTTCCTTCTGGAATTTGTAGTTTATTTTTATGAACATCATCTTTTCCACATTTTGAGGAAGTAGCGACCCACGCTGATCACTGAGTAGATATGGCTGTGCTAAAAACTCTTTCCAAGTACACATAGGAGGGGGGTCAGCTTAAGTAATGCAAAGCAAGTTTGTACAAGGGCCTCCAAATTGCCTTGTTTTTTTTCTAGTAGTCAAAGGGACTGTCTGACATGTCTATTTGTACACTCTTTATCAGATGGAGTTACAGTAGAGGTGTTACTAACTTTGGCCAAAAGTTTTAGACTCAGTCAGATGTGTAAATGTTGTTTTGATTCATCTGTATTACCAGTGGGTCTCTTGGGAAAGATTTTTTTTCTGGCAGCTGCAGTTGCCAGAGATACTGATTGAGTAGACATCGTCTTGTCATGTACCACTTGAGCTGACAACTTGCTCACCAGGAACTCTTTTGCTTTTCTTAGGATCTGGGACAGCTGGGTAAAAAGACATGACATACGATTTAAACCCAGGATTACACATGGTCACCAAAATATAGTTATTCAATTTCAAGATATTGACAACCCTTGGATCCTGACAAAGTTAATAAAGGACTGGATCAACAAGTCTGACATACTTAGCAAAATCAATATATTTCATCTCCTTTAGTTTCTCAAGTTGCTTTTACAAATGTCTTATTAGGGGAATCATCTGACTTAAGCTGGCAGTGTCTGAACTAATTTCACAGGTGATTACTTCACAGGCACCTTGCACAACATGGGAAATATCCTACCCTGTGTTGGACTAAGGTACATCCCCCCTCCTCTCCCAATGTCATGGCTTGTTGTTTAGGTTTGGATGGCTTTTCGAGGTTCCTCCATCCACTGAAGCATATTAAGTGTGGAATTCCACCTTGAGACTACTTCTTGATTCAGTTGGTGGCAGGGTATATTGAACTGATCTTGCAGCCACTGCAATCTCCTACATACTGTTGCTGAATGCTGAAAATGTCCCAAGCAGCATCTCCTGCATGCCCCTGTCATTTAAAAAGAAACTTTGTACCACCAAGTTGATTGTATGAGCAAAACATGTGTTTTGTGTTTTATGTGTTTTTGCAAATGCTACAGATTGCTTGACAATTGTTGTCAGGATTTGGGTAAAAGTAATTCCACAAAAGAGGTGGATTTTTTGGTCTTATGCCCTGGCATGATAATGGATTTCTTCTTATCACAGGCAACAACTGCTTTCACTGGAGTCTGCCTTACAAAAACAGCATCCTCATCATTAACATACTCATTAATGCTGGCATCAGCTACACAAATTTCCCCCTCATCCTGTTGCACTTCCACAATAGAATCCTCAATTTGTTCTGCTCATCCCCACATTTGCAGAGGGTGCAGAAATGGTGGAATGAGGCTTCTCTACAAGTACAGTATCAGAAAGGTCAGGCTCACATAGCACTCGTGGACACACTTAGACTCTCCAAAGGGATTTGTGACATTTCTGAACAGTTTTTTCTACTGCCTTAACAGTTTTTTTTTCACCACTGATTTTCCAGTTTTCAATTGTTTGACACATGTTCTACACTCTGAGTGAGAAGGTCCTGCATTATCTTGAGAGGCAGTAGAAGATTCCTCACTGTCAGTTGCAGAACCACAACTCAAATAAATAATAAACTAGCCTTTTCTTGCCACTGCATGTGGTGTTTGGAATAGTAGCAAATTAGATTTTTTGGCAGTAAACTTTCCCTATATTAGAGGAGATTTTCTTTCTATAGAGTTGTAAAGTATTGATTTGAATTCAGGTGCCCTTTCTTAAACCATCTATGCCTTTGGGTACCAGCTTGAGTAAATGTTGAAGTACTATTATCATGATCATAACTGACAGCAGCCAATGCACTAGTACTTTGTTGCTGCTCCTGCTCTTCTATTGACTGTTCAAGATCAATTTTGACTCAGTGCTTATGTTTATTAAAGCAGTAGTATAGCATCTACTGAGTTTAATAAAGACACACCAGATGGAAAAAAATAAAAATAAAACCTGTATTTTTTTCTGGGTTTTTTTCTCACAAATTACTTTACACTGCAGACTCACAGTACTAACTATTAACTACCAGATTATAGGGGTTTCGGGTTTCTGGATGTCCTACTGCTGGGCACCGGTGCTCTATCATGCTAAGTGTGTGTTTGAGAGAGAGTGTGTTCATGTGTGTATGAGAGAGTGTCTGTGTGTGTAGCGTTAGCCTTTTATATATGTTTAGATGCTTTGGATGACAGTAGCAGTAGAGGGAGCCAGAATATGAAACCCCTGGACCAGCTGCTGGACACAAGTGCAGTCAGGATGGATGTCCCATCTCCACAGCAGATAGGATGTAGATTGGCACAATGCTACGACAATATAAATAGAAAGGATAAGATGACTGCTGATGGTAAACCCTTCAGGGCTACAACATTACACATCACCCATATGGTGTTGAACCCATTAGATTTTGGTAAGTTTGTTACCAAGTCTAAAGACTTGGTGGAAATGGAGAATCCCAGTGGCAGCAGACATCTGCCGAGGCTCATTTGGGAATGGTATCCAGCATGGTAGTGCAGTTATGAAGAAGAAGAATTTTCTGCTCTTATAAGGGTCATACCCAGGCCAGGGCTTGATCAGAGTGTAGTGCTTTTTTGAAAACCAATTTTGATTTCTTAGAGAGGAAATTTTCAGGAAGGAATTTAAAATGGAATGCAAATTGGTTAAGGATCCCACATGGAATGTGACTTCCCACGCTCACAGCAATTTGTAAAGAAACCAGGCAATGAGCCAGGCATTGTAGGTACTGTTTGACCTTTTGTTAAGAATACCTGATATCTAACAGTACAATAAATGCTGCAAGGATGAAAGTATACAGTGTAAGACTTCATGCATAGTACAGAATTGGCAGACCAGAGAATGGTAAAGCAGGCGAAGGTCAGGCTCACAGATTAACAGCAGAAAAACAAGCAACGGTCAGGTTCACTAGTGGAGGTACAAAATGAAGAGACAAGTCAGGGTTACAGGCAGATGTTCATTAGAGATGAGCGGGTTCGGTTCCCTGAGAACCCCCCTGAACTTTAATACCCGAGCCCGGATCCGAGTCAGGCTCGGGTTTTCCCGCCTGACTCGGAAACCAGAATGAGGCAAAATGTCATCATCCCGCTGTCTGATTCTCGTGGGGTTTGGATTCCATATAACGAGTCGCGCGTCACCTCCATTATTACTCCGGCATTGGAGAGTGTAGCGAGAGGAAGCGTCTCCATCCTCAGTGTCTGGCATCAGTACAGTGGTGGTGTATTGTGCTGCATCAGTCCAATCACAGTGGTGGTGTCCTCTGCTGCCATATGTCCAAAGCTGCTGTATAAGTCCAGTCCAGTGGTGCTGTGTTATGCTGCATAAGTTCAATGGTGGTGTATTGTGCTGCATCAGTCCAGTCACAGTGGTGGTGTCCTCTGCTGTCATATGTTCTGTGCTGCTGTATAAGTCCAGTCCAGTGGTGCTGTGTTGTGCTGCATCAGTTCAGTGGTGGTGTATTGTGCTGCATCATTCCAGTCACAGTGGTGGTGTCCTCTGCTGTCATATGTCCTGTGCTGCTGTATAAGTCCAGTCCAGATCAGTGGTGGTATATTGTGCTGCATCAATCCAGTCACAGTGGTGGTGTCCCCTGCTGCCATATGTCCAGTGGTGGTGTCCTAGTGATACTGACATATAAATCCAGTCCAGTGGTACTGCCGTAAAATTCCAGTGATACTGCCATATAATTCCAGTGATACTGCCATATAATTCCAGTGATACTGCCGTATAAATCCAGTCCAGTGGTACAGCCGTCTAAGTCCAGTAGTACTGCCGTATAATTCCAGTGATACTGCAATAATTTCAGTGATACTGTCATATAATTCCAGTGGTACTGGTGTATAAGTCGAGTGATACTGCCATATAAATCTAGTTCAGTGGTACTGACATATCAGTCCAGTGATCCTGCCGTGTAAATCCAGTCCAATGGTACTGCCATATAAGTCCAGTGGTACTGCCGTATGATTCCAGTGATACTGCCGTATAATTACAGTGGTACTGCTGTATAAATCCAGTGATACTGCCATATAATTCCAGTGGTACTGCCATATAAGTCCAGTACAGTGGTGCTACCATATAAGTTCAGTGGTGCTGTCCTGTGCTGTATATTATTTCCTCCAAATAAAAGGGTTATTAATATTTAATCCAAATAATTTTCACAGGGTTTGCCCTGTGTGCCGCATATTGGGGGTAATTTTGAGTTGATCGCTGCAGAAAGTTTGTTAGCAATTGGGCAAAACCATGTGCACTGCAGGGGGGGGGGCAGATATAACATGTGCAGAGAGAGTTAGATTTGGGTGGGTTATATCGTTTCTGTGCAGGGTAAATACTGGCTGCTTTATTTTTAGACTGCAATTTAGATTTCAGTTTGAATACACCCCACCCAAATCTAACTCTCTCTGCACATGTTATATCTGCCCCCCTGCAGTGCACATGGTTTTGCCCAACTGCTAAAAAATTACCTGCTGCGATCAACTTGGAATTACCCCCCATTGTAAAATGACTCCAGAAAAATAATGGAGAACAAAAATTTGGAGGATAAAATAGGGAAATATCAAGAACCACTTCCTCCTAGTGCTGAAGCTGCTGCCACTAGTCATGACATAGACAATGAAATGCCATCAACGTTGTCTGCCAAGGCCGATGCCCAATGTGATAGTAGAGGGCATGTAAAATCCAAAAAGCCAAAGTTCAGTAAAAAGACCCAAAAATATAAATTGAAATGGTCTGAGGAGAAACGTAAACTTGCCAATATGCCATTTACGACACTGAGTGGCAAGTAACGGCTAAGGCCCTGGCCTATGTTCATGACTAGTGGTTCAGCTTCACATGACGATGGAAGCCCTCATCCTCCCACTAGAATAATGATAAGAGTTAAGCTGGCAAAAGCACAGCAAAGAACTGTGCGTTCTATGATAGTATCACAAATCCCCAAGGAGAGTCCAAGTGTGTCGGCGGTTGTGATGCCTGACCTTCCCAACACTGGACGGGAAGAAGTGGCTCCTTCCACCATTTGCACACCCTCTGCAAGTGCTGGAAGTTTCACCCACAGTCAATAGGTGTCAAGCCGTGTGTGGCCTCTGTCCATCTATAATAAGTAGGGGTAAGGACGTTAACCACCTAGTAACATCCTCCCTTATATGTCATCTGCTGCTCATTCAACAGAATTCAATGACAAGTGGTGACACTTTGGGTAAGAGCGTAATCAGTCCACTGACACCAAAATCCCTTCTTCCTCTTGTACCCAAGCACCTGCAAGCCACACCACCTACTTCCTCAACGTGAATGTCCTCCTCAGTCAGGAACATCAGTAGTCCTGCAGACCATGTCACTGGGAAGATTAAGGAGTCTTCTCCTAACTGGGATTCCTCCGGAGGATCCTTGAGTGTTACGCCTACTGCTGCTGCCGCTGCTGCTGTTGTTGCTACTGGGAGTCGATCGTCATCCCAGAGTAGAATTCCGAAGACCACTTGTGCTATTTCAACTAAGCAATTGACTGTCCAACAGTCCTTTGTGAGGAAGATGAAAAATGACAGCAGTCATCCTGTTGCAAAGCAGATAACTGAGGCCTTGACACTTATGTTGGTGTTAGACGTGCGTCCGTTATCCGCCATTAGTTCAGTGGAACTTAGAGAATTGATGGAGGTAGTGTGTCCCCGGTACCAAATCCCATCTTGATTCCACTTCACTAGGCAGGCGACACCAAGAATGTACAGAGACATCAAAAAAAGTGTCCTCAGTAACCTAAAAAATGCAGGTGTACCCACTGTCCACTTAACCACGGACATGTGGACAAGTGGAACAGGGCAGACTAAGGACTTTATGACTGTGACAGTCCACTGGGTAGATGTATTGCCTCCTGCAGCAACAACAGCAGCGGCACCAGTAGTAGGATGTCGCAAACGGCAACTAATTCCTAGGCAGGCTAAGCTATGTATCACCGCTTTGAGTAAGAGGCACACTACTGAAAACCTCTTACGGAAACTGTGGGACATCATCGCACAATGGCTTACACCAATTAGACTCTCCTGGGGATTTGTGATATCGGACAATGCCACCAATATTGCGCGTGCATTACATCTGGGCAAATTCCAGCATGTCCCATGTTTTGCACATACAATTAATTTGGTGTTGCAGAATTTTTTGAAAAACGACATAGGCGTGCAATAAATGCTGTCGGTGGCCCAAAAATTGCGGTTCACTTTGGACATTTAGCCACTGTGTGCCGAAGACTGGAGCACCAGCAAATGCTCCTGAACCTGCCCTTCCATCACCTTAAGTAAGAGGTGGTAATGAGGTGGAATTTAACACTCTATATGCTTCAGAGGATGGAGGAGCAGCAAAAGTCCATTCAAGCCTATACATCCACCTACGATATAGGCAAAGGAGGGGTAATGCACCTAAATCAAGCGCAGTGGAGAATGATTTCCATCTTGTGCAAGGTTCTCCAACCCTTCGAATTTGCCACACGTGAAGTCAGTTCAGACACTGCCAGCTTGAGTCAGGTCATTCCCCTCACCAGGCTTTTGCAGAAGCAGCTGGAGAAATTGAAGGAGGAGCTAAAACGGAGTGATTCCGCTAAGTATGTGAGACTTGAGGATGGAGCCCTTCATTCTCTTTGCCTGGATTCAAAGGCGGTAAATCTGTTGAAATCAGAGCACTACATTTTGGCCAACATGCTCAATCCTAGGTTTAAAGCCTACGTTGTAGCTCTCTTTCTGTCAGACACAAGTCTGCAGAGGTACAAAGATCTGCTGGTGAGAAAATTGTCAACTCAAGCGGAACGTGACACGTCAACAGCTCCTCCTTCATTTTCTCCCGTAACTGAGGCTGCAAGGAAAAGGATAAGATTTCCTAGCCCAGCCGCTGGTGGTGATGCAGGGCAGTCAAGAGCGAGTGCTTACATCTTGTCCGGACTGAAGGACTTGCCAACGATTACTGACATGTCTACTGTGACTGCATATGATTCTGTCACCATTGAAAGAATGGTGGAGGATTATATGAGTGACAGCATCCAAGTACGTATTTCAGACAGTCCGTATGTATACTGGCAGTAAAAAGAGGCAATTTGGATGCCCTTGTAAAAACTGGCTTTATTTACCTAAGTTGACCTCCCTCCAGTGTGTACTCCGAAACAGTGTTTAGTGCAGCCGGTAACCTTGTCAGCGATCGGTGTAGTAGGTTACTTCCACAAAATGTGGAGAAGATGATGTTCATTAAAATGAATTATAAATTCCTCCGGGAAGACCTTTACCAGCAATTGCCTCCAGAAAGTACACAGAGACCTGTGATGGTGGATTCCAGTGGGGACCAATTAATACTCTGTGAGGAGGAGGATGTACACACTGAAAGGGATGAGGAATCGGTGGGTGAGGATGAGGTCGACATCTTGTCTCTGTAGAGCCAGTTTGTGCAAGGAGAGATTGATTGCTTCTTTTTTGGTGGGGGCCCAAACAAACCAGTCATTTCAGCCACAGTCGTGTGGCAGACCCTGTCGCTGAAATGATTGGTTTGTTAAAGTCTGCATGTCCTGTTTATACAACATAAGGGTGGGTGGCAGGGCCCAAGGACAATTCCATCTTGCACCTCTTTTTCTTCTTTGCATCATGTGCTGTTTGGGCACTAGTTTTTTAAAGTGCCATCCTGTCTGACACTGCCGTACAACTGAAAGGGTACTGCCATATAAGTCCAGAGGTACTGCCGTATAAGTCCAGACCAGTGGTGGTGTCTTGTGCAGCCATAAGTCCTGTGCTCTATATTATTTACTCCAAATAAAAGGGTTATATACATTACTTATAATATTATCCAAATAATTTTTACAGGTTTTGCCCAGTGTGGTGTAGGGGTACCCTCGCCTGTGCTGCATATTATTATAATAGCTCCAAATAAAATGGCAATTATTATCCAAATTAATTTTACAGGCTTTGCCATGTGTGTGTGTGGTTTAGGGGTACGCTCTCCTGTTCCACCAATATTGTGCGTGTATTACATCTGGGCAAATTCCAGCTCATCCCATGTTGTTTGTACCACACACTTGTGTCGCTTAGCTTAGCCATACAGCTACCTCATTGCACCTTGTTTTCTTCTTTGCATGATGTGCTGTTTGGGGCCTTGTTTTTTCAAGTGCCATCCTGTCTGCAACTGCCGTGCCACTCCTAGATAGGCCAGGAGTTTGTGCCGCAAACTTGTGTCACTTAGCTTAGCCATCCAGTGACCTCATTGCACCTCTTTTTCTTCTTTGCATCATATGCTGTTTGGGGCCTATTTTTTAAATCTGCCATCCTGTCTGCCACTGCAGTGCCACTTCTAGATGGGCCAGGTGTTTGTGCCGCACACTTGTGTCACTTAGCTTAGTCATCCATCAACCTCGGTGCAACCTTTTGGCCTAAAAACAATATTGTGAGGTGTTCAGAATAGACTGGAAATGAGTGTAAATTAATGTTATTGAGGTTAATAATACCGTAGGATCAAAATTATCCCCAAATTCTGTGATTTTAGCTTTTTTTTATGTTTTTTTCAAAAATCATCCAGATCCGAAACCAAAACCAAAACACGAAAGGGTGGCTTTGGCAAAAGCAAACCAAATCCAAAACATGAGCATGGAACCAGCACCAAAACACAAAACACAAAAAGTGCCCGCCGCACATCTCTAATGTTTATAATGATAAACAAGTAGGGTTCAGTACACAGTAATTTAGACAGAATGTAAATAGCAACAATAACACTAGAGCACAGTAATGACCTCATACTCTACCACAAGCATGGTTCAAGGGTAAGTTTATTTAAGCAGAGCATTCTAAATTTGATGCTAAGCTGATGTCACAGGTCAACTGATCAAAAGACATACAGTATACTGCCAGCAGTACTGCACACCCACCAATATTGGGCATTGTTGCAGCATGCTGATTTGGGACAGCAGCAAATTACGCTAACCTCCCTAAGGAAGAGAGGGACACAGCTGGGAGAGAGAATCACAGGTTTCCGATTGCAGTATCATGACACTTGCAATTCACACGCACCCTCCTGCAGTTCATCTCACCCATGCATTTTATTTCCTTTTGCTCTCCCCATACAGAGCACATTATATGTAAAAGTAAATGCTGATGTATACACTGATATCCTGTTACAGTGCACTGTGCATGTAATACAATTTTAATAAATAACACAGAAGATTATAATTGTATTAATACTTTATGTGTACCATATGAGGATATTAACATTTATAGCATCCACTGTACTGGCAGCGACATTTAATCTGCTGCTTCATACTCTTTGCTCACTGTCTCCCCCCTCTGTGTCACACCTGTCTGTCTACCCCACCCCTTTAAGCTCTTACGAGCATGGCCACCTTCCCTCATGTACTTTTCCTTTCCTCACTTATACCATCATCTCCTTCCCACTGCCGACAACATCACTTAACCCTTGGCGGCTGCTGCCGCCCTGATGCTTATTTGAGTATCATGACTACTGATGTAGAATTAACCATGTAAATAAACTGTTATAAACTATATCAGTGTTCTACAATGCTCTGAACTGTTAAGGTGGGTACACACCAATTGATCTGCAGATATATCTATGAAGGGATCGGGCAGTCTGCTGTGCATACACACTGCCCGATCCATCGGGGACTGATGTCAATAACTGGGCGGGCGTGTACACACGCCCACCCAGTTCAGCTGTTAATCACCGCCGGACGCCGCAGCATGTGTACGGGCGGTCGGCCGACCACCATACACACACAGCGACGCGCCAATATATTGGTAGATGTTATGGCCGTCGGCTGTGCTGCAGGGAGGACGCGATACGTCTGTGAACGACGGAGTTCACAGACGTATCGGCCGTACACACTGGCCGACGGACCCGCGATATATCGGCCGTTCAAGAGAACGGCCAATATATCGGCCAGTGTGTACAGTCCTTAAGTCACTTTTTCTTATTTGGGTCATACTGTTTCTGCAGACCACTTTTGGCACCATAAAAAAAAAAAATAATAATAATAATAATAATACATTATAATTTTAGGAAGTCTGCCTGTTTACAGTAATGGTTCGTTATTCACTCACACTTATTACACACTATTGCATTGAGGCAGCCCATAGGACATTATATATGACAAATAACAACTTGTAATTTATATTTCCTCAAAGGTAACCTCACAGGAAGTGCAAGAATAGGAAGAGGCAGCTTTGCTAATATCTCACTTTGGAATAGATTATTTATTAATAACCTTATATTTGCATTTAGGCTTTATCCATGTTTTCTGTGTAATGTTAAATTACTCACGCCAACATGACAGGCACATTAAAGAACATCTGTAACTGTAGAATACAGAATTAATAATTAGTTTGTACATACAGTATATGAGCCTACAGTATTTTGTGATTCCAATTCCTGTATAAATATGTTACAGAATGCATACTGGCTTTATCACGTGAGACCTTTCCAGGCTGGAAAGTAGTCAATAAACTGCCCTGTTAAAACCACAAAAAAAGTCCTGTCAATAATATGACAAAGATTCAGGGAAGTTGTACTTTTGTAGTAAAAATAGAAGGCAGATTCACCAGATGAAAAATACTAAAATTAACTGAATCAATAATGATGGTGCTTTTGAACTTAATGTAAGTGTCATGTTTTTAAGGTTGAAGTCTGAGCACACATCTAGTGCTGAAGACAGCTCCCCTTAATTTTGGTTAAGTGACTGAAAACAAATTATGGCCTGACTACATTATGGCCCTCATTCCGAGTTGTTCGCAGCAGTTCATCGCATCGCAAACGGCGAAACTCTGCAAACTGCGCATGCGCGAATGCTAAACTGCGTGTGCGCAAAGGGAGCGATACGACGCTTGTGCAAACTTACTAACTGAAAATCTGCTCGTACTACACCACCGAAAACAGGGAGTGACGGAGGCGTGACAGAGGCTCGGCTTCGCTATCTAACGAAATGGGCGTGAAAGTGGGCGGCTAGTGTGGGAGTATGCAACCAGCAGTAGGCGTGTTTTTAGCAGAAATGCGAATCCGATGGTAAAATGTCCACAACAAATGTTCGCTATCTTGTCGCAGCTGAGGAGTAAGTCTGCAGCTACTCTGCACTTGCGAAGTACTGTTACAAGTGTGTTTGCCCTAATTAGCAATTCATTTGCAAATAAATTCACCTGTTGACCAATTACTTGGCAAACACTGCTCTGACAAAATGCTACAAACAGCAATTGTCTGGCCACATAACATTTTTATTGTTAGCACCTATAAATCTGACACGGTACCAAATAATGCATTTTTTATTTAAATTTCAAAATAAACTTTGATGTTAAATGCATGTTGTAATTATTTCTTTAATACTAGCAAATGTAATCAAGTGTGAATAAACCAACTTCTAAACTACATCAGCTAAATCTTCTCGACATAGACATATTCCTTTGTACATACCAAATAACATGAACAACATGATGCAGCCTACACTTAATGTTACTTAATACAATTTTTTATAAATTTGGTGGGAATATGTGTCCATATCGAATATTATGCCATGTTGCCCCTAGTAACCCAAGGTCCTATTTTTTTTTTATATATATATATATATATATATATATATATGCCCAGTTAAGTGTTGTGCAAGGCATACATGTTTTAACTTATAATATGCAATGTTTGTATGAATATTCTGATTGTTCCCTTGTTCCACAAATGTCTATATGCCATGTTTAAGTTTACAGGGCTCAGTTATCCATAGTGCATAACCTTTAATAAAACACACAAACTATTTTGTAATCAATATTTTTTTACTTCAAAAAATATAATAAATCAGAAACACAACATGGCTACAGATGAGCATCACATACAAAGATGGACATAGCAACAAGCAGATGGCAGTGCAAAAATTCACATAGCAGAACCCAGTACTATGGTAACACCATCTTCTGACAAAATATGATGTTTAAAATTGAATAAGTATATGTTGTGAACCCCCAGCCAGACGAAACTTTTAGGGGAACTGAGGTCGATTCTGGAACCAACACACAAACACAACCATACACAGAACGCTAGGAAGAGGAAGATGGCTCAGGTGTAGACAAAAATAACTCACAGGCTACAATTTAACTAAACACAAATATACCCTTTCACTTTGAGGGAGTTGTACATTCTGGCCACACAAGCCAAAAAAAAAAAAAAAATCGAGGCAACATGTAAAACATGGATGCTGCCCATCTGGAGAGACATCACTTTCTCTTCTTTTTACCCGCCTGATGTAGTTCTTCACGGCTCGGTCTGCGAAGCGACCTTCGAGGGCTCTGCCCAGTGGGATGTTCTTCCTGGGCAGAGGGAGGGGAGGGAGCAGATGTGGCTGGCTCTCTGCCACTGTGGGCAAGGGAGACAGCGATGTCCTGGAACCCTTGCAGAATGGAATTTGCAATTTGTTGGAAGGAGGAGGCGAGTTGCTCTTGGCCCTGCCTGATCTTTGCCAGACCTTGGCAGAGTTGAGCTACACCTTGCTCCACACTGGTTCTGTGCTCAGTGAGCTGGACAAGTATCTGGCTTACCTCCCAGATCATCCTGTCTTGAAAAGCATTCAGGCTCTCACCATACCTTGCAATTTCAGACAGGATGTCCGGGATAGCAGAGGGTTGGGTGGGGGGGGCCAATTGGAATCTGGACAGATGGAATTTGTGGTCCCACAGTGCCAGAGACACTAGGTCCCCCCACCTCAGCCTCAGCCACATAACCTTTGACTCTACCTGCTCACCCACCTGTGCTGTGTTATGTTCAAATCAAAAATAACAATGAGTGGAAAAAGAGTAGAAAAAAACATGAGACTAAATTAGTTGTTTAGGAATATGTGTGTAAACTTACCTGGCAAGTCATGTGCCATCAGTATTTCAGGCAGGTCCGTGTCCATATGATACACCCCAACCCCCTCCTCGTAACTCACACAGTCCATCGCCATCTCCTCAAGATCTGTGTACTCCACAGTGGCAGCTGTACCTCCCCCTGTTGCCCTTGAGGCATTCCACTCCGCAGACCTCTTGCCATTCAGGCAGGATTTGAAGTCGGCCCAACTACATATGCGATGAAAAATAGGGGCAAGGTACAGAAAAGTTATGAATACCAGCTTTACTTGATAGTACACATGTTAGGTATTTGGTTGCTATAGGCAACATCATATCTAGCTAAGTTTTTAATAATACTTGGGTCAGAAAATGGTGTATCAATATACACTTACCGTCTTCTAACTTCCTGTGATGTGCGGACTATTAAGCCGACTTCATTAACAGAATCAGTGATGTCCCTCCAGATTCGCTCTTTGGATGCAGCACCCATGATTTTGGGTCCTCGATGAATTTTTTCCATGGCCTGTGTGACCAAAACACGTAACTCCCTCTTAGTGAAGACGGGCTGTCTTTTCTTTTTTTTTTTTGGATGTAGCCTGTGAGCTATCGTCCTGGCCCTACTCACCATCTACCTCTTCAATAGCTGCTTGTGTACTTTGTGTTTGAGATGGTATTCCGGAATCTCCCTCAGTTTCCACAGTATCTATGTCTGGAAGGGGATTCACTCCTAACTCCTGGGTATCAGAAGATGGAGTTTGTACAGTTCTGGGTCCTGTTATTTCAAAATCCAAATTTGCAGCTTCCAACATCTGCCTCCACAGCGCTAGGCGCCTATGTGTCAAAGCGGACATCTGCTGCTGCACCCGGTCCATCTCTGCTGCCATCTGCTCACGAGTAGCCATGTTGCTGGTGGCATGTGTGTTTGCACAGGTGTCTAGCGATTTATAGCTTCGTGTGGTTTCCAGTGCGGGAATTCGCACAGGTGTCAATTATGCTAATACTTCCATTAATTGTCCAGCCTATTTAAAAACCTGGAGTGCAGCCTGTGTGAGTGGGTGTATGATGCCAAATGCTGTTTGGACGTGTTTCATGCAAGGTGGTCGTGTTTTCTCACACATTTTCTGAGTGAGTTTTTATTACAGTATATTGCAGAAAAATGTGCATTTGTTGCTTGCAAATGTATTACTGTTGTGTTACGGAGTGCTTATTTTCTGCTAATTTTTGATTCAAAATATAATTAAATTAGGATATTAACAAACCAAGTATGTATGGGTGTGCAATGGTCCTTTGTAGTGTTTTAAACAGGGTATTAGTAGTTTGGTGGTTAATGTTTTTGCCTATAAATTTAATATCATGTACTATCTAATAGTTTTGTCATCCTGTAATTTACAGTATGTCCGTTCTATTGTTGAGAGTGTATATTTGATTTCTTATAGTCCATTTCTCTCTCTTATAGGTGTCTCTTTATTGCAGTTTTGTCAGAAATGTATTCTGTGCCCAAGTAGACATCATTTTTTGAGTTTTTTTCTGCAAAAGTTGATAGTTTACTTTTTGAGCAGGAAAGTTGCCTGTCCCTGGGTGTCATGGTGTGTGTTTGTTGCAAGTGTGTATCTGTTTTCTTATAGACCATTTCTCTCTCTTGTAGGTGTCTCTTTTCTGCAGTTTTGTCAGAAATGTATTTTGTGCCCAAGTAGGCCTCCTTTTCTGAGTTTTTTTCTGCAAAAGTTGCTAGTTTATTTTTTGAGCAGGTAAGTTGCCTGTCCCTGGGTGTCATGGTGTGTGTTTGTTGCAAGTGTGTATCTGTTTTTTATAGACCATTTCTCTCTCTTGTAAGTGTCTCTTTTCATTAAACAACGTGTTTGTTGCAAAGAGGCAACAAAGAGAATAGATTGCTTTTTGGAGCACTCTTTTATAACAAAATTTAATATGTAAATCGATTTGGTATGATTATAATAGTTTAAAACGTAACCTTTAATTATTCCTCCTAAAATTAAAGGGGTATTTTGAGTGGCATAAACTTATATGTATATGTCACTCTGTAAATGCATAAATTCAAATGCATCCCCATGCATAAATTCAGTTGCATCCCCTGTAGAAGATATATATATATATATATATATATATATATATATATATATATATGTGTGTGTGTCTTAAATGAGATCAATATTACGTATGTGGTGAAAATATTAGTCAATATAATCAGGATATACCCATCTGTATATCAAATACAGACTAATAATTCATATTTGATAACCCACAATTAATTAAATACAAAAATTGTTCATAATTTGAGTTGTTAATTAATACAGAATTAATCATAAATTTCAATATGTTTATGGATCGCAGCCAACAAAAAACATTTGATATTATTATCAGTGACGGAAAAAATGATTTATTTCTCTAAATCTGTACCTAAAACAGTCATTATTCAATTCCAGCAATATTTCCAGCTAAGTGCACTTGTGACATAAAGCCTGTGTCTGACATGTATTGCATTCCTAACTTGTATCATTCTTCACCAAGTTCCTAAATACATGTGCCAAATATGTTACATTTCTAGCTTGTATCATTTTCCAACAGGTTTCTGAACCAATGTATCAAAGTGATTTCATTCTGCTGCCAAAAACCATAGGTTACATTCCTCATGATAACATTGGTTATTCCACTCTGCCTGAATGAGTGGTTTCACATCCCTGTTGATTTAAACAAAAGTAATAATTCCTCCTGTCAAGTATTAACAGGTACATATGAGCGCTTTTGGGTAAATTAACCGGTGTACATATATCTCTGGTTTTGCCCCCTATATGGGCCAGTTTTTACTACCTCTACCATATTTAGACAAACATTATCTACAAAGGAAACATGCATGGAGTATTTTCAAAGAGTATTAATTCAGTAGTTCTACTGCCGTTCATTATTATCTTAATGTGAACTTATTCGCTTAATTAGCATGTGTCATATCGATTAACAGAATTAAGATGGACATAAAGGGCTATCCAGCATGAAAAGTTTGCATTACAATGCTTCTCAGTGCCTCTGTAGGTCAAAAAACTTTCAAAATAGGATAAACAGTATATGTACAGCGTATAGCCCTAAGGGCATGAAAACCTGTAATGAATCATAAAGTATCACAGACAAGAGGTATACCTCTTGTCTCTGAAACTTTATGATTCATTACAGGTTTTTATGCCCTTAGGGCTATACGCTGTACATATACTGTTTATCCTATTTTGAAAGTTTTTTGACCTACAGAGGCACTAAGAAGCATTGTAATGCAAACTTTTCATGCTGGATAGCCCTTTATGTCCATCTTAATTCTGTTAATCGATATGACACATGCTTATTAAGCGAATAAGTTCACATTAAGATAATAATGAACGGCAGTAGAACTACTGAATTAATACTCTTTGAAAATACTCCATGCATGTTTCCTTTGTAGATAATGTTTGTCTAAATATGGTAGAGGTAGTAAAAACTGGCCCATATCGGGGGCAAAACCAGAGATATATGTACACCGGTTAATTTACCCAAAAGCGCTCATATGTACCTGTTAATACTTGACAGGAGGAATTATTACTTTTGTTTAAATCAACAGGGATGTGAAACCACTCATTCAGGCAGAGTGGAATAACCAACGTTATCATGAGGAATGTAACCTATGGTTTTTGGCAGCAGAATTAAATCACTTTGATACATTGGTTCAGAAACCTGTTGGAAAATGATACAAGCTAGAAATGTAACATATTTGACACATGTATCTAGGAACTTGGTGAAGAATGATACAAGTTAGGAATGCAATACATGTCAGACACAGGCTTTATGTCACAAGTGCACTGAGCTGGAAATATTGCTGGAATTGAATAATGACTGTTTTAGGTACAGATTTAGAGAAATAAATCATTTTTTCCGTCACTGATAATAATATCAAATGTTTTTTGTTGGCTGCGATCCATAAACATATTGAAATTTATGATTAATTCTGTATTAATTAACAACTCAAATTATGAACAATTTTTGTATTTAATTAATTGTGGGTTATCAAATATGAATTATTAGTCTGTATTTGAGATACAGATGCGTATATCCTGATTATATTGACTAATATTTTCACCACATACGTAATATTGATCTAATTTAAGACATATATATATATATATATATATATATATATATATATATATCTTCTACAGGGGATGCAACTGAATTTATGCATGGAGATGTATTTGAATTTATGCATTTACAGAGTGACATATACATATAAGTTTATGCCACTCAAAATACCCCTTTTATTTTAGGAGGAATAATTAAAGGTTACGTTTTAAACTATTATAATCATACCAAATCGATTTACATATTAAATTTTGTTATAAAAGAGTGCTCCAAAAAGCAATCTATTCTCTTTGTTGCCTCTTTGCAACATACACGTTGTTTAATGTTTGGTCTATTTTGATTGCAGGAGCACCTCCAGCATTCCAAAATGAAATCCCTGAGGAGGAATATAATTATTAGCTGGTTTTTGTTTCTAATGCATTATTACTATTGTAACTGAATAATTTATGTCTGGTGCGGGATTTAGAATAGAATACCAGGTGTCTCTTTTCTGCAGTTTTGTCAGAAATGTATTTTGTGCCCAAGTAGGCCCCATTTTCTGAGTTTTTTTCTGCAAAAGTTGCTAGTTTATTTTTTGAGCAGTAAGTTGCCTTTCCCTGGGTGTCATGGTGTGTGTTTGTTGCATGTGTGTATCTGTTTTCTTATAGTCCATTTCTCTCTCTCTTGTAGGTGTCTCTTTACTGCAGTTTTGTCAGAAATGTATTTTGTGCCCAAGTAGGCCTCATTTTCTGAGTTTTTTTCTGCAAAAGTTGCTAGTTTATTTTTTGAGCAGGTAAGTTGCCTGTCCCTGGGTGTCATGGTGTGTGTTTGTTGCAAGTGTGTATCTGTTTTCTTATAGTCCATTTCTCTCTCTTGTAGGTGTCTCTTTTCTTTTTGTTTACAAAGCATTTACTTTTGACAAAGTAGGCCAGATTTTTGCTCTATTTGCTACTAAAGGAGCCCCGTTTATTTTTGGATCTGTGTTTTTTTTTCTTTTTTTTATTTTTTTTTTATTTTATAAAATAATACAGACATAGTATTTTTGAAATATATTGTTGCAGTAATTCTATGGGTATGTTTTAAATCTCAAAAACTTTGTGATTTGTGATGTTAACCTATGTTGGAGGTAATTAGCTAATTTTTTTTTTTTAAATTATGTGTTTTGGACCCGTATTTTCATTTTGAAGAAATGGAGTACGCTCCTGTAGTAAGTGAACATCCATACACTTTGACTTAGATTTTGGTTGACACTGTGTGTTGTGAATTGTTTGTGTTTTTTAATGATTCTCACCTTCATTTTAAGTTGGTGATGTCCATTCATGTGGCAGCTGAAGCCCTCCCACTACAACCCACAGAACCACTCCCACCCCAACCGCCGCAAGCCCTCCAACCACAACTGGCTCCTCATCCTCCAAGGCAACGAAGGCGTGCTAGGCCACCAATTTTCTGTACCCGTGTCCTCCTTTTTGGGATGCCTGATGATGTAGTGTTGCGCAGATGCAGATTGCCACCTCATCTAATCCTAGACACTCTCTCCATAATAGAGAGTGATCTAGAAAAATCCATTAGGTATCCTACAGCAATACCAGCATTGACACAATTCCTTGCTGTGTTACATTTTGTGGCCACTGGTTCGTATCAGCATGTGGTCAGAGATCTGGTTGGCATGTCGCAGGGCCAGTTCAGTAAGGACCTGCGGCGTGTCAGCCATGCTTTCATAAAGAGAGTAAAGCAATTTATAGCAATGCCTTTGGATGTTGGTGCCCTAGATGTGGTGAAGCGGCAATTTCAGGAAGGTGGTAGTCGCTTCCCACACGTTATTGGGGTTGTGGATGGAACACATGTAGCTACTGTGGCACCAAGACATAATGAAGAAATTTATAGAAACAGGAAACTGTTTCATTCTCTGAATGTAATGGTTGTTGGTGGGCCATCCCTCCAGATCCTGTCCCTGAATGCTAAGTTCCCTGGGAACTCCCATGATGCACATGTCATTAGACAATCAGGGATATGGCAGAGATTAAGAACAATGGAAGTCCAAGACATGTGGTTATTGGGTGAGTTTATTTTTTTAATGTTTTTAACAGTCATATTTTTGTTATTTCATTATGTTTTGACCAATTTTGCTTTTGCTATTTTCATCTTATCAAACAGGAGACCGTGGATATCCTTGCACCCCCTGGCTCATGACTCCTTGCAGTAAACCCAGGCCAGGACCACAGACAGCATTTAACTCCACGCTTACTGCCACTAGACAGCTGGTGGAGCGCACGATTGATGTCCTAAAAGGGTGTTTTTGTGTGCTCCACCGCACTGGTGGCAACATCATGTATTCGCTGGAGATGGTAAGTAAAATTGTGGTCCTGTGCGCTATCCTACATAACATCGCTGTAAGGAGTCGCGTAGAGCTTCCTCAAACGGAGAAATTGCCTGATGAGGAGCCAGGGGTTGGCCGGACATTTGGTGGGCGGAGTGTATACCGGCGGGGGAATGAAGTAAGGGCAAGAATTGTCTGTGATTATTTCAGGTAATTTTTTATTTTCCTTTCTTTATTTTGGTTTTCCAAAGCTCTCTGTATTTAAAGCTCTCTGTATTTTTATTGTAGTTTTGGCCTGATGTCATTTAGGTTGCTTGGTAAAGTTCATAGTATGTTGGGGTTGTTTTGTGAGTCTATATTTTTTGTGAGTTAAAAAATTAATCTGTAATGTTCTCCTTATCATTTTTTTTATTAATATTGTTGACATTTTTTTATTTTTTTTATTTATAATTAATTTTATTTTGATTTATTGTGTTAATTACCATTTTTTTCCTTTTTTTTATTTTGTTTGGATTGTGAATCTGTTTACATTACAAATGACACAACATATGATCCTAAATGTCGTAACCTTTTATGACTTTGTGTAGCTGATTGTTCCCGCAAAATGTGGTGAGTAAACAGTTTATATTTTTTGGTATTTTGCTTTTTGTTTTTTTGTTGTGTTTTCTCACTTTCTCTCTCTCTCTCATTCTCTCTCTCTCTCTCTCTCTCTCTCTCTCTATATATATATATATATATATATATATATTATTTTTATTTTAAAAGTTAAATATATATAATGTTGTTTTTTTGTAAAATATATATATATATATATATATATAGAGAGAGAGAGAGAGAGACGTATATGTTTATGATTATCAAACAAAAAAAAACAGGTGTGTGTGTGTGTGTGTGTGTGTGTGTGTATATATATATATAACTCTATAGAGGCATATTTATAAACCTACTTGGTTTTTTCATTTATCTTTTATCATACAAATCTACGATGCTAGTAATTTATAATCCTGTATGTGGACACCAAATTTGCACCAAGAAGTGTGTGTGTATGTGAGTGTGTAAGTGTGATTGAGTTTGTGTGTGAATGTTTTATTTTGTATTTTTGTTTGTTTTTTTAACCCCAAAATTTACGCAAATGTGAATTTCCGCTGATGCAAAATGTACACACTGTCCTGAACATTAATGTACACATATCAATAAAGTTTAATACAGATGACACCATACCATTTCAACCAATCAAAATGCACTCCACACACTATAAATATATGTCCATGTATGGAAAACGCCATTGGCACCATGCGCGCAGTTGCCTTCTCACGCCAGGAGCTGCGCGTGCTTGTAGCCGTTATGGACCGCCGCGTAGGCCGCGCAGGGCCCGTTATCCCTAATAGGGTTCAGCACGAGGACTACGCGGAGGTCCACCGCATACTGCGGAGAAACACCCGCACTCGCCGCAGTATTATACAGTTAGAAAGGCGGTGGAGCGACGTCCGCCGTCGCACGCCGGAGCTGTTGGCGGAGCTACGCCAACTAATACGCATACCCGTAGATGCAGTAAGTTGAACACTACATAAAATTTGATTACACTAAGATTATTTGCAGCACTTTTAAATTGTCTATAAATCACATTTTCACTAAGAGGACCTATGCTTATAAATTTTGCAGACTGTGTAATGACAATATTGTAGCCCAAACCTTACACAAGTTTCTACATTGTGTGTGTTTATGGTTTGCAGTACTGAGTGTGTAGCAAAGTGCTTGTGAAACTGTTAATGGCATTGTACTGAGTTGGTACACATGCTATCGGCTCTACCAAATAAGTTTATATGTGTATTTAACATGGTAACTAACAATGTTTTAGAAACATTATGTTTTGTAAACAATAAAAGCCACAACCTAATTATTACATATGTCATTCTAGGGCAAGCACAATGGCGAGCAGTGGCTTTAAGAAGAAGAGGTCCAGCCCAAGCCCCTTCTCCACAAACCTCCCCCTCTCCAGCCCAATCCCACTCTCTTTCCCAATCCTCCTCTCCGGCCCAATACCACTCTACTTCCCAATCCCCCTCTCCGGCCCAATCCCCCTCTCCGGCCCAATCCCCCTCTCCGGCCTAATCCCACTCTCTTTCCCAATCCCACTCTCCAGCCCAATCCCACTCTCCGGCCCAATCCCCCTCTCTGGCCCAATCCCACTCTCTTTCCCAATCCCACTCTCCAGCCCAATACCCCTCTCCGGCCCAATCCCACTCTCCGGCCCAATACCCCTCTCTTTACCAATTCCCCTCTCTGCCCCCCTCCCCCTCTGTGTCCCAAACCACCTCTCCACCACCCTCACCCTATCATTCTCAACCCCCCTCTGTTAGGTCCTCCGCCTTCCATCCTCTTTCACAATTCGACCCTCCTTCCCTCATCTTGCCTCCTTTCCCCATCCAGCCCCCATCCCCCATCCAGCCCCCATTCCCCATCCAGCCAACCTCACCCATCCAGTCTCCATCCCCCCAGCCAGCCACCTTCGCCCCCATAAGAATGGGCAGCAGAGGCCCCGGAGCCACTTGAGGGAGGTGGGCAAGTGGCAGAGGAGAGTAAGTTCACACACATTGTTATTTTTTTTTTTAAATGTATTTTACAACACATTCAAATAAATGCAGTGTTGTACTGTGGCCAATCTTTTGTCAAGGTTAAATGCTTGTCTTCTTCATCATGGTATGGATGATGCATTTACATTTGTGTGAGGAACATTATATGTACAGTGTCTACATCTGTGTCGACAGGTTTGCCTGCACAACAGGGTTTGTATGTGAAACATTATATGCCAAACATTTAGACCTGAGTGGTACTTTTTGTGTGGTTTTACTTTTACAATTGTGCCTGGTTATTGCAATATTTGCACATTCAATTCGCAGGAGTCACTTTGTTAGGCAGGCTAAGGACACAGTGATTTGTGTTGTGAAAGTTACACTCCTACTATTTAGGCATTTTCCTTTTTGTAAGCTGTTCGACCTTATGTTGTAAGGCAGGCTTTCGTGGAGGGTGGGCATGCTAGGATATGTGGTCCTTCTGAAGATGTGGATATGCAGTGTGATGATGCAGGACCAAAAACAACAAAGAAAAGACTGCTTCACTCCAGGTGTGAATGAATCCCTGCATGAGGCTACATTTACTAAGATGGTATTACTATTTAAGTTGGGATGTTGCCCATAGCAACCAAGCAGATCATACTTTTCATTTATTTTGCACCTTCGACAAGATAATATGTTGAATTTGATTGGTTTCTATGGGTAGCATCCCATCTAAAATATAACTCCCATATTACTGTATGTACCCCATGGTGTCGTACACTTTGTTTTTTTATTAAAAAAAAACCTTGCTGAGCAGGATTGTGTGTTGTTCTGCTAATGTTTTCTCATTAAAACATCCATGATGTAGTTACTTGGCCATTAAATCAGGCCTGCCCAAACTGCGGACCTCCAGCTGTTGAGAAACTACACATCCCAGCATGGCCAGACACAGCTTCTGCATTCTCTGACAGCAAAACTGGGTCAAGGCATGCTGGTATATGTATTTTCCAGACAGCTGGAGGGCCTCAGTTTGGACATGCCTGCATTAAAGTGTGCTTTGTGCCTTGTTTGTATAATAGGTAATGTGATGAAGTTAGTAATGTTTATTTTCCATCTTAATTTCAGATGTTGCGGTTGGAGATGCCCCAAGTTTGGCAGGAATTCTGGCAAACATGCGCCAGCAACTCATAAATCTGCTGGAAAATGTTGATTTGTTGCAAAAATTAGTTTAAATCCAAAAATTAGTTCTATTATTATTAAAAAATATATATATATAAAAAAAAAAACAAATAAATGATTTTGGTTCAAGTTAATCGGGTGTTGTGTTTATTTATGCAATAAAGGAACTGCATATTGGATAGCAGAAATTGTTTAGCTTAAACATTTCAGACATGTAACTTAAGAATGTGAATTTAAAATTAAAACAGAAAATAATAAAAAAAAATAGTTAGGAGCTTATTGAATAAAAAAATATGTTAACACATTTATTCACACACTACACCTCTACACAAAAAAAACATTTACCACATCTATATTTGAAATTACTTATTTTTAATGTGGATGGCCAATTATGCATACAAAGTGTTCGTCAGGTATTATTTGAAGACTTAATTGGTCATGAACATTAACAATCATTACACTAATTGGATTCGTAATTGAGGAAGGCTTGTGGAGCCTTATTTAACTTAAAAGAGAAAAAAAACCATTGCTGTGCGTTTTTTTAGCAAAAGCGTGTGCAATTTTAAGAGGAATGTGTAAATCTACGAGAAGTTAGGATTTTAACGATGAGGTTTGTGGTATTGCGATGGGTTTGCATTAGTGCGATGTCTTTTGTCATACGCCTACTTTGTGTACTACTGCGTACGAAATGGCAAAAATGCGTTGGGGGCAGATATTCGCTATTGTGCAACGTATTCGCAATTTTGCGAATATGTTGTGCGAGCGAAAAAAAATAGCGAAAAACTCGGAATCACCCCCTATGATCTGGATTCGCTACATGTTCTGCTGCCATTTTCTGCAATATATTACTTCCTACAGTGACTTTGATGCCAGAGAGAGGCTAAATAAATCTCAAACATCTCTAAGTGGTCAGCACAAGGTAAACAGCATTTGATCATCGTATAAAGATAGTGTAAACAGCAGGGGTAGTTTAACTAAACTTTGTAATCCATGGGCGGAATGTAATAAAGTCCACGTTCGGCAGCCATGTGGGATGCCGGCTGAACACAGACTCTTTTTAAAGGGGCAATCATTTATAAGGCGTGGTTTAGCCTTGTAAATGATTGCCGATTTAAAAAAAAGTCATAGCTCGGCTGGCATCCTGCACAGCCACCGAACTGGGACTTCATTACATCCCACCCCATATGTGCAGTATAACACATCAGATGCATATTTCAGAGCAAGGAAATATTAGAGACTGAGAACTTAAATCCAACGTGTAGTGGTTTGCAAACTCCTAAAATGCATGCAGTTCAAACAAACCTCATGAACATGATCACCAAATATGTTGACACCAATACTAAAGAACAATGCCAGTGATTATTATTGCCACCAATCAATATTATTGAACCCTTTCCTAAACAAAACAAAATGCCGAAAAAGCTGTGATGTTGCGAATCGCAAATTTATTAAGGATTAATTTGCATGGAAATGCGACTTTTCCCTCCAAATCATAACAAAACATGGCACAAACATCGGCAAAATAACATATAACTGGAAATCGCACATTTACTAAGAATTATCTTTGCAAATACGCATGAATTCGCACCAAAATCGCATACAAATTGTACCTCAATGCACAAAATCAATGCACTGGTTTTTCTAGCATATTGACATGTGAAATCCATTTTTTCACTAAGTTCCATCAAAAACGCACAAAAATCACACAATAATTAGACCTCAGTGCGCAACTCCCAAAAAGCAACAAGTGAAAACAATTTTAATTATGGCTAAACCAATCAGAATTCTAATTAAATCCCCTGTACCAGGAAGGAATTAGATCGGGATGACACTGACATATTTTTAAATGTATCTTTTTTATATACAGTATTTTTTTCTACTAGCAAGTACTTTTCATATATTGCCTCATACCTGTATTTAGATATATATGTATATATTGCTCACTACCCACTACTTTTATTTTTGTAGGAGCTATTAGATCGGTGATTTTCAACCTTTTTTTACTCGCGGCACACCGAACAATATTTTCAAATTGCCAAGGCACACCATCAGTTCCCCACAGAAAAAAACAAAAAACACACATTGGTCGTCACAGTAAAAAAAAATCCACACATACGTTGGCCTACACAGAAAAAACAATCACATTGCTCCCCACAAAAAAATCATGTTGCTCCCCACATGAATTATTCACATTGTTCCCCCCATAAATCCTTATTCTCCCCACATAAATCCTATTGTTCCCCACAGTATAAATAAAATAACAAATATTAGCCCCTCCTGGTCAGCTGTCCTCTCTGTCCCTCAGTGGCGGGGGTTGTTCATAGTGGAGTGCTGCGAATACTGAGCAGCGGGCGGGCAGGTGTAGATGTGGGTGGGCAAGGAAAGCTGTGTATGCATGCGGAAATTGGAAGATGTGTATGCAGGTGGGTGGGCTGGCTAGGTGGTGAGACAAGGCGGCCGTGACCTATGATATCACACCGCCATGTCTTCAAGGTATAGGTCACGGCCAGAGCACGACTGATCCTCTAAGAAGAGCCCAGGCCAACAGTTCACTCTGAAGGTGCAGGAAGCTGCTCTGGCTCCGCGGCACACCATGCAACTGGTCGCGGCACACTAGTGTGCCACGGCACACTGGTTGAAGAAGCCTGTATTAGATATTCAAAGCACTTCTTAAAACATGTTAGCAATAGCAACAATTGTTTTATACAGTGTTACTATTTAACTATCAAATTTTATCAATACAATCAATATGTTTCATGCATGAACCAGCTATTCTTTTGCCTATTTTATATTTATGTATTGCAATATAACAAGTATTATCATCTGTTAGAACCCCTATTTGTTTGAAAATACTTGTGTGGAAACAGCTATTTAAATAAAGTATATATATATATATATATATATATATATATATATATCTTTTCATACGACAATCTAATTTCTATTTTTCATAGATATATTTTAATTAGAACTTGATAACAGTCATCACATATTGGGGCAGATGTATTAACCTGGTGAAGGCATAAGGAAGTGATAAACCAGTGATATGTGCAAGGTGGTAAAGGCACCAGCCAATCAGTTCCTAACTGTTAATTTACATATTGGAGCTGATTGTCTGGTGCCTTTATCACCTTGCACATATCACTGGTTTATCACTTCCTTATGCCTTCTCCAGGTTAATACATCTGCCCCATTATTACTCAGTGCTTCCAACACCCTAAGTAATTCATTAGAACAGCGCAGTTAAGAATACAACCGTGTGCAATCAGAAGTGACTAGCTAATACTGTATCATCATTATCACCATATATTTGCACCAGTTTGTGGGCGCTCACAATTGATATGATGTTGACAGGCATATATTACATGAACATGTCCTTCCTGCACTTAACCTCCCATAGATTGCCCCCCACTCCTCCATCCTGCTTCTCCATTTGCAAGTGCACATAAGTGTCACAATCAAGCAGATCTGCCTACGTGCATATGTGTGCTATCTGTTTTGTGAATACTGTATGTGCAGAACCAATTTGCATATTGTATGCTACACATATTGGCATAAGGCCAATTCAGTCCCAATGATTTGTAGTTTTCTACCCTCGACTACACTAAAATTTATGTCCACACAATCCTCCCATTAACTGCAATCTCTTACAAAAATATGAGGACTGGGAATCTGTAGCAATTTGAAAGTGCATGATATTTTGAAGCAGCATGATATTGACCATAGTGCTAGTATTACTCCTCCAGTGTAAGTCACCTTAAATGAGTGAGAGTGGTAAATTTAAAGTTAAAAGCCAATGTTTAGCTTTTATCTTTGCTCTCCGACCGTCTACTTCATGTCTGTTTTCTACTGTTTTTGTTTAAGCATTAAGACTAGTGATCTATCAATAAATCAATAGATCAAATCAAATAAAAAATAAATTATAATAAATACAGTTGTAAAACCAGGAATCTTTCTTGTTGATTGTGATGTGTCACATCTTGACAATGTTAAAGATACCCTACAACTCTAACAAGACATGGCTTAGATCATATTCACAAGTCATTAATTCCTAGCAAATTGACAAATGACATATCGACTTCACAGGACTAAAGGATCATTAAAATTGAAAACATATCACGTCTTCTGAAAATATTTTTTCTTTTTTTCTTTGGTCTTTTAAAAAAAGCAAACACTTCAACAAAGAAAGGGAATGTTCTAATGCTGTTGCTGTGTTAATTGAAATAATAAATGCTATCCTCTCTTTGAAACTAGGGTTCCCCTCAGTGGCGGAACAAGCAAGTGGTGGGCCCAGGTGCGACAAAATGCTTTGCCCCCCCCCCCCCCATCCAAGTCCACCCCAGGGGCAGTGCGCGCCGTAGGCGCGCGCAAAAATACATAGTGGCGTGGCTTCGTGGGGAAGGGGTGTGGCCACAAAATAATACCAACACAGTAGTCTCCATTATTCAAATTACGCCGCACAGTAGCACCACTACACCAGGTAGAGACCCTTTTACACCTTACAGCGAACAGATTCCTCTTTTTACACATTACAGCAGACAGCGTGCCCTTTTTACACATAACGGCAGACCGCGTGCCCTTGTTACACATTACGGCAGACAGCGTGCCCTTTTTACACATTACAGCAGACAGCGTGCCCTTGTTACACATAGCGGCAGACAGCGTGTCCTTTTTACACATTACGGCAGACAGCGTGCCCTTGTTACACATTACGGCAGACCGCGTGCCCTTGTTACACATTACGGCAGACAGCGTGCCCTTGTTACACATTACGGCAGACAGCGTCCCCATTTTTACACATTACGGCAGGCAGATTCCCCATTTTTACACATAGCAGCAGGCAGATTCCCCATTTTTACACATAGCGTCAGGCAGTCCCCCCGTTTTACACATAGCGTCAGGCAGTCCCCCTTTTTTACACATTACGGCAGGCAGATTCCCCTTTTTACACATTGCGTCGGGCAGATTACCCCTTTTTACACATTGCGGCAGGCAGTCCCCCATTTTTACACATTGCGGCAGGCTGATTCCCCCTTTTTACACATTGCGGCAGGCAGTCCCCCCTTTTTACACATTGCGGCAGGCAGTCCCCCCTTTTTACACATTGCGGCAGGCAATCCCCCCTTTTTACACATTGCTGCAGGCAGTCCCCCCTTTTTACACATTGCTGCAGGCAGTCCCCCCTTTTTACACATTGCGGCAGGTATGCCCCCCTTTTTACACATTGCGGCAGGTAGTCCCCCCTTTTTACACAG
The DNA here is from genome assembly GCF_028390025.1 of Pseudophryne corroboree. Taxonomy (NCBI): domain Eukaryota; kingdom Metazoa; phylum Chordata; class Amphibia; order Anura; family Myobatrachidae; genus Pseudophryne; species Pseudophryne corroboree. Next base: position 474,999,117 of record NC_086445.1, on the reverse strand, counting down.
TGCAGCAGGTAGTCCCCCATTTTTACACAGTGCGGCAGGTAGTCCCCCATTTTTACACATTGCGGCAGGCAGGCACAAGAAAGAAGGAAAGAAGGAAAGAAAGAAGGAAAGAAGGAAAGAAAGAAAGAAAGAAAGAAAGAAAGAAAGAAAGAAAGAAAGAAAGAAAGAAAGAAAGAAAGAAAGAAAGAAAGAAAGAAGAATTATACTTACCCTCTCCGCTGGCTCAGGCTCCTCGGTGCAACGTCAGAGACGATTCCCGGGCTGGAGAGAAGGAGGAGGAGGGAGGCTGAGAAGGGAGCCGCAGCAGCGCTGTGTTACTGGTGGAGGCGCTGCTGCTGCTGCCCCTCTGCTTCCCTATAGGCTGTTCTCGGAAGACAGCCTATAGGGAAGCAGAGGGGCAGCAGCAGCAGCGCCTCCACCAGTAACAAAGCGCTGCTGCAGCTCCCTTCTCAGCCTCCCTCCTCCTCCTTCCCCCGTCTGTAGTACCGCTGCTCCTCTCCTCTCTTCGCCGGGCGGCTGTGCGCTGCGGGCAGCGGTTTGCCCGCAGCGCACAGCGGCATGTAATGAGTCAGTTTGACTCATTACATGCTTGGGCCCCTGGACAGAGGCGGGCCCCAGTGCAGTGCACTGCCTGCACTGCCGGTAGTTCCGCCTCTGGTTCCCCTAATCTTTGCATGTTCTACAATGGGGGAGATATATGGGTCTGTTTACTAAGCCTTGGACAGAAATACAGTGGAGAGAGAGAAACTACCAGACAATCAGCTTCTAGCTGCCATTTTACAGGCTGTTTTAAAAAATTACAGCAGCTAGTTGGTTGGTACTTTATCTCTCTCCAAGACTTAGCAAATAGATCCCATAGAGACTTAGAGGGATATAGAATTAGCCCCGGTAATTTACAGAGGCTAATTGTTCCGCCTGGGGCTATCCTATTACCCCTGATAAGCCAGCACAAGCGGTGAATTATCGGGGGTTACCTGAAGCTGCACTGGGTGCCGGCTCCTGACAGCGCTCGGTGCAGCGCTGCTCCTCCGGCTCCCCGGTCACATGGCTGCTGCCCCGTCGTGTGACGGCTGCCGGGTGCGGAGGCAAGGGGGGATGCGGTCACAGTACTGCCACTGCTTCTCTGCCGGGGGTCACTGTGCCGAGGACAGCTTCTGGATTCCTGCAGTCCCAGCGGGCATGAGACGCTGCAGGTTGTCCCACTCATTGGGGATTTTGTTTCGCCTGCCAAATCCTCAGAAACAGCCCCGTTTCCGTGCAAAAAAGGGTCTGTTTCTACCGAAAACACACAGGTTTCCCTGATCTTGTGTGTTTTCGGGAGAAAGGGCATTTTTTTTTACAGGCGATCAATCTGGATAGCCTGTAAAAAAAAAATTGAGAAAAGATGTTTTACCTGGCCTAATAGGATATCCGCCATAACAGTTAATTTACTAACTTTTGTGTGTGACTGAGATTGCATTCTCGGACATGTTTAACCTTTTTTTCAAATTTGGAGATTTACTAAAGGCAAACATGTGGGTAAAATCACAATTTACATTTCAAAACATGTCCGAATTTGCAAATAGTAACCAATACACCACGGAACTAACTTACAAGTATTTTCAATAGAAAAGAATACAATACAGAAGTGTACAAAGAATCGTGTTTTTAAACACTGAGCAAACTCGGGATAAAATACACTTTTCAAATAGACATCCCTCTGTGCAGTTCTCTGTGAAAAGTAATGAAAGTTTTAAAAAACAGAAACAAAATAATGCGTGAGGTGCCCCTTACTAACATGACCAGCACCGGGGGTCAAAGTGGTACCCCCATCCCACCTAGTAAGCCCAGGCCAGGGATTCCTGGGGAAGTGGGGACCCACCCAATAAAGGGGTTCCCTCCTCTCCAGTTTACCTGGGCCTGGGGTAAAGCCAAGGGCTATCTCCCAAAACACTGGGAGAGGTTTATGGACTTGACAGCTTTCAGCAGCCTGTTACCATGGTAGTTGCCAATGATTAGCTGGCAAATATACAAGTGACAGTACTCATGCGGACTCCATGATTAGCGGGAGCTGCACTGTATATGTGTAACAACCTGCAGATGTGAAGAGTTACCTTATCCTCAATGAGAGTCAAAGGGATGAATAGATAAACTCAGTTCGGATATGTCACACAGAGGTTTTGAGAGAGGACTCAAATTACTGGTTCAAATGGTTATTACCACACTCTGAATGTCCTCTGAAGAAAAGAACTGGCTGATAGTTGTGATCTCTCCATCTGCATTGCGTTCCTGCAAGAGAATTAACCTCTTCCACAAATCTTTGCAATATTGAATACTAAAGTGAATACGGGTTGCTATACTGTATATGATGAACCATTAGTTAAACTTTAGGCTAATATAAACATCACGTTAAACATAAAATATTCATAAGATGGGGAGACAGCAGGTTACAGCAAAAATGCCCCGCCCCCACCCCCATCTGTACCATGGTATGCATACCGGTATCTGGTCTCTAGGTAGACCACACTTAGGTTGACACTGTCTACATCAACCACTATTGGTCGACAGTAAGTAGGTTGACATGGTTTCTAGGTTAACAGGAACTCTAGGTTGACATGTTCTAGGTCGACATGACAAAAGGACGACATGAGTTTTCACATTTTTTCTTCTTTTATTGGACTTTTTCATACTTTACAATCCATGTGGAAATAGTAACCTGTGCCGAGGGCAGTGGTAGCAGAGAGAGGCACCTTGCCCAAAGCGTGACGAGCAAAGTGAGCCATGCGAGGGGACACAGTACAGCAATTAGGGATCCTGGTCACTGTATGGAGAAAACTACACCAAAAAAGTGCAAAAACTCATGTCAACCTTCTGTCATGTTGACCTAGTACATGTTGACCTAGAGTCTCTGTCGACCAACTTACTGTCGACCAATAGTGGTCAACCTGGACACTGTCAACCTAAGTGTGGTAGACCTTACATACCACATCTTTGCATGCAAACCACTTTTAGTCAGTGATGTGAAGGTCCCTTAGAGTTTGTGCACAGTTGAGTGGAGATTATTGAGAGCTCTCTTATTGTTTGTTGCCTGGGTTAAATGGGAAACAGAAGTTCATTCTTCCTGAGTGGTATCCCTTGGTGATGCAGTCTATCCTATGAATTAGTGCTGCTCCTGGAGGAAGACTACTCTTCTCCAGTAAATCTTTCAGCTTTTCCCAGTAAATTACGAGAATTAAAGGCAACATAAACTCCAGATCTTGATTCTGGGGTCCTGCTCTGTAGTCTCTCTGACACAAGCTTCACAACTGATACTTTGTATCCCCTCTTGGCATCGCAACTACTTAATTACCTTGTCACAGTGTGCAGAGAGAGGCTGCTGTTTTCCAATTGAGTATTAGTTTATGCCAGTGGTTCCCAAACTTTTTTGAATCACGGCACCCTGGAGTATTAGAATTTTATTTCACGGCACCCCAAAGCCAAAATGTTCTTATTAAGAAATGTAGAAAAAACATTAAATTAAGTTAATTATGTTTAATATGTCATCCTTAGGTTCAATTATTTGGTGAGGAACAAGATTTGCTTCTGTTTGTCCACATATTTTATGATTGGCAGCCACAAGCACTAGTTTTGCCTATTACATTATCAATAAATAGTTTAAATTGGTCCTGGACCACCAACCTGAGGCACCCTTGCAAGTGTCCCGAGGCACACCAGGGTGCCACGGCACACAGTTTGAGAACCACTGGTTTATGTAATGCAACTTATACATCCAGCCCTACTCCCAACAGTCGGCTCTATCGACTATCTGTCTCTACTGCTGGTGATGGAGCTATAGCTGTCTCCAGAAGGAGAATTCCTATCTAGTGGCTATATTGCTTGAATATGCCTGTAGACTTTGGCTACTATTGTGGTACCGGCAAAATGGTGTCAGACTGCGCATGGTGCTGTTATTAAAAAACTTCTCCCGTTATGCTGTCTGCATAGCTCTCTCTCTGGGGATGTTGCTGCTTTCGGTGCTGCTTACATAGATGGGAGGACTCTACTGCTGAGAATGCCACCCACTCAGTGTCTATCAACAGGGCAGGCCCACTTCTGTTCTATCTTTGCTCCTAGCAGGTATCTCTATCTCCACCTCCAGTCCGCTTCCTGGAATGGCCGCTACAAGGGAGCCACAACTCTGCTCTCTAACAGGGATGGCCATTGGTGTGTTCCCCATCGATGGGTGGCACCGATGGTGAAACTGAGAGTGGCCATTGATGGTCGCTAACTATGCTATGGGAGACCATCGATGGTTACTCTCATTGATGGACATCCCTCTTATTTCTGTGAATGACCTGTGGGCCAATCACAGCCCAGGGGTTGGGCCTAGTGGGTATAGGGGGTGGAGCTATGCTCTATGTCCCAGCATCTTGTAAAATAAATAAATATTTGTTTAACCCTAGCCATCGATGGGGGAAACCATTTGGTTCTCCCCCATCGATGGTAAAGTATGCGACATCGGCACCAGATCATTAATCATTTGAATTATTGATGGTTTATGGCCATCCCTACTATCTCATGCTGGGAGCCACCTTTGGAGTCACCTACAGCAGGAGGGGATCCTGTGTTCTCCCCCTACAATACAGGAAGGTGCCTCCTGCTCAAGCTATGCATTTGGGTGTGAAGGCCGCTGCATCACCTCTCTTCTGGACTCCGCTCCGCTCCGCCCCCGCCAGTCACTGCTGTCAGCTGGGATGCCAGAGGTTTGTGGACATGCTGGGGGTAAGTGCTGCAGGACCTGACTGATGCCTCCTCACAGATGAGCACCGGGAGCAAACATCTGATGCTGCCCGGTAAGCAGCCTGAATGTTGGTGGCGCAACTCAACAACACTCCCAACAGTCAGTCCACACGCTACTCTCCACTTCCTCTCCGCATGAGCCTCCTGCTGTCCCAAGAGACCTCTGAGAGCTGATGAGCAGTAGTCCCAGAACCTTCTTCCTGCGTGCCAGCTCCAATGGGTATTTTTGCCTTTGATAGTCCACTGTAACCAATGAATGATGCATGGCCAGCAATATACCCCACTGTCATCAATGCAAACAGGGCATCCAATATACTAATTAGTAACTAAATATAAATAAGGCACATATATTAATTTAAATAAGGCACACCACCATAAATACACAAAGAAAGAGGGTTCTTTTAGTGGGGTGCCACATGTGTATACACATATAGTGGGGGGGTTAACACTTTGCCTTGGTGATCCCGTCAAGTTTGTCTCCTGGATGTGGCTGGATTTCACCCTGCTTATTTACTAATGCCCAAACTACTGAAAAATAACCGAGAAGACAGACTTAATAATACATTAGAATATTTGAGCATCATCAATGTTTCTAATTTTACAAGTTCCAAAAATCTATAACCAGCACTAGGACTTTAAGCCTAAGCAGCTAGTGAAAAAATCAGGGACAAAGAGATTAGAGTCCTTAAATTTTACTAACCAGACCTACTGTAGGCTTAAGTAGCCAGTACTGGAGAACCATAGAGGCGATAAATGCAGTGTGGGGTTCCTCCCACCATTATTCCATCAGCCTAAGGCCAGTTGGCACAAGAGTTGTCTTCCCCAGTGGGGTCAGGGCCTCTCTTGGAAATTCCCTACTACCCAGGGGGGTGGATGTAGGGTTAATAAGTGGTTAATAATATAGTCATTTTTCCTGCATTCTACAGGTCGGAACAAGCCCTATTTTATGGTCTGACAGGGCATGCTGGTAGATAAGACTCACTGGCACCTGTAAAGGAAGTGCTAAAAAAAAAATTAATAAGAATTTAAAATATCCCCTAGATCCCTCTTTACCTACTGTATGTATTACTTACAAAACTAGGCTACTGCGCCTCTTTCAGTCCATGTACCATAGGAATCCAATGGGACTTGGTAAAAAAACATGCAGTAGCATCTACTGTATCTATGGGAGCCCAGTGCAAAGGAGAGATCGCTCTTGGACTCTTGTTCGCATATAGACTAAGTTTAGTGAGGGCGCATTAAGGGTGTGTAGATGGAATTGCAAACTATGTAGAGGTTTATGTATGATTTCATGTCTGAGTTCATTGAAAAAGGACAGCATGGGTAAATAGAGTAGCACAGTTTAGCATACATGCAAATTTCCAAAATTAGTTTAATTTATTGTTAGTAGTACTAGTTCTCTTTTAGCATAAAGCTGCTTGAGTCTTCATTAAGTAATTAAAATAATATCATTAATGTTATGTCAGGGGGTCGTCTTTTTTAATCATGCAGCATTCTTGCATGGAGATGTGGCCAATCCATGGTACACCCTCATGAGGACCCATTGCCACTTAAGCCCTGGAGGATGGCACTTACATAAAAGAGGTTACCATCACGTCCTGTCTGGAATAGACCGATGTCCTTTAAGCCATTGTGAAATTTATGGAATGAAAATGGAACCCAGTCAGATAAGCTTGTGGGGGTTTCCAGCACTGGAGAACATAAATCTGAGAAGAGGTGAGTGCAGCAAGCCAATTTTGCCTTTTGAATTTGACACTAGCAGTGTGTCATTTGTGAGTCAGTGAGTCATGTCCTGCACCCTTGCAATCGCTGTTATTAGCCATCACAAGTGGAGTGATTTCACTCAATATATAGAATAGGAGCTGTGAAGAGTTCTTGAAGAAAGAACAAACAAAATGCTTTTTGCCAGAGAAGGCTCTCTACTGCCCCGCATTTATTTCTGATTTTTAAGAAATTCTGTTAGTCATTCTGTAGGAATAAAAACAGTCCAAAATTATATGATTTTAGCTGTTTTTATAAACATTTTTTAAAAATGCAGATCTAAAACCAAAACATGCGAGGGTGGTTTTGCAAAACCAAAGCTAAAACACAAAGATGAATCTACTGTAGATTCAATATCAAAGCATGGGGGTCAGTGCACATCTCTAGGAATAATGACAGTCCTGATGTCTGTTTACTGTGATGACATCTTATTAATTACCACCATTATAAAGGTGGCAAGGAAAAGGTGAAATTAACTCAGCATGTGTTCCAATATTGATAGTACAGTGTGTAGGTCTTTGAAGCAGCTTTTTTACTTTTATTGACATACAGTACACGTTTATATGTCAGATTCCACTTTTGCAAACAACTGCACAAAGCATCAGCATGGAAAAACTAAAAAAAAAGAAAAAAAAAAAAAGAAAAAACAACTAATGGTTGTATGCAGCTATGTGTGGGGCTTAGAGAAGTATTAATAACTTTTCTTCTTGATCCCATCAAGAAAGGTTCTATTACTTACTGTAGCTGACAGCAAAGGTAACCACGGTTACCAGTCACTCAGGTTAATTATGAAACAACACTATCTCTAATACAGGTGGCAAAATTATCTTCAAATTATCAGAGAATGTTTTCTTTATATCTCTTTCCTTTAGTTGTTTTGGGGCAATTTCATATACAGATGCGTGCAGACCTTGTTTTGGTTTTGATTCTAATTCATCATATTGTATCGGTTTTGGCAAAATCACCGTCAAGTGTTTTGTTTCAGATTCGATTTTTGGTTCAGTTAAAAACCTATTTTAAAAAAATTGATAATCATTGCTAAAAATAGATCTGCATAAACCGATAAAATCAGCTAAAATTATGCAATTTTTGCGATCCAAAACCCAAAATTCAGATTTAAAATACAAATTCCAAACTGCAGTAAGATCTACAAAATTCAGGAAGAATTTGGATTTTTGGAGAATCAAACCACACACCTCTACTTTCAAGCGTATAAATATTTTTTGTTGTTGTTCTATTCACAGCCAAGGCATAAAACTCAGTATGTACTACAACACAGTTCTATTCTTCATTTATAGTTATAATCACATTCGTATTATTATCTTGTCTTTTTTACACTCTTTCAAAAAACAAAATATTAAGAAATATTGGGAAATATTACAGCAAGATCTCAACTTAAAAAAAAAAACATCTGCAAGATTTTTCCTAAGATAATATTTGGAAATTTACAAATGTAAAGAGTGGATTGGTTAGGAATAGGATAAAAAAATATATAAAAACAAATGAGTTCCACAGATGTCTAGCATGTCTTATGTGCAGTACTCTAAAAAATAATTCTAATAAATATACTGATAGTGAGGCCCCATTAATGATTTTCTAACATGTCACTCTTAAAACTTTATTTGATTGAGTGTTCTTGCCGTTTTATTTTATGTGAGATGCACATCAGGGTGTGTGAAAATCCAAGGGAATATATATACAGAGCTGAGATGACATGGGGATTGCACAAGATGAGATGAAGAGGGCATTGCACAAGTTAATATGAAGTGGGCATTCAAATAAAAAAGGTTCAGCTACAAATAAATTGAATATAGAATAACATTACATTATTTTTAGAATTGATTTTATAATTGATAGAAATTAAAATGTTTTATGTGTAAATTAAATTTAAATATTTAATTCCTTTTTCAGTTAATGACACAATGCTATTATCAAACAGTTGAAATGGAAGACAATGCTTCTGGTAGTATAACAGCAGAACACATGAACTTCCACAATTTGAACACACCATTTCCAGCCATATATGGAATGCATTAATGATGCTTCATAACAACTAAAAATACTTAATTTATTGCACAGTTGTTAACATTAAGGATTGTAAATTGCAACAGTAAATATATCCGCTTTTTAAAAGGATGATACAATTGAAATGTATCAGGTGTTCCTTGTGCCAAACTAGAGATTCATTTCCATCTAAAGAAGGAAAAATAGAGCAGATGAGTATCTGGAACTCACCATGAACTTTATATTATTTTACTATTTATGATTATAGATATGTACAAGCTTATTATGTGTTTTTTTATGTTATGTGCAGTACATTAAAATGTGATAATGTTTTTAAAAAGCTTTATGCTAGATAGTCTTGTTTTCTGGGCATTTACTGAATAACTGAGTACTGGATAAGCTGCTGAAGTCTACAAAGACACCTTTCTTAGTATACTAATGAGAAATCTTCGAGAGGCTCTAAAATGGTTGAAAACTATGCCTTGGATATATGGACGACACACAATTACTTTAGAATCAGCACTGGGATACATGTTATATTTAAATACAACACTATATATATTGTATTCCATTTTTCTTATGAACTGAGGAAAAAAGATGTTTTTGTGTGGAGAAGATATAAAAAAAAGGAGTAGATGAAAGAAAAAGAAGGATAAGTGAATACCTGACGGACAATGTAACAACATTTTATACCTTTCAAATATTAAGAATAATAAGCAGGTTAATAATATACAGTTCAGTTGGTAACACATGCTTCAATTTATGTTTCATGAAAATACTGTGGTTTTTTAATGTGTTTTAGACACAAATGTAATGAAGTACCATATGCACAAGAGAGAAAAGTGTTAGGTCAATGTTAAGGTAGCTGAAACTTGTATTAAGCCTGATGCTACATAAGCAACTGATTTGATGGGAAGTAGAGGTACAGTAATAGCAGCTATGGCATGGAAACTTTGATATGCATTGTCCAATTATAATATAGATAGCTTTCCGTTCTTTTGTGTTTAGGTAATGAGCATGCTCAGTGTCCACTTCCTCTTTATCTGCAAAGCTTTCTCATCCCCCTCCCTGTTTTTATGAAATGTGTTGTTCTTTGTTTGTTGCTTATTTCTTTATTTACTAAGTTTTGTTTTTCAAATATGGCATAGCTTTGGTGGGAAAGAATTGCTTCACGTTGAACTATATGGCAAAAGCAGTAGTTGCAGGACACTTCCCTTCACAAGGTGACATTTCTGTGACTTAAAGAGTGTACTATGCTAATAAGGGTTTGCTTCAGGTGTTAATTAGCAGGTCTATTTGGCTAGAATTGCTAGTACAATGCTTTCTTGGTCACCAAAATTCTATTGGCAGTTTTACTTAGTTGTAACAGTAAAAGCTGCCTTCTTTAACTTCATCTCTGGTGTCAGTGTGTTTATTTCAGTTAAGGTTGTTAAAGGTTTATGAGTTAATGGAATTGGTGGCTTATTAAACGTTTGAATGTTTCACATATAATGTAAACACACACACACACACACACACACACACACACACACACACACACACACAAACACATAGATAGCAACATCCTAAAATTTTCCAAATAAAAATGGGAATTGCCTAATGTGAATACATGGACACATCAACATATGATAATGCAGCAATGCTAATGAATTAAGAATTATCAGCTGGGTTAATACTGTACATCAATTAGCCAACAACAGTTCTGCTGATCACCATCATTATCACTACTTCTGGTTATACCAGCCATTCAGCACCCGATAAAGATAGGCTTCCTGGTAGGCAAACCTGCATCTACGTCCAGGTCTACTTGAGATATATTGTAGTTGTATGGGGTGTGATACACATGACCGATCACGGCATCCCAAGCCCAAGAATCCTGACATGTTTGGGTGGGTAAGTAGGCTACTCCTTCCCTACTCTAACCCTCCTGGTGGCAGCTAGGCCTAAATCTAGGTGGGTGGTGTCTAGGGTTAAATTTCGGGGTGTGGTGTCTATGACTAACCACCCCCTTTGTGCCTAACCCTACCCCAGCCGGGCCCTAATTATAATACCCACACATATACTTATCTTCGGGATTTTATCTGTTGGTGTCCCTGCGCTTGTCTCCTGAGTCATTTCGGGATTACGGCTTCGTTCACATGACCGCTGGCATCCAGACCACTGGGATACCAAACACATCCTGTTGTGTAAACATCCCATAACATAGTCAGCCTTCAATTGCCAACCTCTTCCCTCCCTCACTCTGGCTCTCAAAGTGTAATGAATTTAGAGTTTAAAATGAACCAAAATATGTACTGTGGAGAAAGATCTCAAAGGGAGAAAATCTCTAAGGGATTCGTCTGGGATTTATACTGGACTACTTTTGTGATCAATTTGCATGAACTATGAAGTAACCTCATATCTCATTGTTCTCTTACCAGGTATGTCTAGTGGAACAACACTGCCCAGCAAGCTGTACTGAGTCTGCTAATTATCATATAGGAATATCCTGAATGCTTAGCCATAGGTATGTCTAGTGGAACAACACTGCCCAGCAAGCTGTACTGAGTCTGCTAATTATCATATAGGAATATCCTGAATGCTTAGCCATAGGTATGTCTAGTGGAACAACACTGCCCAGCAAGCTGTACTGAGTCTGCTAATTATCATATAGGAATATCCTGAATGCTTAGCCATAGGTATGTCTAGTGGAACAACACTGCCCAGCAAGCTGTACTGAGTCTGCTAATTATCATATAGGAATATCCTGAATGCTTAGCCATAGGTATATCTAGTGGAACAACACTGCCCAGCAAGCTGTACTGAGTCTGCTAATTATCATATAGGAATATCCTGAATGCTTAGCCATAGGTATGTCTAGTCACTAGTGTATTAAATATTAGCAGATTTATTCAAGTTTTATTTGTAGTTATTTGGGGAATGTGTAATGGTTTCATTCCTACACATCATTTGTTTGTTTAAGTTTTATTGCTCCAAATGGGTGATGGGCTAGGGGAGGGTCCAATCAATCAATGTGCTTACATGCACATGTTTGGGCTTTATATTAGTGTGTAGTTTAGCTAAATTAGCGTAGCTGAATCATTGTGTGGAGAAAGATCTCAAAGGGAGAAAATCTCTAAGGGATTCGTCTGGGACTTATACTGGACTTTAACTGGACGGAAACGGCATGGAAACTCCAAACAAAAGCAAATAAATCATCACAATCCACCAAAACTTGGACTGCAGCTACAAATGTATGTACACACCTATTATTCTCCAAACCTCACTTACCCGGACACTAAACATTCACTTTCTGCAAAAAAACTGCAATACAACTTTTACTCTGACCCTGCAAATACCTGGAAAACAAATGTTTAATTGAGAAGCATATTTGATGAAGTAACACTGACTTGTGGTTTGCCAACACTGTGTAATTTTCCATCTAACATCAACAAATATTTGATTTACTGGTAATCTGTAGATATTAACATCATTTTAAATACTTGCAAATCGTATTTCTTTCTGCAAACTTCACTGCTCTCTCATACAGCCACCACTCCTCCTCCTATTCTCATTTTACTACCAGTTTACACACCATCCACACTATGGCCAGGCTGGCAACCCCCATTACTCATTGTCCTTCTAATCCTTTATTCTGTCCCCTGTTACCACCTCTATCCCTCTCTCACAGTCTCCTACCTCTCATCCTCTCTCCTCTCCTCTGTCTGCCTCCCTACCCCTCTTCTGTTTCCCCATTGCAATTCACTTCTGCCCCTTCACACCACTTATACCCCACCACTCAACCCTGCTCTCTCCCTCCTCTGCCTGTCTCCTCAACTCTCCTCCACCAGTATCAAACTGCACTCCCTCCCTGTTTCACGCATGCAGTCTCCCTTCCTAGCCAAGGCCCCAGCACCATCATCACACCCTCTTTATCCTCTCCTTCCAAATTACTCCTACCTCAACGCTACAGCAATCCTGATAATCTCATTCACATCTCTCCCACAAACTCATACCCCCTATCTTGTGCACTCTGGAATGCCAGATCTATTTGCAACAAACTGGCCCCCACTCATGACCTTTTCATTTCCAACTCCCTGCACCTCCTGGCCATTACAGAAACCTGGATTACTCCTCATGACACCACTTCTCCTGCTGCTCTCTCTGCTGGGGGCCTCACATTCTCACACACACCCCGACCCGGGGGTCGCCATGGGGGTGGTGTTGGGATCCTTTTACCCTCAAGCTACACATACCAACTTATACCTCCAGAACCTTCTCTTACATTCTCTACATTTGAGGTCCATGCATTACGCCTCTACCAACCTACTAATCTTCGAGTTGCTGTAATTTACCGTCCACCTGGCATTTCCTCCAAATTCCTTGACAACTTTGCTTCCTGGCTACCTCACTTCCTCTCTTCTGACATTCCCTCCATTATTCTAGGTGATTTCAACATCCCTATCGATAACCCCACAAAATCACCTGCCTCTAAACTCCTTAACCTCACCTCTTCACTTGGTCTCTCCCAGTGGACCACCTCACCCTCCCATGTGAACGGGAGCTCACTGGATCTGGTTTTCACTCACCGCTGTGATATTTCTGATTTCTCCAATTCCCCTTTTCCCCTCTCTGACCACCACTTGCTCTCTTTCAACTTATCTATCTCTGCTTCCCCATCTCTCCCTCCTAAGGCTACCATCACGAAGCGTAACATTGAGGCTATTGACACCTCATCCCTGTCCTCCCTGTTTGACTCCCTTCTCTCTCCTCTTCTCTCTCTCTCATGCCCTGAACAAGCCACATCCCTATACAATGCATCTCTTACTTCTGCCCTTGACTCTGTTGCTCCGCCAACCACTATTCACCCTCGCAGATCAACACCTCAACCCTGGCACACCAAATGCACCAGATACCTACAAAAATGCTCACGTACTGCCGAGCGACAGTGGAGGAAATCACACTCTAAAGCAGACTTCCTCCATTTCAAATTCATGCTCTCATCCTTCAGTACTGCCCTTTCCCTTGCTAAACAATCATACTTCAAAATCCTCATTTCTACACAGTCTTCCAACCCCCGGCGCCTCTTTGCCACTGTTAACTCCCTCCTCTGCCCACCACCACCTCCTCTCCCTTCCTCATTGTCTGCTCTTGACTTTTCCACTTATTTCACATCCAAGATTGACTCCATACGTCAGGATATCACTTCCCACCAGACCAGCAACCAGCCACCACCCATCCCTTGCCACCCCTCCCCTTCCCTCTTACCAACTCTGACATCTTTCTCCCATGTATCTGGCGAGGAAGTCATGGCCCTCATCCGTTCCTCCCCCCCCACAACCTCCCCGCTCGACCCTATCCCCTCCCACCTCCTCCGTTACCTCTCCCCTTCTGCCTGTTCCCATCTTGCCCACCTTCTCAATCTCTCCCTTTCATCAGGCACTGTCCCCTCTGCCTTCAAGCATGCTCTTGTCTCCCCTATTCTTAAAAAACCTACCCTTGATCCTAACACTCTCTCCAACTATCGACCCATCTCTCTCCTCCCCTTTGCCTCCAAACTTCTTGAGCGTATTGTCTATAATCGCCTCACTGCCTTTCTTTCCTCTCACTCACTGCTTGACCCATTCCAGTCTGGTTTCCGTTCTCTCCACTCCACTGAAACTGCCCTCACAAAAGTCTGCAATGACCTCCATGCAGCCAAATCTAAGGGCCACTACTCTCTGCTTATTCTTCTTGACCTCTCTGCTGCTTTTGACACTGTGGACCATCCTCTCCTTCTGCAAATCCTTCACTCTCTTGGTCTGCGTGATACTGCCCTCTCCTGGCTGTCCTCCTACCTCTCTGATCGTTCCTTCTCTGTCTCCTCTCATGATGCTACCTCCCCCCCACTTCCACTAACTGTTGGTGTCCCCCAAGGCTCTGTTCTTGGTCCTCTCCTTTTCTCTCTCTATACGTCCTCTTTAGGTGAACTCATTAGTTCTTTTAACTTCCAATATCACCTCTATGCTGATGACACTCAAATCTACCTCTCCTCCCCTGATCTTTCCACGGCTCTCCTCACTCGTACCTCAAACTGTCTTTCTGCTATCTCTTCCTGGATGTCTCAGCGCTTTCTTAAACTCAACATGTCTAAGACTGAGCTGATCATCTTCCCACCCTCCCGCACAGCCTCACCTCCCACAATCTCATTATCCATTGATGGCACAACTATCTCCCCTAGCCCCCAAGTACGCTGTCTTGGCATAATCCTTGACTCCTCCCTCTCCTTCAAACCACACATTCAGCACCTCTCACAAACCTGTCATTTTCATCTCAAAAACATTTCTAGAATCAGACCTTTTCTCACACAGGATGCCACTAAGATCATTATTCACTCACTGATTATTTCCAGACTGGACTACTGTAATCTCCTCTTAACTGGCCTCCCTGACAATCACCTCTCTCCACTCCAATCTATCCTCAATGCTGCTGCCTGGCTCATCTTCCTCACCAAACGCACTACGTCTACCTCCCCTCTCCTACAGGCCCTCCACTGGCTTCCCTTCCCTTTCAGAATCCAATTCAAACTTCTCACACTCACTTACAAAGCCCTCACCCACTCCTCTCCCATCTACATCTCTGACCTTATCTCCCTTTACTCTCCCACCCGTCCTCTTCGCTCTGCTAATGCACGCCGTCTCTCCTGTCTTCTGATTACTTCCTCCCACTCCTATCTCCAAGATTTTTCACGTGCTGCTCCCTTTCTCTGGAATTCTTTACCTCTCCCCCTCAGACTCTCCACCTCTCTACAAAACTTCAAACGGGCTCTTAAGACCCATTTCTTTACCAAACCTAGCCAAATCTCAACATAACCCTCTGTTCCACGCTCTCTATGTACCCCATCTGTGTCATCCCTGTCTGTCTACCCCTCCCCTTAGAATGTAAGCTCTCACGAGTAGGGCCCTCTTCCCTCATGTGCTTATACTTTTTCTTACTTTAATAATCCTCAACTGCCCAGATCCCACAGTTTTTTGACCACCTGGAACTTATCTCTATGTTTACTGGTGTAGTTATGCTTAGTTGCCTTGTACTTGTCCTATATTGTATTCAACTGTAAGTCACTGTTTTCCTATTTTTTATGTGCATTTGTACTCGGTAATTGGGTGCTGCGGAACCCTTGTGGCGCCATATAAATAAAGGATAATAATAATAATAATAATAAATGTATATGGATATGTGTCTTGCAATAAATTAAGATATATTCATACAACTCTATATGAGCCTCATTATGTTAAACTATACTTACATTTTTCCCCGGTTTCTTCTGCTTATCTTTTTTTATATAATTATTTATTCACTGTTATTATTTTTATCCATTGGAAGGCTTGCCCCCTAGCAACAGCTGGTGGGCTAACATAGCAAGACTATCATATGTTCATGAAAGCAGGGAGAGTGAAGAAATGATGTGTACAAGTGTTGATCATGCAGAGTAATATAGGCACACACCAGCAGATGACTCAAACTATGTACAGAGCAGTTATTTACAGTGACATTGGTTTATTGATAGATAGCAGGTATATCCATACTCTCTGTTACATGTGTACTGGTAATGAGCGTAGCTTGAGCATAGCGAGGTTTAATACACCTCACCAGCCAGTGAGTGCATACTGCAAACAAGTAGTGGTGCAGGAATGCGGAAACAGCTTTATACAGATGTCTTCACTTACATCTAGTCTCCATGCACAATAAACAGACATTCTAGTCACACCATGGTATCACTGAATATCTTTTTGTTTGACTCTTACCTTAAAATGCGTCTAATTCGAAAACATAGTACTGATATGCAGCATACCTATACTCTGCGTGCTACTGTGCCTGTATCTGCATACAAAATGCTAGGCTACAATGTTTTCGTAGAAAAGTGTAATGTAGTATTTTGTACGCAGATACAGGCGAAATTGCACACAGAATATAGGCATACCGCATATCATTTTAATCAGCAGAGTCTACTTGTGTGTCTTATGAGGATAGCGATGAGGACAAATCTGTATGCAGATAATAACAGGTCTCATAGAAACTATGCAAGGCATTTTCAAATTCGGATTCTATTATATTGGCCAAGTTTTATGTTTAACATGGGGAAAACATCTGGATACAAATTTTTTCCAGGCACGCTTGTTCTTGGTAGAAAACATCTGACTTTTAATGTACTTGGATGCTATTACAATGGCCACATTAGCAAAATGTCGACTTTTACAGCAATATCGGACATTTTACAAACTCGGATCAAACTCGGCTCCCATTACATCCCAGCCTTTATTTGTTCCCATCTCTGTGATGCGTTGCATTCATCAATCTATTAACAAATTAAAAATATAGTAAATAATGTTGTGATATTTACTAATATAGTAATATGTCACGTAAAAATTCAAGTAAAAAATAGATGCATTAGAAAGAATATCATATTCATTCATAAGTTCAAAACAATTAAATAAATTGAAAATCATAAGACCCTCCTGCCAACAAGTCAGTATATATATACTGTATATATATATATATATATATATATACATACACTATACAGTGTGTATATATATATATATATATATATATATTAGAATTTCTCAACACAAGATTAGATACAATTTCTGATGATAAAGTTGAAAATATTGAAATGATATTCGTAAATAAACAGTGCAGGAATTCCATATATATTTAAAGTCAGTGGGTGACAGAGAGGCAGGAGTAACAGGGAAAGGCAGAGGGTGGCAGGGAGATAGTGTATGACAGGGAAGGCAGCAGATGACATGTGGTGCCTAGGCTGCTGTCCCATATTGTGTCCCAACTGCTGCACTCTGGGTTCCTATCTTGCATGGCTTAGTGTAACTGATACCCTTCGCATGCTGCTATTTACATGCAGCAGAGGAAACTTATTTTCAGATCCCTCCCTGCTGTGTCCTCTCTGCCTGCAGCTCCCTGCATAACCCATAACTGCCCCCCTCCCCCTCATCATCGGCAACACCGACAACCAGCAACATTGCCCCCACCCCCAGCGCTGGCAGCTTCTGCTGCCCACAAGATCACCCGAACAATCCCACCAACAGCACCCTAATCTTGCAACTCCCCCTTAAGTTACTTTCCTGAGGCTGGAGGCTGTGGTGTTATTTCAGAGGCCCAGCTATTCATGCAGCGCCTTCAGGGGGTAAGGGGCTGTGATGTCGGGACACACATGCAGCCGGGCCGGAGAAATGGATGAGAGGACCAGTGCCATAACTAGGTGTGGGCGGATGATGCGTTGCCCACAGCGCATTTGCGCTGTGGGTGCACCATCAACATCCACCCCGTTTGGCCATCCCAAGCACTGAGCAGCACTACCTAATATCAAAGCAGCCCTGCGCCCAGCTCCTTCTCTGCTGGACACAGCGCTGCTGATATACATACAGGCAGCAGCAGCAGTGCTCGCCCGCTCCCCCCTTGACTCGAGCGGCAGACTGACAATAGCCAGGATGTGCCTCCAGTTCCTTCTGCTGGGGAGCCGCGTGGAGGATGTGCGTCACCTGCACGGAGACTTCCCCTGCCACTGCCATGGCCGCCCGCACTTCCAAAGAAGAGCATCTCAGACCATCGATGGGTGAGTGCTCTGAAGTAAGTAACTGTCTCCACTTACTCTGTCTCTCACATGGCTGAGGTGCTGACAGGTGGGGGGGAAGTGTCACAGCCTGTGATGACCCCCCCCCCCTCCTGTCAGCACCCAAGGCATGTGAGACTCACAGGTAAGTATAATTCTCTCTCTCATGTGTGAAAAGGGGGGGAATGCTGCTGTAATGTGTAAAAAAGGGACGCTGTCTGCCATTATGTGTAAAAATGGGACGCTGTCTGCCGTAATGTGTAAAAAAGGGGACTCTGTCTGCCATTATGTGTAAAAAATGGGACGCTATCTGCCGTAATGTGTAAAAAGGGGACGCTATCTGCTGTAATGTGTAAAAAGGGGACGCTGTCTGCCGTAATGTGAAAAAAAGGGGATGCTGTCTGCCGTAATGTGTAAAAAGGGGACGCTGTCTGCCGTAATGTGTAAAAAAGGGGACGCTGTCTGCCGTAATGTGTAAAAAGGGGACGCTGTCTGCCGTAATGTTTAAATAGGGGAATCTGTCCGCCGTAATGTGTAAAAGGGGCTCTACCTGGTGTAGTGGTGCTACTGTGCCGCGTAATTTGAATAATGGAGACTACTGTGCACCGTTATATGAACTGGTATTTTGTGGCCACACCCCAATATTTTTTGCTGACCCTGCTTTGCATAGAAAGGGGGGGGCTCCAATGCCGTTTCTTGCACACAGCGCTAAAATGTCTAGTTATGGCACTGGAGAGGACAGAGTACAGCGGCTGAACGGGAGAGGCTGTGGGGACAAGAGACTGGCTGAATGGGAGAAAGTACTGCGGGACAGCTACGGGTACAAAGGGGTTTATTCATGAAGCAGTGAAAAGTGTGGAGAAGTGAGCCAGTGGAGAAGTTGCCCATGGCAACCAATCAGCATTGAAGTAATATTTATAATTTGCATACTATACAATTGTACGGAGCATCTGATTGGTTGCCATGGCAACTTCTCCACAGGCTCACTTCTCCAGTCTTTTCACTGCTTCATGAATAGACCCCTTAACCACTTGCCTGGCATGGTCACATCAGAAGCGATCATGCCTGCAAGTGCTTTATCTGACCTGGTCGCAACAGGATGCGACCAGTCAGATAGAGAGTGTTAGCAGCGGCAGGGAATGGAAATTTCCCTCCGCTGCTGCTGTCAGAGGGACTGGAAGGTCCCTCTGCCTCCCTGCACTCTCCCCTAATGATTGCCATGCTGTGGATCACTGCTGATCGGTCAGCACGGCAGGATCCCCCCTCCAGAGGCTGCAGACAATGGCAGCCGCTGGGGAGTGTAAATTAACCCTCCCAAGCCACCCCCAGACCACCCCTCTCTTGTATACTTGGAGGCTGTCCCGGCTTTCAAAATGAAAACTGCGATGTTCGCTATTGTTTCCGATGTTCTGATGGTCTTGATGTTCCCAATCAATGTTTCAATGGAAAAATGGCAAAAAGAAAAAATATATATTTTCTTTAACTAAAATCATTTTGGATAGGGTTACCCAATTCACTCATAAAAAAAACCTGACAATTTCAGAGCGGATTTTGGCAAAATAAATCATCAGTTAAGTGGTAAATTATGGAAGCTAAGAGGCTGAGGGCAAGACCCATGAGAGAGGTGTTCCCACAGCGCAGACATCCCGGCTCCCAGTGCAGTCCTCTCCTGTCACCGCAGCCCGGCTATGTTGCAGGCTGCAAGTTTACAAAAGAAATGCCTGAAAATGACAGGGGGAGTACTTGCCTCGGTGATCTCCTACCAACCAACCCAGCCCGAATTCGCCACTAATGACAACTATAGGCACAGATGGATAGTGCATCGTGCGGTAGCAATGGCAGCAGCTTAAAATGTATTTGCTCCTGCAGTCAGAGCAGCAGAACATATCTAGGGCAGGCACCAGATAGAACTCGAGAGTCCTGTGCAAATTACCCCCAGTTGGGGTGACCGTGATGCGAGCATTGCTCCTATGGCAGAGAGCGTCCCAGTGAGAACAACTGGTAGAGACACTAACGCATTTCTTCCCATCACCAGGATTTCCCCTTGTCTCCCTGCTGCATAGTTCCCTGTTACGCAGCTGATAGGAGGAAACAATCCTGCTGTAAGAAGTGAAGGTATATACTTACTGAGTTCTCTCTGTATTTCTGGCCATACAGGGCACCATGCACATCGATCAAGTAGTGTAATGCTGGGTACACACCTACACATACATCTTCAGCTCAATTGATCTGCAGATATATCTAAAGCCGGATCGGCCAGTGTGCTGTGCATACACACTGCCCGATCCGTCGGGGACTGATGTCATGAACTACAGTAGGCGGACATTTGAAGCCAGACTGGCTAATATATGCAGTGTGTCCAAACAGCATGTGGAATATATCAATTAATTGGACATATTAACAATTATAAATGAGGACAAATTACTAACACTGTATGGGTAAAGACCATATTAATTGATTTACTTCTGTAATACAATTATCTTGACATACTAATAAAAACTGCATATCTGGACAAATTAAAAGCATCTACTAATATCTGAACTGAACAACCAGTCTGCAATATATATGGATCCAATTAGCAAATCTTAATAATTGCTTTTGATTATTATATGTACAGTATACTGTACTGTATAGGCAAGGGTTGAATT